>NW_026915235.1:0-600000 GCF_034315485.1 Pezoporus occidentalis
GCAGGGTGGGAAGGCGGTGGCCGCTGAGCGGAGGGACTCCTTTGCCTCGGCAGCGAGGACGGCTTTAGAGAGGGCAGGTGAAGTTGCTCGGCGGCCGGTGCCTTCGGTCCCAGGAGAATCTGATCTCTTCCCCTCTGGCCTGCACTATCTCTGCTCGGAAAGGAAATACCTGGTCTTCAGGTCCGGAGGCAACTAAATACCTTGTTCCTTTTCATACTGCTAGGTACTGGCACATGTCATGTCGGTCATACAATGTCTTTTATCACTAATGCTTACATACGCTAGGTGTTAATGCCTTTCTGTACAGTTAATTTCAAAACTTCATGTTGTGGCTTTCAAAAAACCACTCTCATTTCTTGTCTGCATTGTCTGAATATAATGCTTATGGAACGAGAGATCTGAGTTTGGAAGAGAAGCAAGATCTGTGTGCACCCTTCTAACCCAGGATTTCAGCAAAGTAGAGAAAGGTTCAAGCCAAAAGCTCATGTTCAAACTGTGGGTGGGTGAAATATAAAGCTCCTATATTTCAGTGTAGTTGATTCTTCTAAGCTTGGAAGACAAATGTGAGCTTGCTAGTTTGACCTTTAGATACCAAAAGATTGATGTTGGTGTGTTTTTTTCCTTTTTTACAATGAAGAGGACAGAAGTGAGCAGAATACCCTCTTGATCTAATACTGTTATTTCTAAACATATTTTTTTTCCCCAGCAAGATGTTCAGAATCTCTATGCCAGATGTAGCAGGAGCTAATTTTCTAAGTTGGATTTAGACAGATAGCTACTATCAGAATATAAGCAGGTGCTTTTCTTGACTTTTGAATCATTGTTCTCTCCCACAGCTGTTAGTACCACATCTGGTTCCTTTGCTTCTGCGCTAGTGTTATTGACAGTTCTTTTTATTTATGAAGATTAGTATTTTAGCTGTCAAAACATGATTTAAAACCTTTTGTGCTGGCAATTAGAAGAATAAGCTTCTGACAAGACCAAACATGGCTGTTGGTTGAAGTGAGAAGTGTCTGGCAAGTTAAGCCTAGAAAACAAACTTCTAAATGCTTATTGCATGTGTTTGTATATAGTCTTTACTGGATAGGAGAATTTACATTAAGGCCTTTGTCCAGCTTTGGATTAAATGACCCATTTTGTTGTTTGTTGGCTTAAGCACAAAATGCTTTTTTTGCTCTTTGAGAGGGAAGGATATTAGACAAACTTAAGGTAAACTTCTATTATTTCAAGCAGCCATAGCATGGACAAAAAGCCATAATAGAAATACCCTGCAGTTCCATGTTGAAGTACCTCAAGTTTAGTCTTCCTTTGCTTGTTATTGGGAAACAAACAAACCCCCAAAATAAAAAAATACTGATTTTATTTTTGACAGAAATTTTAAGTAAAGCCTGACTGTGCTTCTCCACAAACATGCTAGAATACTTTGATGGTTGCCACAGGGGCCAGGTAGTACGAAGTCTAAGAAACAGGAATCTATGCATTCCTTTAATAAGCCAGAAGAGCAGCTAAACAGATATTCCTCATTTGTGAGAGGAAGCCTTGAGACACTGTACCATCCACCCAGGAAGCTACTCATGCCCAGATGTGACCATTCTCTGTTCAAGGCAGCCATAAGCTCCACTTCCACTTCCTTTTCTGAGAGTGAGCATGTATTCTAGAAAGCATTACATTTAAAAGAGATGCTTTATCTTCCACCCACTCTGCTGCTGTATGTGTTGATTTAATTTACTTACTAGTAAGAAAAACATATTCTAAAAGGCCATTAAGTTTATACTTTGAGTACTTGAAGTTTTCCTTCTGCTCCCAGGAGGAAGCGAGTTCAACTCCATCAGTTTAAGCACACCCTACAAACTTGGCACTTCAAACTGAACTTGCCTTTAGCACAAGAAACCAACACAGTGTTACACCTAGGGTCTGCATGTATTAGATTCCTTGTGTGGCAAGATCAGTTGATGAGGCAGAAAGCCTTGTTGGGGAAACAAGACTTTCAAAATGCTTGCTTGAACATAGGAACAGGCACTTTAGCTGGAAATCCGGCTCACATTGAATTATCAAAGTTTCCTCAAACAAATTCTGCTTACTTGTGGTTCCTGAGAAGAGGTTAATTACAAGCTTTCCAACTGATTGGGGTATGCTGCTGTGGAAATTAAATTACAGCCCAAATCCACCCTCTAATGCAGAGATACGCTTTCCTTCCTCAATGACACTAGTGCAGAAATATGCTGTGGCTAGTGTCGCAAAACTCAAGCCAGAAACATTTACTCCCCCCTTTCATGGACTTTGCTATTTTAAAAGACTGAAACCAAAGGAAAAATATTTTATGCTTGCTGGCAAAGGAGCATATTCATTATACCTTATTACACTTGTCCAAAGAATTTTTATAGCACCAGTTAAAAATTGAAGATTGACAGTCCAGTAAGTATAGTGTAGCAAAAGATTGAAAGCAACCAGCAGAAGCTTCTATAACTTGTCATTTCTTCAGAGACAGTAGTTGTTCACAGAGCTTGTATGTTCATCAGCTTGCTGTTTTGAAGGCACTCACCTGAATAGCAGTTGTTATACTTACTATCTAAAGGTAGTCTAGCACTAAGGAAATGGAGACGACTTGTTTGACTGATAAGTAATATCAGTTCAGTTGAAACTGAAGATTATTTTCTTTGGAAAATTAGCAGTCTTATTTCTGCAAGTATTTATGCACAGATAGTCCTATAATCTCAAATGCATGAAATCTGGTAATGCCTGTTTCTCTAGAAGATGGGACAGTTGTTCTGTCAAGCCACAGAATAGCATTTTACTTGACCCTGACTTACCCTTTCAAGACATTCTTCAGGCTTCATTCTGTCATTATCTTTACAGTTAGTGTGTACTATTAAATGTATTTTGCATCCTTTTTCAGGTAAAAGTAGCACTGGTAACACATTTCCCTAACAGTCAAAATTCAGTGGGGTTTTCTTGATGGGTTCTCCCACCATCCCCCTTGATAATTTGTGGGTTGCCTGTTTATCTTTGTTCCAATATGAACTAGCATAGTTTTAGGCTTTTTTTAATGAACTATGTTCACTATTATCTTTGTTCCAATATGGGCTAGCATAGTTTTAGGTTTTTTTTAATGAACTATGTTCACTAGAATGAGGACACTGCAGACAGTTACCCTCTTTGGTTTGCCAGCATTTGGAAGCATACATGCTTTGATTTCTTACATAGCATACATGCTGTAGATTAGAAATATAGTCATAGTTTGCAACAGCAGATTCACATCCAGCTTGAGGGACAACAGTTTAGCTTCTTTATGCAGCTCCTCCTGTAATGTTTCAGCCAGAACAGCAAGGAAGAGAAAACCCAAACAAGTCAGTTGGGTCTCATAGCATAGTTAAGGTGCTAAGTCTCACCTCTTAACATATGAGTAAGCACATCTGTTTTCCACTTTAAATCTTACAATTCAAACAAGGTATCACTTGTTTTATTTGCTTTAGTACAGAGGAGGCTCATCAGAATTGGATCTTCATAGCGTTAATTGCCTTATGGATATTTATAAGTTTAGGATAATGGACTTCCATTTAAGACTATGCAGTATATCTTACTGTACTTCAGAAGTCTCCCAAAACAAATTAATATGATGAACATTAGCATGAAGAGACATTAACTATAGGTCACAGTAATTAGGAGTTATGAAATTAGTATTTGTAGTTGGTATAAACAAATGCCTGTAGCTCAGGCACTCCAATATTTGTAGGCAAAACTTTATGTTAAAAGCTGTCCTACTTTGTGGAGTCCTCAAAGTTCTCTGTGCAACATCTTCCTAGCTCCCAGAGTTTCTTCCAATCCTCACCACTGGTTTTCTGTCTAGGAAATAATTCTAGCAAAGCATTAACCGCTTAGAAAGATGGATAGAGCTGTAGTGTAAATATTCCAGGAACCATTAAGAACTTCTCTGAATTTTATCTTAATCTGCAGACAGACTTCTACTTCCACCTTCTACCTGTTTTCTCCTGTACAAACAGAAAGTGTAGCCGATGGCAATCTTGCATATCAGTTCCTAAGAACAGCCACAGAAGTTTTGAACTAGTTTGATGTAGCAATCAAAAGCTGAGAAATCCAAATGGAAGCTCCATCAAATTGAGTTTCCAGTTTGTTAGTCCATTATGTCTTTAGCTGCTTATTTACTTAAAATACTTATCTGTTGCAGCATCTACAAAACTAACAAGGTTGCAGCTTTAATTGGCTTTAAAAAAAAAAAAAAGAAAAAATCCCCCTTGTTTTAAGGTTTCCTCAGATTTCAATTTGTTTAGACTTCTCATGATGGAATAGAAATATGAATCGTCAAATTAATGGGTTAAAAGGAGACACTGTCCAGCTAAAAGTGGGAACTGGGCAGCCCAGAAGCTGAGCAGTATACTCTGTAGAGAGCCAATGCACTTTTAAAACACTCTAGAAAACATGAGTTTGCACTCCCTTATCCATCTTTCTGGTTTCTAAAAACTGTAATGTTCTTCCAGCTAATGCATATAGTTCCTTATTATATCATATGAAAAGGAATGGTCTTTTGTTCTTGAACTTTACCATTTTTCTGTCTACAAACCTTAGGGTTACAAGTGAGAGTTGTCCACATTCCCAGTTAGTCTGACTGTAGAATAGGTTCCCACCCTGGCAGTATCAAGAAGTCTTTGTTTCAAAGCAGCCAGAGTTTCACATAGAAGCTTTAGCCAGGTTGTACTGGGTAGTTAAGTAAGTGTCACTGTGGTCAAGGTGCCTTTACTGTATCAGCGTTTCTAGCATTGATGGAAATTCTGCAATACATGATAATCTATATAGGTCTAGTATGCCAAAGAGACTCATCAATTCTCTTACGCGTAAGTCACAAGCCATAAACCTGCAAACAAAACAGGAACAATTTTACCAGGTTAGGTTTTACCTGCCTGGTTCTTCAGTGAGAATTAAAAATTTCATGTCCTCTACTTGTGAACTTTAATTGAAAAAAGTTTAAGTATTTAATTATGATTAAACAGTGATTTGCATCATATATATGAATAATATATATGAGATATATATATATATGACTGAATGAGCTACAGTCAGTTTTCTGCATTTTAAGTTTAATGTAGTCCCCTGGCAGTGTTGGAAATGGTGCTGTGTGCCCTTGGCAGTGAAAGGGGAGTCAAGGACTCCACCATCAGAGGAAACAAGTGAGCTGCCAGGTGCTGTAGAAAATACATCTAACACTGATTTAAAAGTGTAAGTTCACATTGAAGTTCTGGGTTTCATTTTAGTCAGCAGTATTACCTTAGCACCTTGTGGTTAGAGTTTTATTCTAAGACTTATCCTTTCATCTCTCCAAGGCTTACCCATCCAGCATTTCACTAGAATTATGGTT
The DNA here is from genome assembly GCF_034315485.1 of Pezoporus occidentalis. Taxonomy (NCBI): domain Eukaryota; kingdom Metazoa; phylum Chordata; class Aves; order Psittaciformes; family Psittacidae; genus Pezoporus; species Pezoporus occidentalis. The sequence continues at coordinate 5,372 of NW_026915235.1, forward strand.
TCAGTATTTTTAATTGCTTGCTTAGTGCTGACCTAATAAGGTACCTAAAATAATGCAGTTATCATTAGCAAAATTATTTCCCTTTATTTCCTTTATAACATATTAAGATAATGCAAGTTACTCTTTGAATCCTTGGAAGACATTTGTGCCTTATGCCTCAGCTATTGTGACAATTTGAGTTTCCACACAGCAGAACATAGTAACTTAATCCATCAAGTGATAATTGACAGAGCTTCTTCCCCACCATGTACCTTCACAGCCAACATGTAGGAAAAGGCTAAGTTTACACAGATGTAGGCAAGCTGAGGAGGCATCTAAAAAAACTCAGATACTGTTCTGAATAGTATTTTTTTCTTATACAGACATCTGATGTGTCTCTTGTGTCTCTGCAAAAACAATATTCTGTTAGCTAAAGCAGTCTCAGCATGCAAGCTGATTCAGCTTGCTCTTCCATGTTTATCCCTGAAATTGAGTTGATCCAGAAAGTATGATGAGTCAAAATTTTACAAGATAGCAGGCCACTGTACTCTGACTTCTGCCTTTGACTTCCACAATTTATGCAGTATAAACCTCTTCTATTTCCCCATCTTTAATCTGGGAAATTAAGGCAGCTTCAAATTAGAGTGCAGACGCTCCATTAAAGATAAACCAATGCTTTGCTTACATCTAGATAGCCAAAGTTTGTATAGAAGTACAAGTTATGCCAGGTTCCCAGATACAGACCAGTAAGCAGAACATACCATGATTTATTAAGGTCCACCTGGCAATATTGATTTTGTCTTTTTCTGCATACTAGTATAGCAGGATTTATCACAAGTTAGTTCTGTAAGCACATGAAAGGTGACTTTGTTGCTCACACATCTTAAGGAGCAGATCATGTATTTACATTTGATGTGAAAGAAACTACAGTAGTGAGCACTGAAAACAAAAGAAACCCCATACCACCATTCTCAGGGCTGCTTTTCTATTCTGGGCCTGCATCAGGAGCACCCATAGAAAGAAGAGCTTTGGCATCTGGGTAGCATCACTCTCAGATCAGTGTTAAGAACAGATGAGGTTTTTGAGGTAACACTTATTGGGCCTTAGTATAAAGTTTCCAAAGCCATTTCATTTGATATCTTGTCCAAGCACATACTGTAAACTCTTAGGAGGCTCTGTCCAGAAAACACATGACATTAACTGAGTTTCGTGTAAACAGTGGAAACCACTTCTCAGCTGCATATTGCTAAGTCCTAATTGACAGCCAGGATTTTCAGTTGCAATTACGAACTTGAGAGTCCATTGTCAGATTTCTCCTGAACAGGGTTCTCCCTCTGACAGAAATGTTAAGTATAGAAGAGAGACTTAAGGGAAACAGTATCAGATTAATTCAGCCACGAGTGAACTTTTGAGTTGATTATGTTCATAACTAGAATATCAGGCAGCATCCTTCTGGAAGAATGGCAGGCTTAGGTAAAAAGCAAGAAAAATATTTTTTTTTATTTTCAGTCAGCCTTTGGGATAACAGTGCACAAAAGCATCATGTTAAATTCATCCACTCATGTATTGAGAGGTTTGCCTGCCTAACTAGGAGCAGTATGGCCTTCCATTAGAGAAAATGAGGGTGCAGGGAATTTTACTTCTTAGTAATTCTATAGAGGAGTATTTATATGGGTCAGTCTATATGCTACACTGTTTACATAAATTTCATCTGCTCTGTGGCAAGTCAGAAGCTCATCTGGTTCTTGGGACCACTGATTTTATCCATCTTTTCCTAATTATTGTATCAAGAAAATTGGGAGGATCTTACACTGTAGTCACCAATGAATGTATACCCCACATAAGCAGATTGCCTGCCCTCATGCCTCTTTCCTCCTCACTTCAGATGACTTGATCTCAGCCCTTCCAAAAGGCAAAGATCCAAAAAGCCAGAATTTGTAATCAGGGACAGTCTGCTGGGCAAGCAGAGAGTTACCATCAAGTCACTTCTGTTTGGAAAGTCAAATGAAACTCTTTTTTTTAGGAGACAGTGAAAAAGTGGCTATTTGTATTGCTTTAACTAAAAATTATTTCTGTGTATAGGAAAAATCTTAGAGACCCTTACTAAAGACAAACTATTTTCCATACATTTGTTGGCATGGACTGCTGCTGCAAGCTTTGTACTTAAAGGCAGTTCTGCAACACCCCCAATTCATTTTGAAGGAAGAGGTTTGCAGAGAGGGTAGAATCACCACTGTCCCCATTAGTGTAGCTCCACTACAGGGTGGAACAGACCCATCTGGAGATTGCACACCGAGAAATGCATACTAACCTTTAATGCAGAAGGATCTTCTGGAGATAGGTATTTGACTTCCAATTATAAAGTCTTTAAGGTAGACTCTAGTGCGTTAGAATGCTTAGCTATTTGACTTCATTCTGGTAAAGTTACTTTCTTGTCCATACCACTGAAACAACCTCATTTTCAGATTTACTAGCTGAGCTGCTCAAATGAGCACTGCAAACTGACATCTGTTGGAAGGATGGTACGGCCCAGCACAAGCAATCCAGGAGGTTCCTCAATTGTGTAGAAGACAACTTCCTTCTGCAAGTAATAGAGGAGCCTACAAGGAGAGGTGCCATGCCTGACCTTGTGCTCACCAACAGGGAAGGGCTCGTTGGAAATGTGACTCTCCAGGGCAGCCTTGGATGCAGCGATCATGAGATGCTCGAATTTGAGATCCTCAGGACAGTGAGAAGAGCATGCAGCAAGCTCACTGCCCTGGACTTCAGGAGAGCAGACTTTGGCCTCTTCAGGAACCTGCTTAGTAAGGTTCCATGGGATACAGCCCTAGAGGGCAGGGGGGCCCAAGGCTGTTGGTTGATATTCAAGGTTCACCTGCTACAAGCTCAGGAGTGTTGCATCCCAACCAGAAGGAAGTGCAGCAGGAGGGCCAGGAGACCTGCTTGGATGGATGAGGAGCTCCTGAGGAAAATTCAAATGAAAAAAGAGGCTTATAATAAGTGGAAGCAAGGACAGGTGGCATGGGAAGAGTACAGGGATGTTGTCCAGGAAGCTAGGGACCAGGTTAGGAAAGCTAAGGCCCAGTTAGAATTAAACTTAGCTGGAGGTATTAAAGATAACAGGAAGGGATTCTACAGGTATGTAGCAAATAAAAAACAGACTAGGGAGAATGTAGGCCCCCTGTCCTGGGTTCCGCAGTAGCAGTCATGTTTTTCCTTTGTGTTAACTGGTACAGTGCTGTGTTTTGACTTCCAGTTTGAGAACAGTGTTGGTGAAGCCGATGTTCTCGGTTGTTGCTAAGTGATGTTTACCCTGACCAAGGACTCTGTGAGCCTCATGCTCTGCCAGGGAGGAGGGGAAGCCAGGAGGAAGCAGAGACAGGACACCTGACCCAAACTGACCAAAGAGGTATTCCATACCACAGCACGTCATGCCCAGGATGTAACTGGGAGTTAGCCGGAAGGGCTGGGGGACTGCAGGGTTGGAGGAGGTATCGGTCAGAGCTTGGTCGGGCTTGGGGGGGCGAGTTATCGGTCGGCTGGTGGTGAGATGATGTATTCTCTTCCCTTGTTATTTCCTGTATCATTATTATCATTGGTGGTAGCAGTAGTGATTTGTGTTATACCTTAGTTACTAAACTGTTCTTATCTCAACCTGTGGGAGCATTCTTTTCGATTTTCCTCTCCGTCCCTCCGAGAGCAGGGGGAGGGCAAGAAAAGGGGGGGAAGTGAGCGAACGAATTACCTGACTGGGTTTAAACCACGACACCCCCTCAGGAAGCTCTCAGGAGAACTGGCTACACAGGATTTGGAGAAGGCTGAGGTTCTGAATGACTTCTTTGCCTCAGTCTTCACTGCCAAAGGCTCTGACTGCACCACCCAAGTCTTGGAAGGCAGATGCAGGGACTGTGAGAATGAAGACCTTGTGCCCACTGTAGGAGAGGATCTGGTTCGAGACCATCTTAAAAATCTGAATGTGCACAAGTCCATGGGTCCTGATGAGATCCATCCGCGGGTCCTGAAGGAGCTGGCAAATGAAGTTGCGAAGCTGCTGGCCATCATATTTGAGAAATCATGGCAGTCAGGGGAAGTTCCCGACGACTGGAAAAAGGGAAATATAACCCCCATTTTCAAGAAGGGGAGAATGGATGACCTGAGGAATTACAGACCAGTCAGTTTCACCTCTGTGCCTGGCAAAATCTTGGAGCAGATTCTCCTGGAAGGCATGCTAAGGCACATGAAAAACAGCAAGGTGCTTGGTGACAGCCAGCATGGCTTCACTAAGGGGAAATCCTGCCTGACCAATTTGGTGGCCTTCTATGATGGGGCTACAGAACTGATGGCCAGGGGTAGAGCAGTTGATGTCATCTACCTGGACTTGTGTAAAGCGTTCGACACTGTCCCACACGACATCCTTGTCTTTAAATTGGAGAGATATCAACTTGATGGATGGACCACTCGGTGGATAAAGAACTGGCTGGATGGCCGCACACAAAGAGTTGTGGTCAATGGCTCAATGTCCATCTGGAGACCAGTAACGAGTGGTGTCCCTCAGGGATCGGTGTAGGGACCGGTCTTGCTCAAAATCTTTGCCACTGACATGGACAGTGGGATTGAGTGCACCCTCAGCAAGTTTGCCGATGACACCAAGCTGTGTGGTTCGGTTGATACGCTGGAGGGAAGGAATGCCATCCAGAGGGACCTTGACACGCTTGTGAGGTGGGCTGATGCCAGCCTCATGAAGTTTAACCATGCCAAGTGCAAGGTCCTGCACCTGGGTCGGAGCAATCCCAGGCACAGCTGCAGGTTGAGCAGAGAAGAGATTCAGAGCAGTCCTATGGAGAAGGGCTTGGGGGTGTTGGTGGATGAGAAAATGAACATGGGTTGGCAGTGTGCGCTTGCAGCCCAGAAAGCCAACCCTATCCTGGGCTGCATCAAAAGGAGTGTGACCAGCAGGTTGAAGGAGGTGATCATGCCCCTCTACTCTGCTCTTGTGAGACCTCACCTGGAGTATTGTGTGCAGTTCTGGTGTCCTCAACATAAAAAGGACATGAAACTGTTGGAACAAGTCCAGAGAAGGGCCATGAGGATGATCAGGGGACTGGAGCACCTCCCGTATGAAGACAGGCTGAGGAAGTTGGGGCTGTTCAGCCTTGAGAAGAGAAGGCTGCATGGAGACCTCATAGCAGCCTTCCAGTATCTGAAGGGGAGCTATAGGGCTGCTGGAGAGGAACTCTTCATTAGAGACTGTAGTGATAGGACAAGGGGTAATGGGTTAAAACTTAAACAGGGGAAGTTTAGATTGGATATAAGGAGGAAATTCTTTCCTGTTAGGGTGGTGAGGCACTGTAACAGGTTGCCCAGGGAGGTTGTGAATGCTCCATCCCTGGCAGTGTTCAAGACCAGGTTGGATGAGGCCTTGGGTAATATGATTTAGCGTAAGGTGTCCCTGCCCGTGGCAGGGGGTTGGAACTTGATGATCTTAAGGTCCTTTCCAACCCTAATTATTCTATACTTCAATGAAACCTCCCGTTTCCCTCAGAATGAGCCATACTAGCTTGAACCACTTAAGGTTAAGGAGCAGTGACCTGTGATGATCAAGTAGATCAGGTTAGCAGTTTTACAAACAGCTCAGCTGTTAGATTTGAGGGAGAAAGTAACAAGCAGCTGGAGAGGGCTGTGAACAGCAGTCCAGTCCAACTGTGTCATGCCCATAGCCTCTGTTTAAATCAGATGAGCTTGTTCTCAGGACACTCTCACACTGTCTTCTCCAACATTCAGCTGCAACTCACCCGAGGGGGCTTCTCACATTACCATGCTTAATTACCCTTGCAGCACCAATTCTAAAATCCTAGCTTAATATTATTATTTGAGCATTTAAGCATCACATTGCTAAGTCTGTGGTCGCATATCTTCTTTAAAATAAGAGTAAATGCATTTAAGATGATTTTGGTATGGTAATCATCTTTTCTTCTGCTTGTTCTTTACAAGGGGTCTTTAGCATTACTGTGCTGTGTGACTTGTCCAGTCACCAGGCAGTCACAAATACTGACCATGCAGTAAGTGCTGTTAGAGACTATTCTCCTGCAGCTCCCGTTATGAGCCAGACATAGGAAATCATTGGCTGAGAATCCCATGCAGCCTTGCAGAACGAACACATGTTAATTTTAGAATACCTTTTCCAGAAGGAGGAAGAGAAGCCAATGAAGTTTGAGCTGTTCATTTATGGCACCCTCATTAATCCACAAGGAACCATTACAGTGACACTGTTGCCATAAAAATGCAGTATTTTAACAGCTCCAGGAAAGAGTTGTTTCATGTGCTTCCCCCTATAATTTCTTCAAAGGGAACTGCATTATATTAGTGTAACACTGACCTTAAAGCTTAATTTCTACAGAGAAATATTTAGCTGCGTACAAAGAAAGAAAAAAAAAAAATCAGTTCCCTGGTTCTCCTAGCACTCTCCACTGTCATTAGAATAAGTTCCTTAGGGTTTTAAACAAAACAAAAGACCAACAAAACACTCACAAAGGTACTTTAAAGTAGCCTGAACTGAAGTACTACTTGTAAAATCAAAACAGATTCCCCAAGGAAAGTTGTTAAGTTACCACTTCAAGCCTCTTGATGTTACTCAGAGAAGAGAATCAAAACTCCCTTCTCACCACATGAATAAACTCCTTTTCCCTGTCTAGTAAAGTAGAGATGAGGCATTAACCAGGCAGCTATAGAGCAAATCTCTACCCTTCCAAGACCTCAAACTATAGTACCCTCATTAAGGCCCTCTTTCTTATTTAAATAGAGCCCTGCTAGTGGCCAGGTGAAAATGATGGTCTCTTGCATTTATTTCACTGAAAAAATATTCCTGGTTTTCCTAATTAATGTTGTTTGCACAAGTCCCAGTTTTGCAGGCTCTGAAATAGTAAATACAGTGACTAGGCAGTGAAATGCTTGCAAAGGTGCAAATTCAAATGAATAAAAACTGTAGTTTAATGTAGGTGCACCTGTAAATGGTGCAGATATTGCTAATTATGTAATTTTTGAGCTTTTTATATATACCTTCACAACATTGGCATTCACCATAACACAAATGTTTATGAAGTTCACACTTTGAAATACCATAATAATACGTTTAAATTGTAGTATTTGTATTAGCTGTGGGAAAGTCTAGCTTTTCAATAACTAAATTTCTGTTAATTTTGTTATTATTAACTAAATTGAAAAACCAATGAGTTGTGAGTTACACCTAATTGCATTATTTATACATGCTGCTGTTTTCTCAGCAGAAATAAGGTATTCCATTGCTTCAGCTGAAACATACATTAATAGATTTTTATTAAAATTATAAAAATCAGATTTAAATACTCTGGAAATTTAACATACAGCTACAAACTTCTTAAAATAATAAACATAAAAACTTAGTATAAACATAGCTGTAGATTTTATTGACAATGAAAGATACAGGAGCTGCTTGGAAGTAATAGAGGCCATTACTTTTTTTGTCATTTCAGTGGGGATTTCCTTATTGTATCCCCGCAGTAATGTTCTTCATCTGAATTCCAATGTGCGCTAAAGCAAAGAGGTGCTGACTTGGGCACAGACCTCCATCTTCAAGAGATCCCCTGGTGACATGCTCAGAGGTTCACATCAGTATAGTTCACATTAGTGTATGTGTAGAGGTTGATTAACATACAGCATTCAGAATCAAATACTAGTATTTTACCTGTTCTAAACTCATTTGGAACTGATTTTTTTACATTTGATTTCCATCTTTTGCTGTAGTGCTTTTCCAAACAACTTTTTCAGATGCTATACTGTCTAACACTGTATAAAATGTTGGGATGATTAAATTGTCAGATCACAAATCCACACTGCAAATTTAAGCACTTCTCATGTTCTAGTAGGCCTCTAAAAAAAGCATAGTAATTCTGGTATGGAGTCCTTGTTTTTTGAGAGTTCTGCCTCAATCTATGTAAATCCCCTTTTATTCTTCTGCCTCTGCTTTCAGCAGCCACTTGTCCATTATACGATTAGTTTCCTCACGCAAATGCCAATCATTCCCTCCTGACTGTCTTTTCAGTTTTGTTTTGATTCTCCACTTGGTCTGTATGCTTCAGTTGTCCTCCCTTCCTCAGAAGAGAGCAGATACTGAACTTGTTTTCCTTGAATAATCTTGGTCCTGTCAGTTTTAAGTGGAAAACCAAAACCAGTTTGTTGCAGCATGTGGTCCTGCCTGCACAGTGCTCCAGAGATATAACTACTTTAGTGGCTCAGATCCATGACCCTTTTTTCTCTTGTCCCTTTGAGAACTACATCTGACTCTCACTGTGGTTTTGTTCTGTGAATTGAGAGGGACATTGATGTCCACCTAAATGGTCACATCCTTACTTAGTCCCTCAGTTTGGTGGTGTGTTTGTAATCAGGTTTTGCCAGTTTATCCCTGGAAAACAGGGTAGCTGGCAGTAAAGGTGCTCTTCATGTTTAGTCATGGAGGTCCTGGCTGTAAGGGGTGTATTGTAGCTCCAGTGAAATTCACACCAGTACTGTCTACATGGAGTGTATATCCAAGGTCCCATTTAAGCTACTGCCAGGAAAGGGTGGCTTGTTTCCGTGCTGTGCCACATCAGCAAATAGGACATTTGCATTTGTCATTGTGGACTTGATGAAAGTGCTTGTCGTAGCTATTTCTCTGGCTGATTTGAATTTTTATTTTATTTATTAGGTGAAGAGTGTTAGCGCCAGGGCTAAATACTGTTCTACTATAAGATCTTAGTAAGATTATATCCCCTTGTGATTCTCTAATTACATTTCAAGGATACTTAGTTGCTTTCCCAGAGAACCTGTGGTGATCTCTAGATGTATCCCTGGTTACAGAGCAATACTGGGTTGAAACAGCTGGATATAAGCGGCAGGTGAGATACTGTGTGGCAGTTGAATGTGCAGAGGTTCAAAAAAGCCTGAAGTGCTTTGCATAAACCACCTTTAGTAGAACTCAGTGACTTCTGTCCTACTAACTCACTCAAGTGGCATGTTTATGCTGGTGCAGATATGCCAAGTATTGCTATGGCACTGAACAAAACAGTAAAATTGTGTTTGGCTGGTATTATTTTTGCTGCAGTAGTTAGTTTTCACTTTTGTCATAAACACAAATCCTTGTAGACTAATTAACAGATGTACTGCAGCAGCAGCAACACTTGTTTCACCTTTTCCCCGAAGGCTGCAGTTGGCATTTGCTTTCAAAGCGAGGTAAAGAGTATCTTTCACAATTTCATGCATTTTTGTCATTTTTTAGCAGTACTTGTGAGCAAGGGCATACGAGCACACCTGGAAAAGGAAGTTCAGTTGTCTGGCCTGTTTTCCTGAAGAGCGCACATAGCTGTAATCCCACCCTGAGGGAATATGCATCATCTTTATGCCAGCTGGCTTGGGCAATATGAAACTTGTTGGTGCCAGGAGTGTTTGAATGGGTGTAGCTACACTGTGTAAATGTACTGCATTGACACAAACCAGTTTCTACACTTTTTTTCCTAGTGTCAAAGAAGAGATTGCTCTGCTCTTGCAAGTAGCTCTAATCAAGATAAAACTCTATGAGTTATATACTTAAAATCTACTCCAGTTTAACTATTTCTGCTTTATTTCCCCATTGTGCATACTTTCATCCCAGGATGAATGTGCCCAGTTCCAAATCATAGAAGTCACTTTAGAGCTTTGGAATTGGACTCTCTTGATGCAGAATAAGAACAGCCAGGCAAGGGTTAAGTAAAGCATAGTTAGCTCTTAAATTCACTCTATGCCTTAATCTGGATTGGCTCCTATGCATTGACAAACTCCTAACTAATTCAGTTGCTGGTGAAAGGTACTGTTTAAAAATTAACATTGTGTTGATAAGGTATGGAGGAACAAATTCTCTTTTGGTAGAGCAAGGGGGGTTTAGACAGAGCCAGTGTGAGAATGCAAGAGGAATTCAGTGCTTGATCTTTATTCATACCTTCTCTGAGACTGCCAACAAGAATCTCTAAGTGCTCCCCTTACTGTTGATTGTGGTGCTGTGAACACCTGCCTGTTAACAATTAGAATAAATCTCACATGCTTATTTCCTGGAAGGTAGGAGTTATCAGGTATAATGACTGTAGACTTTATTGATCTGATGGGGATTTGGCGTGCTAATGGTCTAAAGTTTCCACAGCCAAATAAAAATCCTGGAATCCCTCAAGCCCTTTGCACAAATGAATTCTTCCTCTTCTACAGACATCTCCAGAATCAAGACGTGAAGACTGAGCTACAGATTTTCCCTAAAAGTTTTTACAAATAGTCTTTTTCAGTAGTAACATTTTGCTTTGTTCTGTATAGTCTCACTTGACAGTAGCTCTCAAATCTCCCCTGGCCTACTTTCTGTTCTCAGCAGCACAAGTTAAAATATGCTCTTCAAGACAGTTTTATTTCTCCTCTTTCCTGACTCCCTTGAAGATCAAGAGGCTAATCAACATCCACTTTATCAGAAATATAGAAACTTAAGGGCAGGACTTTATCTCTAGGGACAACTATCTGTCTCTCATTCAAAAGAGGTGGGTGAACTGCTCTTGATGTGAAAGAACCCTACTTTCATATACCAAACACTCACCAACTGTGTAGGATTGCTGGAGAACAACAAATTACCACTTAAAAATTCTTTAAAGTTATGGCTCTTGAAGACTTTTGTGGTAGCTGCTGTTGCTTCTATATCCAGAGTTAAGGATATCTGCCTTCCTGTGCATGGAGGAGTGTTTTTAGGGCCAGCTCAGAACAGGATCTCACCCCAGTGATAATGCAGTGGAATGGAATATATATTTGTTCTGTGTGGAACGTTTTAAGTAAAGAGTATCTGAGAGAAGTAATCAAGTTAGCAGGACTATTTCCTTTGTGAACTCTCTAATCACCTCCTTAATGTTAATTTATGGCAGTATAGGAATGATTAATAGGAGGCTTTATAAACATAGATGCCTACATAGTACATACATCGTGTATGTGTGAACTACGTGGTGGTGATCTTTGACATGGGCAGCAGTCCAAAGGAACGGTAGTATGAAGAACCAGGTGTTGTTGAACTGCTGACATTCAGTGATGCTACCATTCTGTCCCTTTTTATCCTTGGAAATGGAATAAAAAAAGTTATCTAAAGAGAGGAAACCTAGTTGAGCTGCTTGGCATACAGGCACAAAGAATCCAGAAGAGTTTTTGCACTGTTTGGGATGGCAGCATAGTAAAATAATGAGGCTTGGAATTAGAGCTCTTTTGGATTAATAAGGAAAGCCTTTATGCAAAATATTACTGTAATTGCAAGCTCATGTTCTGATTGCCTTATTGGGGAGATGCATCCTCAATAGCATCTTTGTCTTGCAATGGGAAAAGATAGAAAATAAGCAATTAAAGCAGACTAGTTTAAATGAAAGACTGTTCAGATGCCACAAATCTGAGCATTCAGCTGTGCACTTCTAGCAAAGATTGTTAGTTTTTCTATTAAAAAAAAACCTAATTTTGTGCTGCTGTGTGCACTTGCTTTGTAGTGAGGCCAGACTACTGACAAGAGATAAATTTTCTCTTTTTGTTTTAGCTGTGATCTTATTTTTTTCTTCCCACTTCTCACCCAAAAGCAGTCTCTTATGAATGTGAGTATAGAAATGAGAGGTTAATTACTTCTTTTATGTTCTTGGGTATACCAATTAATCTGTAAAGAAATAATATAAAATCTGGTACTGGTCATTTCAATAGTAGATGGACTTTGCCCTGAATGTGTATCAATTGACATTGCTGCAGTATGTCATGGTAGTTTATTTATCGAGCTTTATGAAAATGAAAAACAAACCCCTTGCTCCCTAGCTCATGGTCTAAGTGCCAGCAAGGCATGGGTAAGTCCACCGTTAAATCTGTATCTCCCAGGAACAGAAGATCCCCAGGGAAAATCAGCAGACATCTCTTATATAGTGATAATGTAATATTGAAAAGGAAATTGTTTGGGTTTATCCTGTAATACCTACTCATAACAGCCATCTAATGTTAGTGGAAGATTGACATTTTTCAGTCATTTAAATGCCAAATCTTTATGGCAAACTAGCAGAGATTTTGAGTTAAATCTCAAATACTCTTGCTTTTTCGTTGTGTGTGTATGTGTGTGTGTTGCTTAATCTCCCTGGCCAGTATAGAGGATGTTGTGATCTCCTCGTTAAAGATGTCACACTGCGAAGATTGTAGTAGAGGAATAAATAGAACAAGTGTTAGGAAGCCAAGCAGCTCATCTTGGTTGAACTAAAATGCACTCCACACAAACTGCCTTCCCCATAGGTTTGTTTCTTCTAACTTTAAGCAAGATTCAATTACCATTTTGCAAAGTATCTAGCTAGGTCACTTGGGGCTCTTCTAAGTACACTTGCATCCTTTTCTGAAATGTTGTTTTACTATTTGTGCAACTAAGTAGCTGGTAGGTTTTACGGGAAGTTATTCCTATTTTGGAGAGAGCAGACAAGGACAGTGTCTCCCAAAGTGCGAAGAAGCTCAAAATTGAGCAAGAAAAGAGTCCTTGCCCATTCTCAGCTGCATCTGGTGAGGCTGGAGCTACTACAAACTTTTTCAAGTTAAGCTAGGAAAAGCTTGCTGCTGGAACTTAATGCTTTTTTCCAGAAGTTTTTTTTGTTTTATTCCATGACTATGCTCAGACATTGTTCTGCTCTGATCCCGACAGGTTCTGAAAGAATGCAATGAAAAAAGGAAACAAGGCAAGATGCAACAGGGTGGATGTTTCCCACGGTGGCTGCCTGCTTGCTGTCCAACTCTGGGAAGCTTCAGTGGATATGGAAAAAAGCTAGTCCCAAAATACAGTTCCATTACAGTGTAGGTCTATTCGTGGATCCTTGTAATAGGTGGCATTCATTTTGGAAGCATAGCCCTGCCAGGCAGGGAGAGTTTATTTTTAGTATTTTAACCAAACAGCATCAAGAATTGGCATTTTCTCTAACATTTAGACTAATGGCTCTGCCACTGACTGCCGTGTTCAAGGAGTCTGACTCTGAGGGTGTTGATGGAGTGTTTGGACTTACTTAAGCAAAGTATGTTTATATTGGTTCAGCTCTTCAGAGTTCTTTAGCCAGTAATCTCTGAATGTCATTCTGTACAAAATGGATGGTCACTTTGTACAAAATGGTGCCTGCCTGTCCCTGCCAGCAGTGAGCAGCCCTAGGATTTGTCCTGAGACTTTGTCCTTTCAGATTAACTGCTGACTCTGTTTTGCAAAATTATGACTACAGTTCCGGGAGATGGCGATTTTGAGGACAATTTGAATACATGAAAAAGCACATTTTCATTGGGCTCCCTTTTGCACCTAATGAAATTCTGTGCAAGGAAACCTTGTATATTAAAGGGATGTTAGAAACTGTATCAAGGGCATCTCAAACTTTCAGAGTGGGGGAGATTTTTTAACTTAGCTCGCTACTTGTCATAAGGGAGCAAAGAAACAACCTGTAATATTAAGCCTGACCCACATACTGGCTTGATTGAAGCGCTTTGAGCTCAAAATATGATTGAGTGTCCAGTAAAAAAAAAAAAAAAAAAGGAAATTAAGCATTTTCACAGGAACTCTGTTTGAATTAGTATGAATCAGGAAAGGAACAAATGTGGTATTTTCCCCCGTAACTCTCCTATTTTATATTTCTGGTGGTTTTAAGTTGTCTTAATGCATAATAATATTATTGGTAAGTTTCAGAGGTTTATTCATTTTCCTACCTAGAAGCATTTTGCTTCTGTTGTCAGAGCTAATACATCTATTTTTTTGTCCTGCTTAATATGCCATTTTAGACACTAAAAAATACTTATAATTCTGCAAGCAGTCATCTTTATTTCCTTCCTGCCCCCCCGACTTCCATTAGTAATGTTTGGCAGTGATTCAGAGCCACCCTGCTTTTTAGTTAAGGTGAATGAGAAATCACCAAAAGCAAGAAAAACATGGAATGAAGGGACCCACTGGCACCAGCTCCATAGGATGTTTGCAGCAATCTATGCTACTGCACAGTCACTCCAAGTTAGAGTTTCCATTAGTCTTAGAGCACAGTTCCTGGCTGTCTAAAGAGAGAGGCAGTATTATCTACTGAAGCACAAGACTTGAAGCCAAACACCTCCTGAGATATCTTTCCTTCTCTTACCAGTTCATTGTATGGCTGTGGGCAAATCTTCATGCTTATTTCACAGTCTCTACAATTTGCAGTTATTAAAAAGCTACTTTGAGAACATTATTTGTAGTTTTTGATGTGCAGTGTAGTACTAGGAATTGTTTACATTATTACTCACTCAGTTGTAGTGTACTGCCTGTTCAGTGAGACATCCTGTCTTTCTAGTTCATTTATAGGATTTGTCTCCTGTCTGGGGTAGCCCAAGGTGGATGATATTGACAGTGTGAAGCTATACAAACTGGTAACACAATGACTCAGTTTGTGCCAAAGCCCCATCTCCCATCAATTTCCAGTCTGTAAATCTGTACTTAGCAGTACATGATATATTAATACCTCCAGTAAATTACATATTCTTCTAAAATACATGAATCTGATAAGCCTGTGGATTATCAGAAGTAGTCTTTGGAGTTCAATAGGCTAGTGTGCTAGAGAGCTCTGTAAGAAGAGACATCAAGTGAGGGAATAAAAAAGAATTAAACATTTTTTTTGGGGGGGAAGCACATAGTCACAACATAAACTCTGGCAGTTGGAAGTCATTTAGGCTTTTTGTACTGTCAGTTGCTTATTTTACCGGAGGGACACTTTCAGACGAGATGTTACTTGGAGTTCAGAGGACAGATAATCTGAACAGCAGGGGAACCTGCTGATGCTCAGCTATGCCATTTTCAATAAACATCACTGCGCACAATAGAGAAATTACTGCAGAAGCCTTCAAGGAACAAAGGCATTGACTGGCCACAAACAGTGCTATATAAAACTGCCTTTTAAAAGCCTTTTAGGTCAGGGTTTTTTTCACTCTTCACACAAGACTACAGGTTATTCAAGTGAAACTGTATGAAAATGCCAGCTAAGCAGCCATGTTTATCCCATTAGAAAATTTGGTCAAAGAAGTCTTTGTTCCTCTGCTCAGGTCTGTGCCCTGTCAGTATGGAGAAGTGTGAAAGTCCTTTTAGACGTGTAAAAAAATTCAACTCCTACAGTGTTGCAAAATTGACGTGAGCTCAAGCCAAGCTTTCTGTTATAAGCAAGCCAGTATAGTGCATATTTTAAAGCAATTGAATAATGCTGTAACATAAAGAGGCATATCAAGGTTCAAAATACCTCATTCCGTTAAAGCTAATTTTGCTGCATGACTGGGGTGACATACTGCATTACAACTCTGTAAAGAACAATAGGCTGCAGTGATTTACAGGGAGGTAAATTCCTCTGAGGGCTTCTGGTTGCAACCTCATCTATGAAAATGAAGTTATTCACCAGAACCCCTTGACAGATTATTTCCATGAAACTCCCTCTAGTTCACTTATTGAAGAGAACCTTGAAATATTATCATAATAGTTCAGCTGTGTTGAAATGATTGAATGTTTGAAGTAGTTAAGACAAAATGAAGTTGTTTCAATCGCTGAATCACTTTCAGTATTCACTTACAGAAGGGAAAATTGTTTGATGTGCTAAAGTTAAAAGTGGGCAAACTTATTCCAAATTGTTTGGGGGTTTAAAGCATTTAACTTAATTTTAAGCATTCTGGATAAAAAAGTCTATCCAGCCGTATTTGAATTGCGGTATTGTTCTTTTAATTGCCTTTTGTTATAGGTGAGGCACCTTCTGTAAGGAGGTCCAGTGTTTTATGTTTCAATTGTACTTTTAATTTCCCTTAAGTATGTGGTGTCTCTCCTTAGTTACATTCAATTTTGTTCTTTCCATGAGCTACAAGCAGCCCACTTTAAAATTATGTGCTGATAAAGCCCTATGGATTTTAAAGGTCACATTCTTTTCTTGTGTGAATACATCATTGCCATTGATTCACCTGCTGTTTCTGCAAACTCAGATATTACTGATGACATTAATTATGTTAATACTGGAAGGGTTCTTAGCATGAGCTCAAGCTTTTCTAACATGCTAATTTTTGAGATCTATTTAAAATGCAGGGACAGTGGGGAGGAGCTGAGTTTCACACTGGAAGAGAGAAAATAATTTTCTTTGTGCAGCTCATGTTTCTGAAATGGTTCTGCAAGCAATGATGAGTTTTTCTAAGTTATGGATTGTTTTACTACCTGGGATGTAAAGCAATCTCCAGATATGATTGCATGTTGTTTTTCCTGCTGAGGCATTGGTATAAAGGAATTCTGTCAAGCCTGTTCAGAGAAGCCAAAGAAAACCTAAACCGTAGGCATCAGAAGGCAGTGTAAAACCACTACATTGCTTAGGCTTGCTTTTATTTGGCACTGTTATCTGGATCTAGGAACCATTTTAAAATCTGTTTCTAGAGGAAACAAAATGCATTTCTAATAGTAGCAAAAAGAGTACTTCCACAGATCTGGCACAGAAAGCAGCTTGCTCCCTCTGACAGGAGAACCTGTCTCATAATTTGGTGATTTGTGTGTAGATTTGATTTGGAGCTTATTCCCACTTAGAGCAACATTGAGTTCTATGTGTCACAAGTGCATTTGGATTTTTGCTTTAACTTCCATTGTTAGGAATCTCAAATCTTTGTTGTTGGTTTCTCCTTCTTTTTTTTTTTTTTTCCCCAGAACTTAGAAGTGGTTAGTCTTTTTAGGTGGATCATCTTGGTTCCTACAGAAGTGCCTAGCATGCCCTTAGGAAGTGTTGTCTGTGTGGCCTTTGCTGGTGCTTCAGGATAACAGGGCAGTCTTCTCATCTGCTGCAGGCAGGAGCTGCTGAGGAATGTCACATACTGTTGCTTTTATCTGAAAAAAATCAAAGGTTGCCTGCAAATGCCTAAATTGATTCCTATTGCTCAGCAGTGACAAAAATTCTAAGAGAGTTAACCTTCTACACAGCTAGACTACCTGGACAGAGACATAAACCCTGTAACAACAGTGTCTACCTCCCTAGTTCAGCTGTTTGCAAACCACTGTAATTTATTCTTTTTACCTTTTTCCCTCCTGATGACCCTTAGCTTCATCTCAATATGTCTGTAACTCTTTCCTTCAAAATGTACACCCATTTGTTCCTTGCTACTTTCGTTTGAGAAAGAGAAGTCAGTGAAATGGAGGCCTGGCTTAGTTTGCAATATTACTGGGTATTACTGAAGAGCCAAAACATGTTCTCCCTCCATATCTGCCCATGCTGGACACTTTCCAGAATCTAGGAGCTCTTCATCCTCATTGTTTTCGTACAAATACCGGCTTTTGTTAAGCCTTGTGTCACCAGTTCTGATGCAAATATTTAAGATCTGAAGATATTTCACACTGTTTCTATATAAGAAATTTAAAAGAGTGAAAATTAAATGTAAACTAACTGAAAGTAAGCCCTGTGCTTTATTCTACTATGTGATGTCACTAGGATGCTATGCAGTTGAGATGTATGTTAATGGTTCTTCTTGATGAAAAAGTAAATAATAATTGTATTATTCAACCTAAACTGTTTGAAAGGCACAGAAGATGTTGAACTGGATAGTTTGCATAAATTTTTTATTAGCAAACATTGGATGTGGTTTTAAAGCATTTCCAAATTATGCAGAGTTAAAGGACTTCAGTATTTCTCTATTTAATAAATAAGAATCTCTTTGCAGCTGATCTGACTATGAATAGACCTATGTTGCATTTTTATTGTAGACTTTCACAGTGTGCCTCAAAAAGAGCCCTGCTAAGATAATATGTATTCAGAGGTTCAAGCAGGAAATACTTACATGATGAGAATATACCTCATCTTCAAAATGGTTTCCCAAGGTGGAGGGAGAATGTGGCACATAGCAATGAAATACTGTAGTTTTAACAACAGGACCAGCCTTACTGCATAGCAGAAATTATCTGAGGTCTACTTAATATAATGTAGAGATCATAGAATCATAGAATCGTTAGGGTTGGAAAGGACCTTAAGATCATCAAGTTCCAACCCCCCTGCTGTGGGCAGGGACACCTTACGCTAAATCATATCACCCAAGGCCTCGTCCAACCTGGCCTTGAACACTGCCAGGGATGGAGCATTCACAACCTCCCTGGGCAACCTATTCCAGTGCCTCACCACCCTAACAGGAAAGAATTTCCTTCTTATATCCAACCTAAACTTCCCCTAAGTTTTAACCCGTTACCCCTTGTCCTATCACTACAGTCTCTAATGAAGAGTCCCTCTATTTCTGCCCTATTAGCCTATTTTTCTATTACAATTAATGTCAGGTTGACATGTTATTCAGTAACATGTCTGACTGTCTTTCCAGTATGGGCCAAGAACAGCTTAATCCAGGACTGTCTGATGGATGTAAGATCCATATAGACAGCATTTGCAAGCAAAGATGTAAGGTGGAAAGTAAAAAGGGAAGCGCGAAGTATGTAAGTATAAGAGTGTGGATTTTTTCCTATGATGGTATAGCTGTTAAATATATCTCTCTGATTATATAATTTGCTGTGAAATGATTTGTTGGTTGCTGAGGATTTTTGCTGCGTTTTGTCATGTGGTTCACATTAATCTGTGTATCTCCCCAGCTTCTGTTGCTCAGCAATTTGTTCTGTGCGGGAGACTTTAAAAGCTTTATACTGAGTACGGGAGTGTCAGGAGTACTTTGAAGGGATAATTGGCTTCCTTCCATTTGAGGATTTAATAAGGCACCCTTCCAGTCCCCAGCACCTCCTGTCATTTGGAGAAACACAGTAACCTATATCTTGTGTGTCACCACAGGAAAGCTGATTTGTAATAGTGGAGTTCTAAAAAATACCTGCTCCTGTAAGAGCTGTTATATCATGATTTCTGGCTAATCTGGAACACAAGAGAGTGTGCTGCTGTCTAAAAGCAGAAGTTGACAGTGCTATAGCCAAAGTCTCCAATAATGTTTGGGGAATAGCTTCCAGTTTGTGTTTGTTTTGGTACTTCTGTTACAAGACACAATGGATGGATGCTCATTCAGTTCCTTCAAATACGAATTTGCACTGAATTTCATCCTTAGGCTGGGAGGAAAGGCTCCATGTCTCTTAACACACTGCCAACATGTATACCTGTGGTTTGTTAAACACCAGACAGCAGCACTTCTCGAGTGTGAACAGAGTGAACCACAAGGACCTGATTCAGCAGAATGTGCATATGCTTAAATTTAAGCAGACACTTAAGAGTTCTGTGGAAGAGGGATTTTGGAGTTGCAATAAAAAGTAAGATTAGAGATTGGGAGATTAGAGGATGAATGGTATGAATGAAGTAGAAGCCTAAGGCTGTTTGGGCAGTCTAGTTTGTAATCCTGTAGTTTGGTAGTTATTTTGCATAACTTATTTTTGGTCCTTACTTGGCCAACTAGATTGAAGCAATTGACATGCAAATATTCTCCTGGGAAAATATTTCTGATAAAAATATAATCCCTAAAGGTTAATTTTTTACTTATCTGTAACATTCTTCAAAGTAACATGCTTACCCATGTCATGAGTGCCTGGTTGTGTCTGCTTTTCATGACAGACAGTGTAAAATCAGGAGTGAAAGTTGGGCAATCCAAATCAGAAGCTTTTCTGAGCCTGCTGCAGAGTGTAAGTCTGAATTGTTCAGGGCTTTCAGCTCCATCTTCTCCACCTTCTCTCTGTCATTTGTTTCATAGGACAGTTCTCATTGGCACTTAATTGTTGAGATCCTGTTTGCATCTGGCATGTAGTGAACTGGTCTTAATGTTGCATTTATGTACAAAAAAGGAAAAAAAAGTCAGAGATGATGAAAGCCCTTCCCTTCCAGGAGTGGTTATGAATGTTAGGTGTGCCCTTATTATGAAGAATACAGCAGTTCCTAAGCTTTTAGAATGGTGTGGACAGCAAGGAATAAAACAAAAAATGGACTAGTTTAATGGAAGAGATGGCACCTACTGTTTGCTGCAGCCTTTGAGATATTCAAGAAGTGCTAACATTACAACATACAAAAATGGTCAGGGAGATTGGGACAGAACTTCTTTAACTCTGTACTACTTTAATGATTATTTTTGTTTGTACTCATTCTCTTTCTTCAAGGTTATTCTTAATTACCAGTGTGGCAATATGTGGGAATCTTTTGCAATGCTAAAGCACTTAAAGTATGTATATTTTGATTTGTTTGAACAAAGTGATCCCTATGACAGATAAAAAAAAGAAAGAATTTCTGTTCTGAGATCAGAGGTATTCAAGACAACAAAACTTGGATTTAGAATTGCACAAACCATTTCCCTTCATCTGGCTAAGCAAAGTAGGTCTGAGAGGAAGCTAATTCATGTCATGTATATAAAGCAAGTCAAATTCCAGCTACTACAAAGCTTTTATGTAAGACTTTGCTGACCCAATAGGTGGTGGAATATAAATAGATCAACAGTACACCCTTCCTTCTGCTGTTCTACCTAATCCTTCCTTGCCTTCAGGATTGAAGAGTGTTTGATCTATTGAGTCTTAAATCAGACATTGTTTCCTGCAAAAAATAAAATAAAATAAATCCAGGAGAACGAAAATTTAATGGTCTAAGAGAGTTCTTGTGATTTTGGAATGTTAGAATGAGGAGCTGAATTAGGAATATACTTTTCTTTTTTTTTTTCTGAATATATTAACTTCACAAAACTGTAACTGCCTGGCTCTCCTTAGCTACCCCTGCCAAGTGGCTTGACAAGGCTCTTCAAAGAGTAATTGTGTTAAACCTATATTAATTTACTTTCTCCTTTTCAATAATACTTAAAATGTCCTCTTCATCCTGCCTGCAGGTCTCCACTGCTGCCCGGGAGACGGAGCACTTTATTTTTAGTAACAATATCTCTCATGCTGGGATGGAAGAATCTTAAACCAATTAAACACATTAGAAGATAACTCTGTGTGTGGGTTTGGTTCAAGATCTCCATTTTCCTCACTCTGGGGTATGTCCTAGTGCCAGCCTTTCTATCCAAGATGACAGAAACAGTGAGATAAGCTGCTAACTAGGTAAGCAGTACAGCTGCTGCTTTTGTCAGGTGTTCCTTTGCCAAAAAATCACTTGTAATGGGTTTTGCCTTTTTTTTTTTTAATTCTATTACAGTTAAGTCTTATAAATTTTCTTGCTTTTGACTGAGGATTTTACTCAGATGTCTGTTTCTTTTTAAACGTTTATTAAAAAAAAAAGAATGAATGTCTTGAACTTTTTTTTCCAATAGAAGATAATTGTGTGTTTGCACTTTTAAATTTGATGATTTGTTCTTCCTTTTTAATGCTTACTTATTAGGAAGAAACTTGTGGACTGGCTAGAGTATTTCATCCCTTCAGATATTTTAACTGTGTGGATGCACTCTGAAAAGCAGATTGATTTCAATTTTTTCATTTGCGGAAGCTGGAACAGCATGTCCTGAACCTGCACATGCATTTATCTAGGTAGCAAAGCCTTTGGCTACCCTGATACTAAACCTTTTTTCATTTGATAAGAAATTTACATGGGTTAGTAATGCACAGATTGCTTAAATACAAGATATTTTCTGGGAACTGTGGCATGCATTGCTGACCTGTATGCTCTCATGAGCAGGGATATAGTCTTGAGCTTTTTACTTATTCTTCATCTTTAATTTGACAGTCAGTGCAAAGCCCAGGGCAGGTTGTCCTGCATGGATTTATTCTTCCAGTGGAAAGTCAATACCGAATAAAGTCTGGCAGCATTTTACAGAAGTGTAACACCCCAAATGTTAGCAGATCTAGCATTGTTCAGTATGCCAGTATAACTTGCATCATCTCTCTCGGACTGAACTGAGAGATGAGTCCTTGTAGGGAGAAGCGACAGAGATCAGTAGGCTGCAGCAGTGTTTTCTCTCACCAGAAAAAGCAAGTGACTATCAGTCTGTAACTATGCATTTCAACTAAGGATAACAATTAGGCTGTGAGGCTATATGTACTCTTTGAAGGGCAGTTCTAATGTGATACTTTTGAAAGTGGTAAATGTGATTTCAGAGTACTTTAAATATTATTAGAGAAGAGGGACAGGAAGGCAAAGCATGGCAAGGAAAAAGGAAGACAGTCCATTAGTTAGAGTACTGATACAGCATTTGGGAGGCTAGATCAGTTCTGTTGCTAGGTTTGCTGTTCTGGTTAGTGTTTCATCTCCAGTTCAGAGGAACTTGTCTACTGCTCAGTTTGGCATTACACATCCTATGGCTAGACCTGTGAGCTCAGAATTCCCACTGATAATCGATAGTGAACAAATAGAAAGTAAATAAACTTCTGAGGGGGATAATTTTTTAAAGGTAATACAGGTTTTGATAATCAAGTACCCAATTTACTGAATTACCCTAAAGCTAATAGTGAAGAGTGTTGCATCATGGGGTGTTGTGAAGATAAATGAATTTGTCAGTGAGATGCTCAGATTGTCTCATCTGTTATTTTTCCCTTGTACATGGCATTTGATAGATAGCACGCTGCTTTAAATGCAAATAGCTTCACCCTGGCTGGTTTGTATGTGTGTCTGTGGGAAGATGTTTTGAAAAATGGTGGATTTCTTGGGGCGTTTTAAAATACAGTTGGGGCTGTTCCATCCTGCAGGTTGCATTGGCTGGAGACTTTTAAGTTTTCCAGCCAGCACCAAGTGAAATGCCCAGCCCTGTTGCAGGTTCTTCTTGCCATGCTGCTGCTCATCTTCTCTCTCTGACTTGTCTGCCTACAGCCCCCGTCTGCCTTGGTTTGCTAGCTGCAGAGATATCTCCACTTTCCAGCTTTCTGCTGGGGTATGGAGGTTGCATATGGGCCCTCCGAGAATGATGCTTTCCATCTTCTCCTTTCACTTTTGCCTTAATCCCAGAAGCAATGGTAGCTATTATGTGTTTCAGAACAAGTCTAGAAGGACTTGAGCAGACTGCCTGATGCTCCCTCTTCCTGTTGTTGCTAAGTTTTGGAAGCTGCAATGCCATGCCTGTGTCAGCAGACCCTGTGCACATATTCCCAGCTTTCTTCCCTCTCTTGCCCTTTCAGTGGGACACAGAAAGTCTGGCCAGCCTTCAGGAAGGGAAACTGCTCACATCTGCACTGAAGCAGCCACCTTCCCTTCCCTCCTCCACACACATAATTTTAAAACAAATGTTACTCTGTAATGCAAAATTTGCTAAAGCATCTGTTTCTTCCTTGGAGCTCTGGAAAAATTTGATCAATGTGACGAGTTTGTGTGAGTCTGCTTGGAAACTGTGTATGTTAGAGGATGAGTTCAATATGCATATCTCTGATAGCTCCTACTTATACCTACATCAAGGTCCATATTGTCACTCTTCTGTTTCTCTACCTCCCCAGTCAGTTCCTTCAGCAGTTGACTTCTCCCCTTCTCCCACATAGTCTCCAGTCTCTTGTCTAGGAAGTCCTGAGTACAAAGGTTGCACTAAACCAGCAAAAGGAAACACTTGGAAAGGCACTTATTTGCATAGCTGTAACTCGCAGATCCTGCTGTATTCAGGCTGTTTGTGTTTGTGCCAGTGACTCCTTGGAGCCACGCTGATGAGCTGCAGAGCAGGAGGCAGTTGTGGGACCTTGGGCTGTATTCCTATTCAAATGGCATGGGGCAGGTATGCAGGCTCCTTGTCCTGATATGTCGATGTGTGAATTGTGTGATGGGAGAGATTTTTCAAAGGTATGCTTAAGATAATTATTAATTGTCCCTTTGAAAATACTGGTATGTCATGCTTGCCTATAACTTTAATGACTAATTCAGTGGTCTGGGTTTTTTAAAAGCTGGCACTTGCTGAGAGTGAAAAGAGAGGATCTCACTTTGCTTAGCACTCAGCAGCTGAAGAATTCCCCATGAGTGGCAGTTACCAGGTCAACAGCAATAGAACAACCCTTTGTATTAATACTTTGTAAGCTAGGAAAACAAACTCAGTTGAGTGTTACTCTTTTTCTAGTGCTCTATAGGAATCATTTCTTTACCTAGCATTTTTTGAATGCCAGAGAATAGCAGCTGTTTGTGTAGAATTATCTGTTGTTAGCAATGTTCTTGCTTCTCTGCAGCACAGTGGCATTGCCTTTATTCTTTAGAAGCAATGGAAAATGATAAATGAGGTTAACAAGCTTCATTTGAAAGTGAAAATTAGATCTGTGACTATCCAACTCTTGTTGAATTCATTCTGGTCAAGGGTTGGTTTGTTCATTTATTTTCAGGGAAAAAAGCATCTCTTTTTCTTGGCCTCCTAAGAATCAGAAAATATGATTGAAACTCAGCTGGAGCAGCTTATATCAGGGCTTAGCAAAGAATACTAGGCACAGCATTTAGGAAATGTAGATAGCTTCTTTTCCTTAATGGCTTCCCAATCAGAAACTGGATGAACCTTCGGGATGCAGAAACAGGGAAGATCCTTTGGCAAGGAACAGAAGATCTGTCTGTACCTGGAGTGGAGCATGAAGGTACTGTGTGCCCTTATTGTGCATTTGGGGCTGGGTGGTGCTGCATGTCTAGGTCACCAGAGTTGTGAGCATACCCCTGCTTTGAAGGACCAGATGTCCTGGCTTTGACCTCACACCTTCAGGAGCTTCCACCACAAAAATCTGAGGACACACTCCACAAAAAAAGCATGGTAGTGAATCAGGGACTGGCAAAATGGACAAGTTGAACAATGCTAAGCAGTGAACCAAGCTGGGTAAGGAGTAACTGGCTGACATTTGCTAAGTTAAGTGTTAGTTCCAAAATGGAAAGTATAAAAATATATTAACTTTTCTCAGTATAACAACAGGATTTAGTCAAGGTAGAGGTCAAATGGAGACCCAGTGGGGAAGAAGCATGTACAGTTACTACCCTGCCTGGCCACACACTAAATTTGACCTGTGCTTTAAAATGGTGCACATGGTACGTTTGCTCTGTTCTCCTGCCCTTCTACCACTGCTAGAATGCCTCTTGCGCTTCTACTCTGTCCTTGCTGATTAGCAGAGGACTTCACAGTCCCTTACTCTTCCCTATTTTTTTGTGACAAAGCACTGTGATAGGTAGTGGCCCTTGCCAAGAGCTTTGCTTTGGCTCTGGGAAGAGTCTGACCTCACTGACTTAATTTTAACTTTTCTATTATGTGAGTACTGTAGCTGATCTCCAGTAAGTGAATTGATCATTTAATTTTGCTGCTGACATTGATTTATTTTTGGTTAAACATCAAAGACTGAGTTCTGCCTGTCACTACTAGGACTTACCTTTCCCATAATTTGGAAAATCTGCTGTATCTGAAGGAGGCAGCCGGAATATAAAGATCTTCCTCTGCCCAGAGAGCATACAGAAGATCTGTGGCAAAACTCTGTGAATCCAGTAGTCTTCCAGCAATATACCTGGTTTCAAAGCCCACTTAAGGCACAAGAGAAACAAGTTACCTTCTCATTTGGTCCCCAGCCAACATTCATGATAACAGTTCATTAATAAGACCAGGAGTTTAAGAGGGACCTGATGCAAGGGGTAGAAGATGCAGGTCAGAGCTAGAGGAAAGCAGAGCTTTGACTCAGTGATAACTAAAAGCATTTTCCAAGCTGTTTCTTTCAGCCTTGCTAACCTGTACTCCCATTCTCCTACCAGCACTAACAGCAAACAGTTCTGCTAATAGACCTTAGCAGATACTTACTTATGCCTATTATATAAGATATCTATATTAAAGAAAAATATTCAAACACCTACAACTGTAGGAAAGCAATTGAAATACATCTTTTAAAAGAAATGTGGGAATTCATCATCTTAATATGGAATTTCTTAGACTGCAGATTAGTGGTATTTTGCCTTCTAGAAATAACTGTGTAATAGGATACCTAGGAGAAATGAGGAAACAGGCTCTAGAAAGCAGAAGAAAATCAGCTAAAAATATTCCCAGTCTTGCCAGACTTTGTGCTGTAAAAGCTGCTTCTTGGATGCATGGCTAGTCTTTAAATCCTCTTAGGTCTGTCTTGACAGAGCACTGAGCTGCTGTGGTTCAATGCAAACTGCAGGAAGGTGTGCTTTGGGGCAGGAAGGACAGCTGGAGCTGTGTCTCAGGAGGGGTTTTTGTGTTGCCTCATTTCCCTCCTGCCATCTTTCTCACTTTGGCAGATCATATCACCTCACTGTGTCTCAGATTTTCCTCACATATAAAACAGGAACCCTCACCTCCATTAGAGTAGCTTGGGGAATTAATTAAAACATACTCTGGCATGAGATTAATGCCCATGGTAGAAGGAATTGTTAAGACCTTATGTGGTGTGCAGTTCACTCATCCATTTAGAAGATGGATGACTGCAAACTGGAACAGGTGCAGAGAAGAGCTATTAGGAGAAGCCACTGAAAAGATTACAGATGGGAGAATGGTCTTCCTTAGGAGAAGAGAGGAAAAAAGATGTACTTGTATGGCTTAGTGAGAAAAGAAGGCTGAGATGGATAGATTATTCTCAATAAATAGGCTAAGAGCTGAGAAAAGGGAGAGGTGTCCAACAAAGGAGGATTATCTGACTATGAATTAAAAGAAGCTATAGTGAAATGTGATTCTGGTATAGTCCTGCAACAGAAACAGTGAGGACAAACAGAATCATAGTACCATGGAATGGCTTGGGTTGGAAGGGACCTTAAAGCTCATCCAGTTCCATTCCCCTGCTGTGGGCAGGGACACCTTCCACTAGACCAGGTTGCTCAAAGCCCCGTCCAACCTAGCCTTGAACATTTCCAGGGATGGGGCAGCCACAGCTTCTCAGGACAGCCTGTGCCAGTGTCTCACCCCCATCACAGGGAAGAACTTCCTAATGTCTAATCTAAATCTCCTCTCAAATGTTGGCCATGTATGTCTCAAAGTCATTATATAGTACTTGTGTGTGTTCTGTGGCCATTCAGGGCAAATCGCAGTCTAGACATCACAAAGAATCACATATATAGCAGAATGAATAAATTGCATTTCCTTGAAATGGGATTCTGTTTGTTTTTTAAACAGGACTTCTATTTGATTTAAGTACAAGTTTCTTTAAAAAATAAACCCTTAAGTTTTAAATCATGATACTGTATTACTACGTAAAACTTACCACTTAGATTAAATAAAAGGAATATTAACATGGTATTGGATTTCTGCTGAAGTTGGAACATTAAACTACTACAAATAGTGGAAATCACTGCCTGAGCACCTGAAACTGGTATTAACCTTCTAAACCAGCTTTTGACAGCAGGAGCTTTTCTATGTAGCCGGTCAGCTCAATTCACTGACAGTGCATTCAAAAGTGGGAGGCAATCTGGGAGATGCAAATCCATGAAGTTTGTTTTCTTCTGCTATACAAGCACATAATGGAGTAAGCTGCTGAGGTCTAGCACTTGTAGAATTGCCAGTGTTGTTCCCAGTCACCAGAGCCAGCTTTCA
Organism: Pezoporus occidentalis; assembly: GCF_034315485.1. Lineage (NCBI taxonomy): Eukaryota > Metazoa > Chordata > Aves > Psittaciformes > Psittacidae > Pezoporus > Pezoporus occidentalis. The sequence goes on from NW_026915235.1 coordinate 32,759, forward strand.
TTCAGAAAATACAAATAATCCTTTCATTATGTAAGAAAAGATGTAGTTTGAAATATAAAATAAATTTGGCTAAGATAGCTTCCTTTCTTATATGCCCCAAATATTTAAGGTAGTTTCATTAACCTACATGAAAACATGATACAGATATTTTAATAGAATTTCAGTTTCTAAGTAAACGTGGTTGTACCCAAAATGATTTGCTTAGTAAATAAGAAATGTGTCATTCATCACTTTCTAACCAGAATTAAGTATCTGACTGAACGTGTGTTAGCTTAAATAAATGTGCAGGTATAAGTATATACTCAAGTTAGAAAAAAAGCAGTAGTAAATTTAGGATAAATTTGATGCTTACCTGCATTTCAGCATAGTTTAATATGAACCTAACTGATGCAAATCAAACTGCTTTCTCTTCTTCTGTCTTTTTAATGGAAAAAGAAGAGGTATGAAAGAAAAATGAGTTTTAAATAAATAATTTCAATTATTATTTTCTGCTTGATGGTATAAATATAAAATAAAATCTCTTAGACCAGATGTTTAAAGACTACACAGCCCCACTTTTCTAAAGTAACCTTTTATTTTGTAGCTTTACACTATTAAAACAAACATTCTCAGCAGTCTGTCTTGAGGATGAAAGAAATATAGTTACTAAATTGCAGAATAGTTTTAACAAGTCATTTTACACTTAACTGCAAAGGGGTATTTATTCACAACAGGCTGTAGTCTGTACTTGTGAGGGCAGTAAAGGATGGTGCCATACAGATTTCTGTGCTTAAAAAAAAAACCCAAACAACAAAAAGGATTAAAAATAATTAGAGACCTTTTATATTTAAAATTCTTCTCTTACACTTTTAATTTTTCTTTTTACTTCTTTATTTTATTTAATTTGTTTTTAACAGACCATGGGCTGTGTACTTCTCCATGGGATAGGATGGTAGCTTACATACCCTATCCCTCCAGCTCTCTAAATTGGTTTCTCATCAAAGTTCTACTCCATTAAACTGTTCCACATCAGATGGATTTGGCTGGGGTTTGGTAGACTCTTCCTTTGATTAAACAGCAGCCTGCTGTCTGCTTATGGATGTTTTGATATGCTTTCCATTTAAGAACAGTTTGGCTCATAAAGCACATGCCAGCTGTATTCCCTCCCCTCTTTATTCCTAATAAATTTACATGAAACATTTTCTAATATGCAGGAAGAAATATGTACAATCACACCACTGAAGCATGACAGGCTTGGGATATTTTTAGTATATTGACTCCCTCCTTTATTCTCCCGATTAGGACCTTGCAGCATATTAATCAGTGCTCCCAAACCATCCCTTCTCTTACTCCTTCACTTATAAAAAAAGCCTTATGAAATATCTACCAGGTACAGTTTGCCATTTGCTGTTGGTGTCTCACCAATTGCAAGAGCCCAGAAACCCTGGATTGCCAAATTACTCTTAAGCTCTAGTTTGGTACTGACTTTACTGCCTGTGTGGGTCTCAGTGTTTGAGGGACAGGCATTCTGTACACTTGTACAGGACAACTTCCCAGAGCTCTGTCAGGTGGCTGAAACAGTGCTGCTGAGCTTCAGAAATAGCCCTTTGTAGTTCACAGGGGATATACAGTCTGAAAGGGAAGGAGAAGTGAGGAGGGCTAACACACTGGCTGTACTACGCAGCCCTTCGGCTGCTTGTGATATTCAGCACACTTCCTGAAGAAGAAATACAAGTTGCATCTCATCTTTCAACTTGAAGAGTTGTGAGGTTTATTAATAAACAGCTTAGAACCAGGAATCTGAGAGATCAGTGGTGTTCTGTCACAAGTTTCATCCCTGGCTCTAGGCAAGGTACTTAACCTATTTGCATCTTGGATTTCACTCCTGCAAATGTAAAAACTAAGTTGTTTCTGAGAGGAGATCATGAGGGGTGAGCAGGAGTGGCCATGAGGGAAGATCATGAGGAGAGAGGTGGGGTGGTCATGAGGGGAGAGCAGGGGTGGCCACGAAGGATGAGGAGAGATTGTGGCAGGAGAGCAAGGGTGGGCATGAGGGAAGATCATGAGGAGAGACTTGGCGCGGTCATGAGAAGAGATCGTGAGGGGACAGGAGGGATGGCCATGAGGGATGGCTTGAGGGGAGAGCAGGGGCAGCCATGAGGGAAGATCATGAGGGGAGTGGTGGGGTGCCTGTGAGAGGAGATCGTGAGGTGAGAGCAGGGGCAGCCATGGGCTGTGAGGGGTGGCCATGAGGGGAGATCTTATGGGGAGATGAGGGATGGCCATAAGGGGTAGAGGTGGCAGCTATACAGTGTGAGCCATTGTGGGGGGTAGATGAGGAGTGGCTGTGACTGGAGATCATGAGGGGAGATCAGTTTGCCCTTAGTGACATGGTTTAGTGGTGGGCTTGACAGTCCTGGGGTAACAGTTGAGCTTGACGATCTTGAAGATCTTTTCCAACCTAGTTGATTCTATGATTCTATTGTGTCCAAATAATGCTTCTTTATCTGTTTCACAGCTCGAGTTCCTAAAAAAATCCTGAAATGCAAAGCAGTGTCTCGGGAGTTAAACTTTTCCTCAGCAGAGCAAATGGAAAAATTCCGCCTGGAACAGAAAGTTTATTTCAAAGGGCAGTGTCTAGAAGGTACGCATCTGCTCTGAGCAGTCCTGCTGCAGCACAGGGAGGGACCCCCATCGCGGCGGGGATTAACGAAACTGAAACTGGTTGAACGTGGTGATTTTAATTTTTCAGAGTAGCGCTGAGGCACTCATCTTGTCAAGACTAATGGGGCACAGCATTAGGGATAGCATTTCATAAGTGTATTAACACTTTGTTATGTAAGAAAAAAATCTGGGTGATCATGCTTCAGGCATAAATCCACCACAGGCTGCCTGAGGCAAGGGAACAGGTTATTTTAGAGTCACTCATTACTAGGGTTCATGCGTCTTCCTCATAAGCACCTAGTGCTGGCCACTGCCAGACTGGAGGCTGGACTAAAGGAGCCTCTGGTTTACTTTGGTTACAGCAGTACCACTGAGTACTGTCTCTGTGACTCCTTAGCTGCACCTCTGACCTCCCTCACTGTGATATTACTCTTGATCTGGGGTGGAGGAGGGGGAGATAAAACATTGAGCTCCTTGTCTTTGGGCAGCCAGTTGTACACTTAATCTCAACTGGATCCCGGGGATGTCTGCAAGAGTGGGAGTGTGGTTTCCCTGCTCACAATTAGGTGTGATGTAGTCTCCACTGAATGCTAAGGAAGTGGTGTGATTTTATCATTACCATCAGCTGTTTCAGAGAGGGAGTATCTGCTCTAAGAGGAGGGCAGGGTTTGGTGCAGTTTAAGCTGTACGAAGTAATATAAATGTAAAATATTGGCAGCATAGCAGGACAGCCTAGGGACTTCCTTAGTCTATCAGGTGAAAAGCAAAAGGGTCATTTGTGGATTTTATCTTCTTTCAAATACCTCTGGATCTTCTTTTTACTTTGCAGAATGGTTCTTTGAATTCGGTTTTGTGATTCCTAACTCCACAAACACTTGGCAGTCCTTGATAGAGGCAGCACCTGAATCACAGATGATGCCAGCTAACGTTTTAACGTGAGTGCCTTGGGAATACAGAATCTGAGAGCAGGCAGAGAAAAAGCAGTGTGTGGCATTTCCTTGGGGGCTACAGTCACAATGAAGTGAGGGAGCTGCTACCAACTCTGGATCACCCTCACTACTGTTAGCTGTTGAGAGATAAAAGGGGCTAAGCCAACCTCATTACCTTCTTTCCCATAGGTCCAATTTGCATTAATATAGTAATAAAAGTTTGAAGAAAGTGGAACTGATCCTTTATTAGAGTTGCTTTATTTTTTTGAAAGGTGAACCGTGAAAGGATTTTACAATGCTTTGCAGCTTAATACCCAGGAAAACCAGAACAACGAGATGTCTGGGCCATTTTCAAATCTAGCTGTTCATCACTGACTTGTGTCCAAGGTGGCTATTTTTCTTGCAATATATCATCCCATAGGAGCTGCTGTAGCATTTTGTTTCAGCTCCCCACCATTTTGCCAAGTTTTGTGTCTTTTACATTGGCTTATAAACCATACGTTCAGTCACACAGACCTGTATCTGGGGATAAAATGTCCTTAACAGATAGCAAACAGTCATTTTACAGTCACCTGTAATGGTATTCATGCACCTGCCTCAGAAACATCTGGTCCTGGCCGCTGTTTGCACATTGAGTTGTCAGCAAGTGAGCAATCCCGTGGGCTTGTGTCATAGTGGCGCATGCTAGGCACCACTCTGAGTGTGGACAGCCAGGCATAAGGGGACAAACAGAAAAGGCTCCTTGAGGGAGGCCCCTGGGAAGCTGTAATCACTGACAAAAAGCCACCTTCCCTGCAGTGCTAGATGGGTGTTGGCAAGTACATGAGGAACACGTTGCCAGCAGAGACAGAAGGGTATTGGAATCCTGCTGCCAACAAGAGGCAGACAGGAGCAGCCAGTCTCACCACAAGGTTGCTGAGTCCTCTGGAAGACCTCCCTCTCCAGCATTTTCCCTCTCATTCCCTGTCTGGAAGAAAGCCAGTTGCATAGAGAAGGCACCAGGATAGGAATTACCATCACTGGTTTCTGTTCACAGCAGAGAGGAGACAGTGGTCTCAGAAGAGAGCATCAGTGTTCAAATAGTGCTCCCTGGCACAATACCTGCTCAGACCCTTACAGGTGCTACACACATCCTCAGCTACCAGAGCTGGTGGCTCTCAGTCAGTACAGCAGAAGCCAGATTTGGGAATCAGAGTAAGGAAAGAAAGACATCTGACAAGTTGGTTTTGACCATCTCAGGAACTCAAGGCATTTTCAGGACTGAGAGTCATGAGAGTCCAGTTCTCACTCAAGTGACCTTGAGGATTTTCCAGTGTCCCGTTCTCTCCCTGGAGCGTGGACTTGTAGTGAGCAGCCAAGATCTATCTCCTATACACGGAGGTGTCCTAAAGTCATTCTTGAGACTTTTCAGTAGAATCACCAGCCCAAAGAAATCCAAAAGGGGTTTTGTGACCCAAAGAAATCAGCTTTTTTCAGCTGCCAAGACTTGGAGAACCTCTCACCTTCTGATATTTCCGAAAACCTTGTGTTTGTCTCAGTGTCTCCATAGTAGGAAAGAATTGAGATGTGATACTTAGTGTGCAGGATTTCTGAATATCAATCGGACTGAGAACATTCTCCAACATTTGAGTTCAGACTTTGTCCATGCCACAGCAAAAAACTTATGCTCTTGCCAGGTCCAGCTTTGCCAGTGGTACAGATACTAAGAGCCACAGTGAAGATGGTACTGCTGCATTGATTTTCCAGAGCTATGTTATTTAGACACAGTCAGATCACACTGCTCAGGTGTCCAGGTGCTGTAATGGCCTCAGAGTTCTTAATTTTATCCACCAAAATCTCAGAGTCAGCAAGTTAAACTACCAGAGCTTTTGTCACACCCAAAACTGCACTTCCATTGCAGTTTGTATAAAATATGCTTTTGCGTTTGCATTTAAGCACCCTTGAGGGAAATGACACAGGAAGTTGAAGTACCTTGCTGAGCACTAGAGGACAGAGCTGGGGAATAAAATAAGAATTCCCATTGGTTTTCGCTATTGACTGCAGGAGAGAGGGGCCTGAACATGCTGGGACTGATACTTTATTTTTAGCAGTAGATGTGAGCAGATGTTTGCTGTGAGCCCTCTGCAGCCTGTGGGGTACCGTGCCCAGAGGAGGGGTGATGAGAGAGATGGGGAGAACTGCTCCATGTAGGAATGCAGTGGGGAGCTCCTTTGGCCCCAGCCACCCCTGGATCAGGACACAGTGATCATTGCATGTGGCTCCGAACCAAAGTTCCTGTTACGTGGGGGTTAGGTGACAGCCCAGGGTTGTGAGAGCACAGAGAGGAGCAGTCATTTTCTACTGTCTTGCAATCTTCTAACACCTCTTCTCTCTCCTCTTTTCCTTCCACAGTGGTAATGTTATTATAGAAACCAAATTCTATGATGACGATCTTCTCGTAAGCACTTCCAGAGTGAGACTTTTCTACATTTGAGATGGGGCTTTTTGGAGCTGTTTTAGTTTTCCTCCATACAGTTCTTGGTGCAGAACCCCCCGACTATCCAGTGGAAGACACTCCTGTAGGCGGTGACCCCTGGGGACCAGCTCAACGTGGGTTGTGACCTTTGCCCATCAGTTATTTTGCTTTCTCCTCTGACAAGACCAGACCAAACCCTCAGAGACAGGACCAGCTGCTCAGCGATGCACTGGGGAAAAGAGGCTGTCTCTGAACACGGGCAAACCGATGGTCATGGAGAACCAATACTGTAAATTATGTTAGTCTCATCCTTTGTACTTCTCTGGATCCTGGTATAATCTCCCATTTCCACTCACACTAAACTCTCAATGCGTTTCATTTTGGGGGGATTAAGTTAACCTTTTCATTTTTCTCATGTTGTAGGTTTTTAACCTTTTACTGGATTCCTGTGTAATTGGTCCACACATCCTCTTACCTGAACTTGTAAAATAGACTGTGATATCACCTAATGTAATTAAAACAACTTTCTCAATTAAAACATTCCTACCGTCCAAAGAAGGGAAGCTCTGTGCATTTTCCTTTCTGTTACAAAAATGACTTGCAGCAGCCACGAACTGCTGTTGCTTAAGCCAGCAGCAGAACAGGACTTCCCGTGCCCCGCTGATCCTTGTTACATTTCTCCTCCTCCAGCTGCCCATGTTGAAGAGGTTTTCTGACTGCTCTGAGCAAGGCTTCTCCTCACCCTCATTTCTGTTCACCAGTCCCATAGGGCATTTTGTGCTGTTTGCTCTCACTTGTTTCTTGAGCAGCACTGCACACTGTTCTGCTTTCCCAACTTTCTAGGAATCCCTGCAGAAAACCTATGTTCCCTGAGCCCACCAGCATCAGCCCTGCCAAGCAAACTGAGGCACAGCTGCGGCTGCAGTGGCTGAGCCAAGCAATCCCCACGTTGTGCAGCTTTAATGACACATGGCATCAGTTTATCTACCAAAAGCAGCCTCCTCAAGCCCTACTGCTACTCTTTCCCCCCTGTTGTTAGTAGTTCTAGCACATGCTAATCTTGTGAAGAAGGCATTTCCAGCTTCTGCTCTTAAGCTATCACGGGCAGCTTTATGATCGCTTGACACCCTGATCAGCCTGGGCTTGCAATTCACAGGCACCACAGAGAAATGAAATGCATCACCTCGGATCCTGAGTTCAGCCACTGGGAGTACATGGGAGGAATACAGCATAAATTTTTTTGAGGTGAATTGAAGCTGGACCATTAATCCCCATGAGGAGAGTGTTAGCCAATTTAGCAGCTTCTGCATGAGACCTCGCTGATGGGTTTCAGCCTGCTGGACTCATGGGGCAGAGACTTCTCAGCATGGCCCATGCTAGGCCAACCTTTACACAGAGATCAGCTGAAACTGCCTTCTGCACCCAGCGTGAACGATACCCAGTGATGGTATCTCTATCACAGAGGGGAGACAGAAGGTATCCAACAAGGGAAAGTATAAAAAGTGGGTGGTCTGGAGAGAGGTAGCTCGATTCCAGCAGAGATGTTCCAGTAGATGTTCCCAGGATAGATATTTCCGGCTGCCCTGGGAGAGGGCCCCGGTGGGACACGAATCCTGAGGAAGCCCGGGGTGGCCCCGGAGCCCCTTCCCTGCCCGCCCGCACCCTTCCGGCCTGGTCTGTCCCAGTTCGTCCGTCTCGCCCCGTTGGAGCCGGCCGGACCCGCGTTGGCGGCTCTGCGGCGCGTCACTGCCGCCCTCAAGTGGCTCCCTGGGAAATAGCTGGCAGCTCACCGGCCCGCGCCCCGGGACCGGCATCTCCCAGCCCTCCCCAGCATCTCCCAGCGCGGGGCTAAGCCTCCCTTAAAGAGCCGTCGGAGCAAACGCAGGGGCCCGATCTGGTGGCAGAAAGGCCCCGGTAGGGCAGAGCTCAGCGTGCTCTGACCTGACACCACCCAAATCCGGGAGAAGGACCCCCGGGTGCTGGGAGCAGGAACTTGTGCTTGGCCCAAGCAGCTGTGGGTGCCCTCCCGTAGGGCTAAGGGGCATTTGAGAGCACTGAGAGAAGGTGCAGGAGGCACTGCTAATGGGCTGCTCTTAGCGTGCCCGTACCCAGCTGCTGAGCGTGGTGCTGGCAGCTCTCAGTTACCTTGCATGGGGCAATTAACACGGGGCCAGCAAAAGCACCAGCAAAGGGAAAAGTGGGGCTGGAAGGGGCAAGAGAGGAGCAGGAGGTCAGGACCTGGGTGCCACCAACTGCCCATGTGTCCAGGGTGGTTCTCACCACAGCGTGAAGGCAGCCCCATGCCATCCTTTGTGCAAAGGCTGGTGGGGGGAGAAGTGGGTGCGAGGAGCAACACAGCAGTTACACCTTTTATTTACCAAAAAAGTCCCCACCCAGAAACCTGCAGCCTCAGCAGGCATCTCTGAGCAGGGGAATTTCCCCCAGCGGGGTCCACATGCGTGGGCTCTGCACAAGGGGAGGGCCACATGGTGGCAAACGGGGCAATTCTGGGGGTTAGAACCTGGCTGGGGCAGGCGAGGAGCCTCTCGCCAGGCAGGGCCACTCCCAGTGCCCAGCCACTCGCACAAACCCTGGCTCACCTGGAGATGCTGCTTCCCAGCACATGCTGGAGCTGTTGGCCTCAGACTGGCCAAGCAGTGCTGGGGAGAGGGAACTGGCCTAGTTCAGCAGCAGCAGCAGCAGCAGCAGCCATTGTGAGTGAATCCCAGCCAAGACCCACAGATTCCTCTGCTCACTCTTCACAGCCGGGGTGTTTTGGGCTCAGCAGCTCCCATGGTGTGTGCAAGAGCCTTCAGCCACCAGCATGCAGTGGGCATTTGTTTCTGCAACAGCCTCAAGGCAGAGAACATGCCTGGGAGACTGCTCCCCACCATAGAAGGCTCACCCCCTACACTGGGGGGGAGCCTGGCAGCAACAGCAGGGTGGCCCTGTGGAGCCCACATACACAGCCAGAGGCAACAGAGGCACGTTGGGAAATGGAGGAAGGATGGAGAAGCAAGTGGGAGCTGGAGCTGTTCACAGAATGGGGAACTGGCATGGACAGATTCAGGGTGAAGCTTGTGCAAAGCAAGCTTGACCCTCACTGCCCTTCACCTGGGAGCCCTCCCAGCTAGGGTTTGGCACATCTGCTGTTCAAAAGCAGCGAGGCAGCATGGGAGGAGGGTGATGCACAACGGGCTTTTGGCTTTAGGGGAGCTCTCTGCATGGTTTTGTGGTCCATCACACCACAGGGGCTCCCTGAAGCATGGGCATGGCCTATGGCAATGAACAACACCGGGAGGGCTGCTGCAAAGCAGGACCCTGACCCTGGGCATATTGGGGTCTTGCCTGTGTGCTGCAATGGGGGAACAGGGCAGCTCCTCCCCACCACACAGCAAGCACTAGGTTCTTACATCCTCGCTGCCGACAGCCAGCACCATCAGCGTGTTACCTACCCCGGCTGCCACCGGGGAATCTCGGCTGCCTGAGCTCCCAGCAAAGTGGAGCAGGGCTCCCGCTGGCACGGTGCCCCAGATCTGCCCTGCCTGATAACGCTCAGGCAGGAAGCAGAGCCGTCCTAATGCGGTTAATGAGCTGATTCACGAAAAAGTTACTGGTGAACAAAAGGCGCACAAACAGCCCAGGGCCACGTTATGTTCGGTGCCTGCTTTGCTACTCTTACCTTCCTACTAGTGCAGGCAGCACAGGCAGGTGGTAGGCAGCAGGCAGCCAGCAGCAGCAGGGCCAGGACCGTCCTGTTCCAACTCAACCAGCTCCATCCTCCCCCAGCAGCACTGGGAGGGCGACAGGAGGGCTGGGAAGATTCAAGTCCCTCTGCCCCTTTTGGGGGGCACAGATCCCGCTCCTGGATCCCTAGAACAGTGCAGCCAGGCATCAAACTGTTTGGACAAAAGGACTTCAGGGTTGTCAGGTCACTTGGGCACAGCCCCTTCCATCCTCAAAGGCAGGAGGGCAGCCAAGGCAGAGGCTGCCAAAGGGCCCCTTTTCAGCTGAAGGTGCCAAACTCCTGCCCTAGGGAGCCTCAGGCCATCAGCCTGTCAGTGCTATGGGATCTGGGTGCAATCTCTACTGGGACTCAGCACTCACCTCACTCCACTGCACATCCAACATCCACACCAGTGCTCCCCACCGGTACCCCACACTGTGGGAGGGGAGTGGGGCAAGCCATCGCCACAGCCCCTCTTGCAGAGCTTCCCATTCTTATGGCACCCAGCTCTGTGCCAAACCCCAGCCTGCTCTCCCAGTGCCAGGAAAGGTAGGGAGTGTGGCAGGCACCTGAGGGAGGTGAAGAGCTGGGAGGGGATGAGCTGGGACGCAGAGGCAGGGAAGGAGAGCACAGTAGGACTGTGCCACAGAAAGCTCTCCAGGTGTCCCAAAAGCCAGGCTGGAAAGGGTTGGCATTGCCTCAGGTGTGTAAAAGGGGAATGGTGACAAGCTGTGGGAAGGGGTCACGCTCACACCAGCTATGGAAGATGGGCACCAGGAAACTGTGGGAGATGCTATGAGAATGAAGGTCTTGGCAATGAGAGACTTACAGAACTGGGGTCATCCGGCTGATAGAGAAGCAAAAGTGGCGCAAGGATTGGGCAGAAGCCTTATATCCATCGGAGGAAGTGGCAAAACCAACAGGTGAGGCAGACCCATTAGGCTCAGAAACAGGGAAACATCTGCACCTCTTGATGCTGCCTGGGATCCTCGCAGGATATTCCCTAACATAGAGCAGGGCACAGGGAAACAGAGGCGAGTTCCGGCTGCCCCAAGCCAGGGGACACGCTGTGCCACCCGTCCGTCCTCACCAACAGCATGTTTGGGTCTCCGGGCAGGTTGGCCTTGGCCTGTCCCCCCGGTGCTGCCGTAGCTCCCGGGTCTGCCGGGATGTTGGGGTGCTGGGCTTCCCCATCCTACAGCACTAGATGGCGCTGCAATACAGCCGTACGGCCTGGACCGCACAGCGCATGCACAGCGCCGGCGCCCGGGCGGGAAGGACTCCGGCTTTAGGCCCCCGCGTCGGGCACGGCCTCAGGGGAGCCACGGAGGGGCAGCTCTGGCCGATCAGCCCCGGGCAGGCCGGCTGCGGGGCCAGCCGGGATGGGACATGCCACCAGCTCCATCCCAGGAGAGCAGCCCTTGTGCTGGACCACGTACACCGAACCCTCTGCCAGCCCAGAGCCGCAGGGTTACTGACAGGCACAAAGTAAGGGCCAGGGTGAGGTGTGCCAGCACCTCCCGCAAGACTGACACCCCCATGCCTTGCTCCTGCCTTTCGTCCCTCTTTTGTCCCTACTTCAAGAAGCCTTGAGAGCCCAAGGCCACAGCTAACAGCGCTATGGGGCTCCCACAGCTGAACGTAGCCCCCAGCCTTTGCTGGGACCAGCCTGCACTGTGGGGTGCCCCACAGCCCCCCCATGGTGCAGCAGCTCCAGTAGGTGCTTCTTGTTCACCCCTTCCCATAGCAAAGTTGTGCTCCCTGCTCCTGCCTGCTGCTCACCTCCTCCCTCCCCCGGAGGTCCCCATCCTAGAGATCAGCCTTTGCGCTGAGAGTGTCCCCAGGGAAACAGCATCCTCACCTTCAGGGGATAAGGAGGGCTGGGAGGGGATGTCAAATCAATGGCTGTGGTTTGACTTGCCAGGGCTCGAGGCTGCTGGCTCTGAACCCCACAGCAGCCAGGGGCCACTCCAGGACCCCATGCTGCCTTTGGGGTCACACTTGGTGGTGTAGCAAACCCTGGGCAGCCTCCATAGGCTCCCCAGACCCAGGCAGGACCACACTGCCTGCCAGGCAACTTGGAGCCACATCCCTTCTCTGCCTGTGGACCCAGGGTCTGGCAGTGCCTCGGCTGCTCACCGCAGAGGGGACGGCTCGTACTTGCTGTGGGTTGTCCCCCTCAGTAGTGCCCACCGGTCTCACACCAACTGAGCATGCAGATCTCCAGCCATGTACACAAGCTGCATCACCCCTTGCACCTCCTGCCTAAGTCATGAAAGAGGTGTGCTGGTTTCCAGCTCCCTGAAAGACCAGGGCCAGAAGCCTGCTCTGCCTGCAGCAAAGAAGAGATTGGTGCCTACAGAGCTTGGAGCACCCCATGCACAAAGGGAGCTGGAGGATCCACATCCCCACCTAACACCCAACTGGTATACAGAGAGAGGCAGAGCCCCTTACCTTCAGGCCTCCCTCCCGAGTGGGAAAGGACACATGCAAATACCCCATTCCTCTGGATTAACAGCCTGAGGTCCCCATCCCCATGGATTCTCTAAGGGCTAATTGGGTTGGACTTTCTCACTCCCCAGCTGTCTCCTTTGCATTGTGCTTTCCTACATAACGGGGGCAAGAGCTTCTCCAGATCCACACTCTGCTTTGAAGCACAGCACTCACCGCTTCCTCCCAAGTCTACTCCTGGCCTCCAAGCCCACTGCCACTGGCTGCCTCCCACGAGGGCGGTCCAGCTGGCCGTGAACAGAAGCCATGGCCTTCCTTGGCATCTGCAAACCTGAGGGTCCCCCACAGCCCCTTTTCCTGCTCTCCTGCCCTTTGGAGAGGGTCAGCTCAGCCAGACAAGATGGAGCAGCCACTGGCGCAGGGGAGGATGGAGGATTGCCAGTGTCTGTGTAGGAGTCACTGGCAACCCAGCTCTGCTCCCCTTTTTGAGGCTACCACCCCAAAGCATGGAAGAACTGGGGTGGTGGTCACAGTGAGATCTGGCAGCAGGTGTTAGCATTCAGTTGGGTTTCAGAGCTTGAGGACCTCCACTGGGCTGGGGACTGCCAGTTTTTTTCCAACTGCCAAGTCAGTTACAGCACCAGAGCTGCCCTGGCTCACTGAGGGGGACATAGTAGCCAGTGACAGGACAGGAACTAGATCTCCCACATCTACCCTTCAGCATGGGCTGGGCTTTCCTGCTGCTGTGTGGGATGAGACAAGATTGATCAATGGCCCTGGGCTTCCCCAGCCTGCTCCTGAGGGGTCTTCTCCCCCAGGACACCTCACACCCTGAGTTGGGTGGCAATTGCTCTGCCAGAGGAACAGCTCTTCATGTTTAACAGCTATGCTGCAAAAGCACTTCTATGTTTGTGATCTTGAGGATTTGTGCCTGGAAGGCAGTTTCACTCATTAGACTCTTAAGCAGATGCCAATTATTTGCTCAGACACAAACTGCACTAGGAACCCTGGCCATGTCTAATTTGGAGTCCAAGTCCTGCATTCCCTACAGACAAGTTCTCCACCAAGCCCTCAAGGTGCTCCAATTTTCATGAAAGTTGTCAAGATGCAACAAGAAGAGTTTTGGATGAGGCTAACAAAGCTACAACTGGTGCAGTTACAAGCTTGAGCTGATGAAACAGGCCCTAACCTAATACGGGCAGGAGGTCAGAACTGAAGATAGGTCCAGACCCAGTCCAGTTGCCTGCAGGGCATGAGCTCAGCCCTACCAGTTACACTGGCTATGATCTTCCTTTGTACAGCTCTGCTCGCGCATCATATTTTGGGTCAGCCACGTGGATGCTCTCTCAGTTCACCTGGACACACACTGGACATTGTTGCTCCATTAAAGGGCCAGCCAAAGCAGAGTCCTTGGGAAGGGCTGCCCTTGGTCAAAGCAGTCACCTCTACACATCACATAGCCTAAGTCTTTCCAGGTTTGTATGTGCCACCCTGCAGCTTTCCTGACAGCTACGTTTGGGAGCTACTTGGTCTATCTTCAGTGCTCAGCAGCCAGCTAGCACACTCAGAACAGCTTCAGTCAGTCTTATCCATGATCTCCAGGACCAGTGTGATCAGCAGCCCAATGAGGATTCCAACCACCCACATCACACAGGTCACATCTGCAGGCAAAGGACAGCAGCACATGTTTTTCTGCTCCACAGGTTACAGCTGATCATGGAACCTGAGAAGCTCTAGGTCAGGACCAAGCATCACAACACCATGCCTAAAGGCACACAATGGCTGCATGCTCTTCACTTCCAGTCCCATGGCTTCAGCACCCTGCAGAGCCTGACTCTGGTCACCAAGCAGTGGTGGAGATCATCTTCTGCACACCAGAGGTAGGTGGGAGCCCCCAGGTCCCAGCAGGCTGCCTCCCACATAAGGCTGGCTCACCAGGAAGACCATTTCTAAGATCCTCAGGGATGTCTTCAGCAGGAACAACTCCTGCAAGCCTTCCCCTGTGGAGGGGTACCTGCTCCCAGTTCCAGCCCAAGACATCATCCAGGCAAGCAATCCCTGCAGCATTTTGGAATCCCCCAGAAGGCCCCATGTGGCATCAGGCACCAAACGAGATGCAGAGCCACCTTCAAGCCCCTCTAGGACCTCACAGGCAGGAAGCTTTCAAAGACACATCACTCCTCCACCAAGTAACAGCCTCAAACACATGCAGAGTCCCACCACTGAGGGACCTTTATACCCCTTGGAGAGGTGTGGCTGTCCCTGATTGGCTGGCACAATTTACAGGAGGCAGCTTCGGATTGGCTCAGTGCAGTCTCCCTCACACTGTGATTGGTGAGCTGCTGCTGTGAAGGGTGAGGCAGCAGCAAAGACATGTGGAGGCACATGGTTGGCTGAGGGGAAAAGCCAGGTGGCAGGCTGGGATTGGTCAGGCCTTGGTGCTGCTTGACTGTGGTTGGTGGAGACAGCATGAGGGGGGGAGGGAAGTGTGGGGGCGAAGGGATAAACAGGTGGCAGCATGGGACTGGCTGCTAGGCTGTGCTGGAGCTTGGGGATTGGCTGGGATTTGATGACCAAGCAGTGGGGCTGAGGGATTCCTGCAGTGGCCCATGCACTGAGCTGTACCCACTCTCAGTCCCCAGTGCTGGGACCAGCCTGTCACCCTTCTCTGCTCTGCAGCCAGGGAGCTTCTGCCCTCTGCACTGAAGACACGGAAGCACATCCAGAGGGCTGCCAGACCTCCCTGACACCCAGACACGATGGGATAAAGACAGGGTACGGAAACACCAGGGCTGCCCTGCACAGCTGGAGGCGAGGGAGCCAGCTTTGCTTTCTCCATCAGCAGTGGCCATAGGGCTCATGGCAGCCGGGCAAGGACCAGGAGCTGTGGAGCTGGCAGGCTCCCCAGCCTGCGCTTGCCTCACCCCACACTACGCCATGCTCTACCCACTGCCAGTCTGTCTGGCTGCAAGCAGCCACTGGTTTTACCCACGTGCCAGATCCAAGAGGACCCTACTACCCAAGACCCCCAGGTCTTGGGAAGCTGCAGGCTGTAGGTCAGGTCCTGCTTTGCAGTGGGGACCAGTAAGGTCACTGGTCCCCCAAACACCACCCTGCACAGGGGCCTCCCCACCAGCTGCGTGCGCAGGGTCCCCATGTGTCGGTGACACAGAGCTGGTTCTCACCAGCTCCTCAGCTGCAGAAACTGATTTCAATAATTTGCCTCACAAATCTGCGATCACCTCAAATCGCACATCACCGGAGCCTCTCATGGTGCACAAGCCACGCACCAGGCAGCCACGACGAGAGACAGCACAGCTCCTGGTGCTGCACAACAAAGCAGCGCTGTTTGCTGCTCCTGTGTTGTTACATCCCATCAGGGACATCAGAGCACCTGCTAATTAAAACTAGCACTGGCCTCCAGAGTGCTAAGAGCATCCCATCACCCAGGCACGTGACAGGCAGGGCTGGACACTGCCCGTGAACTGAGGCAGTAAATCTGATAAGCTATCAGCTAGCACCACGATTAGCTGGATAATTAGGGACAAGGAGAGTTTTTGAGCTTCTTTGCCACAGGTGCAAACAGAGTAAGTGACCTGGCTGCTGCTGGGGATCAGGAAGAGCTGTGACCAGCACACTGAATACACAATTCCTCTTGTTTTTGTTTTTTTTTTTGAAGGGTTTCTTCTTTAAGTAAAATAAAAATAACCCCCCAGCATCTTAATGTTAACTGCCAGGAACTGCACCGTGAGAGAAGGAAGCGAGAGCATCTGGCAAGGCTTCAGCACAAACCCCGGTCAGTGCAGTCACCCAGGTGAGGGTTTGGGAGGCACAGATACAAGGCAGGTTCCATGCAAACAGCCTCCACACACCTGGCAGAGCCAGCTGAGCTTTTCAGAGCTCCAGTGCTCTAGAGAGGAATGATGAGTTGAGGGAATATTAGGAGCTAAGCAGTAGAGGTCTAGGTGAAATTACAGCAATTCTGGTTTAGTTAAAGCAGACAAATCCCAGCCTGCATCCCAGGATCCCACCACCAAACCTCTGCTAGCTTGGTACCCCAGATACAGCTGGGCAGCCAGTGCAGGCTGGAGCAGCCCTCAGGAGCCATCTCTGGCCGAATTCAATCCCTGCTGAATGCTGCATTCTCCAGCATGCATCCTACCCTGCTGCCAACGACACTGTAAACAAGCCTGTGCTGCCTCACACAGCCCAGAAGGTGAGGCATTTCACAGAATGGGTTAGAAGGGACCTTAAAGATCATACAGTTCCAACCCCCTGCAATGGGCAGGGACACCTTCCACTAAACCCGTGGCTCAAAGCCCCACCAATCTGGCCTTGAACACTGCCAGGGATAAGGCAGTCTGATCCAACACTTCACTCTCACAGGGTCTTCCCGGTATCACCCACTATACAACTACAGCATAATTCACCCACACCAGACACTGAAAGATTGTGGGGTTGGGTTTCTTGTGCCCACTGCTCCAGCCCAGCACAGTCTCCAAGTCCAGTTGTAGATGGACAGGAGGATTACTGAGATTCCCATACCCACACAGCCCAGCTCACTTTTATAGAGCCTGCATCTGCAGTGTTTTCCTGGCCTGACCTGTCCCTACCACTCCCCAAGAGCAGCCAGACCCTTCAGAACCATACAGAGGTCATGCTGGGGCACAGCTGCAGCAGGCCAGAGTACAGCTATGAGAACACGCTGCCCCAGGGATAGCACAGCCCTATGCTGAAGACACCAGTTGGGCCCAGTGCCCCCAGACCCACCCTATCAGCACTCTGCACCGCTCAACTCTTGCTCAACCTAACTTCTCAGCCCGAGTCCAAAGCAAAGAAAGGAAGGCAAGAAAGAAATGAAAACGAAAACCAAATGAAAACTAAAACAAAAAGCAGCAGTTGGGAGGCAGCCTTGTTAGGACAACTCAGCAAAATAAAATTCCGGTTTATTGTTGGACAACATTGTTTCACACATACATCAAACAGGCCAAAAAAAAGAAAACCAAACAAAAAACAGCAACTTCATAGACAGGAAAAAAAAAAAAAAAAGAGAGAAAAAAAAAACTAAAAAAAAACCCCAAAACAAAAAACCTTTTTATCTTTGGCCTTGCCACCTCATACAAACCACAATCTATGGTACAGCTAAAGTACAATACACAAAAAAAGTTACTGGAATGCTCAGATAAGATTGTAAATTTTTTTTTTTTTGCATTTTTGTCTCTTTTTTAATTTTTTTTTTTTACAAGGTTTTGTTTTATTCTCCTTTGAGATAATGGTTTGGGCCTGGTCACACCACAAGTAAAGTCAGAGATAGGTAACAAGAGATATACACTTCAAAGCCCCCCTTTTGGTCAATCCGAGATCACTTAAAAATGGCGGACCTCCTAACAATATGTACAAAAATATAAAATGTAAATAAAAAATACAAACAAATTCTCCTTTAAAGTACTTTTAAGAAAGAAAGCAGGGCCTTGAAGTTTTGGTGCTTGGGGGGAGGGTCTGTGGGAAAGGGGGGGTTCTCTCCCCGCTAACAGGCGAATCGTTTCGTATGGTCATTGAGTGGCAGCGCCGCGCCGGGGGGCTGGGGTTCACTCTACTTGGTGAGGATGACCACGGCAGAGGGGGGAGGAAGGGCTGTGTGTGTGTCAGGGAGGGGAAAAAGGGCTGTAACAGGAGGGAAGGGGGTCCCAAGGGTGAAGAGGATGCGCTGGCCTTTTTTTGTTGGTTTGTTTTTCCTCCTTATTTAAAAAAAAAAATAATAATAATAAATTTGCTGCCTAGTCATCTTCATCGGTTTTCTGCTTCTTGGGATCGACGTCGTCATCCTGGAGGGAAAGCAAAGCCATCAGGAGAGGGGAAGTGGAGCAGGGCTGGGAGCCCTCTGGTGCTAGCCACAGCAGGGTAGGCAGCCTGGTTTCAGGTCCCTCCCCCACCACAGGGAGAGGGAAATACAAGAGTACTTTCCTTGTGCAAAATCCTCTTTCTCAGCCAGCTCAGGAGCCCCTGAGCACCGTGGGACTCCACAGCCAGAGCCAGCAGCTCGGCACAGCCAGAGCTGACACCCCCACTAAGCAGGCCAGCGTATAAACAGAACTGGGCCACATCCCTGGAGAGGCACGGGAGCACACAGGCAGGGTGGTACAGCCCCATAGCCCAGCCTGGCCTCTGCCACCACTGAAGCTCCCCTCCAACCCTCTGAAGACACAGGTGACTCCAGGCAGCCAGGTGCTTTTCCTACCTCATCATCCTCAGCTGCCCTTTTGCCTGTGGCTCCCTCAGCTTCATCATCTTCATCACCATCCTCTTCCTCACCTGCATGGAGAAAGGGAGGAATGAGGCCCTCTTGAAAGACCCCCTTGAGACCTTCCTCTTGGAAGGTTATAGGACCACGCACCTTCCCAGTGAGTTTAATTCTGGCTCAGCCCCACAGTGATGCCCAGCATTCCATCTTCCCAGCTGGCACAGACAGCAGAGCCTGAAGACACGGGATTTCAGGGCATCCCCCACTGACTTGACCCACCCAAGGGGAAATAAGGATTGACAGTGTCAAGTTTGGCTCACACTGTGCTTGTAGTGCAAGCAATGGGACAGCAAAACCAGCACCTGCCACAAGCACCAAGATAACACATGCACACTAAAAAAATATAAAATGCTTTCCAGTGGCTGCTCCTCCCAATTGCTCCAGATTACTTCTGCTTCCCTTCGCAGCCATTAGTCCATCTTTAATGAGTTAAGAGAGCCAGAACGCATTAGTTCTGAGTCAGAACACTTTCTAATTATCAGAACAGCAGACAAATGTTACCGACTTACCTTGCAGCCAGAGAAGAGAATGAGCAGAGCTCTGGGCTTTGACCCACTTCAAGCTCAAATAGGCCAGTGGATCAGAACAACCTAGTCTATCACCTTTGTGCAGTTTTGGGGGGTTGGGGGCAAGACCAAAGGCTGCAGAGGAACAACAACCTCTTGGCTGCCAAGATGAGTCTCTTGTGTAACAGGAGACCCTACTAAAACTTAGAGCGTCCAGGCCAGTAAGCTGGCTTTAAACCACGGCCACGAGCCACACATATAGACAGCTGGGGGGATTAAGGTCAGCCCATCCTCCCTTCCCTTCTCTCCCCGTCGTGTGCCCAGCGGCAGCATGGCCCATGCAGGGGGAAGGACCAAGATTAGCTACCAGCGATGGATCAACACCCTGGCAGCCATCACATGCACTGTGCCGGTGGGCAGGTCAGGTGACAGTGCCAAGCTGATTGGGAGCATTTTTAGTTCTTTGAGCTGCTTTAAGCAAAGCAAATAATGAGATGGGATGGGGACAAGGGTGAGAAAAAACACACCCTCAAGCTCCCCTCTGCTGTCAAATTCCAGAATGGAGTTTGGCTGCAAGTGTTGGACAAAACAAAAAGAACAAAAACACAACAACCTGATACAAGCTGCACTCACTGTCTTGGAAACTCTTTCCTGCAGCATTCAGCTGCTCAGGTGCAGCTCTCGGGCAGGGATCACCTAAGGGCAGCAGGCACGGACAGACAAGAGCCCATGCAGGATCCCAGCAAGGTGTTAACACCTCCAAGCACTGTGTGCCAAATTGTGCCTGTGCTGGGAACAGCAGGCCTGGCACCGTGGGACTGAAGCTCCCCAGGCTTGTCACAGCAGTATCCAAGCAACACTTCCACCCCACACACACATGCCTGTGGCACACACATCCCCCCCTCCTGTCCAAGGGGAGGTAAAGAGAGGCAAGTATTCCACCCCCCCCCCAGGGCAGGAATGGAGGTCGATGGGTTCAGGACAGCACATGGCAACGCTGTGCTATGTCCCCAAGGGTTAAAATCCCATGTATGAAGAGGACCAACCACAATTCCCATTTTTTTTTCCTAGTGAATCAGCAGACAGAAGGCTGCTGAGAGCAGAGTGCTACCCCAGCGGCAGCAGCTTTCCCTGCTTACACTGTCTGAATAGGTGCTGGCCTAACAGTCATTACATTTCCAGCCCTGTCCCCGTCTTCCAAAACTAATCAAACGGTTAGTCGGTCAGCACATAGACTGAAAATTTACAGGGGATTAATCCACTAATAGCTAATCAAGGGCCCCAGGTTCATTCTGGCATAGGAATGGTTTTCTCTCAGCATTAACGAGTGATAAAAATAAACATTATTCATCCAAGCAGATCTTGGGGGAAAAAAAAATAATAGCAGGGAGAGCGAGAAGCAATTCAGCAAATCACTGCTGGATCTCTGGTTGCTGCTGCCAAAACCCACTTCCAGGCTGGGTCAGGTCAGGAAGCAAAGCAGGGGAGGGCAGGGAGATGCAGGACACCACAGACAGGGAAGGTTCAAAGCAAGCCTGTCAGCTCCTGTTGAAAGGAGAGGGAAGAGCCCCAGGTTCCTTCACCAGCTTTCACATGGCATCCAGCCCAAGAAATGGCTGGGAGAGCAGATCACATCAGCCCCTCAGCATGTTACTCCACAACAGCTACCCCGTGAACATGGACAGCAATACCTGTCCTCTGTGCCTGGACCACAACACAAACACCACAGCTGTCCCTGTCCCATTGGCCAGCACTTGCTTGTGCAGCAGCCTTGTGATCACAGGAGTTAAGGGCAGGTTTTGCTACTCGCACGGAAGGGCTAATGCGCTTATTCAGCACCACAGTACGGTGCCGTCTGGCTGGAGGAGGGGGGAAGGAAGGAATCTGCCCTCAACCTGCTGGAAGGGATTCAAGACTGACTTCACTCCCAGCACTGGTGGTTCGGGCAAGCAAGGAAGGAGTGCGCCCGGCTGCAGCCGCGAGGGGGAGATGCTGCTTTTGGCTCTCCTCTGCTTCCCGGGAGTCAGCTGTGCAGGGCAGGACACAGGAGTGGGATGGGGGCACTGGGAACAAAGAAAAGTTACCATCACCCTCTTCCTCCTCGTCCTCTTCCTCACCACCTTCTTCTTCCTCTTCATCTACTTCGTTGTCAGCCTCCTGCTCTCCATTTTCCTCATTCTCCTTGGCAAGACAAAACATCACTTAAAAAAATGCACTGGGGAAGGGAGAAGGGGGAAGAGATGCTCAGCACAAGTGTGCATCCCCACCTTTCCTGCCTAAAGCAAAGCACCAGCCCATCAGAGCCCCAGGCACACATCCCGGTTGCTGCCTGCCTGCCTCCACATGAGGCAGACAGCACAGGCATGAAGAATCTAGTCTAGAGTAACCTGGGGCTGCAGCTTCCACGCCAAGCAAAGGCTCTTGTGACACACTAAAATGTAGCAGAGTGAATTTCCCCGGCATGTTAAAAATAGGAAACCAACCGGTTACTTGTACACAATGTGTTTCCCCACTCAACTAATTGTAACACTGTAAATCTCAGGTTTGGGTTGGCTTTTGTTTCTCTCCTCTGCCAGTGCCTAGGAAGGAGGTGGCCTCACCCAGCTGTTGGGGAGGGGGATCCAAGCCCAGTCCTTCCTTTCTGCACACAGGAACTGCCCACAGGAGGCTCAGGAGTGTCTGTTGACCCTGAAGCACCAAATGCTCAAGGGCTCTGCACAGTGCTGCCATTTGGAAAGGTCCCCTTTCGGCAAGGCTGTGGACAACCTCACAGAAAAAAAAGTGAGGAGAGGAAAATAAAAAGTACTGGTACAAGGGCTGCCTCTCCCTGCAGACTGTAGCCATACTCACAGCATTGCCGTTGGCTGGTGCATCTCTGCCATTTTCTGTTTCTTCAACAACTTCCTTCTTCTCTTTTAGATCCTGGAAGCAGAAAAATCACACAAGTCACTCTGATTCTAGCTGCCTGGGTCAGAAAAGCTGCAGACCAGATGCGAAAAACAGTCCAAGAGAGCAGGAGCTGGGTTTCTCTTCACACCCATTTGTTCTGCAATTTGGTCACTGCATTCTGACTCTTCCCTGGGAACAGGAGAGCATGGGGATGAATCTCAATTCAAGTCAGCCTTGCCACAAAGCAGCTAAAAGAGACAGCTCTGTTTCACCTCTGAGCTCCCAAACACACAGTGCTGGCCACCTGCATATGCTCAACAGCAGCAGAGCTGGCTGACTGCCCATCTTAACACAGTCCACGCAAGCTCCTGCCATGCCATGGAGAGCCAGCAGCCTCCTCCAACACAGGGGGGCTCAGCTGCCCCAGGGCTGCGGATGTCCATGGCTGCTCAGTACCTTCACAGCAGGAACAAATCCCAGGAACTCATTATCTGAGACTGCGGTCTCTGCCTTGCCTGGGGAAATTCAGATAGCAAATATTACATGCCTGGTCTTCCTTGCAGCAGCAGAAAGGAGACTCCAGGATCCAGCTCGCAGCTGTAAGTGTAACAAGATGGGGTGGGGGGAAAAGTCTATTTTTACACTGAACCACGAGCCGTGCCTGGCTGGTTTGGTTCAAATCAGCATGAGCAAAGCGAGAGGAGAGCTTGTGTGTTTTTGCTATTGATCACTGTCAAAATGTCATGCCAAGTCACTCAGCAAACAGGCTGAGAGGATCCAACTTTATGTTCCCGCATAAAGAACACTTGGATTTAACACTGGCATCTCTGCTCACATCCTCCTCCCCTTCTGTTCCTCTATCAGCTGGAGCAAGATCCTTCAGCACAAGGAGCATTCCCTCAGCCAAGGCTAGCCATACAGCCGGCTTCTGCAGCAACTGTGGTGTTTAACACACCTCGCTGCCCTGCTGCGGCACAAGCAGCTTTGACCCCCCTCCCGCCCGCCCTTCCCAGCTGCCTTGCAGTGTTGCAGGCACTTTCACTCCTATTAAGCCACTATCACTTCCTTGTGGAAACACTGTGGGTAACAGCATGGCCCTGGCCCTGCTGGTTTGACTCTCAGACTGTTTTGGGAGGGTTTCTACTACCCAACAAGCTGCTTAGGTGGGACAGGCAGGAGTTATTTAAGCCACTTGGACCCAGAGGGGCACAAAGAATGTTGCCAGTGGTGCCCAGCCTGCCAGCACACTGAGGACACCCTAAGCTCTGGGGTGACTCCACCTGTTGATCAAGCCTTGCCTAATCACACCAGCACCCCAGGAATCTGGAGTAGAACAGAACACCCAAGCTCCCTCCTCACATTCAAAACCCAGGCCACTTCCTTCACAATTCCACCCTAGTCTTACACCATCGGTGGCTCCTCTATTTCCTGAAGACTGATGACAACCCTGAAATTTCTCATGCACTGTTGCACTGCTGCATTCTGCAGCCATGGCCTCACATGAGGCACACAGGCATAAGAGCAACAAAGCATTTCCCAACTTAAACACAGCACAAAGCAAGCAGTCAGTTTCCATATCTCACTATGCCCGGTGGTTCCGTTCACAAAACATAAGCAATTCTCCCAGCAAAGGAACAGCTCATTCTGGGGGATACCAGCTGAACAAGTCTCCAACACTGACCTTTCCCACACCACTGAAGACGCTCAGTTTAACGACTATGAGGGTGCCAGGTCATGAAGTTTGTGCTAGCAACAAGGCTGCTGAGAGGGCCACAGCTTCTCTCTCTCCCCTGCTCCAGTCCAACACAAACACGCAGATGTGCGTAGCAGCCTCCAAACAGAAGGCTGCACTGCTGCAGCTCCAGAGCTTTGACAGAGCCTCTAATTATAGGTGTGGTGAAGCTGTTTGTACGCAAGTCTCGTTTAGTCATGCACCGACTGCCTGCTCCCGGGGCGCGAGGGCCAGCAGCCCCCCGTGCAGCCGCGATCCCAGCAGGACGGCCCTGGCGTGCCGCGGCCATCCCCCTGGCACACACACGTCCCCCCGGGGCGGCGGAGCACCCGCTGCCGCTCGCGCCTCCCGCCGGCAGGGGGCACCCTCGCGCTCCCACGCGCCCGGCCGCCGTTTAAACCGCGCGCCACTCTGCGTGCTCCTCTCATTGGCCGCCCGCCAGGGCGCCGGCCCGGCGCCCGCGGAATGACGGGAAGTGTAGTCCCGGCGGGGGCGTCGGACTCCCGCTCCCAGGGGGCGGCGCGGGCAGGGCCGCACGTGGTGGGCGCCCGGCGGCGGACGGGGGCGGTGCTCGGAGCGGAGCCACCGCCCGAGCGGGGCGGGACCCCCCCTCCCCGCCTCCCGAGAGGGCTCCGGACGGCAAGGAGGGACGAAGGCGAACGGCCCCGGTGCCTCCGCGCTTCCCCACCGACATCGGTATTGGTAGGGAGAAAGGGGGTCACCTTGCCGCTGCGCGCGCCTCCGTCCGCCTAGCAGCGTGGATGCTTGTACCCCTCCTGCGAGGGTGAGCCAGGGACGAGGCCCCCTTCCCCCACGCTGTAAAGGGCAGGGGAAGGTTAACGGCAAACTTGGCCCAGTTCCCCCGGGGAGGTATGGGGATCGACCCGCCTCACTGCTTCCCGGCTCCGGGGAAGCCGAAAGCAGCGAGGACCGACCCGCGGTCCCGGAGCGGAGGCGGGGAGCGGGGAGAGTGTACGGCTGCGGGAGCGGGAAACAGAAGTGAAATCGAAATTTATAAGAAACGGTGTTTTGTTGGCGTTTTTCGCAAATCCTCTACCGTGAGGGTTTTTTTCCGCCAACCCCGCTCCTCCGGTAGCGGCACGGCCCGATGCCGGACGGGGCGCAGGGCCAGGAGGGCCCCGGGCACAGCCACCCTATCTCCCGCCGTCTTCCCACGCACACGCACAGTCAGCCCCCCCCGCAACTTTCCCGGCCGCGGCCCCGGGGCTCGACAGAGCGCATCACCGCCTGGGGCCCGAAGGGAACGCAGCCCGCCTGGGAGACCGGCGCCCCCGGGGGACGCTCCGCGGCGGCTCGCAGACAAAGGCGAGAGCCGGGAACCGCAGCGGGGACTCCGGGGAGAGCCTCTCCCGACTGACACCAGCGCTCCGTAACCGCTCACCGTCACCCCTAGCACTGACTCGCAAAGTTATCCCTCTGTGAGGAGTTCAGCCCGGGGCCGGAGCCCCCCAGCGCCGTGGGGGCTGCGCCCGCCGGGGCAGCTCCGAAAATAGCAACTGCCCACCACCCCTTAGCCCTCTCCCACTCCCATTCCCACCCCCCCACCCCCCCCCGACAGCACTGGTGCAGCCCCCTGCTTTCTCCCCGCCTCTGGGGGGGGACTCCGAAATAGCAAACATACACACACCAACCGGGGCAGCTCCGACACAGCTACTGCCTTCCCCCCCTTTTCCGGGGGGCAATTCCGAAATAGCGACTGCTCCCCGTCCCTCCAGGGGCAACAGCGACCCAGCAATTAACCTCCCCGCATCAATCGGGTGAAACTCTAAAATAGCAACCGCCCCCCACCCCCATTTTCGGCAACAACTCCACAGCAGTCACTGCCCCCTCCCCCTTCCAGTCCCTCCGGCGCACTCCCCCCACACCCGCGCAGGGACCGCGACCGAGAGGGACCCAAGTTTGACGGGGCTGTCAAGCTCCCGCAGTGGATTGAATGAGACGAGCGCCGCCGCCATCCCCCGCCGCACACGGGTGCCGAGCCACAGGCGTGCCCCCCCACCCACCCGCACACACACGCACTCCCCGAGCTCTATCGCGGCGGGACAGCACAGCGGCCGCCCTCGGGAAGGTGGGAGGGAGCGGGCCGCGGAGCCGGGCGCGTCTGGCGACACCGGCGAGGGCAGCGAGCACGTTTCCCGCACGCTCTAGACAAAGAAACGGCGCAAGCGGCTCCGCGCGGCGGCCCCGCGCGGAGCGCGCCACGAACTTCCACCGGGGGCGGGGGACGAAAGAAAGGAGGAAGAAGAGCTGGGGGGAAAACGAGGCGTAAAAGACAATTTTTTAAAAAAGGAAAATATTTAAATATGCAAAAAAAACCAAAACCAGAAACGTTTGGGGAAGAAAAACCCTCGCAGCCGGTAACACGGCGAGGGGCGGGCGGCTCACCTTGGCGGAGATCTCGGCGCTGGTGTCCACGGCCGCGTCGGACATGGCGGGGGCGCGCGGGGCTGTGGCGGGGCTGTGGCGGCGGGGGCGGCGGCGCGGGCAGAACAATGCCAAGATGGCTTTGCGCGAGTCAGTGGGGACTCACGCGGCTCCACGGGCCCTCTTATAGACGGGGGGGCGGCGCGCGCGCTGCCCCGCGCCGCGCCCATTGGCCGCGCGCGCCGCGGCCGCCCGCTCCCATTGGCCGCGGCTCAAACAATGGGCAAGGCCGCTTAAAGAGGCAGTAGCCGGCGCCCGACGACACCGCGGCGATGAGTTCGGGTCCGGTCTCAGCGTTGTGCTGAAGAGCGGGTCAGTGGGAGGGAGAGCCGAGCCCCCTCCATCCCCGCCCCTCCGCGCTGCCACGCCCCCAGCCGCCTCCGCCACGCCCGCCGTCCGAGGCGGCGGGCGGGCAGGGGGGGAATTCATCCATTCACCCCCCCTCCGTGTGTGTGTGTGTGTGTGTGTGTCCCTGTCCCCGCCGCAGCCAGTCCGCATGCCTGCGGAGGGGCGGGAGGCGCGCCCGCCCGCCCGCGGAGGGGAGAAAAATAATAGGAGTTAATAATAACAATGCGGGAGAACCGGTGCCGCTCCCCACCGCCTCCTTGCACCCCGCGGTGCCGGAGCGGGCGGGTGATACCGGAGAACCGTCGAGGGGTAGCCGCGGAGGGGGTTATGTGTGTGTGTGCGTGTGCGTGTCCGTGTCCCCAGCCCGCGCCGTGCTTTCAGGGCCGCATAAAGTTTCACAACAGCCGCCAGCGGGAGAACGGTGGGAGGAGGCGGCCAGCCGAGCTCGCCGGGGCTGCCGGCCGCCGCCGCCGCCGCTCGGAAACGCGGGATTCCCACGCGTACGTTTATTTTATTTTACAGTTAATAAAAATGGACTCGGGCCACCCCACCGCCCCTCTCCACCACCGCCACCACACACGTTTTGCACCCAGAGTTTCCCCTTACTGCCCCCTCCGCAGGCTCTTGTTACACCAACACACATTCACCCCCCTTACACCCGCGGGCACCGGGGCCACCCCACACCCCTCCCAAACAGTGGGGTAACGGGGCACCGACCCCGCGAGCGAGAAGGCTCTGCCACACTCAAGATGGCGCCGAGAGCCCCTCGTGGGGTAAGCACGCGGTTTTTCCCCACCTCGGGAACCGCTTCGCTGCCGGTAACGGCCCCGCGGGCGAGGCGGCGCCGCGCGTAAGCACCCCCCGATGCGGAAAGTACAGAGGAAAGGGCGAAAAGGTGAAAAAAAGCACCTTTAGACGGAGCAGCACCTCTGCCACACTCAAGATGGCCGCCGGCACAGGGCAATAGTCGGCAGAGCCTGCTCTCGGAGGGCGGGATATAGGGATCGAGCGATCTGGATTGGCCAACAGCACAGAGCGAACGCTGTGCTGACGCTTTGCGGCTTCTTACTGGCTGGAGCTCCTATCTGTCTAAAGCGATAGTGGCTTTGAAAACCCGGAGCGGGAGCGGGCGGGAGCGGAGCAGAAACCACCTGGTCCGGGTATCGGGGTACCCCACAGGGGCGCGACCCCCGGCGGGACTGCCGCGGGCGGAGTGTGAGTTTCTCCTCGTTGCCGGGAGCCGGGCTACCCCCGAGTTGCCTCCCCCAGTTTCAGGAGAGCTGCGGAGAATCCATGGCAGCCCCATACCGCCTGGCACCAGGCGTCGCGGCACGAGGCATCATGGCGCCGGTCTCCCTCATTGCAGCCCCTCGTGTCCCCGGGCGGCTGGGCACCGGGGGAACAGGGCTGCGCTTCCAGGACAAAATATCCCTTCCACAAAGCATAGTAGCACTGAAAACAGGCTGGTCTTTGCCTGGTGGCACCGTGGAGCATTTTTCTCCTCAGCTTCCTGCCCCTCGTGGGAGAAGCCGTGAGGTGCCGGTGGGGGGTATCGGGGCCTCAGGGAGGAGGCAGGAGCGGGAGCCCGAGAGCAGAGCCCTGACACGGGAAACTCACTTTGCGTCAGAGACACTTTCCGCACAACGGTGCCCCGATCGCGGCTTTCGGGCGCTGCCGCTGAACCGGTGTTTAGGCAGGAGGGGCCTTTTGGGGACAGCAGTTTCTCACGTTTGGATGTCCCGTTCTGACCTGGAACGGGAGCTGGATGTCCCGTTCCGACCTGGTGGCGGAGCTGGGCGGGAGCGGGGCGAGAGCCTCTCCACGCACCACGGGGAAAGACAGAGCAGAGGAATCCAGGATTTCTGCTGGCTGCGCCTCTCGCTCGGTGGCAGCTGCTCTTTATTCCCGGAGACGGCACTCGAGAGAGGCCGTGGGTTTGGGGCAGGTTAGAAACACGGCTGGAGGCAGGAGCGCCCTCTGCCACGGTCGAGTCTGGCGTTGGCGGGCAGTGAGTCTCTGCCTCCGAAAGAGGAAAGAAAAATGCCACCCAAGCCTAGCTCTAAAATAAAGCACTCCTGCTGCAACTTGGCTTTAGTGCGTACCTTTTCAAACTAGGGATGTTCCTTTGGGCTTGGGGTTCCCACGTTTCATGAGCAGTTAAGAAAATAAAAAGAGATGTGGGATATTTGGGAAGAAAATTAGGAAGTCTCAAGGGATGGTCACAGCAGGATCCCACTAACGACGGGGGGGGGGGGGGGGGCAGGGAGGGAGGAACGAGCCCAAAGTGGAAGCAAAACTCCCTTAAACCACTCAGCTTCGGAAATCCTTGTATAGCCCTTGCTGCTGTCCCTCTGTGCGGCGGGATAACCCAGTTGCTGCGTGCTCCAGCGCGTAAGGCAGAGAGGCACAGGCTCAGTCCCGCGTTTTACGCCTCAGCAGTCCGAAAAGAACAACAAAAAAGCCCTGTTGCCTGTAAAAGGCAGCTGCTGCGCTACCTCTTCTCCACCCGTCTCGGCGGCTGGGCTGGGGAGCAGCTCCGCAGGGAGCAACGAGAGGAGAAGAAGGAGGGTGGAAGGAGACTTTTCTAAAGTGCCTGAGCATCAGGGACAGAAGTTTCCAGGGCTGAGCTCTGCCTGCGACCTCACTCCGTCTGCGGCAGCGATCACTTTGTCAAAGTAGGTGCCAGAGGAGGCGGTAGGAGTTTTTCCCCTTCACCGGCTGTTTCCCTGGTTCAGCAAGTAGCAGCCTCTCTAATCCCCGGCGAAGATCCTGCTGCTCGGGCGATTATTTCATCGCGGCAAGCTGCTCCTCGGAGGAAATTCTCATTACACTCTTCGGAGAGACAGGGGAGGGGCGACTGTCACTCAGCTGCTCTGGAAAAAACAGAGGGATGAGCCTGCAGCATCCCCGGGCTCTGGCGCGTGAGATGATGTGGTGTTTCTAGGTCAGGCTGGTGATGCGGGACGTGAAGCTGGCAGAGATGACATCCTCGCTGTGTCACCTTCTGTTCCTCGACGGGCAAGGGTTGCACACGGGGGCCATGGCTTTGTGGACGTTTGCTCTTGTGGGGCCTGAAGGAGTATTGCCAGGAGGGCTGGAGGGCAATGGGGAGGCGGGAAGGGGCTTTATGGGTGCTTACAGGAGGGAGTGGAGGTGTGTAGAGCAGTGGGGCTGGCTCACGGGTGCAGGAAACATATTTGTGAGACCACGGGGCCAAGGCTGAGACTTCACCACAGAAGACAGATTGTGCTTGGATAGCACCAGCCGCCACAGCCCAGAGGAGGGATGATGAGGCTGCCCTCCTCCCCACATCCCGGGCTGCCACTGCTCAATCCATCCCTGTGAGCCACGTAAACAGGAGGGAGCTGGTCCCTGTGGCACACTCTCATTAAGGGATGGAAACTTCGACTTCGCCTTTCCCCGGCTGATTGCAAAAGGCCAAGGCGGGCACCACACTTCAGCTCACGGCCATCCCTGCTCCGACACGCGCTCTGCCCCCCGTGTTACAAAACGGGACTGACTCACCGGCCTTTCCCAGCCCATAGCTCATGGAGCCTGGAGGCATTTGCAGGGATCCCTCAGAGGGATGTAGGAGTCTGGCTGCTCTGCACCTTGCTGACGGCACCCAGGATGGGACACTGTGTCCCTCCAGCAGTCCCCTTGGGCCTCTGTGGAGCCCGGGGTGAGGACAGCTTTCTAGGGGGTTATCCCCTGAGACTGGGGGACATGGGAAAGTGAGTGTGACCTCTCCATCTTCCCTGACCCTCAGCAGGCAGTAACACCATGGTTCCTTGATGTCTAAGATGTTTGTTGCCTTTTCCACTGCTCTGTGAAGGCACTGCCCTAGCTGGTAGGGAGGTGGTGACAAGGGCGCACCTTCTTCTGGCTCCCTCAGCTGGGTGCTGGTAGGAGCCAGGGCCAGGTTGAGAGCAGCAGTACACCCCAGTGCTGCTACTAATCCTGCTCCTGCCTATGGGCAGGCAGGGATGCAATGTGGAGACAAGGGAAGCCTCCAGTTTGGAATGATGGCTTTTCCAGGGTGCCCACAACAGCAGGAGAAGGCCCAGCATCACCTCCCTCGCTGCCAGGGACCAGCGCCAGTGATGCCATGGCCCAGGATCTAACCCTTTCCTTCTCTGCCTGTATGCCAGGATGACTGCAGTTCAGCCCTAGCAGGCTGCCGGGGGCCTACAGCCTGGTTTGAAGGCAACAAAGCTGATTATTGCCTTTCTCTAAAGTGAAGGGTGAGGAGGGCATCAGGGCAACCTGCCCCAGAGGCAAGGGGAAGAGACCTGGGCCCCAGGATG
The DNA here is from genome assembly GCF_034315485.1 of Pezoporus occidentalis. Taxonomy (NCBI): domain Eukaryota; kingdom Metazoa; phylum Chordata; class Aves; order Psittaciformes; family Psittacidae; genus Pezoporus; species Pezoporus occidentalis. The sequence goes on from NW_026915235.1 coordinate 63,492, forward strand.
TGTGCTTGGGGAAGCTGGAAAAAAATTGTTTCTGTCTGAATGAGTTTTCTGTTTTGGGTTGTTTTTTCCCCCTGGTTTGAAGGCTGGTTGTGACTATGAGCCCAACTGAACAATGCCACGGATCAAACTCAGGGCAAGGGCCTATCACACACAGATTACACCCACACCCTGCCCCAGGTCTGGGCCTTGGGCAAGAGACATGGTTTTGCTCCTTGGGGCTCCTGTCCCATTGCTAAAAGTGATGTGTGGAAGAGAGAACAAGAAGGTGGGAGGGAGGAGGCGAGGCCAGGTTCTCTTCTCTCCCTCCCTCTCCCAGTGCTTTGCAAACACAGCGTCTTTACTGTGTCCTCAGGAGGACAGAAAACACTCCCTGCACGTGCTTGAGGCTGGATGCATGTTGGGGCAGGGATCGCTGCATGGTTTAGCCAGGCAAGGCACATGACCCCAGTCGTGCCCTTCTCTCCATCTCCCTTCCTCTTGCTGTCCCCAGAACACCTACCAGGACCACTCCATGGGACTCTCCACCCAACCAGGGCCACCGTCCTGCTCCAAGCCAACTGTGAGGCGCTGATGGCCTTCGTCCTGCAGGGGCATCTGTGAGGTGAGACACTACTACTCCTTCATCCTCATCCTTCCTTGCCACATTGGCACACCTGGGAGAAGACGGACACAACGTGCACACACATACTCACAAAACCAACTCCAAATCTGGATCAGTATCAGAGGGAATTAATTACTGGCTCATGCATATTCAGATGAGAAACTCAGCTGAACCTGGCGGCAGTTTGGTGCCTGGGGCAGCCCTGGAAAGGAGAATTCCTCTGGAGAGATATAAATCACTGCTCCCCTCTATTGCTTCCCCCATGGAGTGCTACCTCCTGGGGAAGACTGAACCTTGATTTGCTTTTTTCCTCCGTCTTCGTTTTCAATCTGCGCGGGGCCCCTGTAATTACAATGGGCTGCTTTAGGGCTTGAGTTATTTATTGGGTAACAGCGACACACCCACCCGGCTCCAGCCGCCCGCCCGCCTGTCGCGGCTTGCCCTGCCTACCCAGCGGCGCCCACCGCGCAGTGCCATGCCGTGCTGTGCTGCGCTGCTATAGCTTGAGACAGCAGAGGTAGCGGCAGCAAACAGACCACCGGCCTTAAGTGATCTACTCGGTATGTCCCTAGTGGTGTAGCCCCTGCGAGCAGGAGCGAGAGGCACCTTCTCGTTCTGTTGCAAAACACCATCTCACACACACGTTTCTGTGCTGGCACGGCAGGTGGTGGAAGCCTCCTCAGCTCACATTGGTTGTGAAATCTTTAGCCCCATTTTACAGTTGGGGAAAGCGAGGCACAGAGTGGGGAGGCGATTTGCCTGCATTATCTCAGGAGGTCGAAAAAGAAAAACTCATCCGTCCAGCTGATGTGTGGCTGGATTAAGATGCTGGCTGATGCACTCAGTTCAGTGCTTCGGCTGGAGGGACCTGTCTCTCTGCCTCTGCTTTCCCAGCAGGGGTCCTCTGCCCAGCCTTTGCTTCACATCCCCCTGCTCAACCCCACTCTTCCCCCACCAGGCTGGTGTGTTCCAAGGAGATGAGCACCCGGGGCTGGACACCACATGGCTGGAGGGAATTAAATAATTGATGGGCCAGGAATCTCGAACAGCTACCAAACCTCCAGAGGCGCGCTGCATTCAAGAGCAAAACAGAGCCCCGGACAAGCCCCTTCTCTCTGATACGGTGCCAACGTGTCTCACTCCTTCCTGGAGCTCCTGGTGGGGAGAAGACGGGGTGCCGAGGGTGGGAGTGCTCACCCGCTCATCTGGCCTCCCAGCTCCGCCTCGGCCCCGTGCTGCTGGAGCACTGAAGGGACTGGCCGCCTTCCAGCCAGGCAGGGAGGGGCCAGGGGGAAGGAGACTGCTGCTACCAGGCTAAAACCCTCCTGCATGGGATGGTTCCCACAGAGCAGCAGCCTCGGAAAGAGCAAGCTGAGCGGTGAGGGAAAAAAAAAGCCTGCAGAATCAGGGTGGGTGCTCAGCTCTTCCCTGCACAAGAGCGTGGGGCCACCAGAAAGCAGCAAGCACCACACCAGCGAAAGGGATAGCTTTTCTGCCATAGCCAAGCTGTGGCCACCTTGCTGTGGAAGGATGGAGAATGGTTTAAAAAAATTACAGGCAAAAATCAACTGGATAAATTCAGCATAGAAACTGGAAAGAGTTAAATCCAATGACTCCCCATTACGGAGGTCACTCAGCTCCAAAGCCTCGGCAGCTAGGAGAGGATTGCAGTCCAACAGCCCTCTTTCTGCTCCCTGCTCTGAGCATCACAGCAGTGGTGCTGGTCACTCACTGTTGGCACAGGCACACCGGGCATTCGTGGGTCACAAGGTGAAAGGGACAGCTCCTGTGTAATGGATGCGGCTGCATGGATCCCAGGAATCAGCCCTGACAGGATCTCAGTGGTGGGAGGAAGAGGTTTTCCCACCCGAAGTGCTGATCCAGCGCTGCCATGGGATTTGTCAGGCTGCAGCATGAAGCATCTCCCTACCTAAACATATTTGTCAATATTTAATCCGCCAATAAAAGCAGTGCGTGATCAAATTGAGTATTCAATTTGATGTACGCTAAAGCAGGAACTAGTTTGGCATTTCACCAAATGGGAAATGTTTGCTGCCCTTTCTCCCTTTCTAACACATTTTTTCATGAAAAGTTGTTGATTTATTTATTTAGTATTTATAACTTTCTTTTTTTTTCTTTTAGCTGATAATGTTATTATCTGAAAATGACAATTTTCATTTCCTGGCTCAGGAGTATAATGAACGAGCTATTTCAATAACCATTTGGACAAGTATTTTTTAAAAAAGAGAGCAGAATCCATTTCAGATCCTCAGAAACAGCCCCCCCTCCACCAACCTCAGTAATTTGCAGAAGAGCAGTTTCTTCTGTTTTTTTTCCCCAGCGTACTACATGAAACAGTTGAAAGTGTTTGAAGCTGGCAAGAAATGCATTTCTAGCTACTGATGTCATGAAAATATAAATTGGCAGATTTTTCACGCTGGGTCAACATGTAGTGATAAGCACAATGCCATACCTTTAAGGAGCGGGTTTTGTTGGTAAACAGATGGAAGCAGCCTATAATGTCCATAGTCAATAATGCATAGCCAATGTGCATTGGCAGGATTGTTGTCAGAGCAATAAATTGTGCATCTTCCTGGCGGAGCCTGAATCATCCTGTGTGCAGACACTGTTGAGCCTGTTGTGGACAAAACACAAGCCGTGGAGAATCACAATGAATAATTTAGAGAGCGCCCTTGTTCATCTCTCTTAAACTGCCCATTGAGTCATTTTTGCTGCTCCCATTTCAAGTGGACGGAGGAATCCTTCCTATTTTCCATGCCAAATATAGCATTTATTCCAGAAATGCTGAAATACACAATCCAGCAAGTTTCCCTTCTCTGTGTGAGTCACTGGAAGTTCAGGCTGCAGTTTCACGATTGCTTCAAGCTGATCAAAATCTGTGCCGCTGCCAAAAGGAGACGTCCAGCCCTGCCCGATGAGCGGCCTCGCTCTCTCCTTGTGCAATGAGAGTTGGTTTAGGGAATGAATCAGGCTGAAAACAAATCCTTTTCCGTATAGAGGGAGGTTGTTTTTTAAGCAGATCATTTGCCCAGCTCGTCTTACGGCTGCGAAGACTCGAGAGGAGGCTTGTCTGATCTCAGAGGTGTGTTACGGGGATGCTCCTTACATCAGAGTGACTGAAGGCAGAGGCGAAGGGATATGAGGGGAAGTGCCCATGGGGCAACAGATGGGTGTGTGTCTCCTGTGGCACACAGCTCAGCTGCAGAGGTGATGTGAGCTGTGTTCACACCCCTAACCCTAGGATGGGAACACAGGGAAGATCTCTGCCTGGGAGGGATTTTCTTGGGTGCTGTTTCTCAGATTCAGGACAAGGATGTGCCATCAGGACAAATCTATCTTAGGACTGTTCTCTCTGGGGCAGGATGCTTGCATATCTACTTCAGTGGAGACACCTGAAGTAATGTGGTGCCACCACATCTGCTTCAGGGTTTGTGAAGTAGGTGTGAATCATCCCTGTGGATCTGCAGGGTTTTGTAGAGGAGGGATATTTCAAGCCTCCTCTCTTAGGAGCAAGACATCTCTCTTCCTACGTCTTTCCAGCCTCCCACATTCCCCAGCATTTTTTTCTAGCTACTTTCCACATTGGTCTCCAAAGAAAGGGAGCCTTCATCCCAGTTTTGCTTCCCATTCCCTTCTAATTGTTGCACACTTATGGGACCAATTTAAACTAATTTAACTGAAGGGGAGATCCCAGTTCTTCTTGCAAGTGAGCTGGAAACAAGTGGCAAAGCAGAGGGGGGATGCTCACTGCCAGGCCTGGGGTTCTGGGTGCAATGCACTCCATGGGCTTCCACATGGGTAAACCACCCTGGTTAGTTACATATTTCCAGTGGTCTTGAGAGCTGCAACTTTCGTGGCTGGGGGACCCCCGTGGCTCCATGGACTGCTTTTAAGGAAGAGTAACTGAGGCCAGCAAGTGTCTTGCCAGGTGGTGTGGTCAAAGGAACTCACATCTCTGTTGGGATATTTTTGGAGATCAGCAAAGTAGATCAGGTTGAAACCCCTGCTCTAGAAACCTGCATTATTTTTTTCCTCCTCCCAGTGTTTGTTCTGGTATTTTTCAGAGACACTGCTTGCCTCTTTGTGGAGAAGCCTTGCTTATGGGCTATTTCTCTGCCTCCTTTGGAAAGGCATGCCCACTCGCCTCCATTCTCTCCCTTCTCCTCCAAGGGAGCCTCATGGCCAAAGTTTGCTCCTGCTGGCTCCGATCCAGGCAGGCACTTATGCAGGTCACTGCTCCAACTTGGAAGTTGGTGGATTGCTCCCAGAGTGCCCCAGGGACTAACAGGTTTTCCTGCTTTATCTCCTGGAGAAGCTGTGTAAGGGAGGGGGGTTCCAAGCTAGGGCCAGAGCTCACTCTGGTGCCCTGGATGAGGTGTTGGAGGTGCTGGGATAGTTTTTCCATAGCCTGTGTGACACTGCTGTGCCCAGGTGCTGGTGCTGCAGAGTGGCAGAGCCACCAGGGTGGGACATGGCACCTCCTGGGCAGTCTAGGCTTGAAGGATGCCCACAGGGAGCTAGGCAGCTCCAGTGCCAGGTGGGACAGCTCCGTCATGGACTGCTGGCTGCCACCAAGGAAAGTTCCTCTTTCCAAGGACTTTGCTTCCTATCTGCATTTTCCATCTGCCAGCAGAGACCAGAGCCAGGACTCACCCTTACTATGAAGCCCTCTAAGCAGGACGTGCCACCATCCCTGCTTATCCTCCTTCTTCCAGGGTCCCTGGATATGGTAAGGAGCAGCCACACTCAAACTGCAGTTCCCTTCGGACCCCACAGCTCTTGCCCTGCCATGGGTACAGCTCCCCATGCAGGGAGCCAGCAGGCATTGGGATACTGATGGTCCCTCCCCAGATCCAGGTGATAAATGATACGGGGATGCAGTTTGAAGAGGACACCCCGCAGTGCTCCCATCTCCACTGCTTGCCTGCAGCAAGACCCATCAGCTTAGCTCAAACAGGCACCTTGGCTGCCCTGGTGCAGTGAGGATCAGCTCTTCTGTGTCCAGGCCTCTGTGATGTGGGCCTGGGCAAGACTCAAGGCTGGACACCTTGCAATGTCAGTCTGAGCTGGGCAGTGGTTGCCACAGGACAGAGCAGAAATGAGGTAGCCAAGGCCCTGCAGATCTGTTTATCTCCACACGACTCACACACCCTCAGTCAGGCTCCGGAATGGTAAATCACCCTGGCCTTCCGCAGCCATGCCATTTCCACCCGAGCTGGGACAACAAGGTCCTCACCAGTGCTTCCTGCACCCCACACTTCCCACAGCGAGCAGAGCTGGGCTGAGGTCTACTCCCTTAGCATAGCCAGGACTCCGCTCCTGTTCCTGGCTAAATGCTGCATGGGCTTTGCCTCAGGATGTGAATTTGGGTGCTGGAATTTATCCGCGGCTGTTTTGGCTGTGGCTGAACTCCACCTCCGGGCAATGACATGTTGTTTCCATAGTAGCTAATGGACTGGAGATGGAAGGGGGGAAACACATACCCACACTAAAAAAGGACTCGTGAGTAATGTGGTTGCTCCCAGCACAGAGTAGGAACAACTTTCTAGCGCTCGACCGAACCCCTCCTTTGCCAGGCGCCTGTGAAGCATCAAGAGGAGAGTGTGTCTTTTCAGAGCACAGGGCAGGAGGAAGGAGGGCCCTCTGGGTGCTGGGGTGGCTTGGGGGTGCATGGCACTGAGGAGGGTTGTGTGGAGGCTGTGCAGGGGCAGCCTGTGCAAGGAGAGGGGGGACATGGCAAGCATGAGAGCTTATGGGGAGGTGGTGGGGACACACATGGGTGGCACATGTCTGCAGGGGTGTCCACATCCTTTTGCATATAGAGGGCTGTTTTGGAGGGAGGAGGGAGCAGCCCTGAGCAGAGTCACACCGTGGTGGTCCCTCAGTGCAGAGACTGTCACAGGCAGCAGAGTGACTGGGACAAGGCAGGCCAGAGGTGTCCAAGGGCTGCACTCACCCATGGGACAATAAAGGGTGACAAGGACAAATCCTGGAAGGTACAAAGAGACAATGGGAAGGGGTGTGTGTCAGGACCCTTTATTCCTGCTGGCCCCTATGCAAGCACTGGCTGGGTCTCTGTGTGAGAGCAGGGGGACAGCCCCAGCTCCACTGCTGACCTGCTTGCTTGCAGCCTCCCACCATCCTTGAGACCCATGGCTTTCCAGGAACAGAGAGAACTGGATGTTCCTCTTGTACCAATGCAGCCCTGGGGTCCTCCCTCGCCAGCTGGGCACAGCACCGCTGGGCCACCACCTTTGGACATTTCCATCACACTCTGCTGCACTACAGACCAAATCTGTCCTTGGGGGAGAACAGCTCCGTTACTCCATGTGGAAATGGAGAACAGATCTTGGGATCATCTCGTGCCCATCTCTGAATGCTGTCCCTGGCCAGATCCCTGCACCCCAGCTGCTGTTACAACATTTTTCTTCCAGTTGTACGTTCCCCAGCTTGTTTGGTTGTGTAGCTCCCGCCGTGTCCGGCTCTTTGTGTTGTTTGCTGTTAAGTAAATCACTGGCAGCTCCCCAGAGTGCTGGGTAATGGCAGGATAATTCCCAGCAAGACCCTGGTAATTCACTTGAAGGAAAGCAGAGCAGAGGAAAACAGCACTATTAGCCATTATCCTGGCCTCTTAAAGGCCTCCTTGCCTGCAGAAATGCCGTGTGGTGCAGCAGGCATGCCTGCCACGGCTCCCAGACACTGCAGGTCATGAGAGGGCTGCAAGCAGCAGAGGAGGCCAGGTTTCAGGCTTCTCTTGCCAGCCTGGACCAGCAGACAAAATGTGTCTGAGTGCCTCTGGCTGCTATGGGCACAAGGAGGTTGGTGTTAGTCGCAGGAAAAGAACCTTGAGGACAGGAGTCAGGCGAGGGGAAGGTGCCCATCAGGCCTTATGGACCCACAGGATTCTCCAGCTTTGGGTCTTCCACAACAGCACTGGATGCATGGTGGGGCTGAGGTCTCAAGCTACATGTGTGACCCTTTAACCAAGAGCTGCCAGGCGCCTGCCCTGCTCCTGGCAGGGGTTGATAGCCTAGGTAGGGAGGAGGACAGATGTGATGCTGGGGCTGCCACGGGCTGCTGGCAGCTCCTCTGGACCTCAGGGAGCTTTGCCACCTGCATCAGCAAAGATAACATCATCAGCTTCCAGAGAGCCTCAGCACCTCTCACACTTCCCTGTTGTGGGGACACACAAGTGCGTGGCATGGCGTGGGACACCGGGAGGGCAGACCCTCCAAAGAGCTTGGAGGTGGGCTCGAGGTGACACGCTGTCTGCAGAAGTTGCCTGCTTCCTTCCAGCTCTGCAGTGGGGCACGGAGCTCCTTTGCAAACCCGCCCATGAAGTGGCTGCCGACGTCTGTAAGAGAGGCCTCTGTTTGCAGAAGTGCTGAACTTCCCCCCCCCCAGAGCCTCCTGGCAGTGGGAGGGAGCCTGCAGCCAGCGGCAGCCCCCTGCCTGGCTCCCCACGCCGGCACCCGGGGCAGGTGAGGTGCGCTCCCGCTCCACCCAAACCACTGCTCACACCCCTTGGCACGTTCACACGTACACACACGGGCACCCACACACGAAGGAATGCGTACACACACAAAGGTGCGCGCATGCTTATAGATACTGGTGCATGTTTTATGATGCTTCCCATTGGTTGGCTTTAGAGCAAAGTCCTGGCTGTGTCGGGAGCAATAAGGGCTTCCAGGCCAGGCTAGTAGTAAAAGCAGTAAACTTTAAGGGGAAGAGGGTTCTCTGACTGTTTCCACAGCAGCAGTCACCATTGCCTCACAAAGGCTTTCCCTCTGTTCACTTTATGCATGTGCACATTTGGTGCTGATTAAGTGTGTGGGACTGCAGCTCCAAGCACATGAGGCAGCTCTGCTCCCTAGCACCTGCAGAGGCACCCACACTCACCCCACATCTGTTCCCATCCAGGTTCCCCTTTCTAGCAGCCAAGTGGGGTCTGCGGGGCCCTCCCCAAATTGCCATGGCTTTGCTTGATATCTCACGCGCTCCCTGGGAGTGTAAGTCCATGCCGCAGCATCGTGTTGTGATAGTCAACACCTGCACATGTGTCAAAGCCGGGGCCTTTGCTCTATATTCATGCAGCAAGAAATGAACAGCCCAGGAAACGGATTTGCAGGGAGACTGGGAGCAGCCTGTCCCTTTTGGACAAGTGGATTCCACTGTTTTGTCACCTGAGGAGGTCCTAGGAGCATTATGGTTTCCTTTCGAATGTTTTCTGTCAAAGGAACAAATGATGGCTCTAACCTTGGCTTTCAGGCTGTACCACAACCTCACACCATGGAGCACCCAAAGACAAGGAGAGTTTGAACTCACTAAGGATGTCAAAAGTCCATCCTTTTGGAAATGTGGCAATGCTGCTGCATGCTCACTGCTTGCCTCCTCAGGGAAAACTCTTCATATCCAGGGTACTGTGCTGCTGTGGGGCAGCCAGAAATGGTGGTGAGAAAGGGAGGAGCTGACAAAGATGTGGACATGTCCAGAGGGATAGTATGGAGTCTGCCAGCAGGAAGTCTGAAGCAAAGCTTGACTGAGGGATGCTTCAAGGTGATAGCTGAAGGTGAGATTTTACTACCCCTAATATAACTAATACTGGGATGCCCATTACCATCAAGCAGGACAGAAAGCCACCTTCAATGCACAGTTCATCCTCTAACCTTTCACCCATCCCATTATGCCTTCCACCACAGAGCAAACATTGTGTCCTGAGGTACATCTCAGTTAATAAGCCATCAGAAGACAACATTTTGGGTCACTTGTGAGAAGACAATCCTGGCATAGATGCTGTAAGGTATGCAAGCAGCTCTGATCTAACGGGACTTCCCTCGAGCACCATGACCTGTGGGCTCAACCTCAGGGTGGGAGCTAGGGTTTTGAAAAGGAACAAGTTCCCCAAGCTGAGACCTCAGAGGAAGGCCCTGTTCAGTCTTTCAGGTTGGTCGAAGTTCTAGACACGTACTGAAGTTTTACATATGAGAGAGGCTCATGGCCTTTCCTGACCCTGGGCTGGGGTTAGCCACGCTTTGGCTCTCTGCTCCTGACTGTTTTACCTGCATATTAAGAGATCCCTTGAAGGCAGAGAGGAGGGCAGGCTGGATTGAGAGCTGTCTCCCCAGCTGTGATTTTAGGGAGCCCATTTGCTCACCCCCAGGTCTTGGTGAAGCAGGTGGAGGTGCAGTATGTTTGGGAGGATCAGATCAGAAAGAATGGCTACCCCTCCCATGTGGCTTCTTTAACAGCACAGGCCACTGTACTTTGACTACAATGGATGCCAAATCAAGCACTACTTCCAGAAGGTAACCAAGTCTTGACCTGGAGGTAAAGCCATAGATTTTAAACTCAGCCTCTCATTAGCTGTTTGGTTCCGATGATTAATCATGCTTCTCACTGAAGAAGCCTGATCATTTCTAATGTGGGTTTACCCTGGCTTTGGAATTTAGCCATTGGTTTGTTGCCTATAGTAAAGTATTTAGCATTGAAATGGAGGCAATTAGGCTCCTGAGAGCATTTTAACTTAAAAAACTTTAACTCTTAGTTAAGTGTTTTGTCAGTTAGTACAAAGAAAAGAGTTGTAGGACCTCAGACAAGGACTAAGGTGGATGATTTTGTTAATGGAGCGATAAAACAATGAATCTCTCTATATGTAAAGGTCCTAGATTAAAATGGGTGTAGACAGTCATAAGGGCATGGGCTATCCTCATAAGACATTAACAAAGTCAAGCTGTATGAACACCACCTTCTTTAAGATACTTGTGAGATCAAGCACTGATAATAATACATTAAGTGGCCCTAATGTTTCAACTAAGGCGGAACTGGTAAGAATGTAGTTGTTAGCCAGCAGTGGTAGGTATCCCAGGTATGTGCTGTGGGATACCTGCTTGGGGTATGTTGAGATAAATATGTACGTTTGGATTGCTGTAGGGGATTGAAGGGCGTGTCTGAGGGTTTTGTTTCCCAGGGTGAGGTCTCCGACACCTGTGGTGCATCTTCCTTCTGCCAAGCCAGAGATATTGGGAACATGATGAGAAATGGATGGTGGTTTTACTTTGTCAGAACGCGTCCTTTGTGTCGGCAGCAGGCTGTAGAGTTTGTGTCTTGTTGGTTTCTCCTCTGTAAATGTTTGGTGTTACCTACAACAACTGAAATTAGCTTTCCTGGCTTTAAGGAAACACTCATATACCTCTTAATCTCTGTTTCATTTAGATAACCAGACTAGGCATGTGTGCTCTCTTTCTCTCCCATGCTTGGCTTTCTTGCAGTGATTCTTTTCTACATCTTCTCCCACATTTCAGCCCCATGAAAAACAAAGCAAGACAAACCAAAACTGAAAAGCATAGGCAGGACTTCTGCATCAGCCATGTTAACTGCTATTTGAACATCCAAAAATTTTGCTACTCCTTTTACTCCCATATCACCGTGGGAGCTCTGGTTGAGTTTGCTTATCTGAACCTTTCCAGCCTCCCATTTGGTACATGAAGTCCACAATCTGTTCCATGCTTCTCGCATTTGACTTGCTAAGATGTTTGGTTTGAATGGGTTGCGTTCACCAAAGGAGCAAACCACGGAGCAGGACCGTGATGCCTTTATCTCATTACCATCCTTCTGCCATGTGGCAGCGTTATCAGCGGTAAGAAGGATTCAGGAACATCCATCTTCCAAGGGAAAACTCCTCTGTGTCAACAGAAGTCAATTATTTCTAAGGCCCACCCTGTAGGGAATATTTTATCATGTTGTATTGCAGAGTTCTCAGTCAAAATGTTCACAGAAATAATGTGGTCATTCAGTGACCTTCACTTACCAAAACCAGGATCGCTTTTATGTGCCAACCAAATTTTGTTGCCACAAAACCAGGGCAATTTATTATTTATGTTCTTGCCTGTTAGTTCTGTGTTGGTTAAAGCTCAGATTCTCTTCCACTCTTTTGCATGATGCCAGGTCTGGCATCAGGTCTGATTTATCCAGTGATCTCATTTGCCTTCTTTGGAAATTATGGCAAAACATTAGCATTTCTCTGATCTTTTTGCAAATAAAGATTAGTAAGACAGAACACCTTCGCCAGCTCTCTAAGGACTCTTCTGGGCTTGTGAGTTTGCTCTTGTATGTGCTCTAATATCTTTCCAAGATTCCAGTGGTCTGTATGATATCTCATCTGATACAAGTATATCCCCCTGCTGCTCTCCAAATACCAAGCACAACAACTTTTATATATCACTCTTAGTTTTATCATCTCCATGGTGTTAGGTGGAGACTGTACCAGTGCTGTCACTTCTTTTGTTCTCCATCTACCTGCAAGTCTCTCCTGTTGTCCTCACCCCTGCCCAACATGGCTTTTTTTTCCTTGTTCTTTAGCTTTCCCAATCAATATCATAAATTTCCATTTTATTGACTGATTTTTAATGTCTTCCCTCCCCTCCAGTTCTGATGTGTAGCTCTTTGGTTTCCAATTTGCCATGGAATCAGAATGGGCCTATAGCCAAACGCGTTTCCTCTCCATTTGCACTGTGACCTGTCAGCTATCAGAAATTCTTTCTGAAGAGCTCACAGTATTTTCTCACATTTTTTCTAAATTATTCCTCCCATCTAGTTTCTCTCCTACTTTCTCTCAGCTTTGGAAAAATTAACCCTATGGGGTATCACATGTAAATGAGCCAGAGCTGCCCCTTTTCACCCAGAACAAGCAGAATCAGGTCATGCTGACTAGTCCCCAGGCAACCACTGCCTTCCAGCCCAGAGATTAATTCATCTGTATCTGTCATAACAAGGTCTGGAGTCATGTTATTTTGTGTCCTGTGTGGTTCCTTTCATGTCAGATTATTGCCTACAGTTCCGGCAACCTCCATTCTTTGTTTTTTAACTAGTGGATGCGTCAGGCCTTCAGGATGGTCTTCACCCAGGTGTAGTTTCTCTGAACAACCCAGTGTTTTACCCCAGTTTCCTCGATGGCAGGGCAAGGAGTAATGAAGTGTTTCTGCTCTCTGGTTCAGCTGCCTGGTGCGGAGCCTGGCAGGCAGGACTGCTCTTGGGTGCTGGCGTTAGCACATCACTCCATGTGCAGTCCAGATCTCGTACTTCACAGTTATCAATAATTCTAACTGGAGGAAGCAGCCCATTCATAAAGCACTCCCTCCCACACAGCTCTCACGCAGACTGTCCTTAAACAGTTCCCCTCATGTGAACTGTACCAGAGGCTTTTATTCCTACCAATGGGCATCAAATTGTTCCTCACCAGGGAGGGCTTCCCATTCCTTTGGCTTGGTAAGCACACATCTAACCCCAACAAATATGTGACCAAGATCTCTTCCAGCCCTGTCCTCTCCCACATGGGCTCGTTCTGTTGATAATACATTGTGTTACAACTGCTTTTACCTCCTCAGCATCTTTGCCTTGCACTGTCAGCCCAATGCTTTCCCAGACTGTCACCAGCTCATCTCAAAGCCATGGCAGTAGCCAACAGAGCCCCAGTTCCATGTGTAGCTCTGCTCCTTGCACAGTCCAGGGTTTCAACTGACAAAACCAATTCACACCTAACACTTTCTTCTTTTTCTTTTGGGGTTGGAAGAGGCTCTACAAATCCCCTTTGGACTTTTTCCCATAGGATGTCAACCATACTGGTATGTGTTAACACCAACAAAGACTTGTCAGATGACTTCAAACTCCTACCCAGCCTCACTGCTACATCTCCCATCCTTTCTTCTAGGAGAAAGCATAGCATGTCCTATATCTCCTGCGCTATTTAAACATCTCAATTTGCTTTTCACCTCTCAGCCCCAGACTGTAATTCTTCTTCACACCATGACAGTGTATAATCCTTCTCCTCCCAATGCCTGAGGCACCACTTGTCCCTGAAGTTGGGCTGGGGCAATTACCTCCTGGTCTGGAGATTTTCCCCCTCCTCCTGGGCTGTCTGTGGGATCCTCAAATTCATGAGCTCCCTGGGGTGTCTCGGTACCATCGTGGGCACATCGTGGCATAGCAAGCACAGAGAGTATGTGGTATTTAACCATCTGGCCAAACTGTGGGGCAAGAAAAGGGGCAAGGTAAAGGTGGCGGTATCATTTCCAGACAAATAACAAAGCCCCAGGAAATGTCTGAACCCTGAAACCAAGAGGTCAAGGTGATGGGCTCTCGCTTGGAGCTGCAGGCAGTCAGCTGGGGAGGAAAAGATGAAGGAAAGGAAAAACCCAGAACAACTCCTGGGAGCTCACAGAGAGAAGGAGAGCAGAGAGAGCAGCACAGCAGCATCCTCCACTCTCCCCATGTGCACAGGCAGACGGGAGGCCGTTGTGATTCAGATCACAGCCTGGCCAGACTGTGTGCCTTGGCTTGCTGGAAGAGACCAGGAGCCCCAGGGCTGCTGCCCCTGTTTGTCTTCTGGAAACGAGATGGCAGTGTGGGGCACCAGAGACCACACACAGGACACTCCGCTTGTCCGTCTGTGGGCTCCTTCCTCTTCAGGATGAAACAGCCCCTGGGAGGGATGCCCCTCATCACTCCCTGCTCCTCTGGTGAGTTTCCCAAGGGCTTTTGCAAAATTCTTTGCCAGTAGTCCTGCAAGAAAAACTGCAACAAATCTTCTCTGTGTCCCATCCACAACAGGGGGGATAGGAGGACAAAAGGGGTCTCAGAGCAGAGAGGGCTCTTGCTCAGAGGGGACACACAGCCCATGTTCGGGTCTGCCCAATCCCTTGCTAGGACACCAGCCATTGTCCGCCCAAGCTCTGCCTTCAGTAAAGTGGCTTTTCCCATAGTGTCCTCTGTCACCCCAGTCCTGTCCCCAGGGGACCTTTCTCACTCCTGAGCAATGCTGGTAACTGCTGGCCTTCAGACAACCAGCCAAAGGCTTGACAGGGTGCCTGGACAGCAAGGGCTGGCCAAGGGATCGTGGCTTAGCACAAAGCTTTCTCTCTCCCTGCCCTGTGCACTTCATTGCGGGGGTAGGTGAGAAACAAAACATACAGCCAGAAAAGCTAAGCTGGAAGAAACTGCATCCATAAAAGCAGGGATCTGGGTGCACTGCCTCTCCCTGGGCAGCTCTGTGTGGGCACCAGGCTGTGGAGTTGGAGGAGAGATCAAGCTGCTGGTAATGAGCTCAGCTAGGACCATTGGCATCTGTCCAATGACCAAGGACTTGGTGCCAGTTCCTTGCCTGCTTGTTTTGCTTTCTTCCCTAGCTTTTCCTTCGCTTGGGCAGCAGGGACAGATCACATCACATAGGACCAGCAGCACCTACGACGGGCTGCTGGAGGGTACTGTGCCAGGATGCCAATCCATCTCACTACAACCTGGAGCTAATTCTTAATCTGGCGATGAGCTTTGGGGATTTCCCAGTGCTGACACACTCTGCAATTGCAAGAGCATCTGAATTACAGCTCCAATCCTCCCTCTGCATGAATGTAGGCCTCTGTCCCTGCACCGGAAGGAGGTGCTTTATAGTCTAGATCCTATGACACTGGCTTCCCCTAAAGCCACCTCCTTTGTGTACCCAGGCTTCCCAGAGAGGTTCAGCTGCAGGCAGTAATTTTTATGGTCTGTTTCTTGGTCCTTTGCTCATGCAATGAAACAAGTGACCCAGAAGCCAGATGGGACAGGTGTTCTTGGGTAGGAGCAACTTGCCTCTTTTGGGGGCAAAAATAAAAAGCCCAGAAAATCAATTAGATTTCAAGGTGGAGGGAGGCTTGGTAGGACATACTGCAGTATGAAGTCCAGATTGTGTGAGAAGGAAAGAGAAGTAGAGCGGGCCAGCCAGAGGTCTCTCTCCACCACAGCCAGCCTGGATGTCTCCCAGATGAGCAGGGAGCAGTGCAGGAGCAGGAACCACAGGATGGGATTGACCGGGTGGTTGTCTATCCTCTGGCCACCAGTACTACAGGGATGTTGGAGCATTTATATCTAACAGACTTCTGTGCTTTTCTCTTCCATGATTTTGTCCACTTGTTTGTCAGCCATGTGTGAACCTCTGAGCATCCAGGCCCTCCTGCAGCAGGGCGGCCTCATGTGACCTACACTGCCCATTTCGCATCTCCACTTTCAGCCTCCATGTGCTGCCACAATCTTCTGTTGGAGATGTCAGGAACAGTCACCCTTCCCCACCTTTTCCTTGCCTCTTGGGATATTTTAACCTTCTATCATATTCCCATGGTGTTTCTTCATCCTTGTGGGCATCGCAGCTGTTCCCTACACAGAACATCATTGAAGTGCCTTTCTGAGATTGATCCAGGTCTAGGCAATCCTCGGTAAATGGGAAGACCAGAGCGGTAGGGGCAGGACGTGGCATGGGCAGGGATGCAGGCTGCAAACCACCTTTCCCTCCATGGGGCAGAGCTGCAGAGCTGCAGGGGTGTAGGGCTGCAGGCTGGAAACCACCTTGCTCTCCATGGTGCAGGGATGCAGGGATGCAGGTTTCAAACCACCTTGCCCTCTGGAACAGGGTGCAGGGCTGCAGAGCTGCAGGGCTGCAGGCTGCAAACCACCTCGCACTCCGCGGGGCCGGGATCCCTGTTTCGGGGCAGTGTGCTTTCGCTCGGGGCTTTGGGAACCAGCCATCCCAAACCCGAACCTCCTCTCTGCGCCGCGCCTCGCAAGCGTGGAGCAGGGCGCCCTCTGCCGTGGGAGAGCGGGACTGCCGGCAGCTGGGACCCCTCCTGGCCGCCCAAAACCGCTCGCCCTGTTCCCGGCAGCCCCATTACGACGGAGGTGGGCAGAAATGCAGAGCCTCCCTTCCCTCCACCGCAGCAACAACTTGGAAAGTCTCTCCCCCACTTACCCCCTTGGTCATGCTCACCCCCGGTCCCCCATTCCGCACTAAGGATGCTATTACAAGCCCCCACGAGTGTCCTCCTCCAGGTGGGGTGCGGCACCCTACCGTGGAGCAGGAGCTTCCCCCAGGGGAAGGAGGAGAAACGTGTTTGTGCTCCCCGGCTTTTCCTCAAAGGCTCATTTCAAGCTGCGGCTCCCAGTGAGAGGTACTTTGCGGCGTGTCTGGGCTAGTGAGTTTGGCTGCCGAGGACTTTTTTGAGTGCTTTTTGTCTCGTGTGGCTCCTTCCCTCGCACCCTGCCCCTCCTGACCCTCCATGCACACCCATCTCGCTCAGATCTCTCCTTAGAGGGAGCTGTGCATCCTCCCGAGCATCCCCAAGCTGCTTGATGTACCCTGGTCTAGCAAACCGGCTGCAGGAAAGCTGGCAGCAGTGAGCTGAGAAATCACGGCATCCAGCTGGCTCCTCTCCTCCCCTGCCGGAGGGCCATGTGTGTCCCTTGCATGTCCCCGGTCTCTCTTTTGAACCTGAACGTGGCCGTGGATTTGTACTCAGGCCCCGAGCTGCAAACTCAGGACTGGAGAAACTTCCCCTGCGGCTGCCTCTGCTTCCCCAAGGGAATGTCTGGCAAGCCCGACACCAGCCACAGGCTGATTTATGCTGCCGCCTGAAATAAAGCGTTGCCCATCCTGCTCTTCACGCTGAGTGAGCCGAGCCCGTTCAAAAACCAGTTTCAGGAGGAAACTTCTGTGATCCCTTGGTGTGAACCAGGCCTACGCAGACATGTATGGGGGCACACTGCAGCCCCTGGGCAGGGCATGGGAAGGGTGTTCACAGCAGGGATGCAGGCAGCTGCAGGGCAGATGCCCTAATTCTATGAGGGACCACCGGTAGGAGCTCCCTGTGGCTGCCTTAGAAGAAAGGGAGCGAAGAGGCTTTCACTAAGTCTCCAAATCCCCTCCATCTAGGCAGATGGATGTTACTGCTCTCAAGGTCCAGCGTCTCACAGCACCCAGTGGGAAGCAGTGCAGGGCATGGGATGGCACCTCCCCTCCTCATGCCATCCACTGGGTGCTTGGGACAGGGACCTGGCTAGCCCCAAATTGCAGCTGGGACATGTGACTATCCCCTTCATGCTCATGTCCTCAGTGATTTCCACTGGCCTTCCCTCAGCAATGTCCTGCTCCCCCACCAGCTCCAAAACTGCCCTTTGGGGAAGGAGGCAGTAGTCTTTGTGCGCCTTTAAGATGTGACTATGCTTTGCCAATGCCAGCTGCTCCCCAGCCACACACGCTCCCCTACAATGCCCTTTTCATGCACAGAGAGTGTCTGAGCAGTGAAATGCCCCTTCAGAGCAGCGCCGTGCCTGTGCCAGCTGTGACTCTCGCAATGCGGGTGCTCTCTCAGCATGGCACAACATCATTGCCAGCTCCACCGTGAGTGATGCCAATGAATACCCCCGGACCACAGGAGCCTGCTCTCACTCTGTGCAAACATGGCATCAACAAAGGTCGCTGGGCATCGTAGCTGCCTTGTTGTCCCAGAATCCCCAGGGATACGGGTCCTCATCTCTTTTCCTTTGCATTAAATGGCTGTCTCTACTCCAAGTCACACGACAGCACTGCAGTCATAAATCCTGGCCACCTGCCCTCAAGGGCTGGCACAAATGCTGCCTCATTAGGTTTAGCTAATAAAGCAACAACAACAACAGAAAAGGAGCTAATCCCCCAGCACTGGTGCTGGGCAGTGTGGTGCCATATTGCACCAGGGAGGAGCTGCGAGGCAGCTGGGCCAGGCAGGCTGCAAGTGGCGTGGAGGGGAACCCATGGCCATCCAGAACTGACCTCAGCTCTGCTGGGAATTACAGCACTGATGTTTCCAGGTAGGAAACTGGTGTCCTAGGCCTGGTGGGCTCATTTTTGCAGCCTCCAGAGAGACAGCACATCCCGTGGGGTGAGGAAGGGGAGGAAATGAGTTCAAGAAGAGAAGCAGCATCACAGAGGATGCTCCTAGGGTTGGAAGGGTGGATATGAACACACACACACCGCCCCCCCCCAGCCCCATGGAGCTGCTGCTGTGGGCAGAGGGGTATAAAACACAGAGCCAGGAATCTCTAAGGCCTCCCCTCAAAATACAGAGTGTGGCTCTCAGCCCAGTTTTGCCCTCATTAGAACCCCCCTCAGCCCCAATGCCAAACCACTTCCACCCCAATATGTCCCAGCCCAATGTCTCTTTCCAGCCCTGGTCCCTCCACAGTGTGGTGGCATCATGCCAAGTACCACAGCAAGTGGATGTCCCATGGGTCACACAGGTGCCTCCTGTCCCAGGGGATGCCTGCAGCAGCAGGGAGCACGTCCCGTAGGTGATGCTGCTGTCCCATCACTGCCCTTGCTGCCCTGACCACAGCTCCCTGGAGAGCTGGGCTGAAGTCGGTGTGAAAGTCGCACCCCACTGTAGGGGACCTGGCTCTCAGAGAGACTCCAGCTGCCCAGGAATGGGCTCTCCATTGTGGTTTGGCTGCTTGGACATTTTGGGAGCAAGGTCCCTTTCTTAGGATCCTCCCCAAAGCCTTCCAGATGCAATCAGCCCAGGGGACTGCACCCATCTTGGGCTGTGACTCCTATACTGACTTAACCCTGATGTAAAGCTATGCAGATGTCTTCATTGTGTGCCCCTACCTTCCTAACTGCCACCCTTCCCTTCTCTTGGGAAAGTCCTATGTGGCCCACCTCCCTTGCTGCTGAGTGCTGTGCTCATGTCCAGGCTGGGAAGCAGAGCAACCTTAACTTGCTGGTCAAGGTGGAGCATTGCATTCAAATGAGCCACACGTGCTTGTGACAAGGCTTGTCACAAGGGTGTCCCAGCAAGGAGAAGATGCTCTTAGAGAGAGCAATGTTGAACAGAAACACTCCCTAGTGCAACATGCCATTGGATGTTGGGACTCACCAGCCAGTTTTAGGTGCCTTGAGTATCAGTGGGTTTGGGCATGAAAAGCCATAAGGAAGCTGGTACATCATGTCTGCCTATTAGGGTGTTTGATGAGCCCAGCCTATTAGGGAGTCTGATGAGTCTGATGAGCATTTGGCTGCAATGCTTTGCAGCGCTGAGGCTATCTCCCCTTCCTTGCCATGGACAGACCCGGTTGCCACACTCCATCCCTGGCTCACTGCAGGCAGCCAGCCTGAGGCAGTGTTGCAGAGGAGTGAGACATTCAGCATCTTAGCTTCTCCCTTAAATGCTGCCAGCCTCACACAGGGGCTCTTCAGCTCTTGCAGGCACATTTCCCAAGAAGTGCATGCTCACCACTTTCTCCTGAGCTGCAGCCCAGGTTGGTCATGAATAACGTATTGAATGCCTCTGATCAATGTGCCTCACCCGGACAGACTCACCTCCTCCCCACCAGCCTCCCCACAGTGCCTTTCTCATTCTGCACGGCTGGACCCACTGACACTCTTTTGCTGGTGGCATCGTGTAAAGACAGTCGGGGCTCACACCCGGTGGGTGAGTGGAGTCGGAGGCATCAGCAGCCACTGACAAGCAGGGGTCTGGCTCTGTGGATCATTTCATATCCTGTTTCCAAGGGGAAATTTGGCAGATCCAGAATCTTCCACTCCACCAAGGGTTTCGCTGCGAGGCAGAGCTCAGCAGCAGCAATGGGTAACTCTTCCCTCCACAGCAGCAGGGATGGGAGATCCATATCCAGTGGCCTCAGCTGGAGAACATGAGCCTGGGGATGCACGACCAGCTCCATGAGGAGACAGAAAAGGCAGGATCAGCCCCTGAGGAGCTGCATGTTCTTCGAGGATGGGAGACCAGCCTCTTGCCACCACCAGGCTATTTGCTGTGGGGACAAATGGGTGATTTTTATTATGCACCCCCCTTGGATGCTATGCCACCAGGCACAGCTGCCCAGGTGAGCAGGAATAGGACACAACCCTTCTGAAAAGCTCTCTGAGAGGACACCACTGAAGCCTAATGGGATTTAAAGCTAAGGGATCTGAGACAAGAGCATGAGCAAGTGCTGAGAGAACCTTGAGTGAAGGGGTATCAGCAGGGATGGAATGTAGATAAGGAGTGGCCCCTCCTGGGGGCACGTGTCTGAGCACACGCACAGCCACTTGCCCAGGGTTTGCAAATCCAGACTGATTTATCCTGCCTCCAGGACTTCAGCCAAATAGCGTCTTGGCAGGAATTTCTTGGCCAGACACGGAGTCAGCTCTGCCTTGGCAAAGCCAATGCTGAACATTTCAGAGAGGCCGGGATCAAGAATGTCTCAAATTGCCTTAGACTTCCCGTGGGATGCAGGTACCAGGGCTCCAGTCATCTCCGTTAACTGTCTAAGCATCCTCCTCCTCTGCAGCAGCCTGTTCATGGGACTTCCACAGCACCTCTCAGAGAGCTCCCAGTCAGCAAGGAGAGCAGAGGTATGCTCCCAAGTGTTCCAGCCTTGAAATGCTGTGCTTCAGCTGGTTCCAACATGGCAATTCCAAAACAACCCACAGGTTGTTTTGCGGCAGGATCACCTCAATCACTAACCCAGTCACCCCCTTCACCAGCTAAACCACAGCCTCCAGCCTCACCTGGATGCAGTCAGACCCCTGACCCCCGCTGTGTTCTCCAGGAGCTCACTGTATGGCTCAGAATCTCAAGTTCTGTGTTCCTAGAATGTTCTGGGATCACACCATTACCAGCAGGGCCAAAACCCGATCTCTTGGCGATTCTGGAGATTAGCGCCAAGGCCTTGAGTTGGCAACAGAAAGAGAGGCAGAGGTTGCTTGGGGCTGTTTCCAACTGGGCCAGGCACACAGTCAGCAGTGGAGGTAATCTCTCCCCAGGGATGCGCCGACCCTGCAGCCACAGGGATGGCGATTGCTGACAATCACAGAACAGTTATGAATGGACAAGCCGCACAACCTCTGAGGATGAGACCTTGTGGTCTCCAGATGTCACACCCATGTAAGCTGGCCATGTCGTCAGCCAGGGACCACAGAGCCAAGCTCAGGCAGCCATGCTAGCCTGTCGCTTCTGAGCGTTTCCCAGGGTATTGATCCTGTGTGAGGATGTACCTCCATCCAGGTGATGCTGTCCAGTGATGGTCCCACAGCCCCACCAATTCAGAGCCAGGAGCAAACCCCATGGGCTCACCCCTTCCCAGGGAATTAACCTGCCTTGTCCCACTGTGCCTGCATAATTTAACCCATTGCCTGATTCTCCCTACTGACCCTGCTTCACTCTGTCTTTCTGAGAGCCTTGGCTCCCTGCCTCTTGTTCTCCTGTCTCAGGAGAAAGTGGTTCCCAAGGTGCTCAGAGCAGCGAGGCCAGAAAACCAGGGCACTTCTCCAGCTCACCTAATTGCTGGTTACTGCCCCTCTCCCTCAGTGCCTAATTAAATAGAGCAGGAGGAAAGCCCAGGAGAAGCTGCTGAAGGCACAGGAACATGTGTGCACATTATGAGGAGGCTGGTGAGGGGCCTCATCTAGACAGGCTGCTCCAGAAACAGCAGGAGCCAAGTGATGCTGGGAAGAAGCTCAAGCAGAGACCAGACTTGATGTTCAGACCTGGATGCACACATACAACGCTTCATACACGCTTCTTCCTAAGTGATCTGCAAGACAGCTATTAGGTTAACAAGAGCAGAGAAAAGAGCTCATCCCGCAGGCAATGTGGTAGGAAGGAGCATGTTCAGGGTTGGTGGTCATGCTTCCAGCTCTTAGGGCTCCCAGCTCTCAGCTAGAGCATCACCTTCCTTGTCTCCTACCCCAGACTTTAAGCTAACCCTTTTCTATTGAATTTTCATCATGGCTAGCTTGAACCCAGCACCAGGAGTGCATGAGACATGAAAGACCATCTCCAAACTGATTTCCTGGCTGCCTCAGCCTTGTAATCCCTCAGAATTGTGGGTGGGTGTATTTGTGCACTGGCCCAGGGTTAGGCTGAAAACCCCTGTGCAGACCTGACTCTTTGCCCCATTGCTTTGAAAGGATTTCAAAAGACCCATTTCAGCTTTGAATGCTTGACTCAAATCTGCTGCAAGCCAGGGCTGCCAGCCCCAGCTGCCCAGCTGTGGTGTGTTGAAGGGAAGGAATCCCTCTCCACCAGTGCAATAACTGCAAAGCTGAAATCCCTGGGAAGATGTCATTGCAGGCAGAGGAAGAGCCAAGCCGGTATTACAGACCAGACATGATGCTGGTCCCAGCTCCTTGCTGGATCACTGCATTCCCATGGCCAAACCAGCTCAGGTCTAGTTCCCGCTCTCAGCTGGAGATAAGCAGCCAGACTGCTGAATTCACCCATGGTGTCCCGAAGGAGGTGCTGCACGTGTGTGCATGTCACTGCGTGCAGGCAGAGACACCCAATACACACCCAAGCTGCACAAGAGCAGTGAAAGCAGTAGCAGGCAGCACATGGTGCTGGAGTCCTGCCTGCACTCCTACCTGCCAGTAAGTGTAGGACTGGCTGCCTCATGCTTTACTGCAGCCTTTGGCTCTCCTGCTGCCTCCTGCCAGCGACATCATGTGCATTTTTCACAGTGACAAATAGCCCCTTGAATGTCACCAAAGGTCACGATGCTGTTACATTTCTTGCTGAAAGAAGCAATAAGGTCCTTGGGGGTCAGGCCTTTCTGGCTCCACATCTCCCTCCTGCAGCCAGCCTGATCCCACAGGGCTGCTCCGATGGGTGGTAAAGCAAACTCACCAGACCCCATTAATAAAAAAGAGGGGCTTCACACAAAAGGTGGAAGAATGCTAGTAAGAGTATTTATTTTGCCAGGGTGCTGTAGCCAGCTCTAGCCTAACTTTCCTGCTCAGTATTTGTGTTTGTTTTCTCCCCATTGCCTGGGTTGTGGGAGATTTATCTTCCGGAGAGAAAAGGTAGCTGGGCTCAGTGACATCCCTCTCCTTCAGGAGCCAGCCCATTTGGGCCATTTCCAGATGAGGGGAACTTAGTATGTGTGGCCGGGGCTGGGCAGCAACTTCCATCCGCCTTGGGAGGGCTCAAGAAGCAAGGTGAGCACCAGGGATGGGCAGGCATCCCAAAGCACCCTGTCACCCTTCCCCACCTGCATCTCTACCTGAGCAAAGCCCAGGACCCTTCAAACCACGAGTATCCACCATGTCCTGTTTGTGCTACTGCCAGCAGCTTGGAGATAGAGACCTGCCGTAGCCATGGAGGAGGTTTTCAGATGTGCTTCAGAGCAGGTCTGGTTTCACACACAGGTGCTGCAACGGGGCTGAATGGTTTTATATACATGGCAATCTAATTAAAGTCTGGGTTTTAACAAGTCTTGAGGGTGATGCTGTGTCATCATTAGAGCTGTCTGTAGGGGAGCCCCAAGCACTGGTTCAGATGGTTCATCTCCAGGGTTAATTCTTGTCCCCAAGAAAACAGCCTGATCAAAGTCCCTCTATGGTTTTACCTACCTGCAGAGCAGCAGCAGAAATCAAAAGCCAGGTCAGGTTCCCTATAGGAAAAGAAAAAAAAGGGATCAAAGAAACAGAGCCTGGATACAGCCTGTGTATGATGTGGCCTTGTTTTCTATACACCTGCTGATCTCCAAGGTGGACTTGCCACAGATGGGGCTGCCCCTGTGTCAGCAACTGCAGGAGACAGTTTGCCCTTAGTGTGGGTCTCACACAGCATGGGCATGAGCCTTGCTTTGGGAACTGGTACAGGGGCTGGAGAGGAAGAACAGTGCTGAGGGTTACTGGGTCACTGCTTTGAGCTAAAATCTGGGGGGTTTTAGGTAGCTAAGCAGGCTCAACACAGGCTCAAGGATACCAGCTGCTCAGGCAGAGCTACCCACAAGTCCAACAGGAGATGCACGAAGAGGGGAATGACCACAGCATCCAACTCTATCTCCGCTGGCATTGCCTGGAGGAATTCTTTATGAGGACATGAGATGACAGCCACACAGCACAGTATCGAGAGAGGAGTCACTGAGTTAATTTGGCTGCCCAGTTAACAACAAGAGTCTGAATGGCTCATGGCTCTCTGTCCAGGCAGAGAAAAGCTTGCCAGCCACGCAAAGAGGATAGGCTGGGGGCCCCAACGAGGCGCTTGCCCACTGCCCCATGAACAAAGCCCGGTGCAAGCACTGCTGTTGCAGAAATTCAAAGCAAAAGAGGGGCCTGGGATTGGCGTTCTCGGCGGCTCCCGCCCTCCTGCCTGCTCCAGACCCCCCCCTGCTTCCCCAGAGAGCCCTCCCCTTCCTGCGGCCATCCCAGAGCATCCATTCTGCCTGAGTAGGGCCTCAGAGTTTCTCTGCCCTGCAGGCACCTGCACATATGCACACACACACACGTGCACATGCTTCCCGGCCACACATGGACACTGTTTGGTGCTTTCTGCTTCTCCTGTAACTTTGCTCCTACCAGAAGGTGCCCAGCACCAAGGGGTGATGTTTCACATGTAAACCCCAGAAATGACTAAAAAACAGGTCATGAACACTTTAAACTCAAGCCTAGGACACTTTCTAAAGCACCCAGGCTGAAGCACAATAGGGATGGAAACTTTTCCTATCAGGGTGGGATTTGTAAGGTTTTGGACACCATAAAAGACCCATTTGTTTTCCCACTACTGCTCTTCCTCTCTGCACAGTCACAGCTCAGGGCCCAGGGGACAGAAGCGGGAAAAAGGCCCCAACCCTGCTGCTGGGATGAACATCCCAGCACTCTTTGGTCCATCTCAAGGCTGTCAGCCAGCACTGCTGGGGCCTGGATGTTTCCTGGTCCTGGAGGCTCTAAAATAATCATAGAATCCCAGTTTGGAAGTGACCTGAAGGATCATCTTGTCCGACCTTTCTAGGCAGAACATGACCTGGACTCTACATCCCACCACCTTGCCCAGCCTGATCTTAAGTGTCCGATGCTGGGGAGCCCACCACTTCCCTGGGCAGATTATTCCAAAGGTCGATTGTTCTCAATGGCCGATTGAAAAATTTTCCTCTTGTGTCCAGTAGGAATCTCCCTGGGTTGATTAAAGTGGGGACACAGCATCAGAGGTCTGTGAGGAGTACAGCTCTGCTCCAAGCACTCCGGGCTGGGAGAGAGATGGCAACAGGGACCTAGTGCTGTCCTTGACTCCCTCTGTGTAAAATTTTTCCCGTGCCTCAGTTTCCCTCTCTGTAGCTGGGTCGTGTGCCCAGAGCCTGTGACAGCAAAATAACACTTGGCCAAATACACAGAGCTACTGAGAAGATGTGAGACACCAACACAAGCAGCCCTGACTGTACCCGGTGCAGCCCGGGACTGTGCTCTGCCTCTGTGCAGGGCTGCCCTGCAACCCCAAGCCATAAATGTGCTCTGCCCGTGCCACCCAGCCCCAAAACATCCCCTTCTGCCCAGTGCCCTTTGCAGCAGCACACGTGGGCTCGGAAGTACCTTCCCAGGGGTGGGACTGGGTGAAGAGTATCGCTCTGCTCGCCTGTCACCCGCGGGGTGCACCCAGCAGCACCTCAGCTCAACCGGTGTCTCCCGGGCTCTGCCTGCCCCGAGGGCAAGGAATGGGACCAGGGATGGGACCGCGATGGGGGCTGCGTCCTGCGCAAAACGGCTGGATTATTCGGTACAAGCATACCCCCTGCCGACGAGCTGGAAAAGCACAGCTCCTCGGGCACCCCCCCCCCCCCAAAAAAAAACCGAACTGACCCCGGGGGACAACACTGGGGGCCCAGGCGAAGCCCAGCGGCTGAAGAGGAGCCGAGCGCAGACAAGGGGCTGGAGCCGGGCGCTGCCGGCAACAAGCGTGAGCACCCGGCACCCGCCCACCCGCGTCTCGCCAGGCCCGGCAGTGCCCAGTGTCTTCCACAGGAGTTTCGCGATTTCCAGCCTCTTCCGCCCGGCCCCTCCGCGCCCCACACGGGGCTCCCTGCGAAGCCCCCGCCAGCCCCGCGGGCAGCGGGTGCCCGGACCGGGGCACCCCGGGGTTGGGCTTTCCGGTGCTTGAGGTCGGTTTGCACTTTCCCCTCGGCGTGTGGCATTTTTTCTTGGTTTTTTGTTTTTTTTTTTTTCTTTTTTTTTTTTTTTTAATCCCCCCCCTCTGGCAGCGCTGCCCCAGCCCGACCAATGAGGGCCCTGTGGGGTTGGGGGAACCGGGCCGTGGGCTTTAAAAGCGGAGCCCTTTGTGTACCGGAGCCGGGTGGGGGTCTGCACCGGCTGCCGCAGGGTAAGGGATGCGCCGCCGGGATGCACCGCCGCTGCCGCCGGGAGGAGCCTTGGACCGCGCTGCACCGGTGGGCTCAGGAGCCCAGCACCCTGCGGCAGGTATTGCCTCCGCTTCTCCGGCACCCAAATAAACGTGTGGTGGCAGCCCAGCTTGCACTGCTCGCCGTTTGCCGGGTCTGGGGTGGCTGGGATTTTGTTTGTTTGCTTTGTTTTCCTTTACCCATATTGTTTGCTCCCTCCTTTGCACCTGATGGTGTGTTATAGCAGGCCCTATCGTATCCTATGGTAGGGCTGTGTATGTTGTGCTGTTGGTGTGGGGGACAGAGCAGGCTGGGAAGGTGGGGCTGTTGGTGGAGCTGGGGGTGCTGCCTGCCGGTGTTGGTGCTTGGCATCAGGCTGCTTGTGGGGATGGGGTGAGCACAGAGTGGGTCCCTGGGGCCTGTTACAGTAGGGTCACTCGACAGAGTGGGATCCGTGCTGCCGATCGGTGCTGCTCCAGGCCGGGTGCTGTATGTGCACCTCCAGGCTTTCCTCCCAGTGACATGGGCAGACTTACCTCCTTTGAAATTTGGCCCTCAACAGACCTACAAACCAACTGTGCTCAGGTACCAGCTGGAGGGAGTGCTCAGACCTCTGGCCTGGCACATCCTTGCAGCTGCCTTGTCACCAGGTTGTGCCATAGGCGGTGGCCCTGGGCAGCAGTAGCAGCCCTACTCTGTCCCCAGTCAGCCCTGCTGCAGTGGGACCTGCTTGCATCCCCTTTAGCCCCACTTTGCATTTTGTCCAAAGCCCTGCTGCAGTCCTAGAGCTGTGCCGTGTCCTTGACAGCAGGAAAGCTTCCTACTGGGCTCAGCAGTGATGATTGGAGCCAGCCAACAGCATCACAGGCACTGAACCTGGGCTGTCACTCTGTGTGCCATGTCCCCAGCATCCGTGCTGGGCTGGGAGGGGACATGCTGGTGGCCCAGGCTGAAGCTGGGAGATAGAAGGGTTGGGTAGGTAGTGGTCAGCCATCACACCTGGGTTTGCTCTTTGTTCTTGATGGAGACCCAAGAGTGGTGGAGAAGTGGCACACTCAGCTGGGGAGCATGAGGAGCCCCAGCCTTTGCACTGTGGAAAGCTATCCATCAAACTGCCAATGAACTTGGATGCTAAAGCAGTGCTTCTGTGCCAAAGCCAATGGCTTTGCGTGAGCAGAGGATGGAAAAGACGTCAGTCACAGCCACCCCATGGAGCCACCTCTCCTCACCTCTGCTGTTACATGGATGCGACTGCCCCGATTGCTGTCTGGAGTGTGGCTGAGCACCCATGCACTGTGATGCACCCCACAGGGCTTGCAGGCTCCCCTGCAGCACTGGGATGGAGATGAGCCCTGGCTGGGAACCAAAGGCAGACCTCACAAGCCCCCCCCAGGCAGCCGTTGGTGAGGCTGTCTGCATGAGCAAGAGCTGGGTCTGACCACAGGAGCCTGCGGCTGCAAGTGGGCCTGGTGGCCCCAGGAAGCAGCTCAGGGGCTGTTATGCAAATCGAGAGGAGCCAGGAAGCTGGTCAGAGGGCAGAAGAGTGAGCCTGAATTTCTCTTCTCTCATCTGTGTCACCAGCATTTACTCCCCTGGCTCTGAAATGCTGTGGCAGTGCCTGCTGAGAGCCTTTCCTGAGCTCCTTCAAGCATGGCATCTTGTACCTGGGTACCAGCTGGTGCTTGTCCCTGTGGCTGAGCAGAGCTGGGAACTGAGGGTCCCCCTGCTCCCAGGCTTGGACTCCATGTATATCACTCAGCCCCATGTTCTCCATGCTGGCTCTGTGGCTGCTGCAACGATGGGCAGGACATACAGTTTTGGGAAGGGGCTGGGATCAGTGTGGAGTGGTGTGTGGCTGGAGGCTGGTGGTGGGACAGAGTGAGGCTGTTTTCAGCAAAATCATTGTTCCTGGAGTCCTTCCATGCATGGCCTCACAACAATCTCTGGGACACTGGGACTGCTGCAGGGCCTTGAAGGAGGGAAACTACTATGGGATATGGAAGGGAAGATAAGCCTTTTGGCAACAGAGAGACAAGAAAAGGGGCACTGGTGGCTGAAGTATGAAATGTCCAGGGATCTGGCCCTGGTGCAGTACCCTGAAAGTCATCCTGATTCCTTTCTTGTGGCATGTCACTGGGGGTTAGTAGTGGCTGTTCTCTGCCAGGGAAATGCCCTGTCATTATCCTGAATGCACCTTTAAGTGATGGAGGCTGAGCACTGTGTGGCTCTGTGACACTGCCTGCAGACTGGCAGTGCTGCTCCAGTGGGATGGGGTGACTGCTTTTGCTGCCCTGAAGCGGGGTGCTCTCTGGGCTTGGGCTCCTGCTGCAGCCATTTGCCCCTGTGCCCTCCTTCCCTGCTGCCTTCCTGTGCTGCAGGGAGGCAGAGCACAGCTGAAAATACACCCTCCGGGTCCCCCCCTTCCTGCCTGTTTGCTTCCTCCCCTCCTGGCCTGGCTTTTCAATGTGGCTTCCTAAGGAAACAAAGGTCGTGCTGTCACACTTGGCCTATATATACACACAAACACACACACGTGTATGCGTGGCTGGCGCCCTGCTAATGAACTTTGACCACTTTTCCATCCTGGTGGACAGAGGGGCGGTGATCTGCAAACATGCTTAGGTTAATGGGGCTGGCAAGAATGAGCAACTGGGGGAGGGAGAGAGAGGCTTTCCTTTCCTTTAGTATGGACGGGGGCTGCTCTGCCGCTCAACCCCTTGTTAGATGGTGGAAAAGCCACACATGGGGCACCCAGTACACCCCACCTGCAGAGAGGTCTTTGATCTGGTTTGCATCTGAGCTGTGTTGCTGTGGAAGCTCCCTGGGGACCGATGTATGACTGCCAGCCCACTCACCTGGCTAAGCCCCAGCACACTCATCCCACAACTGGGGAGGAACTGAGGTGCTGGATACAGGTGTAAGAAACATGGGTTTTTCTCTGAGGGGCATCTGCTGGTATTTAAAAATGCTGGTTTTATTTTGCGCAGAACGGGAATATGTCTCTCCTTGCTCCCCAGCCACCACGTGAGCCCCCCCTGCCTGCACCAAGAGCCTGTCCTCTTCCTGCATCCCCTTGGATATGTTTTAAGCACTGGCAGGACAAAAGCGCTGGGGGGCCATGCCCCTGCCCAACCTGATACAGAAAATCTCCATGTTGAGCTCTGGAACAAGACAAGCGGACTCCAGATCTGAGCCCAGTGCTGGTGCCATAGCCTGGCTCCCAAACCCCCTGGCAGCCGTAGCCTGCACCACGTGCACCCCAGTAATGCAGCTGGGGGCCACCAAGCTCCATCAGTTCTGAGTCAGTAAACTGCCATCAAATGCAGTCATCCCGCAGCTCCCTGCTCCATCCATCTTCCCTCAAAAAAAAACCCAACTGCCAAAACCCACTGCAAAATCCACCCGTCTCTGCTCACGCTGAGAGCGCAGGGCTTGCACTGACTTACTGCTGTAGTTTTCCAGAAACTTCACCTCTGGACTTGGTGTTTCCGTGCTGTTTCAGCAGCAGCGTGCCAGCAGGGACAGCAGAGCTCACGGCAGTGCCTGAGCTGCCCACAGGCTGCGTGCAACAACTGGGTAACCTGTGGTGCCCTGTGGGCCATGCTTCCTTAGCCCCGTTCAGTCTAAAAAGTAGTTTGATTATTAAAATACACCGTGGGAAGAGCTTTAGGTTGAGCAGGCAAAGACAAAACCCTCCCAGGCTCTATGGCGATGCTGAGTGTGGAGGATCAGCGATCTCTGGAGGTGTGACACGTGGGGGTGACCCAGGGCAAGTGTCCCTTTCTGTCCCCAGGCTGCAGCCGGTGCTCAGGGGAGGGCAATGGACAGAGACCAGGCTCCTTTTCCCTGGATGCAGCTCCTCCGGGGCTGTGCCCCCCATTCCTGGGCAAGTAAAGGCTGCCAGGCACAGGGAGATGGGGCATCTGTACCTAGCCCTGGCCCTCAAAAGCTGCACTCCACACTGCAGGCTGCAGCCATGTTGCCCACACCTTTCCGCATGCAGGGCTGCTACATGTGCAGCCCACAGCTCAGCATGCCAGCACCCGCACCACGCAGCAGCTGCCCGGTGCAAGCCAGCCATCCCTCCACCCTTCCTGCCGTCACACTGGCTCCAAATGGGGTTTTATTGCATCCTGTTTTGCAACAGCATGGGGATGAGCCCATCGCAGGGCTCTGTCAGGCTGTGTCCCGCAGTCCCAGCAGGACGGGCTGAGCTGGGGTGGGAAGAGAGGCTGAAACTCTGCTGGTTCCCGGCTTTGGCTGCTGACCGTTAACGCTGCTGTTTTTACACTCAGTATCACCAGGACGTGGGTTATTCCCAGGAAGGAAGCCAGGCAAAACCACGCTCTTAAAACGCTCCAGTGGCCTTTGCAGCAGGAAGCCCTCAGGCTTTGCTAAGCAGCTGCCTGAAATTAGGGTTGGGGGACGCAAGGAAGCTGCCTTTGAGCACTACAAGGCTGCCCCTATGCCCCCTATCGCCTTGTTCCACCCACCCCAGCCTGGAGGGTCCCCTGGGCTGAGCAGTGGGGCTTGGTGCCCCCTTCCATTGTGCGAAGGCAGAAGGGGCCAGACCGAGTTCCCTCCTCTACTGGAGGGGCTGCCAGCGGGTGCTGCTTTGGCACCCAGCCCAGAAGCAATTACTCCAGCAGCACCATGCGCAGCGATGATGCCACGCTGCAGGAATGGCAGGGGTGGCTTGCCTCTGCTCCCGCTGCTCGTGGGAGCTGCCAGGCTGGGATTCAGCTCATTCGGCCACGTCCGTGTCAGGTCCTCCCACCCTCGTGGGGGGTCCTTAAATATCCCAGCTGTGACACCCCCCCTCAGCATGGTGCTGCCCTGGGCGTTTCCCCTCCTGGTTGCAAATGGGGGACTTATGCTCTGCAGTAAGCAGGCTCATGGGGTGCACCCCGTGCAGATGCTCCCATGACCTGGTGTCCTGGTTCCCTGAGTGGTTTGGGCCTGTGAGCAGGATCTCATTTGTGTAACGCACAGCACATTCCTGGTTGTTGGGGTCACAGAGGGAAGCTTGAAAATGGACCTGAAGGCAAAAAGAAAAGGAGACCCTTCATCTGGTGCTTTCTCTCAGGGGTTTGAAGACAGCCATGGTGGTGGGATCTGGCATGGTGCTTTCCATCCTCTCCTCAACCAGAATCCTCTTTCTTCAGCTATAACACTTATTTCTCCCTGAAAAATACCCCTGCTGCTGTTGTCGCCCTTGGCCCTGCTGTGCACCCAGGCAGCAGAACACAGTGCCTGCCCCACTGCAACAGCTGCTGCTTCCCATCACCCTCCCTCCATCCCTGCTCAGCACTGATGCCCTGGGCTCCCAGTTGCACCGGTGGATATTGGGATTGTGGCTCTTGGCCTTTTGGCCCTCCCTCTCAGCCTGTGGTGTTAGCTTGGGCCCCCAAAGTCAGGGTGTCCACACCCCATCTTCCTCCATCCATGGGCACTCTCTTCCTGTTTCTCTCTCCAGCCTTGGTTCTCGGTCAGTTTGCGGCTACTCTGCCCCAGAGAAGGGGACCACAAGTCCCAGCACTTGTCTAGTACTCAGAGCTAATATCCCCAAAATGGTATTTCTTTCCTCACAGACCCCCCTTTAGCTCTGCTCCCAGAGCGCCTACTGGCTATCCCACGGGATCTCAGCAGGGGGACTGTCATCCACCACCCAGCCTGTTCCTGCTGCGGCACACAGGGAGCCCTCCTCCCCACCGTGTGACCTTGTTTGGGACCCAGTGTTTATTAATCTGAGCTCAACAGGCAACTCCTCTTGGTGACTGGGCTAGCTGGTACTTGAGGGATGGAAGGGAAGGAGGGTAGGGAAGAGGGAGCAGCTCCTGAACAAAGCCAAACCTAGGGGAGAGATGCAGGGAGAGCTGGACCCTGTGCTGCATTAAGCGCATGCACAGGAGAGCAGCTGGCAAGGAGGAAAGTGACCCTGGTCCCCAGGGTATCATTTGGCTGCATGCTGGGGGATGTGGCTCTCCTCTGCTCCCAGTCACTTCTGCAGGAGGCTGGCACAAAGCATCCACCCAGACACATCCCACCAAAGCAGGGCACAGGCAGGCCAGCAGGTTCATTGCAATGCTGAACTCCTTCACAAGGAGGGGATGGAGAAGGGAACTGAATATTTAATGACAGCAAAGTGCCTTGATGCTGGTGTCTGGAAGACGCTGGGGAGGGGATGGGAGCTGTGATTGGAGTACTGCTCACCACAGGTAGCTCGTGGGGCAGCCACTCTGGGGCAGGGTAGCACCTGTACACACATTGTGTCCTCTGCCCTGGCTTTTTAGCCCCATTGCTGATGAAGGCATGAGTCACCAGCCCTTGCTTGTCACCAAGGGCACCATGGGGTAGAGGAGAGGGAGCACACCAAGATCTGGGGGCATATGCATGTAAAAGCATGGGCTGAGGATGGTCCACGCCTGTTTGCAGGTAAGCTGTGCCCTGCTGCTTGGGTTGATTTCTCCTTGGAGGGCTACGGGGGAAATGGGAGGGGGGGGGGGGGGAATATAAGCCCCGTGGGGATGTAGATGTTTTTAAGCACATCCAGCTTAAAAGTTTAAAAGCTTAAGCCAAAAGCCAGGGAGAGCTGGGAAAGGCTCCTGTGCTCTGGGAGGTAAAAGAGACAAGGCTGTCATTGCCAAGACAAGATAAACCTGAAAGGGGGAATGGATTAAAAACCGGGTGGAAGACGAGCGAAGGAGCCAGCACTACCGCGCGCTGCACGGTTTCCGGCTACAGGACCAAGCCTTCGCAGGCGGGGAAGGTTGGCCAGGGCCTGGGAACAGGATCCCACCCACCTCCCATCATTCACCTCGCACGCCCTCCAGTGCCGCCGCTCCCTCCTCTTCCATTTCCCGGCAGCCGCTTGTAGCCCAGTGCCGTTTCCCGCTGTCTCCCCGCGACACCGGAGAGGAGGACGGCGCTAGGAATCCCGACGGCTGCCCTCCCGCCCCGGTCTTGATGCTCGTTTCTGTGGGATCAGCAGCTGGGAGCACGGTGGAATCGAGCTCTCCCTCCAGGAGGGGACGGCAGGGGGAGCACCCCACTCTGCCCGGTGACCCAGGATCGGTACCCCCGCGCCCTTCTCCTGTGCACCTTCCCCTCCGGTGGGGCACAGCTTCCCCCTCTGGTTGCCCCCGCCCCAACAGCTCCCCCCTCTCGTTGCCCCTCTTAAACAGTGTCACCCTCTGGTTGTCCCCGTCCAAAACAGCGCCCCCCACTCGTTGCTCCCCTAGTACAGTGCCCCTGATGGCTGTCCCCGGGATAGCACTGCGGGGACAGGCATCCTTGAGGGTCAGGGCTGTTTCCCTAAGAAGGCATGTGCGCATGTTAACACACGCACACACACACACACATGATCACCTCTGTGTCCTCACACTGACCCCTCACTCGCACACTGGGGAGGAAACGAGGGACACACACTGGACACAAAAGTGTGGGTGCCACATGTGGGACCCCCACATGCACACTCACGCAGACCCCATTTACAGTGCCCTCACTCCTCATGGGCATGCACGTGCACACTTGCACACACTCTTGCTGTCACACCGCCACAGCCTGGCACATGCAGGCACAGCCGTGTGAGCACACACAGTGTCATGTGTGCAGGGTGTCAAGTGTCGGTCACATCAGCAGTGTGTCATGTGTGCAATGTGTGCACACCGTGTCACACATGTGCAAACACGGTGTCATGTATGCAATGTGTGCTTAAGTCAGGTGTCTGCAGTGTCGCATGTGCAGACTGCCACGTGTGCGGACACGTGCACAGCTACAAGAGCACATGGTAGTGTGTGCTGGCTGTCAGGTCAACGCACGCCCATACACCTGATTCACATGCATACAATTCCCCATGCACACAAACCGTCACAGGAGTACCCAAGTCACACGCACACACGGCCATGTGTGCATGCATCACCACTGCAGCTCTCTCCTGTGCACATGCAGCACCTCTCCATGCCTGCCTTGCACATGTGCCATGTCCCTCAGGGACCACCATGGTGCTCGGGCAGCGCTCTGTGCAGGGCTGCGGTGCCCAGGCAGGATGAGACGTGGGGGAGCGACGCGAGAGCTGGCGGAAGGAGGGCACGGCCCCGGTGTTGCTTCCACCAAGCTGAGGCCGGGACAAACTCATCGCACACGTGTGCAAGCCAGCTCTGAAATAACACCTCTCGGTGCTAACACAGCTCGGACACGGCGGGGCGTGGCGGTGGCGCGGGAGGGTGCCGGGAGAAGACACGCGTCCCCCGTCCGCGGGGCACGGTGCGAGTGGGGTTCTTTGTTCCTCCTGCCGCCGGTCCTCCATGATGTGGAGAGGGCGCGGGCGAGGCCGGCTCTGCGAAATGGCGGCCGGGGGAGGCGGGGATCGGCAGGAGGAGGAGGGGGGAAGGCCGGGCGCCCTCCCCGCGCACGCCGCCGCGCACACAAAAGGCTGCAGGGAAAACACGGAGGGTAGCGGGGCGTCGTGCGGAGCGGCCTCTCCGGTGTTGCACCCGCCACTCCTCGGTACGGGACTGCCTTTCCCAAGACCCGGTGCCGCACAGGTCGCAGCACGCAGACCCGGGGGGGGGGCCCGTCACCCCGCCCGGACAGCCCGATAAGGGATGCGGTGGCAGTCTGGGGTTCGGTGGGGGTGTCGGGACTGGGGCCAGGCGCCTCGCGAAGGGGCGGGCCGGGATCGAACTGAAGGGCTCTATTGCCTCAGTCGGTGTTGCCGAAGTGCCCCCCCCCGCCCCATCTCGGCACGTCCCTTGGCCCCCCAAGGGAGAAGGATGGGTGCTCTAGTGGTTGGTGTCCCACAGGCCGAGCGCCGCCGGGAGCAGGATGTGGCAGCCGCTGTCGCTCCCGCACCCCGGCCTAACGGGCACCGCCGTTCCCGTGCTCAGCTCTGCATCCGCGTCATGCCCGCGGGCCCGTCCCGCTGGGCAGGGGCGAGCTGCGGGCCTAGCACCAGCGCATCGTGGCGGGGCAGCCGCTGAGTGGGCGCCGCCGGGCTCCGGGACACGCTCGCGCCCGTGCATGCCGCGGCCTCTCCCGGGACAAAGCCGTGCTCCGGCAGGCAGGGAGAGCTCGGCAAGCCCGGGCACAACGCAGCTTCGTGCCGGGCTCTTTGTCTGAAGGGGCCCAATGGCTCCTTCGAGGTGCCCCCTCGCAGCCCCGGGCGTTGCTGCAGCGGCTGGGCCCTTTTTGGGATGAGGCCCTTCCTGGGGAGAGGCTGGCGGTGCAGAGGTAGGGGAGCGCGGAGCCGGAAAGCGTGAGTCTCCCAGCAGGTCTGGCCTCCTCAGCAGGTCGGGCCGGTTTCGAGGAGCCGTGGGGCCAGAGTGGCTCCTGGGCGGTCCCGAGCCTCCCACCTGGACTGATGGCAGCTCCCCAAGGGGGAGCTGGTGGGGTGGCTGGGAGCGACCCACATGCATGAGGCAGACTGGCAGTGGGGACGAAGGTGCATGGAGCTGGGATGGGGATGGACCAGAAATTGTGACTCCCAGCTCTCCTCAGTCTCGACTTCATCTCTGCTGTGCCCACATGTGATGAGTGTTTCAGTCTTGGCCTCATGAAAATGAGTATTGGTGCCATGCTGCAGCCCCTGCCCCGCGCATGTGGTGTAAATCAAGCATCTCCTGCTCTGCATGGGTCTGGAGTCACTGCAGGCTTGGGCCAGTGACACCCAAAAATGCTATGTGTGTCTAAGCCACCGGTGAGGCTGGACACAGTAGGTGAGGGGGCAGCTGCCCACCCAGCCAAACCACGGACAGGCCCTGCAGTTCCCAAGCTCTGCTCTCTCTCCTGCCACGAGGACACCACCCTGCAGCAAAGCCTCCTCCTCCAGTGCCACCAAGGGTCTTGCCCACCACTCTAATCACCTCTGTAGACAGCATTGGCACTGACAGGCGTCCCCATGGATGTCACCCTCTGCTCACTGTGGTGGGTGTTCTGCCTAGCTGGAAAGGCAAAACACCCATGGGCCAGTGCCAGGCAGTGTTATCACCCCATGGAGGGCAGTGTCCCCCCATGTCCCTCCACAGGGTGCAGGCTTGGGTCCCCAAGAGGTGACATGGAGGCAGGGCACCATCTGGTGGTGCCTGGGCACAGCACACGCCACTCCACATACGTGCTGCCCACCCACATGCTCCCACACACTTGTGCACACACACACATGTACTGAGCACACACGTGTACACCGAACCCTGCACGCAAACACACACCTCCGTGTTTGCACACCCACAGTGCACACACGTTCACACACACATGCGGGTGAGTGCACGGGTAAGGCCATGGTGGGACGCACAGGCATGGGGTGAGTATGAGGCTCAGTGGGACACCTGAATCCCTGCGTGGGCCATGTGTGTGAGCACGCACAGACATGCAGGGCGATGGTGCATGCACAGTGGGAAATGGTGCTGTACACTCTGGTTTTCAGCCGGGTGGGCAGCATGGATAGGGTAAGCATGTGTGCACATCACGCCTGCCAGATTTGCTGCTCCAAATTCACTGCTCCATCCGGAGAGCAGACATGGACCAAGCTGTGATTTCCTTGCTTGAGCCTGGGGTAATTATCAGCTCTGCCAGATTCCTTGGAGGCACCTTGGCATGTCAGTTACCCATGACCTCCCGCTTGCCTAGGGCAAGGGCTGTGGTAGCCACAGGTGTGGGGCATCACAGTGTTGGGGAGGCAGCCATGGAGAGTGAGGCCAAAGCATGGGTCCTTCCTGGCACCCTGCAGACACCCAGGGCTGGTGGCCTCTCTTCAAGGAGTGTGCAGGGCTGCAGAGGTTTTGGCTGCCAGCCTGGCTCACACAACTAGAGACAGAAGAAGTCCTGAATTTAAAGGTGTCGCGGCTGGCGGGGGGGGCGGGGA
The DNA here is from genome assembly GCF_034315485.1 of Pezoporus occidentalis. Lineage (NCBI taxonomy): Eukaryota > Metazoa > Chordata > Aves > Psittaciformes > Psittacidae > Pezoporus > Pezoporus occidentalis. The sequence continues at coordinate 100,919 of NW_026915235.1, forward strand.
CTGGAGGAGGCTGCCTGTGTGTGAGGCACGGGGCATGGGCATGCTTTTGGCACTGCACCCTTTTTTTCACTGGGGAGTTACAGGGTTGGCAGGGAGAAGTGCCCATTTCATCAGCAGGAAATGGTGCCGGGGCTTAGCTCGAGTGGTGCCTCATGCCACAGTGGGGATATCCCTTCTCCTGTGCGACTCCAGCCTGCACACAGCAAGCACCTATAGACACCTGCGCTGTCTAGCAGCCCCACTGTGTGCACATGGCCATGCTGTCACACAGCCAGGCATGCATGCACATAACACATCTGGACATACGCACACAGCTGGACATGCACTCGCACCTCCCAGACCTCCTCAGCTGGGGCCAGCCCCTCTCCCCCCCAGTTGCAGGCCTCGGGTGCACACATGCCCTGCTGTGCACCCCACAGCCCTCATCCTTCACCACCCCCCCCCCCCCCCCCCCAGCGCTCTGGGGTAATGAAAGTACCGTTTGAGGGTGCTTACAACTTTTATTTAAAATCCCCTTTTCCAGATAATTTTCAGGGCTGCGAGCGAGGCACAAAGTGCATGTGTGAGTCTCTTGCAGGCAGGGTGGGGAGTTATAAATACCCCACAGCTGAAAAGTGGGGCCTACATTGGGCCCTGAAAGCTGCCTTTGGCTGCCCTAGTCCCTGGAGCCAGCAAGGGTCAGCAGGAGCACCCACACTTTGAGGAGCGGGGGGCCATCAAGCTGGTGGTGTGCCTGTGATGCCACCCCAGCTGTCACAAGCAGCTACATGAGTGCTTCTTCCCCCTCTACCTCCAATCCCAGGATCTGGCAGATGCAGGCAGGCTGGAGCTGGCTAAAATGAAAACAGGGAAAAAAACAACCCTGGGACAGCATCCAAAGCTGCTTAGTGTTAATGAATTCATACCCACAACGTGAGCTGCCCTCAGCCCCAGAACATCCTAACATTGTCAGGGCCGTGGCAGCCACCCCAACCCGCCTGCTGGCCACTGCCTTGCTTTAGGGAGGAGATGGTGCAGAGAGTTTCCTACCCCTTTCTGCACCAGTGTATGCCAGGGGCTTTGGGCTGTGAGTGGTCAAGGGAGGGTAACTGTACCAGTACCAGCATACACAGCCTCTGCTGTGGGGCTACAGCCTCATTTGCCCCATGGCAGCTTGCCAGCTCCCTGAAAACCACCTGAAAACCCCTGTGGGGGCTGGGGCAGCACAGCAGTGGTGCCACGGTGAGACACCCCATCACCTCTGGGAGGTGGGATAGGGTCCCCTGTGCATACCTTCCCCCCCCTATGAGGTGGGATGAAGGCATCGTTGTGCTGAGTCTGGTGGGTGCCTGGCACTGATACTCCCGTGGAGGCAGAGCAGAGCTGCCTTGTTTCTCCATGTACCACCACTATTACCCCAAAATCTCCTTCCCTGCTCATACCCTCTGCTCAGTTGGATGAGGGGGCCAGGCACAGCACCCCAGCCTGGCCCTCACATGGGGTGTGAAGCAGGTCTTTCTGTCTCTGCCTGCTCCTGCCTGGCTATTTTTGTCCCTGGCAGTGGGCAAGGACTCTGCTGGAGCTGCAGCCACCAGTGGGCCTGAGAGTGAGGGCTGGGGCCATGCTGGCAAATCGTGCACCTCTTGGAGCCAGGCTCTCTGGAGTGGGGAAGCAAGGGAACATCCTGATGTCATGAGGCTGGGGACAGCCATGCCACCATGAAGTTTGCTCCATAAATCCCCAGCTACTGGAGTCCCGGGATGGGGGAAAGTGAAGCCAACCCCGAGTCCGGCCCTGGAAGAGGCAGTGCCCCATAAATGGGAGCAGGGCTGGCTCGGGGGACGCCAGCTATTGGGTTTTGGGGCCAGGGGTGGGAGGGAGGGGGAAACAGGGGAGAGAGGAGCAGGCAGCGCCGTGACTCAGCCGGGGGTGGCAGCCCGTGAGGTGTTTGTGTTGTTTCTAACGTTACGGTTTCCACAGCACCGGGAAGCAGCCCCGGGGGAAGGGGGGGCGTCAGCACCGAGGGCGGGCTGGGGCAGCAGCGGGAGCGGAGGAGCCGCTCTGCCGCTAGCGCCACAGCAGCTAAAAATAGTGCGGGCTATTGTCGCTGGCAACAAAGCCTCTGGCGGATTTTTAGCGTTATCTCCACCACCATCAGCTCTGCTGCCCTCCCGGGAAGCGCTGTGCCCGCTCCACCCGGGCACTGCCCCCCGGAGCCGGGCAGAGCCTCCTCCCTAACCCCGGACGCAGCCCCTACAGCCGCCCTGCCTCAGTTTTCCTCCTGCGCCCTGTGCTGTGGTGCCATCCCCATCCCACCGCTGTCATCCAATTCCACTCCACAAACGGCCCAAAGCTGCCACCCTTGTCCCCTGCATGAACACTGTGTCCCCTACCCCAAAAGAGTGCTTGAGGACTCATGGCATGTAGGGCAGCCGTCTCCATCCAGGCAGCTCCAGTCCACCCCAGACAGCTGGAAAAGGAGGGCAGAGACCGGATGCAATGAGTTGGCCAAGTGTCACCAGGAGACCGATGATGGTCCCTCCCCTCTGTCGGGGCGCCAGCCCTTCTCTGCTCATTCCAACAGGCAAAGCCAATCAGGCTGTTAAACCGCCCTGTCCAGCCCCACTCAGGGGGGAGCTGTCATTGCTCGCCCTGGGTGAAATGAGTTGGCGTGGTCTCAGCGCAGCAGGCGGGTGCCGGGGGGCCAGCAGGGAGGGCTGTGCCAGGCTGTGCAGGCTCTGCCAGCAGCTGGGCACAGCCCAAGCCCCAAAGCGCCAGGATAACACTGGGTTTGTGCAAATTTCCTCACAAAAACAGGGAGGGAGGGAAGAAGGGAGGGAGGTTTAACTTGCCTTTTCCCTGCCAGAGCAGCTTCACTTTCTGCATCCTTCTCCATCACAGAGAGAGCAGATCAGAGTGTCTTGCCCACAGCAGCTCTGGGGCAGGGATGAGGTGGTGGCAATGATCCAGAGCTGGGCTTGGGAGGAGTGTGGCAGGAGACAGGCTGGATCCACAGGTGGGCTGTGGCTGCCAGCACAGCTGCCCACGGTCACTTTGCCAGGCAGGGGGCACAGCCAAGGCAAGCAATGAGCCCGTCTGTCTGGTCGTGCTTGGATTTCACAGCACAGCCCTAAGCTGAGGGTGCTGCGGCCCCCCAGTGATCCCTCCCCAGCCAGCCGGCTGCATCCCACCGTCACTCGTGTAGGAAGCTGGGGACCAGGGGACTGCTTTCACAGAAACGCAGGGCAATTAATAACTTGCCTAACGACAGGCAGGAGGAACTGGTCACCCCTTCCCTCTGCTTCTCAAGTACCTGCTGCTCCCGACTGTCCTCAAGACAGTCCCAGCATGTCCTGTCCTACACACTGTTTCACACAGGGGGTTTTACTGTGTGCCCCTCTCCCCTGCTTAATGCTCTCGTGGTATCCTGCCCCACTCTTAGCTTGGGGTCCTGCCTGCTCTACCTGCAGAGCCCCAGGCAGAACAACCTCTCCCCTCAGCACAGATGGGTCGGGGACTCCCTATTACTAGGGGAAAGGGAGGTGAAACCTGCTTGGGAGGGGCAGGGAGTCCCCCTCCCCGGGGGCGGGGGGGGGGGGGGCACACGACACGACACACACGAATGGGACTGTGTCTCTGCGGTGCGACTGAATGCTGCTGCTGGGGCATTTATGGCGGGGGGTGGGGGTGGGGTGTCATCTACATCTCGGAGAGGGGAGAGCTGGTGGGGCACCCTGTCAACAGCACCCTTGGAAGCAGAGACTGAAGGGCGGGTGGAAGAAATGGGTCTGGTAAGAGCAGAGCTGTGCATTGTAGGTGGAGGGGGGTGCTGGGGAGCGATCGGGGATACAGGAGACAGCAGCAGCCGGAGCGGGAGAGGGTGAGAGCAGACCTTACAGGAGCAGAGCTTTGGGGTGAGTGGGGGAGTATTTCAGCGAGGGGGTATGAGACCCGATCTCCCACTGCAGCAGGGATTGAGGACCGGGGGATCGGGGTCCTCCTCCAGCCGCAGCCCTAGTCCCTGTCCCCCGGCAGCGGGGCGGGGAGCAGGCAGCCCCCCCCCGGCCAGGCCCCGCGGTGGCGGCCCGGGGGAGCTGGAGGCATCGGCGCAGGGCGGGCAGAAGCTGAGAGCGGCGGCGCCGAGACCGGCTCCGGCAGCCCTGCGGTGGATCAGTACCTGGCGAGCTCCAGCCGCTCCCGCACCGCGGAGGCTCCAGTACGTTTGGGCGGCTCCGCACCCGTGCAGCACGGCACCTCTGGTACCCCATGGCAGCTCCGCAGCCCAGGCGCCGGGCAGAGGTTAAGGAGGCAGCGGCCGCAGGCAGGCAAGCGGGGTGGGCGTGGGGGTGCGGCCGGCCAGGGGCTCAGCTCTCCGGCACCCCCTGCCCGCGACCCCGCCGAGGACAATGGGGCACCCCGTAGGGGATTCAGGCGGGAGGGTGGTTCCCTCGGATGGCAGGGGAATGCATGCGACCCCCTTGCCAGGAAGGACCCGGATCCGTGATTTGCAAAGAACAAAGGACCGGGGGTGGTGGTGGAAAAATACCGGCGGGAGGGGAGGGCTGTTCGGCTGCAAACCGGGCTGGGGGCGGCCGTGCGTCGTTTGTGGGGGTTCCAGAGCACCCCACCAGCAGCACCCCTCCGTGCTGGGGTGGTTGCTCGAAGTTGGGGGCTATGAAGGGGTTTGCAGCAGTCCCGACGGGGTGGGGGGTGAGTGGGCTCTGCCCCCCACCCTCAGCCATCTTGCTGCAAGTTGTGTACAGAGGGGCTAAAGGATTTGCTCTTGGGTTAGGGGGTGCAGCGTGTCTGCAGTGCAGCAGAGAGGGGTGAATGTGTTTTGGCATGCAGGGCTTTGCAGGTCTGTATGGGGTGGATTTAGGGGTGTTGTGCTTGTAAAGGAAGGTGGGGGTCACACTGGGGAAAAAGGGTGGCTGGGGGGCAGATGGGGCATTCGTGGAGCTGGTATTACCTCTTCGATGTGCTGGTGGCAGAAATGCCGCCGATGCTTGCCTGCACAACCCGCACACCACTCTGCCAACCACGTCTTGACTCTGTACCCCAGTGCCCTCGCCGTGAACCAGGAGATGGGGGGACTCCAGAGAGCGGGCTGTGCTGCGCAGGCACCGATGCTGCAGAGGATCTGCATGAGGGCAGCGCTTCCTCTTGCGTGATCTCTGCTCCCTGACCGAGCCTAGCAAAAGGAGATACAGTTGCTGCTCTGCTAGCCCGAGGTTTGCATGGCCCGAAACAGGACTGGGAGTTGCCACCCCGCATCCAGAATCCTCTGGATAAAGCTGAGCCATTTCCCCAGCAGGGCCGGGGTGAGTGGGAGCCTGCAGTGTTAAATGGGTTGCATGCAACACGCTGTGGCTTGCTGCCAGACTGCAAGTCCTGGTGTGCTCTTTTGCCTGCATGCTGGTGCTGCAGAGGCCTCACAGGGAAGGTGCAGGGAGCAGCTTTTCCTTTAGCCTGGGCCAGGCAAAGAAGCACAGTGCCATGCAAGGATGGGGATAGAGGGGAGAGGCCATGCTTTGGCTTTGCTGTGAGATACAGATTGGCCAGAGCTATGGCAGGCTGAGGGAGAGGTGAGAAGACAGTCTGGGCTACATGTCTGGGAGTGTTTGCCACATGCTTTGTCTCTGTGGCTCCAACCACCATGTGTCCCCAGGTCCTAGCAAAGGGAAATGAGAGGTCTGGTAACTGCCTCGAGTCAATCTGTGCCACTGCATGCTCCATGTCTGGAACAGCCTTCTCTTAGGTCCTTCCTGAGCCACCAGCATGTGGGTATGGCCAGAGCTGGAGCCATGCTCCTTCTTTGTGTCAGATGGTCCTACAGATGTGGTCCTCTCCTGATGGGGCATCTGCTCTTCTGATGTCTGCAGGCTCTTCCCTCTCCTGGCACAATGCCCTGCAGTATGTGGGGATGCCTCTGTGCGTGCTCCAGCTCCTCTCCCAGCCCCCTGATCTGCATGGTTCACACGTGACAGCCAGATGCCATCGCTGTGCTGGTGTTGCTGCCCCATCCCCTCCACCTTAGAAAGGCTGGGGCCAGACTGGCAGCTGTTTTCTGCCCTCCTGCCATGCTCACCAGGTGGGTGGCATCTGCTCGCCTTTGGGTGGGGGGGGAGGATTGGGGTAGGGTGAGGTGGGAGTGGGAGATCAGGGCGAGGGATAAAGCCAGGCCTATTTTTATACTGCAAAGTAATTACCAGAGCTTTCCAATCCTTCATCTGCTGAGAGCACCCCAGTGCGATTGGATCCCTCTCTGAGCCTGGCAACAATTCTCCCATCACACGTCTCCTGCGTCAAAGCCCCGTAAACTCCCACACTTAGGCTCACACTGGGATGCGTGTGCTGTGGAGCTGCCAGCATGTCTGCCTCCACCCCCAGCATTCCCCAGCCCAGGAACAGGAATGGGGACCCCATTTTGGACCCTGGTTTGCAGCTGGGAGGGGATGTGTCTCACCGCCAGCCCCAGTGCGATGTGGTGTGTCCTTGGTCACCTTGCTCAAGTGCTGTGAACATCTCTGTCCCTACACCTTGCCTGGAGCTGGTGGGTAGATTTGGGTCCCAATCCTGTGAATGCACTAAACCTTTGTTTTCCCCTATACCTGCTTCCCAGGGGATTTTGGCTGTGGTTAGCGGCCCCACACAGCACCCATCCAGCTTGGTTTCCTAGTGGCAGAGCCAGGGTCTGTGGTGCTCCTCTCCCAGCCACATGTAGGGCGGCTCTGACTGGCAGTGCCAAGTCTCGACTGGCACCTTTCCCAGCCTCTCCCCATCCTGTCATCGTGCCAGGGGGTTGCTGAAGAACCTGTTCCGTAGCTCCTGCCATGTGGGAGGAAATGGCAGGTGGTGGTTACAGCAACACCTTTCATCCTGGGTCTGGGGACTGCTTCATCTCTGCCTGCCTGCAGCCAGCTCTGGGGTGGAGCACAGGAACTTGTCAGCCTGGGGATGGAGGTGAGGGCTTGGGATGGGTCTCACCTTCCTCCACCCATCCCATCCCTGGTGCCCATCAGCTCCCCAGCACCTCTCCCCAGAGCCAGGCTGGGGCGTTCAGCCATGCTCCATGGTGGGATGGAGAGTCTTTTTGTGCCACAATCCCTCCACTCAGACCTTGTGGAGTTCACAACACCCTTGTCAAATATTTGGGAGTATCCCTCAATCCATTTATCTCAGGGCACAGCAGGAGGCACAAAGTAAACTTCGCAGTGTACCAGATGTGGTGTCACCAAAATGCTGCTGTTTCATGGCATGTAGAGAGTAAGCTGCTGCGGGGCATCCCCGGGTGACCCCACCAGTGTCCCTTCCCCCTGCCTGGCAGGACCCAGTGGGATGGAAAGCCACCCTGGCTGCAGTCCTGCCCAAGCCAATGGCCATAAAAGGCACTGAAATGGAGGAGCTGGATGGGAGGTCGGGCTGTTCTTTAAGCCCAAGCAGGATTGTCCTGCCTGCCCACGCAGGCAAAGATTTCCAGGATGAGGGAATGGGAGGCTGGATGGGGGAGAGCAGCTCTGGCAGTCCAGAGTAAGGTCAAGGGGCTGGGGCACACGGAGCTCCCCTCTGTTTCTGTTTCCTGGGATGGCAGGTTTGTGCTCTGCTCTGAGATGCTGGGGATCCTCATCAGCTCCCACTGGAGTTTGGGCGGGGATAAAACTGCCTTTTCATCGGGTTACCTGAGCTGTGGGGTGGCAGGGGCTGGGGAGGGCTAGGGGCATGGAGTGGGCTCCCCTGCTGTCCCCCTGCCACCTCTCCCCAGACAATGGCCACCCTTTGTTGGGGTTTTATGTGCCTGGCCCCCTTCCCCAGGGCCCAGCTGGTGACATTTTACCACCTCCACATTCACATGGGGATTCAAAGGGCATAGATGCACCGTGAAACCACAAAGCGCAGCCTCCCCCCACCACCCCTCCCAGCGACCAGGGAGGCAGGGCTGGGATGCAGGGAGGGGATGCACCCGCTGGGAACCTCCCTCTGGGGCTGTTTCACAGGCAACCTGCCAGTTCTATGGGGCTCCTTCCACCCTCCTGCTCTTCCCCTACCATAAGCCTTCTATCCGTTTGCAACCTTCTTGAGGTCCTTCCCCCCATCCCTGGCCCAAGCAGGGTTGGCATGTTGGACATCCACTGATGGGAGAAGAAGGGAGGCAGAGTGGGCACCGTTTCCAGGCTGGTGATGCTTGACCTTTTGGAGCTGGAGCTGTGTGGGTCGTACCCACCTCTGCCCCACAGGCATCTGGCTGCCAGTGATGCCCAGCAGGGTGGCGTGCCAGCCCTGGAATTGCCCGGCACTCCTGGGCGTAGCCACTCAGATACGCAGTGGCCTCTATTCCTTCAGAAGGGTCCCAGTGTGCAGGCGTCCCTTCCTTGCCCCTTCCTTCCAGCTCCCAGGCCTCTGGGGCCTTTTCCTCAAGGACCTGGGCAAGCAGCCCAGTTTCTCCTAACTGGTCATTGCTTCCACAGGGACATTGGGAATACAGCCTGTAAACAGGCAGGCAGAGAGCATGAGTCACAGTGACTGAGAGGGAAATAAATGCGCAAAGGGAATTTGCAGCATGTGTTGGGTCATGGGGATGAATCCAGCCTGTCCCAGTGATGGTGAGTGACTGGCACGTAGGTGCTTTCCTGTGGAGTTGGCTGTCCCAGAAGGTGTGGTTATCCCACTGACAGGACTGTGTCCAAGCAAGCAGCAAAACGGAGATTCAGCTCTCTTCTCCCACAAAAAGAAGCATCCCCTGATCCTTGCTGCTGTCATTCTAAGGGATGAGCAGTCACTGTCCCAGAGACAGCTGTGTTTCAGCAAGCAGCACCCTACCCGTAGAGCCATACAGATCGCATCCTTGCTGAAAGTCACCCTGCCATGGCTATTTTTGGCTGGCGGTGGGGCCGAAGGAGCTGGCTCTTTCCCAGCCACTGCAGTGCACCCATTTGGGATTACGTCCTTGGTGGTGGGTAGTGCTTGGGTGAACAGGCTGCCTTCAGCATCTCCTCTCCCTGCTGCCAAGTACCTGCCAGCTCCCTCGGCTGTGTGTAAAGCAAGAGTGCTATCTAGTGGCTAATCCCACTCGGGGATATCGCTGACACTGGGAATTAACTTCTGCAAAGGCCTCCGGTGACACGGGGCACTTCTGTGAGTGTAGCCTTATCATCCCAGTTTGTGAACTGGTAGCCCAAGGTGGTGACAGGTATATCCACGGTGCAGAAAGCCTGCTCTTTACCTTGGCTGCACTTGAGGCTGGAGGGACATCCAGGGCTCAGAGCCACGGGGGAGGAAGCGTGTTTGCCAGGGTGAGGGGTGTCCACATGAGGTGGAGGAAGGATGCACCTTACGGGGGATGAAGGGTGAGTACAGTCTGCTTTGGGGGAGGCATGAAGCAGCTCATGCCAGATGCTTCATCCAGGACACGCTCCCATCCGGCTGCACCCCGAGGACTAAAACATTTTGTGCTTCTCGTTCAGGAGCCGCTGCCGCGGTGTCCCCCCACAGTGCATCAACCCCCCCAGCAGGGCGGGGGGGGCCGTGCCGGGGTTAGTGCCCCCCGTCCGGGCAGAGCTGGGGTGTGCTTGAGCGATGCTTTGAGGGGTCGTGGGTGATGAACTGCCCCGTTTTACGCCCCAAACCGCCGTGGGGGCCAGCCGGGCTCATTCCTCATCGGACCCTCCCCCATGCAGTTGGCCCGCGGCTAACGTCACTAAGTTATGCAGATTTATGCGCGTTAACCCTTTCGCCGCGGGTCTCAGGGGGATGCGGGGGGGGGGTGTCCCGCCTCCCGCCCTGCCCCGCGGGTTGCCGTGGGAACCCGACAGGGCTTCTGATGTCACTAGGACGGTTGCTACGCGACCGGTCCGCTAGCCCGTCCTCGCGTGAGGTCACTGTCGCCATGGAGACCGGTCGGTTAGGCGGGGGGGGGGGGGAATGGGGGGCCACACGGAGGGCGGCCCCGGTGCCGGGTCCGGGAAGACCCTCTGCCCCTCTTCCCGTCCTCCGGCAGAGAGCGGAGCGCTGCCTCCGCCCCGAGCGGGGGGCTGGGGGTAGGCGGTGTCCTCCCGCGGGAACGGCTTCGCTTTAAAACAGTGAAATAAAGGAAAATAAAGCTTTTTTTTTTTGGCTCGGCCTGAGTTACTATTTTTAGAAATCCTGGCGGAAAAGCTACCCGTGCCTGGAATAACCTTCCACGGGAAACGCACTTCCTCTGTGGAAACACGCAGTGGGGGGGCTGTGCTCCATGGGGAGCAGGGCCAGGGTTGGGTGCTGAAGCTGAATGCCAGTTTCTGCTCTAGTCCCAGTCCCCGTGGATTGGACGTGTAAAGCCTTGGGTCTTACATTTCTCCCAGCTTGTATTCCTTCTGGAGGTAATTTATTCCTAAACCCTGACATCTGCTTCGTGGAAAGGAATTGAGCTGCTCCTTCTGAGGCACAAATTCCTGCTTCCCTTCTGCCAGCGGCTCTAGGACCCCGGCTGGACCAGACAGCGCCACAGCCGGGTGGCTTTGCTCGGCTGGGTGGGCATGCCCCCTCACTGCTCCTTTTCCCTGAGAACATGTCCTGCCCCTCCATTGTGCCACCCCTGACCCTGCTGCCCGATCTGGCGCTATCGGAGATCCCGCTGTCCACAAAGCCATGGAGATTAGCAGCTTCCTCCAGCTGGGGATTTAGCTAAAGCTACTTAGAACCACAGAGAGTGGGCAGCAGCCAGCTTGGATGGATAGAGGAAGACGGAGAAAGCTGGGATATGCAGCCTGAGCCCTCTTAAGGATGCCGAGTGGGAAAGGGGTTGCCCGGGGCTAAGAGCTGAGCATCTCTTGGTGGAACCCTGGGTCTGGCTAAGCCGGGTATCCTGCAGTGTTTTACCCCCAGCTTCTGTGTTATTTCCAAAGCCCCGTGGAGACCTTTGAGCCAAATCTCTGTTCTGTGCAGGTGAGGCAGAGGGACGGGACAAGGGCAGCCCCCGCTCTCAGGGCGCTTCCAATCGAGATGTAGGACAGGAGCTGGCAGATGGAGGTGGGCAGACGGAGGAGCGTGAGGCTGCTCCGAGACGCTCTTTGCTGTGACGAGATCTTGGCTCGCTGATGGTTAAACAGCTGCTGAGTTTAGTGGGGCTAGGCATGCTGTGGGGCTGCTGGGGGAGGAAGGAGGTGTGGATGGGATGGGAACAGGGATGGGGAGCTTGAGTGACTCCCCAGTGTTGGAGGGCAGCTAGGGAGAGAGCAGGGAAGGGCTCATCTCCTAAAATCACAGAGATGAGGCTGGAGCTGCTGCTGGGGATGGAGCTGGGGGCAGAGGAGGCTCACAGGCTTTTCTGTGGTACATGCTTGTCCTGCCATTGGCATGTGAAGCACTATTGGAACACGCTGGAGTCCCTGGACTGCTGTGGAGACCAAAAAGGAAAACTGCCTACCAAGCCTACACAAATATCACAGAAGGCAAAGCTGCAAGCAGCAGAAAGCCCCTGCCCTGATAAAGCACATGGGACAAGAGGGAGCTCCATTAGAGGGACCCTAAACCCACTCGGGACTCACCAAAGTCCTCTCTGGAGGCCTAATCCTCTACTAATACACATTGCCTTATGGGGAGGGTCACAAGGGAAATCTGGCTGCAATGGGGGAGAGGAAGAACCCCATACCCTTTGGGAAGAGTTCAGCAGATGGCGGGCTGGGGGCTGTGGTCAACAGCTCAATGTCCAAGTGGAGACCAGGGAAGAAATGCATTCCTCAGGAGTCAGTATGGGGACTGGTGCTGTTCAACATCTTTGCTGGCAAAATAGACAGTGGGATCAAGCACCTCAGTGTGGTGTGGTAAACAAACTGGAGGGAAGGGATGCCAGTGAGAGGGACCTTGACAGGCCGGAGAGATGGTCCCATGTGCATCTCATGAAGCTCAACAAGGCCAAGTGCAAGGTCCTACATCAGGATTGGGGCAATCCCAAGCAGAAATACAGGCTGGGCAGAGACTGGATTGAGACCAGCCCTGAGGAGAAAGGTCTGGGGTGTTGGTTGACAAGAAGCTCAACATGAGTCAACAGTATGCGGTCACAGCCTGGAAAGCCAGGCATGTGCTGGGCTGCATCAAAAGGAGTGTGACTAGTAGGTTGAGGGAGGTGATTCTCCTTTTCTACTCTGCTCTCGTAAGACCCCACCTGAAGTTCAACATTCAACTCTGAGGTGCACAAGAAGGATGTGGAGCTGTTGGAGCAAGCCCAGAAGAGATCAGGAAGATGATCTGAGGGCTGGAACAGCTTTACTATGAAGACAGGCTGGAGAAGAGAAGGCACTGGGGAGACCTTAGAGCAACTTCCAGTATCTAAAGGGGCCAACAAGAAATCTGGAGAGGGATTTTTTTACAAGGGCCAGTAGTGACAGAAAAAGTGGGAATGGCTTTAAACTGAAAGACAGTAGATCTGGATTAGATATTAGGAAGAAGTTCATTATGATGTTGGTGAGACACTGGAATAGGTTAACCAGAGAAGCTGTGGCTGCCTCATCCCTGTCAGTGTTCAAGGCCACGTTGGATGGGGCTTTGAACAACCTGATCTAGTAGAAGATGTCCCTGTCTGTGGCAGGGGAGGTGGAACCAGATGATCCTTAAGGTCCTTTGCAACCCAAACCATTCTAGGATGCTATGATATCCCTTGGAAAGAGTTCAGCAGATGGAGGAGAGGGGATCTTGGTCTGCAGCCACCAGCACAGGGCTGTCATGGAGATGAATGAGAGCCTGGTTGCCTGGTGAGAGATTTGGGGTCAAATAATGCTGGTGCTGAGCCTGTGCAGGATCAGCTGGAATCAGCATGTGGTTTAACCCAGGTGATTTACAGGGATGTCATCATCACAGTCATTACCATCTCAAGCCCTCTGTGGTAGCATCCAGCCTGGCCGCTTTTCATACAGGCTATTAGGACGGGACAGGATGGACAACGCTCTCACCTGCCAGACCCTGAGCAACAAATCCTGGTCTGCACTGAGATACTCCAACGTGTCCTGCCAGCGGTTCGAAAACTAGGCAGGATCCATCCCTCTGCCCGCTGCTCCTTTGCATTCACCTCACCTTCCACTTCCTCCCTGCTTTCTGGGGGAGTGGGCTGGGGTTTGTTTGGTGGGGAGGTGGGAGGTTCTGCCCTGTGGCAGGGAGGTGTGTGCCAGGCAGGGTGGCTCTGTGCACACCTGAGCCAGGTGGGGCTGGTACAGAGAGGTGGCAGAAGTTGAGAGCAGGGGATGAAGCAGAGAAACAAGCACCAGGTTTTAGACACCTCTGTCTTGTTTTGCACCCAGAGCAAAAGCAGGAGCATACAAAGCTGGAGGGATGCTGAGAGGAGCTTCTGTCAGGGAGCTGTCGCACAGCCCTTACCCTAAACCCCCTCCACGAGTGGAGCACTGCCAAAACAGCCTTCGTCTCTTCTAGGCACAGGGTCACACAGCCCTGAGTGAGGATGAGGGTCCTGCCATGCCACCCTGGCTGGGGACACCGCTCCGGGTCTGGTGCCATCGTGTGGACACACGACGCTTCCACAAATCCCTTGTCCCCGTCCCTGTGCTTCACAGCCTTCCCCGGCTGCAGGGACCCGGTTTGGCAGCGCTGGTTTCCCAGGCTGTCCTGAGCATAGGGATAATTTCTGTCCCCGTCCCAACACCCCATGTCCACCAAAACTTTCTTTTTCACACTCGGTTACCAGTAGCGCTCCCTCCCTCCCCACCCCATTACCCCCACTGTTGTACCCCACCTGCTCTGGCCACCCCCAAATTGTGACTGTGTTAAGGAGCCAAGCTCCTACTGACCTGGTGAGGACATTCACACACACCCCGCCCACCCCCCCCCAAGTCCCCTGGGCAAGGGAAAGGGGGAAGTAAATGGCACAAGTGGCCATACACGGAAGGATATGATGGGGCTGGGAGGAACTGCTCTGCCGCCTCAGCCCTGAACGGGGCTCTTCCCTGCATGCAAACTATCCCCTCTCCCCCTTTTTACACCCCTTATCCCCCCATTTCGTGTTCCTTCTTCCCTGTTTTCCAGCACACACCCCCCCCCCCACCTCTCCATGGACAAGACCAAACCTGCTCCAGACCCCCCCTTTGCCTAGGGGTGCAGGGTGCCAGCATGTCCCCAGGGTGCCCCACTGCCGGCTGCACCCCTGCCTACCTGTGGGCATCGCTACCCCGGTGCCAGGGGACTGCAGCTAGCGGTCACAGCCCGACTCCCCCAGCCCAGCCCAGCCCACAGTGGAACGAGGGTGCAGGCAAGTGCCTGCCCTGCCCGGGAGCCTCTCACACCGTCGTGGCCAGCTGGTGGCTGGTGATCGCCCGTGGCTGTGGGACACGCAGAGCTCCCACGTGTTTCCACCAGAGGGAGCCAAACGGCCACGAATCGTGGTCTCTGCCGCCCATCATTGCGGCGTCGGGTCTCCGGGCCACGCCACAGCCCTTGGGTCAAACCGGGCCTGTCACCTCTCCATGTGGCTTGCAAAGCCAACCTGCCAGGAAACCCCCTTCCAGCTCTCACACAGCCCGGGGGGAAAACCCGTGTGTCAGTCCCTCTGTGGGCCGGCTGAGGCGCTCACAGCCTCACAGCCTGGGTTGGGGGGCTGTACCCCGCTGCCAGTGCTTTTCTCCAGCCCAGCTGCCTGTGCAATTAATTTGAGGGTGGTTGTGTCTTGGAACAGCAACTGCAGCAGCAAAGAGGATGTTCCCCACGCCTTGGGGCAGTCCCAAACCAGAGTCCAAACAGAGTCCAAACTCCTTGGGGCAGTCCAAACCCAGAGCAGGGATGAAAAACTCTGCTCATATCACTTTAAGGTGGATGTAATTAATCTAAATTAGCACAGATGTAAAGCACCAGAAAGGGAGGGTTTGAAACGAAGCTCCTGGTGCTCTTGGAACAGCAACTCATGGCATCACACCAGAAGCTCTTTCCCATTCACACCTCACCATTTCCCGGGTTTGAGTAGCGTCAGACACATTATTGGTGGGAAAAAGGAGCGGGATGGAAATAACCTGCCAGATGGGGATGGGAAGTGTGTAGAGGGAGAACTGGAGAAGAAATATTGCAGGCAATGCTGCATGGTGCCAGGGGAAAATCTCTGCCATTTGCCCAGCATTTGCTCGTTTATAGAAAGCCCATCATTAGTGGCAGCCATGTGGGATGGAATTCACACCAGTACTGGACAAATCAGGTACCATGTTATGGCCATGTGTCTAATTCACCAAAGTACTCTCCAAATTCCCGTTTTCCACTGAAAACTGGTGCTTTCTGCAGCAGCCAGGAGGTCTGGGAGTTCCAGCCCCTCACCTGCATGAGGGAGATTCTGGGCACATCTGTGGCTGGAGCTGAGAGCAGGGGCCTGCCATAGTGTTGGTAAGAAGGAGAGGCTGTGGGCCAGGGCAAATGGGCTGCAGGCCAAATCCAGGCAGGTAGTGCCAGGCTGCCAATCAGTATTGCTGCCAGAACAGCCTAGTGTGGCTGGGGAGAGGAAATCCCAGCCAGATTTGGCATTTAATCCTGTTTTCCTAGTGGAACAGCTGGAAATGCCCAGCTCTTGTGGACTTTGGGGCATTGGAAACAACCAGAGGCCAAGACACTACTGGGAGGCCACCAAGCTTGACTGGGAAGCCCCATTCAAGAGCTGCAGGGCCAGCAGGAGGGAAACTCTTTCATGGACTGAGTTCATGCTCCATACACATCCCGCCAGCCCCAGAGGTGCTGGAAGCACGGTGTGTATGCCCCAAGTCTTGTGGTGGGCCAGGTGGGATGGGAAAATAGGGAAATATGCCTGCATGTCTGGGAAAAGAGGAGAATGCAGGAATTTTCTTAGAATTGCAGTGGCAGGTGGGGACACAGAGGGAAACAGGCATGGGAATATGGACTGGTGGGATGAAGTGGGACAGGGCAGCTGAAATGTATGGATGCACAGCTGTCCTCAACCCTCTCCTCTAGAGCTGCTGGTGAGGGTGGTGTTAGGTTAATGGCTGGTGAATAGAGGGTTAACTTAGCCTGGCCCAGACTGGCCCAGCTGCTGGTGCTTCCCAGGGCTATAAAGGAGCTGAGCGGTTAGGCTGGGGAGAGGCTGTTGGAATGTCTAGCAGGGTGGGAAGGGACTCCTCCAGACTTGGCAAGGGGGTGGTAGTGGGGCTGTGCTGGGGTTTGGGCAGAAGTGGAGGTGCAGTCAATCATCCCAGAGCCTATTGCCTTGTTTGGGAGCATGTTGTATCGGACAGCACTGGGAGTTTTACTGTGATAAGACTGTGCCAGCCTGATGGCTTTTATTCACTGTCCTGCTGTAGAGGGGAACTGGATGGGCTAGATCTGCTGTGATTGTGAGATATGTTTGGGATTATTCTCAGTACTTGCAGGTGAGATGTTTAATTATGCATTTTGGTTTCTTTCTGAGTGTGAAAATCAGGCTGAGAGTCTCTCATCTCTATCCACTTAGAGGGAATTAGCATCCCTAATCTTTTTCCATCCTGTCGTGGTTTAAACCCAGCCAGACAGCTCGTTCACTCGCTCCCCCCCACTTCTTTCCCTCCCCCTACTCCTGGAGGGACGGAGAGGAGAATTAAAAAGAATGCAACTCCCACGGGTTGAGATAAGAACAGTTTAGTAACTAAGGTATAACACAAATCACTACTGCTACCACCAATAATAACAATGATAAAGGAAACAACAAGGGAAGAGAATACATCACCTCACCACCAGCCGACCGATAACTTGCCCCCCCAGCCCGACCAAGCACCAACCGATACCTCCTCCAACCCTGCAGTCTCCCAGCCCTTCCAGCTAACTCCCAGTTACATCCTGGGCATGACGTGCTGTGGTATGGAATACCTCTTTGGTCAGTTTGGGTCAGGTGTCCTGTCTCTGCTTCCTCCTGGCTTCCCCTCCTCCCTGGCAGAGCATGAGGCTCACAAAGTCCTTGGCCAAACCAAAACATCCTTGTTATCAGCTCTGATCCCAGGCTGAAAGTCAAAACACAGCACAGCTACCAAGAAGGAGAAAAATGACTGCTACTGCTGAGCCCAGGACACATCCCCTGGGTGTCCCCAAGGTCTCCAGTAATAGCAGAGTGACTTTGGTGCCTTGTTGTGGTCTCCCAGGGTGGGTGTCATCTGGATGTGCCACCCTGCACGTGTCTACTTAACCTGTTAGTGCTTGTGTCCTCATCTCTGGCTTCATGACTGTACGTGTTACAGCACATGGGTGGGCAAGCCATGGAAAGAAGCATTAGCCAAAGGCAATTTCATGGAGGGTTGATTAGCTGGTCTGAAATGTAGTAAGTTGTCTTAGCTGTAGTAAGCCCCCCCTTGTGGGCTGTTGACAGAGGCAACTCCTGCCTGTCCACCTTGGTGACCACTGCTCACTGCTGGAGGAAGCAAGGTGATACCAACAGCTCTGAGAAGTGTAGGTGAGCCCTCTGCAAAGCCCAGGCCATGGCATTTCTACTTCTTGCATATGCTGGTGTGATAAATTTCATCCACCTAAGAGCAGAAATCAGATTGCCTGGATGCTTTGGTCTTCCCAGCCTCTGCAATGATCCCTTCTCCCTCAAACAAAGGGCAGGCAGGCAGCCTGGCTATACAAGTTGCTGGGAGCTCACCCCAGAACTCTCCTCTTATCCAGGTCCAATTTACTGTAGCAAAACACTGCAAGTTTCTCAAGGGGCTGGGTCTGCCTCTCTCCTTGGTGAAGCCCGAGCATCCCCTGCTCTGTAGCACAGCAGCACTGCTGGCAGCTGTCTTGCAAAATTGTGCCTGTGCTCAGAGATGCACCCTGCCAGCTCCACCAATTCACTAGATCTCTTCTGCTCAGCAGGCAGGAGTATTTCAGGCTGTTTGCTCACATTTGGTTTGGTTTGTTTTTTTTTTTTACCTCCTGGGGCTCAGGCCACTTTCATTCATGCTAAAGTTGCTGCGCTGGCATCCCTGAGAGTTCATGGTGTACTCTGAGCTTTCATTCTACCTAGCTGAAGCACACACTTTCTGCTGGAAAAAAAAATGGAAGTGTGTGCATGGTCCCACTGTTTTGTTTTGTTTTAATTTAATTCACCTTTTGGATGAAGTACAAACCTGAAAAAGTTCAACTCTGAAGTTTATCAGTGCCTGGAAAGCGAGGCTTAGTGTAAAAATCTGTCCCAGGACCTACAGCAGAGCACGGTACTTCTTGCATAGAGAAGATGCAGGGCAAGCATCTTGTCCCATGCCTGGCAGCTGAGCTCTGTGGCTGTGTGAAAAGGGCTTTGAATGTGTCATGGGGGTTACATGAGTCTGTATGGAGGATTGGCAGCACCCTTGGCTACCAGCTGGGTAAGGAGGTGCTGGGGCCTCACTAGGCGCTCTGAGCCCACCTCTGCCAGGAGAACCCCCCACTTCACCGTCAGCACTAGGATCCATACTTGGTTGGTTGACATGCTGTGTCTGGGGTGGCTGTGGACATCTCAGGTGATTGAGTGGCCCTGCTCAGAGTGATCCTCTCCAAAGCCTTTTCCCCTCTCTCACTTGCCCCATGCAGCTTTTCCTGTGCCCTGAGAGAAGATGCTGCAGATGTGGGGAGGGCTCCCTGCTCTTGTCCCTGAAGAAGCCACTCTTCTTAATCCCAGCCCTTTTTTCTCTTAGTGAAAAAGTAAAGGTTCCAGCAACCAGTGTATGATACTTCCACCCTCCTCAGTCACCAACCACCATGCTGCAAAAGCATGAAGCAATAAGGAAAATTATGGTGCTGTTACTGTGACAGTTAAGTTGGTTCTGGTGGTGATGGCATGAAGAATGAGATGCTTGCAGCAGCCCCTGTACCTGCCACCCCTATGGCCCTGTCCCTGCTCTGTGCTGGACCTGGGAGACGCTCATTTGCAAATGACTTAAGGGCAGACCCTGTTATGAGTTTCCCTCTTCCTAGCCTAAATCTCAATTTGCTACCATGTTTGTGTTTCACTGGGATGTTGTAGCTGGTTGGGGGTTTTTATGGCTGGAAAATCTGATCTTGACTCAGAGAGTGAGTCACTGTATGACAAAAAGGATCCCACCACAGAGATCTTATTTCCTTGCCTGGTGTTCTTTGCAGACAAGGTTTTGTAGAACTTGAGCACCAGTTTTTCCTTCCAGCTGAAAGCCTCTTTCCAGTCCCATTTAGAAGCTTACGAATTGGGTTCTGAGAGATGTGTGTAGGCAGGGAATGAATAGCTACCATGGGCTGGATGGGAAAGGTAATAAGAGTTCTGGCAATCAATCCTCAGAGTCCTAGGGAGCACCTTAAATCAATCTGTGAATGCAAAGTGGCTCTGAACCAAGGGTAGGGGAGAGAGGCTGTCCCTGTGCTATGCCATATTTTTCTTGATAACTCACAAAGGAGGAGGCTTGGACAGGAAGATACAGAGTACATAAAGTGACTTCTTGATGCTTGGGAAGATGGCCTGTGTTCATACTTCATTCTTTTAGAGAAGGCCTTAGAATCATAGACTCATAGAATAGTTAGGGTTGGAAAGGACCTTAAGACCATCTAATTCCAACTGCCCTGCCACGGGCCTGGACACCTCCCACTAAACCATATCACCCAAGGTTCTGTCCAACCTGGCCTTGAACGCTGCCAGGGATGGAGCATTCACAGCTTCCTTGGGCAACCCATTCCAGTGCCTCACCACCCTTACAGTAAAGAACTTCTTCCTTATATCCAATCTAAACTTCCCCTGTTTAAGTTTTAACCCGTTGCCCCTTGTCCTGTCAGTACGGTCCCTAATGAAGAGTCCCTCTCCAGCATCCCTATAGGCCCCCTTCAGGTACTGGAAGGCTGCTATGAGGTCTCCACCCAGCCTTCTTTCCAGGCTGAGCAGCCCCAACTTTCTCAGCCTATTTTCATATGGGAGGTGCTCCAGTCCCCTGCTCATCCTTGTAGCCCTTCTCTGGACTTGTTCCAACAGTTCCATGTCCTGTTTATGTTGAGGACACCAGAACTGCACACAATACTCCAAGTGAGGTCTCACAAGAGCAGAGTAGAGGGGCAGGATCACCTCCTTCCACCTGCTGGTCACGCTTCTTTTGATGCAGCCCAGGATACGGTTGGCTTTCTGGGCTGAGACTGCACATTGCTGGCTGATGTTAAGTTTCTTGCTGTGGCTGAGGTGATCCCAAGATTATCATGGGTAGCTGGAATATTTTCAGCTGGTGAAATGCTCCTTTGGGTGTCCCCTGGCTTGGCTGTGTTGCTGAGCAAAGGCAGAGCTGGTTTGACCAGGTGCTAACTCCCTGCTGCCCATCAAGAGGGTCAGGCTTTGCCATGAAGCAGATTTCAGCCAGAACAAGGTAGTTCCATCATGGCTTGTATGCTGCCCCTTGGGCCCACAGAGCGCTCTGCTACGGCCCTGGGACCTGCTGTGGGCTGCTTCTCATTCTCTCCAAGCCTGAATTTTACAGGCAAAGAAAGATGTCATGGTAGCTGTGTCCTGAGTATGGGGCTGCGGTCTGCAAGACACACACACGTCCCCTTCTTGCAGCTGCATCTCTCCTGTCCAGGTACAAAATGCCATCTCCATCACTGGTGACAGTATCTGCTCTGCTGACACTACACGGAGCTACAGAGCATTGTCAGACAGGAGCTGAAAGAGGTGGTGAAGGGGAGGCAGGAAAATTGAATGTTACTAACAAAGCCCTGGGTGACAGACACATCTGCAGCATCAGCAGCATCTTCTGCATCTTATGCTTTTTTGCTCTTGAGTGATTCATCCTGGCCTTGGTAGAAGCACATGTTGTTCAGCCTTGTGCTGGATGGGGGATGCAGTACTGGGGCTGTGTGGCTTCTCATTGGGATGCCCTGACTGCAGCCAGCCCTCATCCTCCTCCATCACTGTGGGGGGCATAGCCAAAGAAGCACCCCTGGGCAACACGGCCTGATGGGAACCTACAAAATCCCAGTGCTCCTGCCAGGTGAAAAAGTGTTTCAAGTCTGTGCTAGCCCTGATTAGCAAAATTATGGTTGCCATGGTGCCTGAATACCTGCTTAGAGAGTGCCTGCCTTCCCTGGACCCCAGCAGACCTGGGGCAGACAGGCTGTGGAGCAGAGGCCAATTTTGCTGTTCCCTAGAAAACTGATTGCTTTTATCCCAGTGAACATTGAAATGTGGTGCGTGGGTTTTGGTTTTGTTCTCCCAACCCCACCCTTCCTTTTTTCTCCTTTCAGCCCAGTTTGTGGTGGAGGAAAAATGCCCCTTCCCACCTATTTCTCAGATGAACTGTGGGGCTTTAGGTGCAGCAGTTGCTGCAGGGAAAAACCCTGGGCTGTGAGCAGGGTGCCAAGGGTACCAGCCCTGTATCACATAGGGATACAATTTGATGTCCTAGGGGAGCAAGGGCTTTTGCTGGCTCTTTTGCTGGGTACCCACACCCTGGAAAGTGTGCTGGCAAGTTATGACCAGCTTAGAAAAAGGGACCTGGAGATCTAGAAAGAGCTGACACTACTGGGAGAGGTTAAGATGTCACCTGCTTGGGCTGTGCGAGAGGGGATAACAATGCTGACATGAGATTTTGGGAATGAGTACAGCTTTTATGCAGTGCAAAAAGGCCTATTGGGAGTCAGTGACTGGAAAAGCACAGGGTAGCAATGGCCAAAAGAAATTACTGGAGGAGGGTGTCCCTCACCAGACAAGGATGTGTGGGTAGGCTCAGCTGCTTAAATGACAACAGCACTGCTTTGGAAATACCACCCCACTGGCCTGCATTCACCTCTGGCTACGTTCCTCCAAAATAACCCAGATCCAGGTCCGAGTGGCCCTTCCTTGCCTTGGGGACTGAAATGAGCATCCTCCTAATCCAGGATGCATCTCTGGACATGCCACCCCTAGGCGACCAAAGAGGGACACCTTTAAATTTGCAGCTCTCAACAGAGACAGAAGCTACTTCCCAGCTGAACCTAGCTGGGAAGATCTGCAATACCCTGTGAAGGGGCTGCTCGTGTTTGCTTCAGTGACAGAGAGGGATGCACCCTGGGGGCTCTTTGCTGTAAGATGGTATGGAGAGAACAAGTGGCTGTGCCTCAGTTTCCCCTCTCAGATGTAGTATCACTCTGTGGCTTGGTGTTTTTTTTTTTGCACTCAGGACCAGAGGGTGTTCATTAAAATGTCAAAGCAGGGGAGGGAATGAGGGGCTGGGGCACAGACAGCTCTGTAAAAGGCTGTGCTGGTCTGCCCTGCAATTACCGTGAGTGATGTGCCTTTGAAAAGAGCTGGGAGTGGCTGCAGTTGGCTATCAGGGCTGCAGCTCTCAAGCTTCAAAGCCTGTTTTGTTTTTTTTTCTTTTGGCTTCTTAATTCTGCTGGCGATGCTGCAGAGCCAGCCTTGCTCAGCTGCTGTGTTCCAGCCTTAACCCACATGTGGAGGGACCCACATGGCAGGGACCTCTGCACTGGCTGGCTTGCTGGGAAGGGATGGCTGCACAGCAGGGAGTGGAAGGTTGGAGACATCCTTCAGGCTGGAGTTGTGCAGGGAACCTTGTGTGTACCCCTAGCTTGCCTACCTACTACTAAAGTTTCCAGCCCAGAGAACCCTGCTGCCACCCTGGGCAGGGTTAATGTAATAAAGTACCTGGTAAGGGGAATAGGCTAAAGGGTCATGCTCTCATGTGCAGTTCACCCTCTTTAAACAGTGGAGGAGAAGTAGTAGAAGAGGGGTTGCCACCTCCTGGTTACTTGGTTTATTAGAAAATTGAAAACCAGATAGCACTGAAGCACTATCAGGCCTGCAGAGCCTTGGGGAAAGGGGCTGTAGCAAGAAACAGATGCTGAGGGGAAAATGTAATGTGCAGTCTCTGAGAGCTATCAATTCTTCCCAAAGAGTTATGACAGCAGGTAGTATGGGAACAGTGATTGAGGCCCAAGTTATGTGGGATACTCTAGCAGGCTGATGTTAATGGTGAAGGGGAGGCAAAGGGAGAAGGACTCCCAGTCCAGTGGTTCTGGTGTCCCAGCAAAGCAGAGGTTGGGAAAGCTGGACCTTGGGCAAGCAGGACATCTCTGGCCACCTGACAGTCAGGATTTGGCAACCTGGGGGGATGGATGGACCCATGGTTAACCTCTGAGAGAACCAAGCTCTGCTTGGTCCTTGCTCTTTGCAGACCAGGGTGGCCAGAAAGCAAGGGGAGGCAGATGAGAGATGGAAGAGAAAGGATGGCAATTGAGAGATTTCCAGGAATGCTTAATCCCCTGATGCAGTCCCTCAAGTGAGCTTTTGCTCAGGCTCGTGGTGCCTCAGCAGTACAGCAGTACCGTACAACCTCTAGCACTACAGTACTGCCTCTGCACTAGCATGGATGCCCCTGCTTTGGGCATCCCCTGGGGAAAAAGCAACCTGTGCACAATCTGGAGGCAGGGGCAGAAATCCCTGCCCATCAGCTACTGTTTCTGGCTCTGCAACCCGGGAGCTGTGGCCTGCAATGTGCTGGCTCCCTGGCACTGTTGCCCACCCCAGCATCTGCTGAGCCAGCCCTTCTGAGCCCCTGCCTGCATTACCCAGCTGCTGTCCCTGTGTCCTGTCCCTGTGTTTTAACTTGTGTCTGTCCCCAGAACAGATGAGGTTTTATTACCTTTGTCACTCCCATAGCAGCACGCAGCACCTCTTCTCCCTCCCAGTTTCAGATTCTATTTCCAGCTTGTTGGTTTCAAGTAGGGTGTGCAGAAGCCAGGCCAGGTACTCTCAAGGCTTTCAGGATCTCTGTGTCTCATCAAAATGGGTAGGAAAAATACCTCCAGGGCTTTGAGGGATCAGTACCCACTGTGTGCATCACCCCTTTGGGCTGCTTCAAGGCACACTGTCCCCATCTGCCAGTCCCCTTCCCTTGTTGCTCTCTTTTGGTTCTATTTCATGAGCCAGTGGGGAAATGGGATGCTGCATCCCCCCCCAGCATGCAGCTGGAGCCCTGCAGCCCAAGAGTGCTCTGGAGCAGTATGTACTGTTGACATAGGTGACTCCCAAGCAGGGGCTGTGGTGGGTGCCCTGCTCGGGCTCTGCCTCATGGCCCTGGGGGCATTTGCACCCAGACGTGTTGCCAACCATCTCTGCTTGCAAGCAGTCTCTATTTGCTTCTTTCTGCAACAGCAGTGAGTCAGAGATACTACAGCAGGAACCCAGTTTCCTGGGAAGGAGGGCACCAGTGGGAACTTGGTGCCTCAGTTTCCCCCTCGGGCTGTGGAAGGGAAGAGGAGTGACTTAGCGTGCTGCTCCTATCTGCTGTGTGCCCTGGCATCAGAAGAGGGATCTGGGTATGCAGGACCTTAGGGGCAGCTGAAGGCCACCAAATCCAGGCAGCTTTTGGCAGTGCAGTGCTGGGCTTAGCGGTGCAGTGAGTTGTGCTGGGGCTCAGCCTGGGTGGGATTGGGGAGCACAGGGCTCTTTCTCTAAGATCCCTGTCCCACCTGCTCAAATGCAGCCCCAACGGAGGCTCTTCCAGCTCCATCCTGCCTGGCTCAACCAAAAACCTTCGAGGACAGAGCTGGGACAGCCCGAATGGAGGAGAGTCTTAGGGATGCCAGAGCCCTTCAGGATGTCATCCCTGGGGGAGCACAGTGTCCCCCTGAGCCCTGCCACCCTCCGAGGGGATGAAGGGACCGCTGCAGGTACCAGCGTCCGCGGTGCTGCCCATGCCACGGGGCGGCAATGCCCTCTGCCGCCGCTCTGAGCGATGCGCAGCAGCCTCCCCGGTGTCACCCCCTTGCCCTGACCCCCACCCGCCGCACTTCCCCACCTCTGAAGGGCCGGGGCGGGCTACAGCTCCCGGTCGCGGCGGAGCCGGGGAGCCCCCGCACCGCAGCAGCCAGCCCGTCTGCTCGGCAGGCGGGGCGGAGCGGGGGGGGCAGCGGGGTGCGGGCTCGGGGGAGCGCCGTCGGTTCCAGGCTGGGCTCGGACCGGTAAAGCACGTGTTGGAGCAGAGAGGAGCTGCGGGTGGAGCGGGGACACGCAGCCCGGCAGCTCTTCGTGGGGTGCAGGCACGCGTGAGTTTGTGCATGCATGTATGTGTGCATGTGTATGTGTGTGCGTGGCTTTGTGTGCATGTGTGTGCGCACACATGTGTTTGTGCATGCATGCAAGGGCCTGCATGCTGCTACAGAGCAGGAGTATTGTCCTGTGACCAAGGCGTATCAGCAGGATGGGGTGCCAGCACAGAGGAGGGGCAGGAGTGCAGACAGACTGAAAAACAGTGGGCACAGTGAGGGAGCAGACCCCAGTGCAGAGCGAGGGGTAGCAATGTGAGTGGAGCAACTTACTTGCATGAAAATGTGACAGAAGCTGGCTGGAGCCACCTGCTCCACAGGGGAATGATTCGGGTGACCCAGGGTTGCACATCTGCCTCTCCCCTGGATGAATCTGGACAACTGCGCACTGTGCGGGCCATGATTCCTGGCAGTGGGGCTGATCCACGCATTACTCACCACAGAGACCACACAAATGGCAAATACCTGTGTTGCAAAGGCTGCTGGTGGGGCTCGAGATGACTGCACCACTGTCCCCCGGGACTCTCTTAGAGTCAATGGAGTTTATTATATTAATGTTATTTCCTCCCTCTTTCTGAAGAGCATCCTCTTGCCAGTGCTGCTTTGCAAGCAACGAGTCAGCCCCCCGCAGGGATAGGGTCTCAGCATCAGGCTTTGCTTGCCCAGTGGTGGGAGAGGAAGTCCCCAGCACCCCTGTGGCTTCCCTGCCAGCCTGTCGGCTGACTGAGGACAAGAGGCAGAAGGTGGGTAAGGGCAGGCAGCTGAGCTCTGAGGGGAGAGCAGCGGCAGGATTTCATTAGCCTGCCTCTTAAGGCAGTGAAGTCTCCATCCCCTCCCACGCTCCCTCCTCAGCCCAACCTCATCCGGCGCACGGGTAGTGGGACCTGAGCCTTCATCTAGAGCTTCCCAACAAGCCGTAAGTCCTTCTTGGGTTGGAAAATCAGTTTTTCCTTCTTGCAGTTTTATGGTTGCACTGTCAGCCCCTTTGTGTAGCTGGTAGAGCTGGAGCTGGGATTGGGTTTTGGGGTTGGCTTTGGGGCTGTGTCGTGCTTTGCTTCAGGAGCAGGGAGAGAGGACAGCCCTGCTGACATCCCTCCAGCAACAGGGGAAAGGGGCCAAGGTGGGCTGGGGAGGTGCCAGTGTTACTTGTGCATGAGAAATGGGATAAGGAGTGCTTGAGAACCCTGGAGGCAGGTTGCAGGGAGATTTTGGGTTGTTTTCCAAAGGAAAGGCTGAGGTTGGGACAGGATGGGAGTGAGGGTGCAGAGCTGTGGTGATCAGCAGCATCCTGACACCAATGGGGAGAGTCAGAGGGAGCTGGGGCAGCAGAGGGATTGGGAAAGCGTCCCACAGACCTCCCTGTCTCTCTTCAGCAATGAATCCCTACATCAACTGCTCTGGCCCCGAGTTTTCCCTGTCCCAGCAAGACTTTCCCATGGAGCCTGTCAGCCCTGATCTCTGCAACAGGACTCACCCAGAGACCTTGTTTGACCCCAAGGATGCCAACCTGACAGAGGAACAGCTGCGGGACAAGTACCTGGGACCTCGACGGTCCAGCTTCTTTGTCCCAGTGTGTGTCATCTACCTGTTGATCTTCGTGGTGGGGGCTCTGGGCAACATGCTCACCTGCATTGTCATCCTCCGGCACCGGTTCATGAGGACACCTACCAACTACTACCTCTTCAGCCTGGCCATGTCTGACCTGCTGGTGCTGCTGCTGGGGATGCCACTCGAACTGTACGATATGTGGAGCAACTACCCCTTCCTGCTAGGCGCCAGTGGCTGCTATTTCAAGACACTGCTCTTCGAGGCCGTCTGCTTTGCCTCCATCCTCAATGTCACGGCCCTGAGTGTGGAGCGCTACATCGCCGTGGTGCATCCACTCAAGGCCAAGTACGTGGTGACCAGGAACCATGCCAAGAGGGTCATCATCACCATCTGGGTCTTGTCTGTCATCTGCTCCATCCCCAACACCAGCCTCCATGGGCTGCAGCCTCTCTATGTGCCAGGACGGGGGCGAGTGCCTGATTCGGAGATCTGCACCCTGGTGAAGCCGCGCTTGACCTACAACCTCATCATCCAGATTACCACCATCGTCTTCTTCTTCCTGCCCATGGGGACCATCAGCATCCTCTACCTGCTCATTGGCCTGCAGCTCAAGAAAGAAAAGATGCTGGAGGCCTTGGGAGCCAAGGCTGGTGGCAGCCATGAATGCCACAACACCCAGGGACAGAAGAAAGTCAAGAGGAGGCAGGTCACGAAGATGCTGTGTGAGTCTGACACTGGGGAATCCAATTCTGGGGATGGGAAGAGCCAGGGGGTATCTCCCAAAGCTGTGTTGGGAGGATGCTGAGGGGAAACTGAGGCAAAGCCAGTCCAGAGCACTGAGGCTGGGTCATCCAATAGGAAGGCTGCAGGGCTCACTTGTGGGGTGTTGGGGCAAAGGCAGATCTGTTGGCCCCAGTCCAGTGGTGAGGATTGCTCATGCCAGCTACCTCCCTTCCTTAAGGATAATGCTGAATGAGAGAGGATTGGGATGGGGGAACATGCTCCCTGTCCCCCAGCCTAGACCTTGCATGCTGGTGGTGGTGGTGGTATTTCCCAGAGGGGCACGATTCCTACCCAGCCCTGCAGCAATATCCCAGGGCCATGATGCACTGATCCACCGCTGGACTGGAGCATCCCTCCATCCCACTGCTCTTCACTCTTGCTCCTCTCCTCAGCACCATCTCCGCAGCCTCTGGCCCTCTTCCCAGCAGTGGGAGCTGCTGCTCGTGGATAGCTGTCTCCCTGGCATGCTGACCTCTGCATGCTCCCAGCCCCATGATAGCACAGCGATGGCAGGTTGCCTGACCCAGTCCATCGGCAGGGCCAGGGCTGCTTCTCTGCTGTACCTCAGACAAGTGGTGACTCCACTCCCCCCAGCACCACGTCTGGGAAGGGGACAAAGGAGGACCTGGCCCCACTGTGGCATGGAGGTGCTGTGTGGCATGGGTATGGCAGGACACGGGAACCAGACACCACCCTACATCACCCCCTTTCCTCTCCATTGGGAAAGTTGGGTTATTAAACCAAAACCAGAGCACAAGGGAAGGGCACAAATAGCTCTTGCTCCTTGGACTTTGCCAGTGAAGGTGGCAGGGTTCCTGGAGACTGAATGCCCACAGGGGCATCCCTGAGCTGTGCTGCATGTCCCCAGGACTATGCTGCATGTCCCTGCGACAGGGAGCAGAGACCCATGGGACAGGAGTGCCTGGAGCAGCCCTGGCAGGAGATAGAGAGGAGATGCTGTCCAGAAGAGCTCCAGCCCCTCCACAGAAAGTCAAAAAGACACTGAGGGAGCCCTTCCCTTCTCCCCATTCCTTTCTCCTCTGCTTTTTTTGGGTGTTCTTTGCTTTGGCCAAAGCTGAAAAGGGGCAGCGCTTGCCAGGGACTGGAGATCCCTGGGGGAGGAACTCCACTCTTCCAGTAACACTGGCTCCTCGGCTCCCCACAGTTGTGCTCGTGGTGGTGTTTGGGATCTGCTGGGCCCCCTTCCACACTGATCGCCTTGTCTGGAGCTTCATCTCCACCTGGACCAGCCATATGCTCCATATGTTCCAGTACGTCCACATCATCTCTGGTGTCTTCTTCTACCTGAGCTCAGCTGCCAACCCCATCCTCTACAACCTGATGTCCACCCGCTTCCGGGAGATGTTCAAAGAGGTGATGTGCCACCCCAGCCACCGTGTGCTGTGGTCACAGAAATACTCTCCCAGCATCACCCACGCCACTACCCGCAGCACCGAATGTGAGCCCATGCCCAGTGTCAATGGGCTGCCCCCCTCCTATGCTGAGGAGTATGAGCTGGAGGAGGTGGAGAGAGGCCAGCCTGCCACCCATGCAACGTCCCTCTGCTGAAGAGTATAAGGGTGTAGGGGAGCTATGACCAGCTTTCCTCCACACCAGCATCCATCTGACTGTGGCACCCATCTGGTGGTGGGGAGCGGGGTAGGAGCCATGCAGGGGTCCCCACCTCTCTATGCCATCCCCCTGGTATGTGAAGGCTGGTTTTCTAGGCAGTGCTGCTTCAGGACATGGCAGTGGTGGCTACACTGTGCCCTGGATGTGTTGCACCCACTGCATTCAGCACCAGGGCTGGTTAAAGCCAGGGCATCACTGGCGGTGTGGGAATGACTGGCTTCTACAGCAGGGATATGCCAGCAATCCCCAAATCATCCCTCTCAGCCCAGTGAGGTGAACCCATGGGTGCAGGTGTTGAGGATTTCAGGCACCCCAGGCTGTTTTGGGACACCATGCTGGATAAGACCCCCAAGATGCACTTGTGCTCAGGCTGACGCTCATGGAGGTGGGAGAGATTTGCATGGGAGGGAGTGGGTTAAAAATGGTCTGTGGGTACCTTTTCCCCCCAAACCTCCTCAGGGCCCGCTGGCACTGATATGCCCCTGATTTTCTTGCACTTCAGTGGTGCCAACCGGTGTCTGCAGCGTGCCAGTACAGCTCCTTGCTCCCAGCCTTCCTCTGGCCTCTCATCTGCAGCCCCAGAGGGCAAGAGAAGCAACACAGCTGCTTCCTCCAGAGCTGGAGCCTGCAGGGGAAAACACTGGACAAGAGGAGCCTCAGGCTGCCTGCAGTGCCCAGGCACATCTCTATGCCTGTCACCCTGCCCCATGAATACACCCTGCACTCTCCTCTCTGACCTGCATCTGGTGGGTGCCCCTCTCCTCTTCCTCAGCCCGCCATGGCCCCCCGCACACCTGGGGAATGCAGGGAGCCCTCCTCTGTCCCTGCCTGCATGAGCCTCATTGAGAATTAAAAAAAGCTGTTGGCCTGATTCGTGCCCTGGTTGTGTCCCTCAGGACCCAGCTTTGCTCCCAGAACAGGACTGAACCTGAGCCATCCTTCTGGGGGGGGGTGATGGGCAGGCCATGTTACAGGGCTTTTTCACTGGCTCTGCCTGTGGGCTCTGCAGTCACAGTGTGTCTACAAGGCTGGGTGGGCTCGGGACATGGCAGGGAAGGTGTGAGCGAGATCCATCATCCTTCCCCATCTCCAGGATGCTCAGGCTGAGCTGTGACTGGGGCCATTGCAGAGCGGGAGCTGCCTCTGAAGCAGTGGCTATCACTCTGTCCCCAGACATGTGGCTTGGAAAATGTCACAAAAATGCCAGGGAGTGCAGGCTGGCTGGTCACGCTCTCCCAGGCTGGAAAGACCCATTGATTTACTGTCTGAAACCGATGTCCCTGGCTTCCCAGCGTATGCAAGATCCTCCCACAGGATCAAATATTGAGTCTCTGAAATGCCGCCTGAGGGGCTGTCCAAACAGCTTGAGATCTTGCCTTGCACGACTTCCCCAGCTCCAGTTCCAGCCAGCTGGGGAAGCTGCCCCAGGGTTGACATCCCATGGCTGTGCCTCCAGGCAGCACAGATGTGCCAGTAGGACTTGCCCAGGGACCTGAGCAGAAATGCTGGGGGAACAAGCTCTGGGCAGAGTGCTGGCAGCTGCTGCTCTGCTTCCAGCCCCTCCAGAGCACATCACACAGGGCCACAGACAGGATCTGGGGCTTGCAAACTCCCTCCTACCCCCATGGACCCAGTCCCTGGCTCGGGGGCAGTTTGGACAGCTCTCCCACTCCCCATCCCCACAACAGGGTCTGCCATGGGCAAAGCCATACCTCAGCTCTTGTGGATGCTGCTGGGTGAGGGTGAGTGTGGGGCTGCAGTAACTCTGCCCTTCAGGGTCCTGCAGGCTGCTCACAGCCTCTCTCTAGAGGATGTCAGCATGGCCAAGGGCATTGAATCCATCTATTTACTTCCCCCTCCAGCTCCCAGCATTGATGGTCCTGGCAGGGGACAGTTGTGCATGGCCTCTCATCACTGCCGCGCGGTTGAACATGACTGATGACTCCTTGGTGGCCATTATTGCCCATCTCACTTCACGCAGACACTTCTGCGACTGCAAATCTCCAGGGAATGGCTTTTTTAATGTGAGGTTGATAGCATTTTATTATGTAGTAACAGCCACCTGCATGGAGCTACAGGGTCCCTCGTGCTGCAAGTTGGGAGGATGCATCCCCCTGCTCATGAGTATCCAGGCTGCGTGAGGATACAGATGTAGCTGCTGCAGCTCGAGCTGTTTGGTCAGTGCCAGAGAAAAGTGTGTGTGTCCACAGGTTTTTTTTTTGGGTGGGAGGGAGGGGATCCTGGGGCTCAGCACAACTGGAGTGGAGTTCAGAACAGCCAGAAAGGTGAGGCACTGGCTTTGCCTTTACCCAGCCTTATGTCCTCCGCTGCCATTCCATGATCTGGGACTACCTATCCTCCTTGGCTACCCCAAATCCTTCTCCCTGAGATGCAGGAGGGGAGTGTGCAGCAGAGGCCCCAGGGTGTTGGATGGTGATGCTGGGCCAGGGATCACCCTGAAAAGCACCCCAAAGTCTTGCCAAAGCCACATCCAGTGATGCAGCATGGCCGGTGGCATCTCCTGGGTGCAGGCAAACTGCTCCCCTGCCTGGGGTTCTGCAACGGCGTGTGGAGACAACCCAAGTCCCCTGGTACCACATGCCAGCCAAATTCATGAGAGGTGCTGCAGTCAAAGGCTCCCAAGCAAGTCCTTTAATCCCACAATTAATTTCAGTAACAGCTGCATCCAGGGCATGAAACCTAGTGAAAAAGGAACTGATCTCCTGGGGGACAGTGGGTTCGTTGGAAGAGTCTGACACCTCTGCCTCGCCAGGAAGGCAGTGGCTGCTGGCTCTTGCCTGCCTCAGCATTGTTACAGCCCGCCGAAAGGCATTACAGTGCCTGTTTGCTCCAATGCTCCTCACTGCTCTGCACCCTTTGTGGCCAGCCTGGGCCCCTGCCACCTTCCCGGTATCAATTAAGAGGAATTACTCCTGCCTGGGAGGTGGTATAGAAGCAAAAAAGCCCTGCAGGGGAAGGCAGCAGAAGGCACAGATGGGGTGAGTTGTTCCTGCTTCTCCAGCCCATGTAACTGTCTGGGGTGATCAACCAGCACTCCAGGGTGGCTGTGGCGGAAGAAGGATCCCAAAAGACTGCCTGGGCGTTCTCACCACCTAAATGATCCTTTCAGGACTCAAGAGAGCGCAGAGGGGACAGAGCAGAGGGACATACCGGAGCTGGGAGCTGGGGAGTTGCTCAGGGCCTTCATTCGGAGCTGGACGAAGCACCTCTCTGTCCCTGCAACATGGAGCATGTGACAGGGTTGGGCTCCACGCCACCATCTCCTCTCCAAACACTTGATTTCCAAAGAGCCGTTCCCCCAGAGCTGTCCATCTGTCCTCCCAGGTTTATAGCAGTGTCTGTTTAACAGCCAGCTCCTGCCTAGCTATCTGCTCCTGGCACCCAGGGGAACCCTCCTGCCCCCCGTCCCCACTCAGCACCCCCATCTCTCCTCCATCACCCCCAGCCCCACTACCGGAAGACTTCCCCTCTCCCAGCAGCTCCTGGAGCTGTTTTTCACCCTGCTGAATGCCCTGAGTGACACAGTACCTCTGGAGCTTCCAATGGAAAGATTTATCACTGTAGCTTTGAGGATTAAAAAGCAATCCATCTATGAGGCTGCTCCAGCCTTGTAAGGCGCTTTTT
The DNA here is from genome assembly GCF_034315485.1 of Pezoporus occidentalis. NCBI lineage: Eukaryota > Metazoa > Chordata > Aves > Psittaciformes > Psittacidae > Pezoporus > Pezoporus occidentalis. The sequence goes on from NW_026915235.1 coordinate 133,457, forward strand.
TTTGTGTGCTGTGGTTGTTTGCAACAGGCATGGGATGTTGTTTTTTTAACTCCTTTACTGAGCCAAACTCAAGTTTTACAGCAATTGCCTTGTGTATCTGGAGTCATGATAGATGGCTCCAGAGAGCGCCAGCGGATTTTTTGCTGCCCCTCTTCAGTAAGCCAAGGGAAGGGTTGTTTTTAGTGTCCTTTGCACAGCCATGGTATGGGGCAAACTCATAAAGTGTAAATTTGTCAAAGCCCTTGGGTGCCTGGGAGTGAGTGGTCCCTGTCTGGGGCCAGGTGGGGGGGTGCATTTGGGCTGCCTGGCCATGGATGTGGCACAGCAGCCTTTCCCACCAATATCCCAGCCTTTGTGAGGGGAGCAGGGAAGCAGGAAAATGTAAATGTCAGGAAACTGGAGGGATGAGCTGGGCTTGAGCTCGGCACTGATTTAGGTTGCTTTTTGAACCATATTTCAATTCTTCCTCTTACTCCAGGATAGTGGTGGCAGTGAAAAGCTAACACTTAGTGCCTACTGGTGATGGGCAGCATAGAGATAGGCAGGAGCACAAATGGACAGCAAGATTTATTTCTACTCCTCAGGGATACCTGTGTGCTCAGGTTTTAGCCCAGTGCTAAAGGCAGCCCATATTCCTGGCTGGCTCCTCGGTGGCTTCCCAAGGAAGCAGGGCTAACATAAGAACCAGCTTTCCAGGCAGCCAGGGAGGGTAGGAAGAGGTGGTGTGGGGAGCACAGCCCACCCCAAGGGTTTGGATGGAGTACCTTAGCCGTGGCTTCAGTGCTTGGGCTAACTTGCCCATGGTGCAGTGTGACTGTCACCTACACTTGGGATGGTCTTCTCCACATCACAGCAAACCCAGCATCCCTGGAGGGGCCAGGCCATGTACAGGGAAGGGATGATCTCCCCGTATCCCTCCTCTCCCCATAGTAGGGTAATCAGGGAAGGGACACACTGGGGCTACAGGGGCAAAGGGCATCTCCAAGAAGTGAAGGTCTGTGTGCTTTTAAGGACCTCCCTGCCTGAAATCCCACTATTCTTATGGCAGGGTAATGGGAAGGACAGGTGTGCGATGCACAGTGCCCTTCCCTACAGCCTAGCACCAACATACAGGGACAATTTCAGGGGCAAAGTGGCCCACTGAAGCCACTGGGCACTTCCACAAGCATCACCTGGGGCAGGGTTAAAACTCCACTGCAATGGGTTAGAAGAGACAGACTGTCTGGTTAGCCCATGCCTTCTGTCCTGATGTGTTGTTGCTACAGATGACAGAATTGACATCAGAGGAGCCTGTGTGATGCTTAATTTGGTTCATGGGGACACTTTGGTTAAGAATAAAACTGAGGCATAATGAGCACAGCAATAAGTGGATTAAAGCTGGCTGGATGGCAGAACTCCCAGGGCAGGTAGGGACTGCTAACAACTGGCTGTGATTGTTGGTGAGGCTGGGGGATAGGGCTCAGCCCAGAGGTCCCCCATGATCTCTGAGCAGGTCCCTGGGGCTTGGGGAGTGCAGGTGGAGGATCCTCAGAGTGATCTGGAGGACAATAGTGTGCAAAGGGCTTCCCCCCTGCCCACAGAAGCAATGCATACCATCCCCAGCACACATGTCCTATGGGTCTGCCCTGGTCCTCTGTGTGGGATGTGGAGGATGAAGAGGCACCAGCTCTCTGGTCCTCTCTGGGGTGGAACAAATTCCAGCATGAAGAGGAAAGCTAGGATACCCAGACTGGAAAAAGCTAACTTTTATCTAGTTTTATATATATTTAGGACCAGTGAAACATGAGCACAAGCTCCCAAGGGCAGTGGTGGAGTCTTTTGAGGGAAAATGCCTCCCCACAGATTGGGTGCTTTTCCATAAGGTCAGCTGCTCTTCAAATGTGCTTTTGAGAGCATTTGCTTCTGCTAAGTACCCGGTCTGTGTTACAGAGTCAGGGAGGGAACAACAGTCCTTGGTCCTCCGCTCCACTGTGCCCAGATAGCATCTTCCTCCCTGGCACACGAAGCATCCAGCAGTACCTGCACTGACCCCTTCCAAAATGAGCTTGCAATGAAAACAAGTAAAGACTCAAGACACGGACCAGTTCTCAAGGCTAGACCCCAGCTGTCTCTGCTGCAACATTATTATAGTGGCAGACTTTAATTACAGGGTTTTATCACCCTCTGTGCTTATCACAGCAACCAGGACAAGTTTGCCTTCTCAGTTCAGAACTATTTAATGTGGCACATTGGAGAAAGCTGTTTGAGAGGCATCTGGAGGCCAAACACATCTTTCTTGTTATCTTTCTGGGGCAGATAGAGCAACTGCCTCACATTAATAACCATCTCACACTGATGATGCTGAGACCAAGCATGAGACATCCCCTCCTGCCCCCAGAGCTCATGCGCAAGATGGTCCCAGCTGGCCCTGGGAATAAAAGCCAGGCCAAAAGCTGTATTTCATACAGGCATCAGGCTGGGGCTGCCAGGATGGGATGACACAGGGTCCCAGTGGGTATTTGGCAGAGGCAGGGTTGAGGGGCTTCTCCAAACAAGCCCCTCTCCATGCCCTGGCAGGGGGGCAGGCGCCTGCAGGCACAGGAGCTGCCAAGAGGCAGCAGAAAATAAAGACATGGAAATAAATCTGGTTTTCCTCAGCTCTTGTGCCTGACCTCTACAGGGACAGCTGATTGAAACCCATTGCTGCCTGACAGTTGCCTGCACAGGCTGGGAAAGAAGCTCAGCAGCACTGCCCTCCTTCATCCACCAGCCAGATCCCAGCCCAGGAACACTCCCAGGAGGCAGAAATCCCCAGGGAGCTATTGGTTTATGGCAAGTGGTGGACAAGATCCTGCTTTCCTCAGGGCTTTTGGCTTGTTAGTCAAAGTTACCTTCAGGCAACTTTAACCCCCCAAAATAACCCTACAGGTTGCCTGTCTCTCTTGGCTGAGCCAGAACCTTCAACCCATCAGTCTCCACGTGTCCTCTCCCATGGCAGTGGCCTCAGCAGACATGAGTGTCTCCTTCCCCACCAGACCCCACTGTTGCAAGCATGTGCTTTTCAGTGTCCTGCTTACAGGCAGAAATGTAAGCCCTGACTCCACTATCCCATCACTGCAACCCTCAGGTTACCACTAGCCCAAAATACCCCCCTCCCCTGCACAACAATTCTTAGCTTAGTTTAATTCCTTTTTATTTCTCATCCCATGCTCAGAACAGCTGGGATTAATTTGCTGCTGCTGTCACCAGAAAGAAATCAAGTTAATGACAAGAAAGTCATTATCATTTAGGAGACCCATCAAGCCACGCTGCTGTAGTAATGAGGAACAGGGGAAGGTATAGCTGCTGCCGGTCCTGCTCTTCTCTCCCACACCTACAGCTCTTAGTCATCCTAGGAGCCCATTAGCAATGCCAGGCTCAAGCTGCCTTTCTCCAGGTGCTGCCTTATATTTTCACCATGGTCTGGGTCCCTCTATTTAAAAGCCCTTTGCTCCTCATAGTGCTTTCCAGAGATCTCTGCTCTGGTTAAAGGAAGATTCACATCTCTCTCCAGCTCGTCAGTTGACAAACTCATCCTGGTTTCAACTCCAAACCTCTCTGCCTGGGCTGATTTAAACAAGTGCCTTGCACAGATGGAGAAGCAAATGGTTTGAGCTGGGTTTCATTTCTATTTTTCTGTGGCAATCCCACTCACAGGCAGTGAGTCCATCTGGCGGGAGCCTGAAATTCAACATCAGCAAGTGCCATGCAAAAGCATCATCTGTGTAAGCTGAGAGCCCCACAAGATGAGGGGTGGGTGAGGACTTCTTCAGCTCCCTGCCACAGAAGAAGGAAGATAGATGAAAGGGATTTCTACTGACTGTGTGGTGGATAGTTGAATTAGATATACAGCGGAAAAAAAGCTAAAGGAAAGGAAACGCAGTAAATTGTGATAATGGGACTGAAAAGGACCTGTTTGCACCCAGTTGGGGAGGGGGGTAAGTGTGGCAATTGAAACGTTTAAAGGGGATTTGTGTCTCTCTGCTGATCATGTAACTGGCAGATGTAATGGAGTTTAATCCTATTCCAGAAGCCATGGGTTGCAGTAGGAAACCACGCACCCTTGGAGCTAAGATTGGTCTTATGGGTCATATCTGCAAATATCTACTCCCTTGATTGAAGCACCAGCCTTCAAGAGGTGTCTGCATTCTCTTTCTATTCCTCACAGCTCTTGGCCTGCTTCCTCGCCCCAGAAGTTTAATACCCCGACAGTGGAAAAGGGCCAGAGCTGAACAGGACCTTTGACTGATGCTTGTGCCATTTTACTCTGCATGTGTAGACTGGGAGAGGATGGGATCAGCACTGAGACACCCTGGGCATCACTCATGATCTTCCCTCAGAACCTACTCGAAACACATTTGGGGATCTGCAGTACCATTCAGGAGGTCCCAACACCCAGCTTTTCTGTCCCAGTGGTAACTTTGGTCACAAAGCCTGACCGCGCTCAAGCCAGGAATTGGGAGAACAATTTAAAACAATAGGAAAGACCAAACCAAGCAAATCTGGTATCCTTTCAATTTAGCTCACAGAGGGAGCTGGAGTGTTTCCAAGTAAAAGCTGCAGGGATAAGTGGTTTCACCACAGCCCTGCTCTTGCCAAAGGACTTGCTTCGGCCATGTCCCCTCCTTGCTGGTGAGGACGGGTCCTCTCCTGTGCCACATGTGAGTTCACAGGTTGCCCCAGGGTAACTGGTTTGGGCAGCTGGGATGCCCTTGGGTGTGATGTGGCCAATGGGCACTTGGCGGCATCTTCAGGACCTTCAGACCAACCAAGACACTGCTCTGTGCCTGGTGCCAGCCCTGCAAAAACAGACTCATTCCCCAAGAAAAGGATTTAATGGTTTTCTGCAGAAAAAAAGACAGGCACTTTGCTATGAACCATCACATTGCTGCTGGTGGCAGCAACTTTGCTCATGGCTGGCATGAGGAGTATCTCCTTTCCGCAGGTGACAGCAAGGGCAGAAAGGTAGAAAAACAGATCCTGATTTTGTGCAACCCGCCTTGGGTCTGAGGCAGTGGGAGGAAAGAGAGAGAACTGAATATCAATGAGCAAAGTGGGACTCTCCCTGATTGGTGCATTTTTGGAACCCTAATCCTTTCAGTGCTAAATGCACCTTTTAATATCTAGAAGGTGAGGGTTTAGGCTACACAGCACTGCACAAATTCTGCATTAATGAGTGTGAGTACAGCTTAGTGGTCTTTTAGACTCATTAACACCTGCCTTTGGCTAGTTTTCAGCAAGGCTGGTGTCTGGGGCAGGGACCTCGGATGCGCTTGTCTCTGCTGCCTTTGCAGGAGTCAGAGCAGCTCTCAGCCCCCCATGCTTGGCCAATCTGCGGGATCATTTCATTAGCCCCAGTGCAATTTTTGGCCAAGGCTTTGGCAGAAGGCGGATGGTGATACCAGGCTCCATGTTAACCCCTGTGCTGCCACTGCCCCAGTGTGTGGGAGGGCTTGGGCAGTCGCATAAAGAACACGCCTGTCTCCTCTCTGTGCACAGGCAGCCTTCACCAGCAATGTGATGGAGCTGCTTGAAAACTGAAGGCCAAGGAACACTAATTTAAATAAATAAACCTGGAACCACTGTCGCTAGAGACATTTGGGCTTTCCCTGAAATTTCCCCTTTTCCTTCTGTACCTTTCTCCCAACACGCTCTCCTTCTGCAAATGGATTGGCCCCCTCCCAAGCTATGGCTCATCCACCCGTGGCAGGACTGGTTCAGGTTCTCTTCAGCCAAAAGGCGTGGGGCAGTCCAGGAGTGCCAGTCAATTACAGCAAGTTTAGGCATGAGGCTACAAGGCTCACTGCCCAGAGAGTGCTGTGTTCGGTACCCATACCAATGATGATTCATTTTGCTCCTGAAAGAGGGTGTAGAGCAAGTACAGCTACATGGCACAGACCCTGGCCTCTTCCCATTGCTGTACGGACACATCCTGAAGCTTCAGAGCAAAGGGGTGTGGAGATCTAGCAACACACTTCCCTTACCCTTGCAGCATCCTCAGGAAACGCATTTCACTTCTAATATCCCAACAAACCCTTAACAAAGCTGTTATATGCCTATACATACCAACATAGGTATGTATTTAGGCTAACCTCAGTCCCAGAAAGGCTTTTCTAGACAAGATGTGGCAGCTCACCCAGTCAGGGCTTCCCAGTCTCCCGCTCTTCCACCCAGTCAGGTGGGAGACTGGGAGCACCAGGCACTCCTCCTTCCCTGACTCAGTTTCCTCTTCAGCCATTTCCAAAGAGCTGGAAGCACCTTATGTCTTTCCGTGTGTGTGTGTGTGTGTGTGTGTGTGTGTGTGTGTAGGAAAGCTTCTTCCTTCTCTTTCTTTCCATTTTTTAAGGATCTGTAAAGAAATGCACTTAAAGAGGCTCAATTTCAAGCCATGAATTCTTTGGGAGAACTGCAACTTCACAAAGTTAAATCAGGCTATAAACAGTGCTCAGAGGTTACTTACCCTGCTCAGACTAGTCATAAAAGAACCCTTTTCCAAGCAGCAGGGTACCCAGGAAGCGCAATTTCCCAGGCCAGGCAGAAAGTGCCAACTACTTGTAAATTATATTAATGGATCTTTTATTGGGCAGATACTACATTAGTGGACTATGGCATGGGGCAGAGAGAGTAACAAAGGCAAATGGTGCAGAGCCACCAGAGAAACAAATCAAATAAAGGTTTGACAGCATGATCTGCACTTGTATTTGCTCAGAGAAAATTGCAAGTGCTTTTGGTCTTTGTGCTGGAGGCTAGGAAGGGCTGTGTAGTCTCCCATTATCCTTGGGTAGGGGGTTGCTGGACATAGATTTGAGAGCTTAGATGGAAATTTTGCTTCTGGTGGTTTTTTAGGTCATGTCTGCTCTGTCCCTTGAAGTGGCTGCAGGTGAGCTGCTGGGTTAACACAGCCTGCCATGGCTGGAGGAGTGACGGGGAGGTGGGAAAAATATCCTCCACTCATGGGGAGGTGGGAAAGAAATCAGTAGAGGATGGAATTGAGGAGGATCCTCTCTCCCCATACTGCTGCAAGTCCTTTCTTCCTCCACCTTCTCTAAACAGGCCTTATCCAGCTTGCCTGGACATGGGACTCCTGCCATACTCCCAGCTCTCAAGTTCCCACAGGTGGGATGCAGCCACCACAGCAATCTCCAGCCTTACTGGGTGAGACCCCTTGGGCAGTGCACAGTACCTGTGGGCATACCATGCTCAACACCACCTTTCCCAGTGAACAAAGAACCCTCTCCAGCTTGGAACAGTGCTTACTCAGCCATGTTTTGATGCAGTTAATTCCAGGCAATATGCAGGCTCTGCCCTGTGCTCCACATCATCTGCATAATAAATACGTTAAAGCAGCCAGCTAATTATTGAGAACATAGAGCCCAGAAGGAGGTGAGCAGACCCTGCTCATGCTCGCACCATGGCTTGTTATAAAAGGATTGCTCTGCTCAGATTTATCTTCTTCCTGATCCCATGGCTGATAACATCCCAGACCTGTGCTAAAGGGCAGCTCTGAGGCTCAGAGCCCAGACTCCATTCCCATTGCCCATCCATTGTGTGGCCAAGGGCATTTCCCTAGGGTAGGAGCTGCCTGCTCTCTCCAAGGTCCTTCTGGTCCTTGGTCCTTCCCTGCTCCCTGGGAGAAGCTCTTCCTCCTGCAGGTTGTCATAGCACTAATTCAGGCCCTAAGGGTTTTCACTACAAGCTCCCATCCCACATAACTATTATGTTCCTCAGGAGCAGCCCGTGTCCCTTCCTTGCCACAATATAAGTGATTATTAATGCATTAGTGTTGGGCTGCTGAACCATAATGTCTTTATAGGCAATTGCATTAGACATTTAATTACCCAGCAGGATGAATCGATAGGCTTCTTTCTTTGCTGTACAATTAAAACTGAGCAGGAGAGGTGCAGTGTAATTTCCAGTCTGCTTTAAGTTTCCTCTCCCATTTCGTGCATGGGGAGATGAGCTGATGGCTTGTAAAGGATGGGAAGGAGAGGACTTTTCTCTAAGAAACCATGTTCTCGTCACCCTCCCTGGATGCAGACATCATGATCACATGCTCATCCAGCTTAATGAGACACCGCTGAATTGTTCAGAACGAGGTTTCAGGTATGACAACACCAACAGTAGGAAAATGATTGCCTCGAGTCTTATTTTTAACTACAGTCACAGGAGGTTTGAAAACAGTGGGTTCCACCCTGCCAGTGGAAATTTCTGTGGCAAGAGCTGGCAACTGACACAGCCTGATGTGCTGATGGGACAAAGCACAGACAGCCCAAAAGTGATCTATGCTGGGGATATACTTTCACCCTTCACTTTTAACCTCCTTTTGATGGAGCATGCTGTGGAGACTAGGGCAGAGAGAGGATGAAAATAGGGTGGGCTCAGCATCCCTGGTACTGCACTAGTGACTTGTGAGCACTCACCTTCCTTGGGCTCTTGGGTGGTCTATACAGCTCAATGCCAGCCCAGGTCACTTGAGCTCTGCAGGTACAGTCAAGTGGAAAGTGGACCTTTCCAAAAAGCTTGGCTCATGGCTGGACCTCCCACTGCGCCATGGTGGTTTCACCAGGATGGCTGGTCCCTCTTGCTAGCAAGTGGGGACAGAAGCTTTGCAGGCCTCATGCATAGGGCTCAGTGGCAACTTTAGCTGGGACAATGCAGCACAGCAGCTCCCTGGGGAAATGGCAGACCATTTCCCACTAAGCTAAAGAAGCCACGAGGCACACTTTGTACCACCACCAGTGTCTGTTTCCTAGGGCAGTTTAGACTTGGCTCTGCTGGCTGGGACCTGCCAGCTCCCCATCAGAGGCTGTGACATATCAGGGAAAGGTTATAATGGGGACATGTGCATGTGTGCTGAGGCTGCAAGGGGGGCTTGGGATCAGCAGCACACTGGCTTTGCTCTCCCTGGTGGCATTTGGCTCTGTTCTGGGTTTGAGGTAAGGACGTGGGGAAGCTATGGGTTCACCATGGCCATGCTGCTCACTGCCTTCACTGAGTGGATCCAATGGCAGGGCTGAGCTCAACCCTCTCTTGGATACAAACAGAAAAATAGGGGGAAGGGGGAGTAGAGGGAGACTCCTGCTTTTCCAGGTTGGACTCAACAAAGATTCTTTTTTTTTTTTTTTTGATTGATAATGAAAAAGAATTAAAAAAGATCTGCCTGGTTTGGGTTTGTTCCAGGCTGAGCATCTGCCTTCTGCTGGCCCCGTGCCTAGGAGCTGCCATAGAATGGAAATAGCCTAACACAAGCCTGTGAGCTGAGGGAGCTTCCAACAGGTAAAATGTGAGCAAGCTGAGGCAAAGCTCCTGGTCATTGCACTGTGGGCCTGTGCCAAGGGGCGGTGTGTTGAGCCACAAGCAGTTTGCAGACTTTTTACTTGAGTCTCTGGACAGTTATCCCCAGGGACCTGGTGCTTGCCTGGATCCTGTTATCTATTGCCCCAGTTCTGGGAGGTGAATAGGATGCCCAGAAATGCCTTGTGCAAAGAGGTGCTTCCCCTGTGGGCTGTCCCCACAAAAGTCCTGCAAAACCTTCCTGAGCATTGTGGGGCAGTGCAGGGACATGTGCAGTTGTGTGGGGTTGTGACACGTGCTGGCTGCTGGCCTCGGATCACTGAACTGGGTTGACCTGTAATTTGTCCCCAGTCTGATTTTCCTGTAGGTTATAAAGGCATTTGCATGTACTGCTTTGAAATGCCTCTCTGTTCCCATCTCACCAACTTTCTCCATCCCAATGGAGAGAGGAAAGTGCTCCCAAGCTCCCCTCTCACCACCTGAATTGCTCCATGCTTCCCTGCTTTCTCTCACACCTAGGACAAGCCCTCTTTGTCCCAGTCCCACTTCACTCCCTTGGACCATTTTTTTCAGGGCTGCAATTGTTCCTCCTACTGAGCAGAGCCAGAGGGGAGTCCCACCTGGCCTGGAAGAGGCTCACAGGCAGGCAGCAAGGTCCTGCTGCCAGCTCCAGGCAAGGGGTGTTAGGGAGAAGAACTGTATTGCCAGAAGGGACATCTCAGGGAAACTGGCTACTTTTGGAAGTAGAAAAGCTCTTTTTCTGTATAGATACCAGGAATGATCACCTTGAGGAATACTCGAGGTCATGGAGAGATGCATGTACAAAACTCCCCATGTGAGTCACTGGTAATTTTCCTTGTCACGAACCCCAGGAAATTGCACAGACTCATCCAGGAGGGATGTTCTGGGTTATCACCCACCACCAGCCAGCACTGCAAAGGCTGTATATGGCTCCAGGGGTCCATGCCGATCCCTGCAGCATCCCACCTCAAGAAAGGATGCTCCCCAGAGAAGAAACCACATTTTCTTGTCTGGCATCTTTGACACCCATCCCTGCAGCCCACTGTGTCCTGAGCTGCCCGTTTCAAGGCATGGGACATGGGCTCGTGTGTGGCTGCTTGAATTAAATGTCATTTTTCAGTCCTCACCCACTTCATACTCATCATCTTCAAGGGCTCTCCTCTCAGCATGGCCATGTAATTAAAAAAAATGACTTACTTAGGGTGCCACACAGGTCTATCTCATTTTATGCTTTGCATTAATTAAGGGCTTGGGGAGAGTTTTCTCCATGCACTCGGTATTTGAAGAGAGCTGTGTGGTTGTGAAGAGAAAGTCCCGTGTGCCTGAACCTGCTACAAGGGGGTGCTCAAAAGGTTTTAAGCAGTGCCTCGGTCTGCAATGGGGAAATTTGTGTGTTGTTTTGCTGTTGGGGTTTTGTGTGTGTGTGTTGTTTGTTTGGGTGTTTTGATTTTTTTTTTTGCTATCGCCTTTGCATGCCATGCCCACACTGGGCTTTGCTTGGACCACATAGCAGATGAACTGGGATGCCAGGGAAGCAAGGTGGGGGAAGCTGGGCCACATTTGATGGCCTTTCTAGTTTGTTTTCCTCTCTCTGAGCACCCCCAGAGTGTTTGTTTGAAGGTCCCTGATGGTTTTCTGGCAGCAAATGCCTGCACAAGCCACAGGTAAAACTTTCCCTCTCTTTACTGCGCTTGGCTGCTGCTTGTATTTGGTGGGTACCAAAGGTGGGGCTCGGCTCAGACCCTCCGCTGTGTCCCGAGCTCTCCTGAGCGGGATGTAGCAGGCAGGGAGGAGTGTCCCGCTCAGCGGCACCCACGGAGGCACGTTCTGGGGAGCCAGGTACCCCCGCGGGCTCCGCGATGGGCGTTGCGGCCTTTTGTCACCATCTAGTGGAAACACGCGGCCGTGACCAGGCACAGGCTGGCCAGGACGCTTGGGGACACTCGCTCCCCTTCATCTACAGTCCCTCAGTCCACCTTCCCTGGGGCAAGCTACATCTGCTTCGCAGCCCAGCTCCTTGCCAGCCGTGGGCAGTGCAGCCGAGCAAGGTGTTCTCAGCTAAATTGCCCTTAACTGTGGAGCTACACCAGTGCTTCCAAGCTGCAAGAAGAGACAGTCATAAAAACACCTAAAATACATTTACTCCACAAATAGAGCTGTTAAACCTGCTCCTTTGGCCAAATTATTCCTCACTGACGCTGCTCGGCAGACCTCCCTCTGTACCTGCAGAGAAGCAGGGCTGTACTGTGCCACTAGGATAGCCTTGCAATGCGGTGTGTCCCCAGAAAAAGGATGGCCTTGCTGCTGCTCTGGTGTCCTCCTGCACACTGCTAGAGCTGCCCAGAGGTCCTGACCACAGGTGGGATACAAGGAACAGCCCAGGCTAAATTTCAGCACCTGCAGTACCACAGCTACCTTCCTCCCCACAGCATCCCTGGTCCTTTATGGCCACAAGAGCAACTGGCAGGGTTGGGATGCATCCAGACCTGCTCAGCAGTGCATGGGTTAATGCAGTACTGCAGGAAGCATTGGTTCTTGCTCCTCCACACATGGGCGTTGTGCTCCTTCCTGCAAACGCTGGGTCCTGATGCAGCCTCAGAGGTGCCATGGCCAAGTACAACCTGCCAGTGCTGAGCACACTGCTGGGAGAAGAGATGGAGTGCAATCCATACCAAAGTGTCCCCTGCCAGGGATGGGAACCAAGACTGGCCAACTTCCAGTGCAACCCTTTGCTGTTCTCACCACTGGCACTATGTTATTACACACATGTGGTGTCCTGGCTGCCAAAACTGCCTCTGGCTGAAGCAATAGTTGTCTCTTTCCCATGGAAAACCAGCCCTCCTGCAGCACAGAGAGAAATGAAGGCCAGCCCCAGCACTGGCTGCAGAGCTGTACAAGCAATGATAATACAGGATTTTGTTATAGCATGTGCAAGCACGGTGAGGGTGCAATCAGCTCTTCAGACAGTTAAAAATTCCTGCCAGGCCTCTACTTCTATATCCATCACCATGCACGCTCATAGGGTACCCCAGGTCTGTGACACTGCTTCTAGGCACCTGGGGACAGCTCTTGCGGCATGCAGTGGGATATGAGCCATACGTTGCTATGTCACCTGCCCAGGTTTCCCCAGGTAGGATCCCCATATGCTTTGATTATGTGACCAGGGCTAGGATGTTGGCTGCATCCCTCTGTTCCAGCTCCCTCCCTGTACTGGCTGATGGTGGCAGTCTCTTCACATGCTGGCTGACTGATCCCATCACCTCCCCATGACTGGGTGCCCTCAGCTATGGCTCTGCCTGTCTGGAGACTGCCTCTCCTTACCCAGCAGAGGAGAAAGAGACACTAGTGATACAGAGGGTTGACCATTGTACAGGGGGGTAGTACAGGGGGGTTGTACAAGGGGGTTAGAGGAATTTGTTTAAACAAAAGGACTATCTGTTGTAAATGCCTGCTAAGCAGAACAGAGACTTCCGGTCCTGTTAATAAGCAGACGCCTGAATCTACTGATAAAGGGGAGAAGCAGAGGATTTACGGCTGGGACACTGACCAAACTCTAAGGCCACACGTAAAGACTAAAAAAGGTGAAAAGTGCAAGAAGAGGAAGACTCATTTACTTCATCTTGAAGACCCCTACCCAGAGGAGGAAGACTCATTTACTCCATCTTGAGACTCCTGCCCACGACCAGAGGGGGCACTGCGCAGGCGCAGAGGACCTTCTGGCTCATTATAATACGAAGCGGGGATAGGACATGAATATGTATAGGCGTATTGTGCAACCTTATGAATATATATAACTTTAGAGAATAAATGTAGAGGGAAACAACACTGAGGTACGCATGACTTTGAGGAATTATCCCCGTGCATCTCAGCGCTGAATAAAAGCATACCTACTTTACAACTTTAACGAGTTGTGGAGTCAATCCGCGCATCACTAGGACGGTCTAAGAGCCAGCCACTGGCACTGAGCCATCCAGGGGTGTCCCCTAAAGGCCATCAGAGCCCTGCAGGACTGCATTCATTGAGAGACTTTGGTGATTTATATTCTTTGGGGCTCCCTAGAATCTTGCGTTTTCCAAGCTAGGGACTCCCCTCAAGCAGGCCTCAGAAGGGCAAACTCCTATATGTGAGTCAAGAGCCCCCAGGAGCCAGCTGGATGCTCCTGTGATGGATGTAAGGCAGTGGGGAAACCCCATCAATAGAGGCCACTCAAGTCTTTGGGGAACAGGGGCAAACGAACAAGTGCAGGGGCAAGGCAGCACTCGGCCCTGCCAGCAGGTTAAACAGTGGCGCTGCATTCTGCCCTGGCGTCATCCCTACCTCAACATTACGGCCACTGAGGCAAAATTCGGCAGGGGGGGAAAGTTGGTGTTTTCTTTTAATGACTAAATACAGAAACGAACACAGACTTATTTTTCCCCCAGCACTGGGCCTTTCTTCCCCACCGGGAGCCCGTGAAGGGTGGAAGCTGCAGGATGTTCTTGTGCCAAGCACCCAGCAACTAGCTCCTGGGGATGCTTCTTCAACCTGTCCACGGGGGCTTTTGCCTCCCGAGGGTGAGGGAGGGGATGACAGTGGGAGCAGAAAGGGGTGGCCAAGGCAGCGCTGCGGAGGCCCCAGCGCCGTCCCTTTGCCAAGGCCAAAGAATGAGGCCGAGGCGCGCTCAGGAGTTCCCACCCCCCGAGCCGAGCTGCCGCAGGCACTAGCGTGTGGAGCCGGCCTCGGGGCCGCGCGCAGCGGCTAACACCCGCGCTCCCGGCCACGGGACCCCCCGTATATCCCTACCGGCCCGCGCCCAGCTCCACCACGTGGCCGCCGACCACCACGTGCTCTCCCGCGGCCCCGGTCACGCCCACCCACGGCTAAGCCCCGCCGCCCAACCAAGGCGCAGGCGCCGAGCTGCCCCGGCGGGCGGCGCGCACCCCTCCTCTCTCGGGCCCAGCCTCGCGCACTCGCTCCCTGCCGCGGCTGTAACGCGCTTTCCCGTTGGCTGATCGCAAAGCGCCGCAGATTGGCGGAGGGGGCTCGAGGGGCGGGGGCGGCGATTGGCGGCCCGGAGCGCACGGCAATTGGCTGGAGCGGGGGCGGAGGGGGCGTGGCGTGGCGGAGGTCTAGGCAAGCGAGCGGAAGGGGCCCGTGTTCGCTCTTTCGTTTCAGTCCCCGGTCCGGGTCGCCAGCGCATCGCCGCAGCTCCCGCTGACCGCCCGGGGCCCGCCCTGCTCCTTGCCGGTTCCCGCCGGCCGTGCCCACCCTTACACTGAGACAACTCGGCCGCCGCCCCTGCGCCGCCAAGCACCGCCGCCATCATGGTGAAGATCACCAAGGTGAGGATGGCGGGCGGAGCAGTGCTCAGCCACCGGGCGGGAAGCGGGCGGCCGCCGCCATGTCGAGGTGGACGAATGGTGATGGGGGGGGGGAAGAGAGGCGGAGAAAGAAGCGGGGGGGAGGGAGACGGGTCGCTTTCCCGCTGGCGTCTCCCCAGGCCGCGCGACAGTTTCCAGGCCTCCCATCCCTCAGCCCGAAGATGGCGGCGAGGGGAGGGGCCTCGCCCTCCATGGAGGCGGTTTCAAGCTCTGTCCGGTCCTGTTCTCCTCCATGTTGTCGCGCGCGGAGGCCCGGTCGCGGGAGGGGAAACGGGGCTCAGAAGGGGGGGGATATGGAGGGGTAGAAGGTGGGGGACGGTAGCACAGCGGGGCGCGCCGCGTGCGAGTGCACCTAGGCCGAGGAGGGGTGGGGCCACGCCGCCGTGCGGACACGTGGTCCGCCGGGACGGAGCGAGCACGTGGGAGCGCGCCCCCCCTCCCCCCGCCTGTCCTGTCGGGACCCTGCGCCCCCGGTGTCCCCGTTACAGGCCTCCGCACCGCGGTGGGGCGGCCACGTGGTTGGGACAGTTGTCTGCCGGGGCGGCCCCGGAGTGTAACCGTGCTGTTCGGTGCCGGGAGGAGAAGCACGCCGCCTAAGAGGTCGTTGTCTCTTTCAGACCCCAAAGAATCAGATCAAACAGAAAAAAATGGCTCCTCCCCCGAAAAAGGTCGAGGAAAGCGAGGAAGAGGAGTCCTCTGAGCTAGAGGAAAGCAGCGGAGAAGAGGTGATTAATCTAGAAATGGAGTCAAAAGGATACACGTGTTACAGAAGTGTCATGAGGGTGGAGGGGTGCATAGTGTGTGACAGAGAATCGACGTTAATGAACAGTTAGTGTCTGTCAGCTGGATGTGGCTAAAGAATAAGCTATATGTCAAAAGAGAAAAGTGATGTTGGAGAGAGTAGCTTTGCTGCTCAGTCTGTACTTCCAGGGTCTGGGAAGGGCTGCTGGGATCTGAAAGCTGTCCTGGGATGGATAAGCAAATGGGCAATTAACTACCCTAGTAGACAGACAATTGGCAATAATTGGATTGTCACGCATAAAGAATACGCAAGACTAAAAATTTCTAGCTCTTTAATTCTAGCAGAGATATCACTGGTCTTGGTTCACTACCAGGAAATTTAGAGATGCGTTAATGTTCCATAATCAGTCTGTTAAAAATCATTAAAAAGCTGGTTTTGAGCTTTATTAATTCCATGGAATAGGCAGTTATGGTCATTCAGCAGAAACTTTTAAGTCTGTTTCCAAATGCTTTAGATTGTACTTGCTATATATTTGTCTGTCAGTGATGTAATAACAGGTTAAAGGGCCAGTGTAAGAATCTTGCACTGATTTGTATTTCAGGTGATCCCTCTGAAGAAACCACAAAAAGTAGCAGTTACACCAGCCAAGAAGGCTGCTACTCCTGCAAAGAAGGCTGCAACTCCTGCGAAAAAGGCAGTTACACCTGCCAAAAAGCCTGTGGCTACTCCAGCTAAAAAGGCTGTTGCTCCATCACCAAAAAAGGCTGCTGTCCTAACCAAGGGAGCAAAAAATGGCAAGAATGCTAAGAAGGATGAGAGCGAGGACGAAGATGAAGATGATGAAGAAGATGATGATGAGGAGGAAGATGAGGAAGATGATGAGTCTGGTACATTATTTTTGACTTACTTGTTCATCCTTGCATAAGTTGACTAAAACTGGTCCAATTGCGTTGCTGAATTTCAGTACTATTAGGATTGAAAGTTTAGCATTAATACGTATGAGAGGGGGTTCGCTAGTTAAGAGGTGGAAAAGAGGGAAAGGTGGGGAATTGGTGAAGTTTGCAGGAAGGAGAACTGGGCACTACATGCAGCCTTTGAAGTATCTTCTAGTTTTCTGATCGTTCTTTCCTGAACTTGGCCAAAGTCTTGTGCAAGTACTTTACTAGCAAAGTTTGAATGCTGGGTGGTATGAGTTAACACTTGTTGTGTTGTTGGTGCAGATGAGGAAGAGGAACCAGCAATGCCTGTGAAGCCTACAGCCAAAAAGCCTGCAGCAGTACCAGCCAAAAAGCCTGCAGTTGTGCCAGCAAAGCAAGAATCTGAAGATGATGATGATGAGGAGGAGGATGATGATGAGGAAGAAGATGATGGTATGTGAGATTTTGGAAAACTGACTCAAAGCAAGAAGGGGAAGAGCTTTTAAATATGTTAAACTAATAAGCACTTTTAGGGGAGCTAGAGGGGTTGTGTGTAACTTAATGTATTAGTGCTATTTTACTTTGGTTTAGTCTATGAAGGAGCCTTAGTCTTGAATATGTCTGAAATCTTGTGCTGAAATTGTTTCAGAGTCTGAAGATGAAGTCATGGACACAACCCCTGTTCAAGTGAAGAAGCCTGCTCCAGCAAAGGCTGCACCAGTGAAGTCGAAGGCAGACTCTGAAGATGAGGAAGATGAAGAGGATGATGAGGAAGATGAGGATGAAGAGGAGGATGAAGAGGATGCTGAGGAGGAAAGTGAGGATGAAAGTGAGTTTAAATGCTTTTTGAGGCTGTGACTCTTAAAAAGAATGATGCTTGAGCAACTTTTTTGTCCGATCATGGTCTTCTGGGCAGAGGAATAGTTGCTGTAGTGACAAGACAAGGTCTTGTGAATGATGAGTGTACAGGTTAATGCTTCAGTATCAGTCCAGTGTAGAAAGAGTTGTTTTGCACTTACCAGTGGTGGTGTTTGTTTTCTTATCACAGAACCTGTGAAGGAAGCACCTGGAAAGAGGAAGAAAGAAATGGCCAATAAAAGTGCACCAGAGGCCAAGAAAAAGAAAACAGATGGTAGGTGTTATGGGCTCATCAGATAATGCTTGCTGATGGACTGTTACTGGTGGGTGAGGCCTGTAACTGTGAAGTGCTGAGTGGGGCTTTTTTCCAGCACAAGTGATGATAATAAGGGACTTAATACTGAAGTATGATGTCACTTTTGAGCAGAAACTGATGTGCTAAAGCTGTCTGTTTCAGTTCTTAACCAAAAAAAAAAGCCCGAGCTGATAAATCTTTTCCTCTAAAGGGCCCACTTCAGCATTCTCCATCTTTGTGGGAAATTTGGTCTCCACCAAGGACTATGATGAACTGAAGGCTGGCCTCAAAGAATTCTTCGGGAAGAAGAATATTGAAGTTTTAGATGTCAGAATTGGTGCTTCCAAGTGAGTTCATCAGTAGGATTTTGGTGCTAATTTCTTATTGGCAGAATTTGTTTGGAGAGGTGCTTCCCTAAAGAGAGCTGCCACTTCAGTACAGAGCTGCTGTTCTGCACTGGTGTTAGTTATGTGGGTCAGTTAGCATTTACTTACTGACAGTCTGACTTGACCAGTGGGGAACTCTTCTTGTTCTGTGTGTCTGTGTTCTCTGCTACTAGAGGTAGATCAGCTTAAATAGTAAGGTTTCTTCTTTCAGGCGATTTGGCTATGTGGATTTTTCATCTGCTGAAGATCTGGATAAAGCTCTCCAACTGAATGGAAAGAAGTTAATGGGTTCAGAAGTCAAACTGGAAAAAGCGAAGAGCAAGGAAACTATGAAAGAAAATAAGAAAGGTACAGCCTGTAACTCCAAATACCTGTGCACATCAAAGAAAAGTTGTCATCAGGTCTTCGAGCAGGCTTGCAGTGTTACTCATGGCCCTTGTTCACTCTTTCTAGGCAGATCTTCCTGGTTTGGGCTCATCATAAACAGTTCTCAAATGCTGACATACGGCTAGGCAAATTCAGACTGGAATATCTGGAAATGTGATCACTAGAAATGCACTGTGTACGGGGGGGGGCTGAGGAAGATCTGTTCTTGATGCCTTTAAGAGAAGTATAGTGGCAGCCTAATTTCTGTCATAGTTGCTTTTTCAGTTTATGAAAGTGACTGCTTCTCACTAAACCAGCAGTGTAAATGAGAAGGGATTTTTTAAGCTGGTAATGTGAAAGTAACTTTTCTTTCTTTGCAGAGAGAGATGCCAGAACGCTGTTTGTGAAGAATCTGCCCTACCGCTTAACTGAAGATGAAATGAGAGAGGTGTTTGAAAACGCACAAGAAATTCGAATAGTAATGAACAAGGAGGGGAACAGCAAAGGGTGTGTAGCAGTTGGATATTTGATGTTCCTTTGCATTAGGAGTATAATTTTTGAAGTATTTTTCTTCCACATCCTTCCTTGCATTCACAAACTTTAATCCTTCCTGGAAGGAGGCATTCGCTTATGTGCTTTTCTGTGCTGCAGGATGGCCTACATTGAATTTAAAACAGAAGCTGAGGCAAACAAAGCTCTGGAGGAGAAGCAGGGCACAGAGATTGATGGTCGCGCCATGGTTATTGATTTCACTGGTGAGAAGAGCCATCAAGACCATCAGAAAGGTACTTTTCCAAATTAAAAATGTGCATACATATGACACTTAAGGTTTAATTTCACTTATTTAAGAAGTTTGCTAGAATAGAGCAACTTGAAGCACTGCAGGAAAACTGTAAGATAGCAGGGAGAGACCTTTTGCCTGTCTTGTGCTATGCATCCTGTCTTTGCTGCATGTTTTAGACAGGGGGGAACAGCTAGGCCAGATGACCCAAAACAGTGCTGCACTTTGCCTCACCTTGAGGTGAGAAGGGAGCAGCAACTACTTTCATTCTAGAGAGGGTCTTCTGACTAGAGGCAGAGCTTTCCTCCTCCAGACTTCCGCATTTACAGCACTGAATTTTCTCCATAGGAGGTGGAGAGAGAGAGTCAAAGACCTTAATTGTGAACAACCTCTCATACGCTGCTTCAGAAGAGACTCTCCAAGAACTGTTCAAGAAAGCATCTTCCATCAAGATGCCACAGACCAACCAGGGCAGGCCGAAAGGGTGTGTTGTGCTGTTCTTGGCATTACAAAGGACTTGGCTCTCTAGATCCTTGTGCTCCCAGGTTGACCTAAATCTTTCTCTCCAAATAGGTATGCATTTGTAGAATTCCCCACCACTGAGGATGCCAAAGAGGCATTGAATTCCTGTAACAACACAGAGATTGAAGGCAGAACAATCAGACTGGAGTTCAGTTCACCAGGGTGGCAGAAAGGGAACACGAACGCAAGAGGAGGATTTAATCGTAAGTGTTCAGGTTTGGTCTTGAGACAGCTGTGGCAGGAGTGTACCATTCATGTGAACTTAGGGCTGCATGTCTGTGGAGTGAAAGGCTTGCATCAAAAAGTGAGTGGGCTGGATATGATGACTGACTGTCTGAAATGCTGATGAAACTACTGCCAAAGTCCTCTAGATAGTCAAGTGCTGATCCAGCAGCATCTGTCCAGTTACTGTTCCTGTTGGTGAGATGCAAGCATCTATTTAAAAAAATAAAAAGGAGGGGGAAAAGTGTGTGTGTGGGGAAAATATATATATATTGACAGTACCAGTTACTTTTGATGTCAGGCCCTAACTACTAGTCCTGAAAAGTTTTCTAGGACTACTTTAAATGCCTGAGCTGTTCCTTCAAAACCAACCCTTCAGCCTTGCCAGCTGTTGTAGGAGCCTACAATGCAAGCTGACTGCTATGTTAAGTGGTGGCTACCTTGCTAGGGTTTAGTGATCTCTGAATGTATTCTTTTTCCATAGAACAAAGCAAAACATTGTTTGTCAGAGGCCTTTCGGAGGACACCACAGAGGAGACGCTAAGAGAATCATTTGAAGGCTCTATAAGTGCTAGAATAGTCACAGACAGAGACACAGGATCATCTAAAGGGTATGTTAAAACACCACTGGATTAGCTGGGTTGTTGTGAAGTCTCGCTTCAACTGGTAAGCGCAGTGCAGGTCAATACTCATGCTCATGTGGGTGATTTTTGAAGCTAGTAAATTGGAGGGAACCAGAAAACTAGCATATGTCTTTGGGTCTGTTCACAAACTCACTTCTCAATGAGCTCCTTCCTGCCAACAAATCCATGGCAGCCTATGGATTCGCGCGAGAAGAATATTAACTGTTCAGTACTGGCAAACTCGCAACAGGACTCCATCCGTTGTGATCGGCCACTGCTCTTCCACAAGTAATGCTGCTGCAGCAGTGCAGGCATTTGTTTCCGAAGGGATTGCTATCATGTACCTGTAGGTGGTGCTACAGCTTGCAGAATTTGATAGTCTGACCTTAACCTGCTTCCTAGGTTTGGGTTTGTGGACTTCAGCTCCCCAGAAGATGCCAAAGCAGCTAAAGAAGCCATGGAGGATGGAGAGATAGATGGAAACAAAGTGATCCTTGATTTTGCCAAGCCAAAGGGTGAATTTCAACGGGGCGGCGGATTTGGCGGTGGATTTGGTGGTCGTGGTGGCAGAGGAGGAGGCCGAGGAGGAAGAGGTGGATTTGGTGGCAGAGGGGGTGGCAGAGGATTTGGAGGTAAGAAGAGGCAAACAACTGCTGTTCTAGGGGGGCTTGTTCAAAAGCTAAATGGAAGCTTCTTCTAGGGATTGTGGTGTGGTGCCACCAGGGAGTGTTTGATGTGAATTTATTTCCTGTCCTGTGCCAGGGTGGGTTGGGCAACCTGTAACTCTTCTTGTTTTAACTTACTTTCTAGGTAGAGGAGGTGGCTTCCGAGGAGGCAGAGGAGGAGGTGGTGGAGAACACAAGCCACAAGGGAAGAAGATAAAGTTTGAATAAACTTCCCCTTTCCTTTCCCTTCTCCTGCTCTCTGAGACTATCTGAAAGGACTCCGGGGGTTTTTATTCTCCTTTGATCTTGGCGGAGCCTTCGGAGGACATTCCAAGATGCGAAGCAGTACTGTGAGCTGCTTGGAAGATACAGTTTTCATTTCAAGGAAGAGAGAGCAAGCCATTTTGACTGCTTGCTTATTCAAACAAACTTTTTAAAAAAAAATGAGCGCTAGATGTGGGAATTTACCCTTTGTCTGTGAGTTGTCTTGAATTTATAATGTTTTACCCATGTACAAAAGGTTTGGATTTTTTTTTTTCCTATAAACTCCTGTAGCATTTTTGCTGTAAAAATGCAAAATGTTTTATCATTTGTGCTTCAGCACCCTGTCGTGGACAGATTAAAGGACCTAAACTGGTTTCTGTTACTTCTGTGCCTCTGAATCAAGCAGGTCCAAGATAACCTCCTCTCTCAAGTTCAGATCATTACCACCAGAGATGGGACCTCCTGTCCTGCTTTCCTCTAGGCTGCGTCAGCTCCCAGCAGTGTATGTATGCAGGGAGGAGTAGGAGAGAGGAAGGCAATGGCTGGGAGAACTCAGTGGCTGTATAACCACCCTTTTTTTTTTAACTTAAGATGTATGTAATGTTGCATGCTAGCCAATTGCTTTTTTACTTTCTTTTTAAATGAGTAAAACAGTCTTCTACCAGGCCCCTGCAGCTCAGTCATACTGATATGCATTGCCTCTTGTCCTTCATTCTAGATTATTTTTTTTATCTTGACTTGTCCTGTTGTAAGAAGCAAACGATTAAAACATGGGCTTGGGCAGTATTAACCCTTGCAACCCTTGGTGCAGGTGACTTTCATTACGAGAGTGGGGATGAAGGTGCTGGGTCCTGGCCCACTCCTGCCAGCACATTACTGGCCTTTTTTCGAGCCAGGCAGTTGGCTGGTATCGCACAATGGTGGCTGTTTGGAGTACTGCTGCTCTTGGGTGCAGCATCCCCAAGGGGCACAGAATGCCTGGGGCAGCTATCGTTGTGGCTGCAGGGTTTGTGTAGTCGGCTGAACCTTGCCTTGGACACGGGGCCTTTCCTGTGTCCTGCCCGAGGCTTGTGCTTAGAGGCTGGTACTGACCTTGAGCCTCAGCCCTGTCGGGCAGCTTCACTCCCCTCGTGTACTGTAGCAACACTGGGAGCTTCCTGCCATGCAAAATCCTCGAAGGCCCTTCAGTGCTCATGTGCTGGTCTCCTCTCCATATGGATTCCCAAGCCACAGCCCATGGAGGTAAAAGGGTTTCTCTGAGGGCAGTGTTGAACAGCAGTGCGGGTATTACATTTAGCTTGGGGTTTCTGCTCCTCTTGAGGCCTGAGGAGGGGTCTGTGTTTTCCCCGCTCCCTGAGCCAGGGCTGCTCCTTTCCCGCCGTTTGGGCATCAGCCATTTTAGAGCCGCCACCCGGGACCCGCCGGCAAATGGTCGGAAGGCGGCGGCGCGGCCGGCCGCCAGGGGGCAGCACGTACCCGCGCTGGGGCCGGGGCCGGGGCCGGAGCCGCTGCTACCCCGGGGTGCTCAGCCCGGTCCCCGCGGGGCCGGGCAGGGCCCCGAGCGCTCCTCGCCCGCCGTGGGGTGAGCGAACACGGCGCGGAGGCCGTCCCCGCTTCCGGGTGTGTGAAGCGGTCAGCAAATTGGTTTGGGGGGTTGCTGTACCCTTCCCAAGCCCTAGCTTGCCTCTTGGCCTGCATTCGACCTCAGCCCTGCCCCGTGGGGCCCAGCGCCACTTTCACACCAGTATCTGGACCCTGCAGTCACTGTGGGGCCCTGGATCTCTGCTGGTACCCTGCGGAGGAGTCCTGGAGTGGGAGGACACAGCCCTGGGTCATGCTGGAGAGGAAAAGGGTGAGAGCATCCACAAGTGCATCTACTTAGCATTTTGCCTTTTGTCCCCACCTGGGAAATTTTTGGTGCCATTGGGAAGCTGGCCTTGGTGGTTGATGGCCCAGCCTGCCAAGTGCAGAATGTCCTGGTGGCCTTTGCTAGCCTCTCCACTCCCCATCACCTTGTTGAGCCCTGGAAACTAAGCTCTCAGTTCCCCAACACTGAGGTGAGACCCACAGGATCACCTATGGCTTTCCTCCAGCTTTGACCCCAGCCAGGCTCAAACCAGATGAGAGCTTGACCCTGCAGTTGTGTCTCAGTCTGCTCTGGGGTCACCATGCTGACCCATGGCATGTGTATCCCGTTATGCCATGGCCAGGGCATGTGTCACCCTTTGGCAGTGCTTTGATTCAGGAAAAAACAGGGAGCATGGTCCTGCCATGGAGGGGGCTGATAGGGACAGCATGGTGGCGATCTCCTTCAGGGTGAGCAGAGGGTGATAGACAAACCTGCCAAAGCAGCTCTTCCCGTGGAGGGTGATGTGAGAAGTTCCTCACTGCAGGGTGCCAGGATGATCTAAAGTTTACCTAGGTTTGAAATGCAGCTGGAGTGCATGGAGGACGGAAAATATCTACCAGCCCTTGTTAAACAACATACCAGGTTCCACGAGGAAGCTGTGCCAAGCTGGAACAGGGAAGCCACAGCCCCCAGATCCCACTCCAAGCAGTGGTTTTGCCACTGTAGTCCATTACCAAGTTTTGTTCCCAACCAGCCAAGCTGTTTTGGTCAGCAGAACCCCACTAGCAATGACACGAGGCAAGGGCTTGGGGATTTTTTTTCCTTCTCTTTTAACCTTTATTTAGAAACTACATTGTTCACCAAAGTCTACAAGGTTTCTCTGTACAGGTCCCACCAGGTGAAGAGCAACACTGAGAGATTTCTGCACTCAGCCCTGGCTCCCTGTATGCATTGCTACAGAGACCAAGAGCTATCCCTGCACGTAGGATAAATACACAACCCAATGTACTGTACCTGACATAAATTACTGAGGTGTCAATTTGGAAGTATTTCTGAACTCACTCCTGTTGGAAGGAGGGAGGGATGGGAAAGTGAAGGAGTGTTATGTGCTGCCTAAGGCCAGCGGGCACAGAAAGTGCCCCCAGGGCTCTGCCCTGCGCTGCCAGCACTTGCCCCAGGGACACGGTGCCGCTTGGTGCTTCATAAATCAAATTTCACAGTATCACTGCCAGCCCCAGTACCAACAGTTGAGCCCGGGCAGCAACGGGCTCTTTCTCTTCTCTTTCTCAAATTTGCATCTCATCTGAGCAGATGAGGGACGTTTGCCGAGAAGTGGCGTAGTTTGGCATCAAGGTGCCTTTTTTGACTGGTTTATGCCCTTTTCTGTTTGTTTTTAGACCTGGGGAACATACAGACTTGGAGTAAATGAAACGGGCCCATTTCCAAAGCACATTAAGAAAAGGAAAGGAGAGAAAAAAAAAAAGGCACTGCACAGGGGGATATTTGAGGTAGTCTAAATTTTTTCCTTTCAATGTCTGGCACCAGGGAGGGAGAGAGAGCGAGTGCACATGTGCCCATGTTTTGCTGTGCGTGCTCAGGGCCATCTGGGCATGCAAGTCGTAAGCATGGGGACATCCGCATGTGCAGAGCCTGTGCCTGGAGCTGGCGCACTAGCACCCAGGCACACGTGTGGCTTTGCACATGTCGGTGTCTTTGCTTACACCTGCAGTCGGTGGCTGGAGAGTATCCATGGCCCCTGTGTGGCCCAATGTCGCTCTGTGTTGGGGGGGTCTCCACCACACAGCTGGTTTGTGGCTCCTCTTGACAGCTCCCAGTGGCCCTTTCAGCCCAAAGAAAAAGGGCCATGTCCTGTGATACCATTCCATCATGCTCCTGGGCCTCATCCTTCAGAACACGGCAACACCTCTGAGAGTAGCAGCTGTGGTGCAAAACACCAGCCCCCCCTTCACCTTATCCCCTGGGACCCCACTCCACGTTCCAGGGCAGGACTGGTGCTCTCCAACCTGCCCTGGAGCACAGAGCTTGCTGTAAATTCAGGGCTAAGCCCAAGCAGCCACACACATGGGGTCTTTGAGGGCTGTCATCCCTATCTGAGGCAACCCCACCAGGACAGCCCTGCTGCAAGGAGAGGGTCTCCCTGCAGCAAGTCCCCAGGATGCCTGCACCCAAGCTGGGGTACCAGGTGAGATAAGCTTCTGTGCTGCTGCAGCTGGGGCTAAGTTTCTCTGCCACTTCCTTGGCCAGGGGCAAGGGCAGCCTGCCTCGTCCCTTCCCTTTCCTGCCAGGAGGAACAAATCCCTGAGGAATTTTGGCTGGGTACATTCCTACAGAGCGCACAAACAGTGAGGCCGGCAGAGTGGCTAGGGAGCAGAGCACAGCCTGGGCTAGTGCTGGGATCCAGCATCATGCGGGACCCTCTACTGGTGACGAAGACCCTGATCCCCTGACCACCTGGCTGAAACCCTAATGGGTGCTCGGGGCTGGTGAGGTCCGGCCTCAGAGGAGAGCCCCTTTCCACAGCTGCATAGTGGCGACACAAGAGAGGACTTCAGCAGGGGGGAACCCAATGGTCACAGGGTCAGTGTCACTAAAACCTTGCATGGAGGAGAAATCTGAGAAAATAAATAAAATCCCCTTGACTTTTGGGCCATAGGGGGCTCATGCACTTGTAAACCACTCAACTCCCTTGGAGCAGCTTCCCTGGATAGCCAGACCCTGAACATCTCCAAAAAATACCTGTGCCACATCCCTCCCTGCGTCCCCCCACCCCACAGTGCATCATGCTCCAGTGGAGGTGGTACTTAAACCAGAGCACAAACCCCTCTGCCCTTTCCCTCTCTCTCTTAACTTTGTGCTAGATTTGTTGTGTTGGTTTTTATCTCTTCTTTTTCAGCAACCCCCAACCCAGCTGGAGATAAGTGAATCACATTACAGTACAGGAGCAAACACTATTGCAAGCCCTGCCTGCGAGCGCAGTGTCTCTGCCCTCCTCGCCCCAGAAGGAGTTGTCCCTGGAGGATTTGTGTGCCACCAGCAGACATTCTCCCCATCCCAGAGCAGGGATCGATTGTCCCAGCCCTTCTAGTCCCAGCTCTCCAGAGAGACTGAGCTAAAGGACATTGAGTTTTCTTGAGCATGTCAAGTTACTGTGGACCAAGTCCCACATTTGGAGCAACTCTGGAGGCAGCAGTTTATGAACCACCAGGACACTCCGGAAAAAACATGGCTCCTTGTTCATCTTGCTGTTCTTGTTCTTCACAATGCCAAAAGTTTTGAAGCCCTCATGCCCAACAGGTGCTACATTAAGGACCTGCAAGCACATCCCTAGGAAGACGTCGTCGATGGGGTACAGCTCCAGCGTCTCTGAGGTTTTGTGTAGCCTCTTGGCCAGGGGTCCATCCATGATGAAGCCCCCACCTCCTACATAGGGTGGGTAATTGCTTTTGTTGTAGAGGGCGCTGGGGATGTAGTACTTGTTCTCCTTCTTCCGAATCGGCTTGGCCTTGTAGAGGACATCCCCCACGAAGAGGTCCTCTCCCTCTTTCTTGTCGTCCAGGAACTCCAGGATGTTGCTGGGATTCACGAACACATCATCGTCACCTTTGAAGATGAAGCGGACGTTGTCACAGTAGATGTTCAGCCACTTCAGGAAATGGACCTCTTTGAGGGTGAGGTTGAAAAAGGTGTCCAGGAAATCCCACTGCAAGATGTCCCCATAGATGAGGTTCTCGTAATCCAGCAGTTTCTGGTAGTTGGCTTTCTCCTCCTCCTTGGAAGCTGTGCCCAGCAAGAACAGTGTCCTGATCCTCTTGCCATCCACGTCCTTCTCCTGTCCCCAGGTTCTGCGGATGGCCTCGCGGCGGTCGTGCTGCGTGATGATAGACTTGACCACAATGAGCAGGTAGACATCCCCGCTGCATTTTTCAGGGTGGTTGATCAGCATGGGAAAGTAGCGGCAATGCCGATAGAGCAGGAACTGCTGGAAGTTGGGCTCCAGCCCTTTGAACCAGTCCACCTTGCTTAAGTTCTGATTGGCTGAGCAGTTGGTAGTGCTGACATCCCAGGATTTTGCTTGCTCTGCAGTTATGCTCTCCTCCTTCCCAGGAGCTTTCTCCTTGCTGTTCCAGAAAGTGCTGGTGATGGAGAAGGCACTGTCTCTCTTCTGTGTTTTAAGGGGCTCCAGCAGGGGCAGGTCTTTCTGCTGCTGGCCCTGCGTGAAATGGTTGGGTGCCATTCCGCGCTGCAGCACTGTTACTGTGATCACCAGCAAGAAGGAGAGGCAAATGGTTTTGTAGATGGTCTTCTTCCTAAAGGGACAAGACATGGGGATTAAGGAAAGGAAACTGCAGGCTGCAAGAGGCCTGTCTGCAGAAGCACTTCCTGGAGAGGTCATGGGATGCTCATAATCTGTGTCCCATCACCCTTTGACAGGCAGCAGTCTTGTGGGAAGAGCTGTAGGACACTTCCATGTGCGCTTTTCCCACCTGCATCCCGCTTATGGGGGTACTGTTGGGTGTTCTGGCCTTCTTTCAGGACCCGTTACTTCACTTTGCAGTGATAATAAGGAGCAGCAGACACACTGCAGTTTGAGGGCAGATTTCTCAGCCTGCAGCAAACCAGGTATCTGCATGTGCAGGATGTGTGGGGGAATAGGGGTGGTAAATCACACACTTGTGGGACCATGCTGCTGCTCTCAACTGCTGCAGATCCATCTATCACCCAAGGAAGCTGCTGGCTCAGGGGACAAACCCTGAAGCTCACCGGGGGCTTGAGCAGGATCATCCTGTGGTCTTTGAGACAGTGGGAATGCTGCACTCAGGGATTACAGATGCACTAGATACTACCCCCTCTGCCCCCCAACCTGCTTTTTACACAGTTAAAGGTGGGAGGAGACAAAATGCTTGTTCCATCCATCTGCACTGTGCTGCCCTGCAGTGCCTGGCTCCCCTCCACAGCTGGCATATCTGCACTGATTTCTTCCTGCCGCAGCTGACTTCCACATGCCCACTGGGGTCCTGATGGCTTCCCAAGGGCAGCCCCATCTCTGGCTGCTCCTAAGGTGCTTGGCAGTCCCTAATACACCTTTCATGGGTGAAAGGGACATCAGCTGGGAAGTCAAAGGAGACACGTGTGGCACCAGCCACCTGGCTCCCCTGTGCCTGTCCTCTTGGTGACAGAAGCATGTCCCAGCCCTGGTGCCCTGTTGGGAGCCAGAAAGATCCAAGACCATCTCTACTAGGCAGATGGCACCTTCATTTTGGGATAGTCCAGGGAAGGAGCTTGGGGCTGAAATCTGAAACATTTAACCAATGTAATTTCCAGGTAGCCGGAAAAAAAAACAAACGAAGCATTGAAATGTTCTTGGCTCTGGGGACTGGATTGTGATCTGCTAGGACACTGGGAAGCTCCTGGGGTTTTGGGACACAGGCTGCCCCAAAGCACCTGGCTTTATGGGACACCCCATATGTAGTCCCAGGGCTCCCCAGGGCAGGTGACAGCACTGCTCCTGGGGACTCTGGCCACCATGAAATGGAGCCCCAGGTGGGAGCCGGGGAACCAGGAGCTTCTGGGGGCTCTTCTTTCTTGTCTTCACCCTCATTTATGTGTGAAAGCTGTGATCAGTAGTGTGGACTGAGAGAACAAGCATGGAAATAAGTAATTATGAGTAAATGGATAGATATTCCACATCCAGTTTTATATGTGGCCACTCATCTGAGACTGATGAGGGAGCAGTTCTGATTAGATCTCACCATTCCCTTAACCCTCTCCAGCCCTGACCAAACAGCTCTGAGCTTATTCTTAGAAACCCTTCTGTCCCAATAGAACTGTAACCCTGCATATAGCCAAGCAATGTTTAAAACTTCAGAATAATAGCAAAAATAACCCCAGTCACCCCAGCGGCACCGATCCCATCCTGACACCCCAGCCTTGCTCCCATCCCATTCCATCCCATCCTATCCTTACACAACCCGCTGCCCCAAGGACAACCCACGATGAGGTACCCAGCCCAAAGGACAAACAGTGTTTCCCCACGGGGAAGGGAATTACTGATATAATTTCAAAAAATTTACATAGGTAGGGCTGTCGCTCACTCGCACGGATGGGTCCCACCCTCGGCAGGCGCTGCCTGACAGAGCCAGGAGCTGGATGGAGCCACTCACCCCATCACCTTCCCTGGGCCACTGCTTTTGATTTTAGCCAGGCAGAAAACACTGCCCTGGGGCTGAGGGGCGAGCTCTGTCTTTCTGTAAGAGGAGGAAGGCTCGGGTAGCCTGGGTACATGTGGGTATATCAGTGAGGTGTTGCACAACAGCATAGAAACTTATTCCTTTTCAGCAGACACCATTTCCCAGTTTTCACTGGTTCAACATGCAATTTTTGCTCTGTTATAAAAATTTGTTTGGGATTTTTCCTATACGTCTGCCTCTGGAAACCACGGAGGCACCACTGGGTCCAACAGGAACCAGGAGCCCAGCAGCTGCCTTCTGCCCCACAGAAACCCCATCCCTGCACTGGCAAGAAAGTTTGGGGACTGAGGGGACCCTGAGCCACAACTGCAGGTGGATTTGAGAGTCAAAAGATGTGTACATCTTTTCTGATCTCAAGTATTTCTGTTTTGTGGTGTCCTCAGCTGAGAAGTACTTTAGGAGGGAGAAACCATGTCGTGCTCTTCAGAGCCCCCAGGAACCACTGCTTTGCAAGGTGAGGGAAGTGCTTAAGGTTTGCTGCCATCAGAGAAATCACCCTGCTGAGCCCCAGCACCCTCCTCTGGGCATAACCCTGGCAGTGTCCTCAAGATCCCAGGGCACCCGGCGCTGCGGAGCCCAAGGTCGCAGCAACCCGCACCCATCCCGGCTGAGCTCCTGCCAGCGCCAGCCAGGACTGACTGCTCCAGCTGCCGGTGTCAGTGCCACTAAGAGAGCTTTGAAAGGGTCCCAACCCGCTCCTGCTCTTCCTTTTCTCCACCAGAAAAAGCTCAAAAGCCTCCCTGTGAGACAGCCAGGCCACTGATGGCTGTGCCCCGGCAGTTAAACATAAATCCCCAAATTAGAGGTGGGCAGTTTCCCTTTCAGGTGGTGATGCTGTAGAGCAGCGAAGCCCCAGAAGACTGGGGCTCTCCATCCCCCGTCCCCAGAGAGACACACAGCGGCTTTTGATCCGTATGAAAACCTCTTTGATCAGCCAGGGCTATCTATTTATTTGGATTTTTCTGGCCCCTCAATTAGACTCAGTCACTGAGCCGGCGGAGGCACTGCCAGCATAGAGCCCTTTCTGTTGGTAGTGCCAAGGGCTGGGGAGAGGGGATCTTGTCTAGAAGGGGGAGAAAGCACCCAAATGTCTCCAAAAGCAGCTGGGTGCAAGCGCCAAGTGGGGCCCCAGCTCACGACGGTTCTCCCCAGTCCCGGGGTATCCAGGGATTATAAAATATGTCTGGTTTAAAGTATAAAAGGTATTTAGGTTAAAGTAAAACTAGTAACGGTAAAAAGAGCGGGCTGGGGAAGAGGCAAGAGCCAAACCGCTGGATGACTCCCCCCGCCGTGGGAATCTGCCCCCAGTCTGGCGCAGCCGTGGGACAGGGACCCACGGGCAGGTCTGGCTGTCCCCACGGCCCCACTCTCCCTGACCACGCCACGCAAACCAGCGCTTTGCAGAGAAAGGCAGGGAAAGGCATCCCCGGAGAAGGGGGGGGACGACGGGGACTGACCGCCAGCGCCTGCCCGGTGCCCCCGTCCCGGCTCCCGCCGGAGCTCCGGTGCGCCGGGATGGGACGAGGTTTGCTCCAGGACCGGGCACCCCAGAAAGCCTTCCCCGGGGTACCCCGCTCAGGAGGGTACGGGAACGGGACCCCCGCCTCGGAGCTCTCTGAAGAGTCGAGCGGGATGGGGGGCGCCCCTCCTGGGACGGGGACAGACGAGCAGGGCACAAAGGGCAGACGCGTCCTTTGCCCATTCCCATGAGCATCCTCCTCACCAAAGCTGCCCGTTCCCCGCCAGCCGCCCCTGCGACACCCCTGGGAAGGGACCCGATAGGAACGGGACCTCGCAGTCCCCAGGCTTCTGGCAGGACGCAGCGCCGGGGCGGTGGAGAGCAGCAGGGACCACAGGGCTCCAGACGGTGCCGGAGCGGAGCTCGGGCTCCTCGTAGTCACTCACCACTGGAACATGCTGGGAGTGGGACGGGGCGGCAGCTCCGCTGCTGGCCGGGGCTGCCCGCGGTCCGGGCGCTTCTCTCTGTCCTCTTCCTCTTCCTCCTCCTCTTTTTTTCTCTTCCCCCCTCCCCTACTTTTTCGCTTTTCCCTCCCCTCAGTCTCCGAGGTGGAGCCAAGAGGGATGGCAGAGCAGGTAGGTTAACTCTTGCCCTGCCCCTCCGTCACCCCCAGCTTCATCAGCAGTCAGAGCTGCCACGGGAAGGGGTTTAAGGGCGACACTCCACGATTCCCCCTGAAGACCCTCCCCGCTGCTGATGGGACACCCATCAGGAGCTGGGAGCTCAGGGTGGGGAATGTCCAATCCCGGCATCCTGCAGGGTCTTCTGCAGCCCGGGCACAGTGCTCTCTCTGGGGTGCTTATCCCTGCCCCATAGCCGTAAATTGCAAAAGATCCCAGCTATGGGAAGGGGATCTCAGTGGTCACCAGGAGAGGTGCTTTTGGCAGCTGGGATTTGATCTCTGGAAAAGGAATGTGTGTCTTTTCTGTTCACCCCTGCTTCTCCCAACACAGGCAGGTTACTTTGGGATGAATCCCAAAAGGGAGCTGAGGCCCAACAGCAGTTTCTCATGGGGGCACTGAGATCTGAGATCGCAGCTTTGCCTCTGTACAAAGCATGGTTGGGGATCCCTAGAGCAATGAGCCCCACATCTCCTGCAACCCACTTCTTATCCAGGATCCCCACCTCTCCTTGGACACCCATCTGTCCTGCGACCCCATTTCTCCCAGGACCCACATCTCACTCAAGATTCACACCTTGTCAGGGAACAACATTCTTCCCAGGACTCCCACCTCACTGGGCACCCATGCTCCTTCCAGGACCCACACATCTGCTGGGTCCACACTGCACCTGGGAGGACAGAGAGTCAAGATGAAGGGTTGCTGCAGCAGGAAGATGCCTGCTTGGCATGCCAGGACCTGTCTCATGGGTCGAATTCCACCAGCACCACAGACAGGTGATGTGTCCTTCATACTACTCTTTCAGCTCTGGTTTGAAGCAGTGTTTCACCAGCTACTGCAGCCATATCAACATGGGACATCTGATTGCCCATTTAGAAGCTGAGTTCAGACCTTCCTTTCCTGTTAAGTGTTAGCATCTCAGTTGAGGGTCTTTTTCAGCCATGAAAATAAGTCTCTATCATTTCTGTAATTTCTCCCTTTTTGCCATCTTCCCATCCTCACCAGCCACCCATGTCAACTGTGAAGCCAGACTGGGAAGACTCCAGGAAATCCTTTGGATATTTCCTTTCCTGGCCAGCAGAGATATCCCAGTCCCTCGCCCTGCAACCCCTCTGCATTTCACACTAGTTAAGGCTCTTCCACAGCTCTCACAACCCCTGGGAAACACTGTGCTTGTCGTGGGAAAGGCTCTTCTGTTCCAAGGCTGAACAACACAGTGGGACCCACAAAACCTTTGCTACTCAAGCAGCATTTGGTCCTGCTCCAAGAAAACCCCAAGTGCAGCTCAGTTTGTGGAGGAAAGTTGCATAGCTTTCTCCAGACCTGCTTCTCAATCCTTATCTCAGCTTATCACTTTCCCAGATGCCCTGCAGCTCTGTGTCCTGGGGGCTGTGAAGGCTCCCTGGAAAACACTGCCCAAACAGGCTGCACCAGCTCTGCAGCACCCCACAACCTTGTCACGGCCAAAGGTCCCTACACACCTTCCCTGATTTCTTTGTAGTCTGTTCGTGTTGCCCACGGGGAAGTCTGTATCTGCTGAACTCATGGCCACAAGGAAATCGTGGCTGTGAGAGGCAAGGAGAAAGGCTGTTTGGGATACGCTGAAAAGCCCCGACACTGATATCCGCTTGACAAGAGTGGGATGTGAGAGGGACATGTCTCATCCCTGTAACACTGGGGTTGTAGGTACACACTGGCCCATGGCTGGGAACTCACCCCACTCTGCCTTCTCATGGAGGAGGACTGTATTGGAGAAGCTCCCCTTCACAGTCACAAAGGGATGTGAAGCGCACCAAAAGTACAGCCACCATCTCCTCCTTGCAACATGCTCTGGGACCACGATGGGGACAGGAATGGCAGCAGCATCCCCACCATGGGGAGCACAGACTGGAGCACATGCTGCAGCTGCAGGGGACACCCAGACACCGTTGGTGTACAACAGGCTCCTAGGGCTCTCTGATCTCCCAGCATCAGCACGTCCAGCTGGCAAGGCCAGCGCCAGCCATGGTGCAGTGTACCTGATGAGCCCTGCTCTCCCTGCAGCAGAGCCACTTCCATGCCTGGTGCAGGGCTCGTGATAGCCTGTGGCAGGGAGCTCTGACAGCCATGCTCCCAGGCTCCTGACTTTCTGACGGCTGCTTCCCTGCAGGAAAGTGGCCTGAGAGCGAGAACTTCCTGGATACTCCTGTGCTGATGCACAGGGTTTCGGCTCAATTCTCTGTGCAGGCAGGCCCTGCTCCCACCTCCCTCTGTGTGGACAGATGCACGTCCCATTGAGTGAGAGCACTTGCAGACCTGGGGTGTGCTGCCTTTGCAAAACCTTGCTTCTGATCGTCATTAAAGACTCAAATAGTGCCATGTCTGGAGCTGCTCATGACAGAGATAAGCATTGTCCTAGGCACCTCTGGCACCACCGGCTCCTGTTTCAAGGCTGACTCTTAAGATGAAGCAGCATTTTTTACATTTGTTTCATCGTTAGATAGAAAAGTTTTGGACAAACCTGTGTTTTTGTGCTCCCCAGATTCACCCTGGGAAAGCAGAAAGGCAGCAGGAAGTTTAAAACCAGACTGAAAGTGTTTTCTTTTTGAAAAATGAAAAGAAATCCTCCTCCACAGACCGTTCCCTTGCCTCTTTCCAGCACTTGGCCAGGACAGGTTTTATCTGAGCAGCCACAACCCCTGTGCTGAGAGTGAAACCTGAAAAAGAGAAACCTGAATTTTGTTGTTAGCCCAAAATCAGAGCCAGGGGAAGCAGCACTTCACCAGGAGCAAACCCAGCCACCAGCAGACCTCTGCTGTTTCTGCCCATTCTGCCTGAATCCATCACCCTGCCCCTCCTTTGCTGCAGCACCCAGCACCCTTACTTCTTAGGTCTAAGCCATTAGACTGAAATTTGGAGGCACCAGGTGCCTTTCTGGCACAGTTGGCAGAGCTGCAGATGTCTGGAGAAAGGCTTTTGGGTGGCAGGTACTGGTCAGGCATGGAAAAGCTGAGCTCCTTTGCCTTGAGCAACGCCGGTGACACCACGATCCTGTAAAAGCTGGCAGGCGACCTGCAGGAAATAACACTCAGGCACAACATCATTGTAATGTATGGGGATGCAGAACGGAAAGTGATGCACAGATTCCATCATCAGATGATGACATCAGCTTCTGCTGGCACCAGCCACCTCTGTGGCCACCAGTCCCAGGACCCATTTGGAGACAGTTGGTACCAGTGCCACACACTCGCCTCCCACCTGAGCATCACTCCCAGTGCCGCTACTAGAGATGGGGGCAAGCAACCTGTGGGGATGCAAGGCTTTGGAGCTGGCACCTAACAGGGCTATGGGGCATCATTTGGGCAAAGGGAAAGGGTGAGGACTGGGGCGATGCCAAAGCATCTCATTTAGATGTTCTCAAAGCAAACCACAACACTTTTTTTGTTGCAAGAAACCTCTTCCCATTTCAAAGCAGACCTGGACTAAAATTTTCTCTTTTTTTTTTTTTTTTTGGGAATATATATATATATATATATATATATAAAGTACAAAGAAAACAGTGAGCTTTTTTTATGAAGTTTATGTAATCCCAGAGGACTGGCTAGTGGCAGGTTGACCCAGCCAGTATTTTCCCACTGATGGTTTGGTTTTTTTTTTCACTGGGAAAAGCTGTCCTGGTTTCTTTGCTATGGGGGCTTTTTCTGTTGCTTTCTGATTTGTTTCCATTCCAGCAAATTACATGTACACAGAAAAAGGCTCATCTCTTCTCCTGGCAACTCTCATACATCCTGGCCCCTCGTGCCAGTGCCACAGTCCCCAGGCTGGGTTTTCCACACAAGCCAAGGTCCTGTTGCCCCATGACCTGTGGGTACACCCAAACAAGCCCTCTCCTCGGAGACCTTTGAGTGCCTGGAGCAGGACCAAGGTCTCAGCCTGACTCAAGACTGACAGCAAGAGGTGGTCACACATTTAGGTTTTAATTCGTTAAACCGCTCACCTGTGACGTACCCTGTGGTGGGGAGAGAGGACAAGGCTGCTGTTTGTTTAGCTGAGCCAGACTCAAGGCACGTCACTTGCAGGCAAACATCCTGGATGTGATAGGACATGGGAAGTCGCTTTATCCCTGCACTGTTGTTTTCTAAGCACCTTTTTTGATGCTGCTTGGGCTGTGCCAGCAGGTAGAGAATAAACCTGGGAGACTCACCCATTCTTGACGCGTGGAATGCTAGGGAACACAACCAGGGACCAGCACTACTTCTGTCCCAGCCCTTGGTTCTCATGGGCAAATTAGGATTAATTATTATCCCGGTTTATTGCAGAGTGAACACCACCAGCTTGGGAGCTGGGGCAGATGACATTTACTGGCCAGAACTGACGTGGGAGGCTACGAAAGACAGCCACCCCACAGAAAGCTCCCTGGGCGTCCCTACCCTTTACAGGGCCATAAACTAGCCCCTGAGCACAGGGTGGGTTATTTTACCCAATAACCCAGGGCCCTGCAGCCATTTCTGTTCCAGTGACTCTGCCAGATGGGGACGCTGCTGGCTCCTGGGTGGAAGCAGGAGGAGGTTTTCTGGCCTTCCAAAACTGGGGTCTCCCACCTGCTCCATTGGCCTTGTCAGCTGTCACAGCAACAGTGGAGGCTGCTGAAACACCTCAAGCAGTAGCTGAAAGCAACATCTGCTTCCCTGCTTGGAATCACCCCCCCCACACCCCTGCTAGGGGGTCCCCAAGCCATTGCTGCCCTTTGCAGCCCCAACCTGCCTCTGGGCCACCTCATGAGAGCACAATGCCCAGGGAAGGGGACGCAGACCCCACAGCTGCAGTGCTGGGGTATAGGAGGATGAGGTGAGATCCAAGTGACACAGGCTCAGGGAAAGACAGGGGACAGGGTGATGGCATGGTGCTGGTGGAGCTGATGCTGTTGCATCCATGTCCACAGGTGGGGTGTGAGCTGGGGTTGGCAGGGAAGTGCTGCTCTGGCCTTTGTGCCGGGAGCTGCAGGAGCAGGGCAGGGGGATGCACTCAACACACCTGGGTGAGCAAAACCCTGGGGCTGGATCCAGTCAAGGGTTTGCCTCCTTGGGCTGCCCCTGCCTCAGTTTCCCCTGCAAAAAAGCCACCCTCCAGCTTAGGGCTGCTTCCTGGAATGGATGCTGCCTCCTCTCCCTGGAGGATTTGTACCCCTGGGATGCCTGGGTCTCCTGGGGAGCCCAGTGTGGCCATGCTGTTGCTTTAAATCAGCAGCTGGATCCAGCTGTGACTGCAAGTAACCCTCACCGCAGCCTTGCCCAGGCTTTTTATGCATTTTCCAGTGGTTCCAGAGGCGCTTGGCGGCAGTGCACAGGGGAAACCAGACTCACACTGGCGAGCAGGGAAGGGAGGGGAAAGGGAAAACCTTTCCCTTCCCAAAGGAGCAGGGGGAGCCCAATACTGTAGCTCTGGCAGTGGGCAGGGAGAAGACAGCTTGTGGTTCTGCCTCTTGCGGAGTGATGTGAACAGTCTTGTGGTTGGACACAAGAGGCCCTGGCTTGTCTTTCCCTGCCCAGTGTGCCCTGTGAGAAGTGCTTATCCCAGTGTGCCTCAGTTTCCCTCTCTCTGCTCACCCAATTCAGCCTCACACAGAAAGCATCAAGGTCTGGGTTTGTCCTGTGAACCTGTGGCAGTGAAGAAAACAAGCCCATGAAGACACAGGTTGGAGAAAGCCTAGAAGAATGGGAATGTGGGGCTAAGAATAGAGACATGTTCGTGCCGCCCAGATTCAGAAAGGTGGGAGGACATTGGTGTGCTTGGCCTTGGGAGGGGAAGGTAAGGACCTGTCCTGCTGTCTGCATCCAGAACCCTCCCAAAGAGCAATGATAAAAGAGGGAAACAGGAGGGAGACATTCTCAGGTTGCAGGGCTGGAAAAGCAGTGATGTCATGCCAATGCTGAACCTGCCTGCAGAGATGCTCCTGCGCATTGCAGGGCCCATGGGCCTATCCTGCTCAGCCTCGCCACCCTGACCATCCTGCAAAGCCAGACACAGACACAAGCACTGGTTGGGCATCTGCCCACAGAAACTGCTCTCCCAGCTCCAGCCTGGGCTGGGCTCGGGGTGCTGGCACGCTGTGCTCACAGCCCTCGGAAGCCCTGCTGCCTGGCTCAGACCCAGGAGCCACGAGCTGCGAGCGACGTGTTTTCCATCGGGTAGGAGAGTGCTCACCATGTCTGCCATGAGTCAGATGAAAAGGGCGGCTCAGGAGTCACCTGAGCTCGGTGGCTCCCTGCCCGCGGCCCCTCTCCAGTCCAAGTGGAAAAACATGCGGGGCCCCGGCGCAGTGCCTGCCGAGACCCTGCGCTGTGTCCGGGCCCCCTCCTGGGCCGGCAGATGCAGAAACACTCACATTAGCCTTTTTTGGCCAAATTGGTTCAGGAGGGAGGCAGCGGCGACTCAGACATCCCTGGCCTGTGCCTCTGCTCGTCATTAATCATCACTTGGCTGCTGCTCACTGCCT
The DNA here is from genome assembly GCF_034315485.1 of Pezoporus occidentalis. NCBI lineage: Eukaryota > Metazoa > Chordata > Aves > Psittaciformes > Psittacidae > Pezoporus > Pezoporus occidentalis. The sequence continues at coordinate 171,523 of NW_026915235.1, forward strand.
GCGCCAAACCTGGCCTCTGCTACAGCCACTGGTGGGTCCATGTCCAGCAAGAGAAAGAGGGCATGCGGATACAAATTTCCCCCTATTTGGCTGGGGCTACTGGATGAAGCCATGGCAAAGCTCCCTGCTTCTGCATGTGCAAGAAAGGAGGGAAGTACCCAGCACCCACAGTGCCAGCCCCAGGCAGGCACCCACCCTGTACAGCAATGACCCTTGCATGGACGCTGCTTCCCAGCCCAGCTCAGGCAGCTGATGGGAGAGGTGGCAACAGCAGTTTGCTAGCCTGGGAGTATTTTAGCCATGCAAGAGCCCTCAGGAGAGGAGAAGAGAGTCGGCACACCCAGCTGCATTCCTGAGGTTTGGTTTCCATGGTGGGATGTTCACCCGACAGTGAAGTCATGCTGTGGGCTGAGATGGCCAGTGAGTTAATGCATGGATCCAGCTCCTTCCTTTATTCACAGCAAGCGCAGCTACAGCCCTGTGCCATCCGTTGGGATAATGGTTCTGCCGTGGCTCTGGTGTTTCTAGCATCTTGGTCCAGGGAGGCTCCAGACACTGCTGCTGGGTTGATCCCTACCTCACCATGGGAAATTGGCTCCTGCTGCAGGGTGGAGGAACAAAGTGATGGCTCTCAGGGGTCCTTCCAGCCCATTTGTGTCATCGCACTGTGCTCCCCATAGTGTTTTACTTTCCTTCATCCTACTGCTGCCACTGGTGACAACAGAACAGAAAAGCACCACCCTAAGAGGTCACTCATGTAGGGCCAAAGCCTTGAAGATCTGCCCAGCGTTAGGGATAGGTGGGTAAGGTTGGGGAGCTGGACAACATGGAAAGAGGAGGATGGACAGGTCCTCGGGGTGAGGGGGCAGGGACAGTCCCTGGCACCAGCAGCTCACAGAGTCAACATGGGGCATGTGGCTGTGGAGTTTGGCTCTGGGGCCCCACAGATCAATGAACCAGAGGTGTGGTGGAGGAACTGCCTCTGGGACAGCAGCCAACAAGCTAGTAAGATTATTCCTAGCTCCTGGAGTGATTTTCTGCAGGTCTAGAGGCACAGGAGCTCTCTCTCAGCTGCCTGGAGCCACCAGCCACCCTCCTCATTTGCTCTGCGGGTGAGACCCTGTGCTTTTGGGCTGCAGTTACTTGTGTTAGCAGGAAATTTCTTAGTGTGACTTTTCAGCAAAGGTCAGCTCCTTTGCAGTTCAGCCAGATAAAACCCCATTAAAAAGCATCTCTGCTTTGGATGCACCTCTTCACCAGCCACCGCTGGATTGCTTTCTGCACTCACACTCTCTGCACTAGTCCCAGCTTCCTGCTGTCCCCAGCGGCTTGAAGACTGAGGCAAGCTGAACCCCACAGGGTCTCTACTCTTTTGTGCACATGCTGGTGTCTTGCATGAGCACATGATGCCTCTTGAAGACAGTAGGATGCAGCTAAACCCTGGTTGGGCATGTCACGAGGAACCTCTTTGGGTGCTGGCACCCCTATGCACAAGGCTATTTGTTTGCTTTCTAGATGGACCCAGACCTTCCCATGCATGCTTGTGTTCAATCCAAACCCAAAAACCATCCCTCCTTCACATGCAGCCAGATGAGGAGGTTCTAACTGGGATGTCACCAAAAAGCCACCTTCCCTTTAGGGAATGGCACTGAACCACCAGCAATGTCAGATGCAGGAGATGGGGCAGGCTGCCTCCAAGGCCTGCTACAGCAGGTGACATCCCTTGGGATCGGGAACTGTAAGGGGCTGGCACAGCCTGGCAGCTGCCCAGGTGTGTATCAGCCAGACCGGGAAGCACACAGCCAAACTGAGCCCGAGCTACAGCCAAAGAAAACCAGCGGCTCCAGGGCTGCTTTGCACCAGCCAGGGTGGAGCACCAGCCTTGCAAGCCAGTGCTTGGGGCACCAGAGGGTGACACAAGGCAGTTCCCCATCTTGAGGACCTCACAAAGCTTTCTCGGGCTCACCCAGCCCTTCCACAAGCTTTGTTTGCTCGGCACATGAAGGTTAAGTGATGTACCTGGGGCGCAGGTGAACCCAGCCTTCGCTGCCCCCTCCCCAACCCCATGCACGCATGCAGGTTTTGTCACCCAAGTCCCTCTGCCCCAGCCTCCCTCTTTCCTCAGGCCCTTCTGCCCCCACTCCACACTAATGATACACATTTCACCACCTTTCTGTGGGGTGCTGGCCCCTCCTGCAGCAGCTCCAGCTGCCCTCCAGCCCGGGTGACTCACGCTCAGCACACACTGAGCCCTTTCAGCAGCCCTCGGCCCCGAACACTGCCCCAGTCTTCCCAGCGCCGGCGTGCCGAGCTCCCCCCCAGCGCCTGCTGCCGGCACAGGCTCCTGGCCAAGGGGAGACATCCACACCCTCGCTAAGAGAGCGGCTTTCATGGCCGAGGAGCCGAAGCTCTCACCAGCATGATCAGGGCCAGGATGAGGCACAAGCAAGCGGTCGATCAGTTGGGACGGACTCAGCCTGGGTCTCTTTGAGCAAGGGCCAGCAGTCTAAAAAAATAAATAGATGTATTTGAAAAGAAAAACCAGGATCACAAGTTCCTAACAGGACCGTTCTTGGCTCTGAGAGACAAAACCTGCCAGGAGCGTTTTCCTCCCTTCTGCCCTCACCAAACTTCCTCTGACCAACAGTGGTGCTCTGTCTGCTGCGCAGGGACAGGGGCAGAGAAGGGGCTCCTCTGTTCTGTTCCCTGGCTGGCAGGGGTGTGGGCATCACTGTACCAACCACCCCTTCACCTGGAAGCGCTGCAAAATCCTCCCTCGGAGGAGCCACTGTAAAAACAGTGTTCACGAGTTCCCTGGGGCCAGGGCTGCACAGAAAGCTGTCTGGAAGCATGCTGCTGATGGGACAGCACCATCCCCTTGCACTGCACCCTTCCTGCCTGTGCAAGGGGACGTGTGTCGTGGCCTGGGGTGAAGCACTGGAGCCTGCGGAAGTCCACGCATGTTGTTGCAGACTCAGGTGGGGCTCAGGTACACCCCAGAAAGAGCTTTACCCACCTTCCACAGCCTAACACCAGGGCTTTTCACTGGCACAGCCTCTCCAGCAAGGTATGTAACACTCCGAGGGACACAAACTAAAGATGAACTCTTGTGACCGTGGGTGACACAGCAGGGATGGGCACAAACCCAGGGGAAACCCCTTGCATGAGATTGCACAAGTACCTCCTGCTTCTCTTTCCTTCCTGCCTCTCGCAGCCTTTTCCGCTTCTGATTTTCTGCTCCGTTTGCCACAATACCTGAACTGCCTGAAAAAATGTCACAAACTCCCCTACAGCAGAGTCAGGAATGTGTGTGTGTGTCCCCATCTGTCCAGGGAAGTCATCATTGTCACAGCTCTCAGCACAGACCAGACAAGGCAGTTGATCCTCACGTCCTGGACAGCATTGGAGGATTCCTGAAGTTGCTGAAGCTGCATTGATTTACACCTGTGGAGCACATGGACCTCATCAAACCCACCTCTGGGCTAGGTGACAGGGCTCAGAAAAGGAGGACAACTCTGACTCAAAAACTGTAAGATGCAGGAGTCCAGGCTCCAAGGGAATCCCTGCCCAGGATTTGCTACTGACTGATGAGCCTCTACTCCTGCCCAGGCACCTCTTCTGGCAGGGGACAGCAGAGGGATGCTGCCCAGGGGCCAGGCTTGTTTGTTATCTTCCAGAAGTAGGGACAGAGATGTGAAGACTGGAAATCTCGGGAGGAATGCAGTGTCTGAAGGGCTGAGATGTGCATCGCAGCCACCCTCCCCTTTGAGTGTTTGCCAGGTTTCAGTAGCAGTGAAGTCCCTCTTCAGCTCCCTACTCCAGTGAAACTTCCACAACAAACAAAGTTGAGTTTTATAAGCCCAGAGCGAGCCATGAGGGTTTTGCAAGCTGTGCTTAACATGGGAAAGGTCACCCAAAAGCTGTGTTCCTGGCCATTACATCAAGCCACAGGTGCGTGAACAACACCACCAGTTAACCAGCAGCCTTGTAACCAGTGGAAATGGTTCCACAGCCCCATTGCAGAAGGACATGGCTCATCACCAGCCCCCTGAATGGTGCAGCGGCCACAGGGCCGAGCTGCCTTGGAGCAGAGATCAAGTGCTGATGCATCAGGCTGTGGCAGAAATAACACCTGGAACACTTTCTTCCACTCCCTCCCTCCATCCCTGGTTGTCCTTCCACTATTGCCTGGTTTTGTTCAGGAGTTGGGGAGTGAATCCTATCACCCCCTTAGCACAGCCCAGGGAGCGTCTGGGGGATGAGGAGACCCACTGTTGAGGGGTAATGGCAGCTCAGCCAGGCTGTTATGATGCCGAAGGAGGGTGATGGCAGCCACAGGGGAACAGCTGATGGATAAGGCTTAAATATACAGACTCTTAGGCATCCCAGAGCCCAGAGGGAGCCAGTACCCAGGCCCAAGTGTTGCAGAATTAGGGAAGGGGCCAGTGCACATTTCCCATTCCTGCAGGCAGTGGGTGCTGGGGTGGACAGGGAAGGAGGGAAGCCCTGCCACTGCAGGCAGCTCCACCCTGGGCTGGTCCTGAATCCCAGGCGGGTTCCAGGCCACTGGAGCAAGCTGGAGGCACCCCCCATCCACTTACAGGGCTGATGCCAGTATCTCCACAGCTCCTGTTGGCCTTGGGAATCTACCATTCAGCAGCAAGCCTTAGGCTGAGCTGCAGCACTGCCAGCAAGATTATCTTCTTCATTGCTTGCAAAGGGAGAAACAACACACTTCAGACACAGTTGCTTTTCTCAATAATCGGGAAAACCAACTGATACGTGTGTGGAGGAAAGGCAGAAGAATGTACACTGTACTTAAGGAGCTTTTATTTGTCACTGGTTCCTCCACCACCAGGCCAGACAACTCTAACCTGCTCCCTCCCTTATGCTGGAACAAGGTAACTTGAGTAATACTCAGAAAACTGACCAGATGCTGCCTGTAGAAGTGTGGCAGGAAAAAAACAAATTTCAGGCTGCAAGCGAAAGGTAGATGCATTGGTCTGTGCAAGGAGCAGACATGCTGCACTTTTACTTTGCCACCCATCTGTGGGTTGAAAGACCTGCACTGGGTTTACACAGTCCCGACCTTCGGCACGGGGTGCATGTTCAGTGAATGCAGAGGAAAACCAGGTGCTATGTAACAGCTCTTAGCTGATGCAGGTGCAGCATGGGCCAAGCTTATATAGACACAGGATCAGAAGTTTTGCAATGTCACTGCGAGCCTAATAGGATGTAGGAGCTATCCCTCTCTGAACCGCATGAGTGGGGGAGACATGTGGTTGTCCTGACAAACAAAATCTATTTCTGTCCTTCAGGGTCATAAACAGCAGCTTCAAACTGTGCCTGAGGAAGAAAATAAACATAAACTACTACTGATGATGTTAACATTTTAAGTTTTCAGGCAATCTGCAGCTGCAGCTCCCCAGGCACAGCACTGCAGGTCTCCTACTGCACCCTCCCTATGCATAGAGCAACCCTTTGGGCCTTCACCCCGCACAAACCACTTTACTTGCTGTAAGGACACGTGACAACACTAAGGGATCATAAGTCACTCCTACCATCAACAAACGGGAACCTCAGATTAAGTAACATGGATTGAGTTACAAGCAGGACTATCCCTAGAACTCATTCTCCACGTTTTTGCAGTGCTCCTACCCAGAACCCTGCCCAGTCCCAATCTCGGCTGCTGCACTTCAGCGAGGCTCAGAGGCAGCTGCCATCTCCCCTGCTCTGTCTCTTGCAATCTCCCTGTCTACCCTGAGGCAGTTGCAAAGCTCTCTCCAGGTTGGAAGGAGTTAAAACAAGGAGACAGTAAAGCTGGTACATTTGCATTTAGGACAACCATCCCGAACTGGAGCCACAGAGGTATTTCTCAACATCTTTGTGATGTTCAAGGTCTGAAAGTGGGTGTGGTGGTGTAGTTTCCATTCCTGGTTCCTACCTTAACTGGAACCTCAATTTCACATTGAGCGTGATAGAAACTGAATGGTGCCAATACAATTAAAGGCGTGCAGGTCAAGCTGAAGATTTGAGCTTCTGTAAGAGAATCTGTGCATACAAATCACACTGGGTAATAAACCATGCTGTAATGCAACTTTCTTGTCTATCTGGTGTTACATTAGCAAACCAGAGATGTTAACGTATTTGCTTTCCCCTTGCTTTTGTTTCAGAGCACAAGTCTGCACAGAAAGCCAGGCATAGCAAGTGCATTCATGATTAGAAACAGTGATAATCCTGCTTGGGCTATGAAAGGAGCCTGCAACAGCTCAGGCAGTCAGGCAGTGACAGTCTGATTTGGAACTGCTGCTGCAGTAGCAGGAGCCTTTGCTGAACCAGTGCGGTTCTGCTCCCTTTGATCCGTCACAGTGTACAAGGGAATGACCAAAACAGCAGAGATGTTGAGGGAAAATCCTTCTCAGGAGTCCCTCACAGCTGGAAGCACAAAGACCCCCACCCCTGGTAGCCGGTACTTAAGGGCTTTAGGGTAACCTTCCCTCCCATCTGAACTGAGGGTTTAAAGGTGCCTACCAGGAACCCCCTGGAGATGGAGCAGACGACCAACAGCCCTCACTCCTGTCAGGGTTGCATGCCCCATCCTCTCAGATCCTCCCCCCACCAAGTGTTCAGGAACCCCCAGTTTCTACACTAATGGGTCTGTGTCCAGTAACTGTGTGCCAACCCTAGAGCAGCCCCTTCCACCATCCACCCAGTTCCTCTGGTGCACAGCTGGACTCAGAGCAGCTACCACCTCTTCTGAGTCTCACTGTTCTGCTCATAGCAGGCTATGGCCAATTCTGTGCAAAGCATAACAAACAGACATGCACCCTGTCCTAGCTGTGGCTGGCACGGAATTAATTTTCTCCATAGAGGCTGGTAAGGCATTATGTTTTGGATTTGGAACCAAAACAGTGCTGATAAGGCAGGGATGCTTTAGCTGTTGCTTACAAAGCATGAAGGCTGTCTCTGTTTCTCACGCTGCCTGGCCAGTGAGTGGGCTAGGGGTGCACAAGGGGCTAGGAGACAGAGCAGGGACAGATGATCCCAACTGACAAAAGGGATATCCCAGACAATGTGCCATCACACTAAGCAGTAAAAACTGGTAGAAATAAGGAGTCATGTTGTCTTTCTTCGCAAGTAACAGTTATGCATGATGTAACTGTTCCTGCTTTCCTGGAAATGGCTAAACACCTGTCCGTCCGGTGAGAAGCAGTGAACAAATTCCGTATTTTGCTTTGCTGGTGCAAACAGCTTTTGCTTTACCTATTAAACTGCCTTTCTCTCAATTAACCAGTTTTCTCACTTTTACCCTTCTGCTTCTCTCCCCATCCCACTTGAGGGAGTGTGTGGTGGTTCATCCCCCTCACTCTCTCCTAGACCTATCTGCTTCCCTAAGAATTCCTGTTAGCCTTTGCATACACGCATGGGCTTGGATGGCTGGGTGCCCCCCTGACCATTGGTTCTACTTGCCTAACAAAGGCAGGGAGGACCACAGATAACAGGAAGGCCTGGATACTCCCTTATCATATCAGGAGTTCTTTAGAGATGGTAAATCACTCACTTCTCACAAAGATAGGACACCAGGATGAAAATTTACACTGACCAAAGCCAATCATTTATTATTACCCTATAAATAGTTGTCCCAAGAGTGAGCCCCTCTGAGCTCTCTGGACTGCAGCACACCGTGACCCAGTGATCTCCCTCTGAGTGGGAAGCCTCTTGGAATCCATAAACTTTAGGAGTTTATGAAAGAGGGGAATCATCTGCCTGGGCTGTTGCAGTTGCTCACTGTCTCTCAACCCTTTGCCCCTTGAGGAATGCTGAGAAAGCTGATGTGAGGATATTATTACAAATATTACTTTTCACTGCATCCGAGGGAAAATTTTGACATATGTATGTGTATATATGTAAAGACATCTACATATCCATATATCCCCATCTTACTGTGTTGTGTGAGTTTAAATACTCAATTGTAAGTGTATATATATTAGCTTCAATAATCAAGTGTCTTAGAAATCTTGTGATTCATTGTAACAATACAAACTGCTGTTAAATTGCATTTGTCATCCTTAGACATAAACCATTGACCAAGTCTGAGACTAAGTCTAAATCCAGCCAAAGTAAGGGTTCTAGACTGAATGACTCAACAGGAGGATTTCCTTATTCCCTATATTTCTTTAATTAAACATAAACCACTGACCAGGTCTGAGACTAAGACTGGATTCAGCTGCACCTAGACTCCTCCCTGAGGGGAAGTTTAAAGAGCAAAGGGGCTGCTCTGAATCTTGTGACTCAACAGATTAATTTTCCCTTACTCTTTAACCCCTCTACACAACTTTCTTTCAAGGAATTTAAAGTTTAAAGTTAATTCCCATTAGACATAAACCGTTGTCCCAGTCTGAGACTAGGACTAGGTCCAACCTCATCAAGGCTCTGCCAGGAGTTTAGGAAGTGAGGGGATCTAATCTGAGCCTTGTGACTGAACAGGAAGGTCCCCCTTATTCCCGTTTACCTTCGGTTTCTGTAGGCATTATTTCAACTCTGTATAAATCACTTTAACCCAATCCTATATAAATCATTACCAATACAGACACGATCTCTGTTTGTATGTAAGAGTGAACCTTGCCATTGAATTCTGTTGAATCACACATTTATAAATTTCCATTAAAATGACTCTTATTAGTATCTCTGACAGTGATTCTTTTAGTAATCCTAAACAGTTTCACAACAGGGGGGAATGACCAAGCGGCTGTGCAGGGCTGAGTTAACCCACAACACACCCCTAAGGCCATGGCAATGATACCCCTCAACCATCTCAAATGTGCCTAAGCAAGGACATATTTCCCCAGGAGCTGATTTTCAAGCAAGGACAGGGTATTCCTGGTACAAATCACACTCATGGCCCAGAGGAAGGTCATTCAAAGAAACACGTGGGCAACACCACTAACCATGCCAAGCCGCAGGACCAGCCAGCTTCACAGAAGATAAGGCAGCTTTGCCCAGAGCAGCTGCCGGTGGTGGAAGAAAGAAGCAAAATATTCTTACAGTTCATCTAGCAACACACTGTCCCATTCCTATTGCCCAGGGATGGTTTGAGAGGCCTCTAAGGAAGCTCAGAAGTCTCACTGTTGGCAATGAAGCACTTCAGTAGCTGACTTGCCCCAAACTGTTCTCATTAGGAAATGAGTTTTGCATAAAGCATCAGGGTCAGAAGTCAGAAGGTAAAGCTAATGAGAGATTTCAATCAGACCCAGCACAAAAGGAAGGAGATTCCTGCATAACACAGAGACAGAAAAGCTCTCCTTTGGGATCAGGTCTGCTGCAGGAAGACACTGTGGTACAGGTGACAGGAAAGAGGCTACAATGAAGCAAGCACCAAACATCAAGCCAATTTTCAGAGAGTTCCAGCCTGGGATGAGTGCCTTTCAAAGCCTCTTTCACCTCTGTAATGCACAAACACAATCCAGCCTACTGGAATCATTCCCCTTGCAGGAAGAAATAAGGCAAACCTCCACAAACAAAACAAAACATCAGAGCGAGGGAAGGAAGCAGAGACAGGAAACTACAAGGACACTCTTCAGAAAGGTCACTGCTGCAGGATAAAGGGCCAGATTTTTATGTATGTGCTGAGGTTCCTTCTGAAACTCATTTAAGGCACCTGAAGAAAACTATCAACTTTCTACTAAGGCTCAAACCATCCCCTGCTGCCAGCAAGGAGAAAGTGCTTGCAGAAAGCTAGCTGCCGCCTGGCAGCTGTGCAGGGGAAGCTATAGATCTCACCAGTAACAAGTAGTGAAAATAATGAGACATACAGAAAAGATATTTCATTTTTAGATTGGACTCTACAGATGCAAATGTGTTATTATCACCAGAGAGGTGTAACATCACCTGGGCTGTGTTTGGTTTGAAAGCCTTGACCTGCACATGACAAGGACCCAGGAGCCAGAACACTCTGCTGGGACTTGATGAAATTGGTTCTCATTGCTGCCATTTCTGGGTGACTTGGGAAGTGACATACAATTAATGTCACTGTCTTCTGCTTTAGCTGCCTTAAGTGCGGCTTCAGAGAACCTTGGAAGCCCCAACAAGATTTGTGGAAGTTCACAGTTGTTTAGACCCACTTTCCTGCAATGCTCAGCATGGCTTTGTGAAAACCTGCATCCTCACCACCTGCTTCTTCAGAGCCAGGAGGACAACAGGGGTTAGAGAGAAATACAGTCTTAGGATGCTTGCTCCTTGTACCTACCCACAGGACACTCAGGTTGTAACGTATGGTACAGGAAACAGCCATTTAGCTACTTAAAGTTTTTCATTCATCTGGAAAATGAATCAAAAGTAAATTCTTTCTCTCTCATCCTGCATAAATGGGGAGCCGTGCTCTGCAATGGTCAGGTCCTGAATTTGAGTGAGAAGATGACAGTAAACTATAGGTCAGCTCCACGTACATATGACTGGAACTCAACCTGACCAATTTTTAAGCTTTGGGAGAAGCAAGCCAAATTCTTGCTGTTACTGTGTACCACAGTAGGGCCTAAAAGCCTTAGTTATGGGCTAAGCTGCTCATGTCTTCATGTCATGTGAGCACTGAGGATGACTATGAGCCATGGGACCAGTTGTGCTGGCTCACAATCCATGATTTTCCCCCAGTTACAACATGGCTACACTGGTGCAGTTGCTCTGGACAATCCCAGTCCCTGGATCTGTGCAGAGACAGGACAGCGATGGCTGCTGTAGCTACTATTGCTGGGGCATGGGGTGATGTGACTCTTGAGAACTGCTGCTGTGCTTTGCCAGTGGACCTCTCCCTAGGTGATGGCTCATGACTAGGAGCTTCTTGGCATGGAACTTTCAGTACAGTTAGTCAGGGTGGAAATTCTGGCTGTTTCAAACATCCCACTTTTCATCCAGGGCTTGAGGATGGAGAGGGCTTAATCAAAGCAACTGTTTTCCTCAGTCCTAGAGCTGCCTCATGTCAGTTCTCAGCTACTCACTAGGAAAAGGAGGAAAAAAGAAAGGAGCCAGTTTTTGTGGAAAATCATGGTAGGCCACAATCTACCGAGTTAACAACAACAAAACCAATAAACAAATCAGCTGCTTAGTAGGAGCCAGTCCATTAGGACACTGCAAATTCAATCCGGAGGAAAGCAGTTGGAGAAAAGGGCAAAACTTTCAGTGAGACACACGGCTTGACAAACAATTCACATGGTGTTGATGGCCCTGCTTCTTGCTACCAACATGAACCATGCTCCCAAAAGGCAGTGCATGAGCAAACATGAACAATAAAGTGATTTGTTCTCAGGAAGCATTCAGCCTCTGCCAACAGTCAACCGGATCCAGACAACGGCTAGGGCAGTCAGACCGGCACATGGCAGACCAAATGAGGAACTGTATCACTTGGCACAGAGCTGCTATTTCCAGCACTTAACATCCCATCCTCACGCTAGCTCAACTTTCTCACTCTTCAGAGGAAAACGACTATGCATTTGTAATGAAATCTGGACCTACAAAGGCCAGATTTTTTTCCTTGAGATCAGTAGAGGGCCATCTGAGAATCAGACCACCTGTGCACTGCAGCTTAATATATAGGGTATGTTAAACATCTGCAGAATAAACCTTAATGTTAAAGGTATAAACCGAGTTTTATTTGTCCTGTTTATTCTTTTACCGCCATGCCCATGCACCTACTTGCTCTCAGTGGTCCCACAGGGCTCACCTGCTCCTCAGTTAGATTACGCTCACTGAGCAAGATGCACCTCCCAGCTTTCCAACATTTCCTTTCTTGGGAAAGGGCTTGTTCCATTACTGAGACAGACTGCCAGCAAGTGTGAGGTGGTCCAAACTGCCAGGAAGCTGTGGCTCAAAGATTGATTCAAGCCCGAAGCTAAAAGGTAAGTCTGGATGTAGGTAATTACCTGGGAGGAAGATAGCCTGTTTTCTTTTCTGCTACCAATACTCAAAGATGTGCATGAATGCAATGCATTACTTTTTATCTCCACACTGTAACCTCCACCATGATTTATAAAGACTACTGGAACTTTGTTTAAAGGCAACAACTCAAAGCCAAACCAAGGAACCACTGTCCCTCCACATCACAGAAATGTTTTTCCTCCAGAGCACTTCATTGCTTGTCTTCCCTAGACACTTAAATCCTCCAACAAATACTTCTGACATCAAATCAGTGTCACTGGTGGCATCCCACTTGCCTGGGCTCTCCTTGTGAGAGACCACAAACAATGAGTGGTTCATGCCTGCTTTGCAACACTGAGTAAGCATGCTACCTCTGTAAAGACAGGCTAGGCTGAACAGAAGGGAACTGTGTTTTCAACTCAGGTGGAGACAAAACTGTTGGGGACAGAATTTATTAACAATAAATCAGACTGAAATATAAACAAATGCACACCCTAAAAGTTCATGAAACCCCAAACTAACCTATCAAAAAGAAGAAAAAGAAAATCCCTTTAGAAGCATTTACACTCAGTCATTGCCAGATAATTTTAAAGCACTTGTACAGAATGAGCCCTCTATGCAAAATTAAATTGATTTGTGCATTTTGTATCTCATACGACACTGTATAAACAAAATTACACTGAATATAGAGAAGTTATATCCAAAAGGCACACCAGCACCACACAGATCTTTGGTCTCAGAAAAACTTCCCTGGCTGATCTGTGTCATATGCAATAACCATATTTGCTCATTGTAAACAAAATCACAGCCACTCTAAGCACAATCACTCCCCTCTCATTCGGGCAGGCAATTTCCACTGCTCCTATTATGAATTTATCATGGTGGTGGTGCATCTAGCAGCAGCCTCTACATGGCATACACAAAAAAAACCTAACACCTTCTAGGAGTGAGGTGCAGAATTTGCTATGTATATGTTACTGACCTCCATCTGGGGACCTTTCAACCCCGAATACTGGAGTCCTACTAACAAAAGCAGAATCAACATTTTTCATTAGCTTCAAAACCTTCCAGCTGGCATCACAGGGGCTTTTTGTGAACAAGACAGAGAAAAGGAGGACACATTACTTAGCTGGCCTCTCAAATTACTGCTCAGCTGAGAATTTATTTCTAAGCATATCCATAGTTCTTCTCTGCATTTGGAAAACAAAGTTTCTCAAGCATTACTGCTTCAAACTCTATACTCACACTCCAAAACATCGAGGATTAGAATATGGAAAAATGTACATATAAAGTTCTGCGTTGCAATAGGTCTGAGTAAGAAACAAACACACAAATACGTAAACTTCAGCTTGCTCCTTTCAGTCCAGTTCTACAAGATGCATTTTGTTTTTCATGAACCTGTATCTGCTGGAACAGTTGTAGCCATACCGACCAACCACCTTCAGCTGACTCAGAAGGAATGATGTGATTTAGATCTCAACTAACGGTAAAGCCAGTGAGGTTCGGTGTTGTGTCCTTCCAAATAAAGAAAATTAGTCTGCAATCAACACTTTTCAAGAGCTGCTGCTCTGCATCTCAGAGAACCACATTTGCTCCAACATGAAATTCAGCATTGCTCTAAAATAAATAAAACTCAACTACTGGAGCATTATGTGTTATCTGTGTATGCAAATGAATGTGCTTAGCACATCAGTGTTAACAACCTGACCACTGCTATTACAATGTTAGAAAAAAGACAGCATTTCAAAGGAAAGAGAAAAGCTGCCTACACTGGAAAACTACCAGGTGAGTTTTAATGGCTGCTTTCCACTACTGCCCTTTTGTGAACCATTTTCCCATTATTGTGTTTATCAATTCTGAGAGGAAGTGGATGAATTGAAGCACAGGTCAGAGATTTTCTGTGATTTCTTTGTCATGCATGGAGATCCATGCAGTGGGGGCTATCAAGTGTCTACAATCACTTTATGTCCTATGTAGTTTAGGAGTTAAAGCAGCATTGCCTGCTTTGTTTTAGGACCCTGAAGTTACTGAGCAGTAAATCGTCCCCACCACATGAATAAGACTAGATTTTAAACTGGGAGGTGTCTTCTCCTACAGAATATCCTGTTTCAGTTTAAAGTCTATTATCCAAAGGGGTTACCTGAACTTGCACATGGAAGCCCTTTCTACAAACATCTGACACAGCCTCAGTGACCTTGGTGGGTCTCATGGCAACCACATCACACAAGGAAATGGCCTTGGCTCTTCAGTTGCCACCACACACCAAGAGGCACAATGCAAGGTCTCATCAGAAGCATAAAGCTTTCTTCTGGCGCTATGGAAACGGTTGGTGGTTTTACATTATCTTTACCCTAGGGGAAGGTAGCATCACTACCAGAGTTGCTAGACCTTTCAGGCTGTGTCCACCTGTTTGTTTCTCAAGGTGAAACTCCAAAACAAAAGCCTTACCTTCTCTCTTTTTGTGTGTTAAAGCATTTGTTTTTGAAGTCTGCCTATGGCAAATACACTGCCTGTGTCACGTGCATATCTGCCTCACCAGCAGCCAAGCTCCAAGGCAAACCACAGTTCTGGAAAGCTGTTGCTGTTGTCCTAACAGCTGTGTCACATGAGGGGATGTTACTGAAAAGCCAACCCCCAGTGAAGAATTTAGTGTTTCCTGATCACTGTTATTTTTGAAGAGAAAGAATAACAAACAGCACTAGCTTTGTAATTCACTGGTGGAACTAACTGCTCTCTTTTTTTATTTAGTGGAGGGCTTTCTGATCTCTCTTGCCTATCCAGCAAGATTCTGAAGACTAGCACAAATTCCATGAAGTCATAACCAGTTATCACTCAGAAGTGAAGAACATAAAAAAGGCAACAAAGACCAAAGAAGATTGTCCATAGCCATGTGTAAAGAGAAGGTTACTTCTGATGTGTTCACATTCTCACGGTTTCTTTGAATGAAGAAACAAAGTTCTTCATTTCAGTGTTAAAAAAAAAAAAAAAAAGGATTATTCATTCCACAAAAGTTTAACAGTAGAATTAAGAAAAAAAACGGAAGAAATAGTAGGAGTGATTGCTGCTGATCATGGTGGTGTGCATGGGTGCGGCCTTGGGCACTGGCACAGTTTTTTTCAACTGCCACAGGTCAATCAGAAGTTGATGAAATACTTTCTCTCCAGTATCTGGTAGCCAAATACAGAACTCGCTCCACACAAGACTGCTCCAGGCAGTGAGGCTCTGCACACATGGCGTACATTTTCACTCCTAGTTCAGATCCTTTGAACACAGGTATCTCCCAACTAATTCACAAAGGCATAATAAATTCAGTGAGCAGTATGTAAAAAAGACAGCTGCTTGGTCAGTCTCCTCTGCTGAGCATTACATCCTGTCTCCAAAGGCCATTTACTCTGACACAGAAGGCAGAGAGCAAGAGTTTCTTCTCAAGGTGGCAATGTCACTTTAGAGTAAACTATTGGAGATACTAGGACTACATGCATCTTCCATATCAGTCCTAGGCTGCTGCCAAGGCCTTGAATTGTAATACCGTGTCTTAGCCAGGTTTAGAGATGACAACAGATGCATCCCATCAGATAATCCCTGAATCACTGTGCAAGGCATACGCCATGCAATGTCAATAACCTAACCCTCTTCTCAGTAGGTCGCCAGTAAAGCTCATTACAGGAAGTTGGCTCTGTCCTTCAACAATGTGACAGGTGATTCTTGAGGAAAGGAACTGTTCTCACTTCCTGTAGGACTGGCTGCCTGCAGAAAAACAGCAAGAAAGGATCTGTCAGCTGAAAGCAGGATTTATTACAACACAGGAGCTGCCTGAGGGCAACACTTATACAACCTGTACAGTGACACAAACACCACAAAGAATATATAGAAAGGCACCTTAACCACTGATGTTGCAACTTAAAAAACGCAGAATGTATTTATGGCAACCACTCCGCAGGGGACACTGAAAGAACTCGTGAAGGAACAGGGGGTTACCAGGGCCCAGTGACACACCTGATAAAAATCATTCCTCATTCTTCTGGTAGAGATTTTTGTACTACTCTGGCTCCACTGTGCCCTAGACAGAACTTGGTACACTGCGAACAGCTTCAGCACGCCCACACAGAGTTGCTTGGAATAGATGCAGAGCAAGGAACAGGGTAGATGAAACCATTCAACTATGTCCACATGGGGCACATAAGCACAGTTGAAAAAGTCTAAATGTTCTAGCCATGCTGCCAGTGTCGTCCCTGCACGAGCTAGGAAGTAGAATCCGCAGAAAACCCCAGCATGGCTGATTTCATTTGGAGGAGCTTGGTTTTGCTTTAATGTACAACTTCAGAGCTCAGCTAACAGCAGCAGGCTACATCTCAGGCAGGAATCTTGCCTCAGGGCTGTAGCTCCACTTGTACCTGTGCTTCCTCTGCATTCCTCAGGCATTCCACACACTCCAAGTGCCAAGAGGAACAGTCCAGCTGGGTTTATGTAAGAACAACTTATTTCCAGAAAACACACCCATAATAAATATTGAAAGCAAGTTAAACGTGTGTCTCTAAGGTAAGTGAGCACATCAAGTAAGTAAAATCAGAACTAATCCTTTTCTCATCATGTCTATCAACTATAATAACTTGTATTTCTGGAGAAATACCAAGAAATCCACAAACTAAAGACAAGCTTCCACTAGGACAGAATCTCTTGATATGTAAAAACCTACATACCTATGCAGCAGCAAACCGGAGGCATCAACTGCTGAAAGCTACTGATTGCTGATATCTATGTGTCAGATACAATTTTGACTTACAGATGAGTCAGCTAGGAAATTAAAGGAACAGTTGCACAGAGCTTTACTAGGGAAACATTAGGGGCTCAC
This sequence comes from Pezoporus occidentalis, assembly GCF_034315485.1. NCBI lineage: Eukaryota > Metazoa > Chordata > Aves > Psittaciformes > Psittacidae > Pezoporus > Pezoporus occidentalis. The sequence continues at coordinate 188,282 of NW_026915235.1, forward strand.
CTGCTTCAAATGCCTTCCCTGCATCTTTAAGTAACAGCTCGGAACTACCTTTGAGAGCCTCAAGTGTTTAAAGTCCTTTTTAGTCCTTTGAAATCTGGTCCTTATCACCTTCCTCTCACTTTTCCTAACCATAAAAAGCCTGTGAAAGCCTGCACAAGATGTACAGTAACTAACAGGTGCTCTGTGACAGCAGAGAGCAATGCAGGACACATACACAGTGTGAATGGAAGAAGACTTTTTTTGCAAAATAATTTATTTGCTATTTTTAGCAGGAAGATAAGAGTTTAACATTCAATTGCTGACACCAAGTCTGTCTCATGGCACCTGTGGGCAGATAGTAAACAGTTACCTGGAACCCCAATAGGAAACTCAGGAGAAGAGCTAAATGGACACATAGCAAGATGTGATGCCCGTTATACGTTCAGCTTTAGGATGCACAGATACAGCTAAGAGGTGTGTTGAAGGACAAATCCAACCCAGTAAAAGTCAGAAGAGCCAAAGAGTCTGGACTTACTGAATTAGCAGAGAAACCCAAGTGATATACAATTCTGATCATCCTCTGCTCTTATGCCATTTCAAGATAAAATACAGTAAACACTATGCCACTGGAAAAAGAACTTTCTCCAGATCCCTCTGAGAGCAACATATGTATGCTGCATCTTTCATAGGACATCGGCACCCAGGAGCGTTAAGCTGTCCTGGAGAAACTAGAACATGCGGAGGAGTATTTATGTGCACACACACACTAAGCTTTTCCCTTCTTCAGCAGAGTTTCTCCTTTTCAATTGGCCAGTGCTTTTGTAAATGAACTGAAAGAGGAAGCAGGGACACTCTCGGGTGTTAACACCACATTCAATCAGGGCAGAACAGTGCTGCTATCACAGGAAACAGAAATGTCAGAGGTAAAGCACATGGCATATGCAGCATAAGTAAATCCAAAAGAGCTGGCAATATTACCTAAGCATAGGACTGCTCAAGCAAGTACCCTCTAGGTCAAAACCTCTCTTCACCACCAAGGACATTCCCTACCATTGCCTCACCTGTACTCCCTGAATGTAAACCACCCCATCTCCCTGCACATGCAACTGTGTGGAACAACAATCAGTGAACAACGCAGAAGACTTAGGAAGCTCTTTCCAGTTCTACTGGTTATTTACTAGGTTATTTCAATTCTCTGTGTTTCATTTTCCCTACCTGTAATGAGGTGCTAAGGATATACACACGTCAAATTTCTTGCAAAGGTTTGTAAGGTACTATGAGTTACCATGTGTTTGTGAAAGGTTTAAAGATAAGTTACATCTAAAGAACAGAGCTGACGTTGCATTGTGATCAAATAATCATCACTAAACCTCTTCAAATACGTTTGGAATGAGAATATACAGCACACAGCTCCTGCCATTTTCGTTGATGAATCCAGCTAGTCCTACCCACACTCCAGGGAAAAATCACGCTAATTACTCAAGAACGCATCTTTCTTCTCTCTTCTTCCAAACCTCCCCCCAGCTTATATACCATACGCGTTTACTGTCATAAGAGTATCTGAGATAACATTTCTGCTTTCTTGGGCTGGTGTTGGCTGGCTTAAAGCTAGTGTCCATCCTTTCCCTCTGACCTCAAGTTACAGACCTCTTCTGAGCCCACTGGAAACTAGTACTGCTTAAACCTCAATAGGCAATAAGACATCCATGTGGTTCTTAAATACGAGTCTCCAGCAGAATGATGACTGTCACAGGCAGCACACCAAGTTTTGGCTGCCTCCTTACTAGGCTGCCCTGCGCCTGTCTTCTGAACTGCCTGACATCTGGTCTACATTCAGTTGCAGTGCAGACACACCCAGAGATCCAAACTGAAGAACATTAAACACTTTACAAGAGTGGAGCAAACGTGTCTGAAGATAAGGAAAAGGTCTTATGAAATCTAGAGGAAGTCTGAGACTAGAAGCTTCCCCCCAAGCTTCTGAGAATTCACAGAATCGTAGAAGCATAGAATTTGGGCCACTTTTCTCCACCCAGATACAGGAAAAAGCATGTCTCTTTAACTGCTCACACAACAGCCTGGAAATAGGAGCAGTGTTCAGCAGGATATAATTACATGGTTGTATATCCTGCAGATGACAAGTACAATGTCATATACTCCTGGCACATTTGTAGCATACAACTTCATTCCTGGAGAGCTACTACAGTGCTCCCTCCATTCCCACCCCAAGGTCTGACACACAGAATGATGACTTTTTCCACTTACTCTGTCTGCTCTTTGTGGATGATCCTGAGGAGCTGGGACGGCTTGTGCATTGGGGTCCAGACTGAGAGAACTGGGGAGCAATGGCTGGGACCTTTCCCTTTCTAGGGCTGGCACTCTGCACTTCGGGAGTGCGAGGGATCTTAGGTTTGCTGGTGAAGGCTGAGGGAAACTCACTGTAGGAGGAGATGGAAAGGGTTAGCAATGCATGGAGAATTATGTATGTATAATAAGTCTGCAACCAAGTGAAACCCGCAGTACATGCTGTGACGGCATAACAGACTGCGCAAAATTCAGGGAGACTGCAAATGGAAAGGAACAGTGGCACTACAGGTACTGCCCTGGGGCATGTATTCACCGAGTTGCTTCTAAACTTGGCTCTATCGACCTGTCTATCCTACTCAAACATGGTTCTTTGGACAACAGGATTAAACAGGTTCAGTTAAATCGCCTGCAAACAAGTAATAGATCTTTAGCTTGTTTTCCATTGTATTTATCACACACACAGAGACTCAATCTGAGGTGCAAACAGGTATGCTACAGCACAGGAATGCATCCTTTTATGGCACTAAGTATTACTTCTCCCAGGTATAGGTCACAATCTTGGCAGAAACAGGCAGCCTCCCTGGCTCCCAGCTGTGGTAAGATTTGTAGAACACCCTGAAGGCTTTGTCAAAAGAGCAAAAAGCTGCGATGGCATCTATGAAATAAATTCCCTAAGCACACAGGTTCCTTGCTCACACTGAGAACATAAAACAGCTGCTGCTATTTCACAGTCTGCTTGTGCGGCAAGAATACCATTATTTAAAATGTAGTCCATGACTGTGTGAAGATACTTTGTCCTTCCCTGCCCCCAGCATCAGTATTCTTTCCCAGGTACAAAAATTGAGGCTACCAGGAAACAGCAAGTCTCTAACGTAATTCAGAATCTATACTCATGTTTGCTCTAGTGAGTCAATTTTCTCTCAAAAGGAGAAAAGGTTAAACAGAAATAATAGCTACGTGAAAAAAGCTGACCATATTTAAATAGAAAATAGAAGAGCCAAAGGCAGGAGATCGAAAAAGGTGCCATCTAAAGATGAGATTAAAATGGAAAGTCCCCGTGTTATTAGCGCCATCAAAAGAACCCTTTGTGACCATCAGAAAGGGTGATTAGGAGGATTTTCAAGACATTTAATCTTGCCTCCTCCCCTGGGAATGCTGCTTAGTCAGTGCTGATTAGCCCTTCCATACCCCTGCTTCACCTTGCAGAGAGATCTGAGCAAGTGTTCCTTTTGTATTTTAAATGAAATGAATTGTCTTATTTTACATTTGTACACACTAACTGTTAAGGACAGAGACATGCTAACTGGCATGTCTGCTATGAGCCATCTCAGCAGCCCTCCACCTGTCTCTGAGTATTACAAGTATTACATTCGTCTCATTTCAAAGGAGGAGGTACCAGGAAAACAAAACCAAAAACCTAAGATCGGCTAGATAAAACCCCAAGCCGTGGGCCACAGACATATTTAAATATCTCTCACCATAAACCAGTCTCATTGTTACTGCTTTTTTTGTCATTTTATTCACTTTAGTTCAAGAGCTGGGTTTTCAATTCACTTTTGCTTGTCATGGTAATCATATACATACTACAATAAGCTAACACAGACACAAAAGGAAGAACCGACAGCTTCACCACCACAGTTTTTGAGCGGTAAATGAGCTTTCTTTCCCTCTTCATTCAGCAATAGGTAACAAAGGTCTGGATCTGTATCCCCATACACTAAGAAGTGTTTTTATAGCCATCAGTAATCTTCACAGAGTTCCACTGCAGTAACCTGGGCAGATGGACTGTAAGCACTCCAGACACAAAGTAATGCAACCGGAGTCACTATACCAAAGAGTCACACCGTGGTCACACAGATGGCTCACATCTTTGCAAACTCTTCAGGAGAAGATTATATAAAATAAGTTGGTAGCAAACACTATAACATTGAAAAAAAACCACAACCTCCAAACTCCAGAGCAAAACAAAACTGCTGGTTTTCTAGCAGGGTGCAGAGCAGATCTTGGTCTCGATGTGCCCAGGTGCCACAGAACCACCTCATCTTTTACTACACCAATAAACAGGCTGAGATCAACAGAAAAGAACTAATCCTCAGAATAACACAGAAAACTCCTATTTGGCATCCTTTAGAAATTGATGAGATGAAGAAAGAAGCAGCAAAATCTAACTGTGGGAAAATGTTCCACAGTATTTAGTAAAGGAGTCATTTACAACAAGGTGTGGTAATTTGAGAACAAGTGCTCAAGCAAACTAGAAAAAAACCCAAAACAACCAACCAAAGAAAAAAACCCCAACCTGCAACAAACTCACACAGAAACCTACATTTGCATTAAGAAGAAAGAAAACTGTTCACTTGCAAAACTAGACATAACTGTGTAAAAAAGTGCATGACAGACTGACACTGGGAATATTCAACTGGGAGACATGACAGGACTTGAACACACAAAGATGACTAGACCATTTTCTCCAATAGAAATACATTTGGACTTTGGGCGATTTTTACCAGATTATCAGAAAACCAAGACCATTAGAGACCTAAGAAGGCCTTGTAGAGTTTAAACCCTTTATGTCAAAATAAAAAGATACAGGCTTTTTCAGCCATCCACAATTGTAAACTCAAGTCTATCACTAATTTGGCCTTGATTAGCTAAAAAGCAGAACAGATTTATATTCTTATATTATTAAAATGCAGCAGAGAATAGCAACTCGGGGGCAGCTGCCAGTCTGACATATATCAGCTATAACAATCATTTGTTCCTGTGGAAAGAACCACAATAAACATGCCACTGCTGTGGTCTCATTCTTCTCTCAGAGTGACAGCGTAATTTCACTGATCTCTGTGCAGTTAAATTCCCAGTCTATACTGCTAAGGAAGAGGGGATATAGCAGTGACCATAATTCATCCCTCTTTTTCTCACACATACCTCTGCTAGGAAGGTCTTGGTATTTGCCTAGTAGGAAGGACACATGTCTTACAGCGGTCAAAACTATGACCAAAGCAGTGATATATTTGCTCTGTTTGTTTTGCAAACAAATTAAAGTATGCTTCCATGAATGAAAGAATGAAAAGGCACGTCCAGCTATTGCAACACCAACACATTAACAAAAGACCTTGACACAGGAACCCCTGTGCTTGGACTGTGAATGGCTGTATTCCCATATCCGTAACTCGAGGCTGCATTTGTAAATACAAATTATTGTATGCATGCTAAGAAAGCACGCAATAAAAAGACACTATCTTCTCTTGCGGGATACTGCACCTGTTCCTTCAGTTAGAGATCCATCTATTAGTGAGATTTAGACATACATTTATGAAGAGAAATTAAAAATTACAGAAGACATATCTTTTTAATAATAGATTATAACTGTATAGAAGCAAAGCCTCTCACCAAGGTGGGGGAAAGATGTTACCAATTTGGCTTGCTTCTTGCAAGCCAAGGCCTGAAAAATAATCTCTCCATCACAAAGCAAGCAATTTGACCATAAAATTCTCATTTGTAATATGTGCTTGGCTTCTGTTAGGACAGGCAACAGAAACAAAACCAGTAATGCTGGGATGAGGCCATGATTACTAGGCATTTCAGCTGCTAACCAGTGATAATTCGTTGACGATATGTAACAGCTCAGATATCACCATGGAAACAGCACAACTGGGGGTAAAACAAAAAAAAACCAACCAACCAAAAAACCCCAAGCCAAACCAACCAACCAAAAAACCAACACACAACCAAAACCACACCAATCCCCCCAAAACAAAACACCCCAAAACCACACACAGGAGTCTGTAGGCCAGAAGGAAACAAAACTCTAAGCAGAGAGTCCAATTTTCAGAAGTGCTAAACACAAATAGCTAAGCAGTTTGAAAAATTAGATCCATAAAGAACTGGTAAAACCTTTCCTTAAACACATCTCCACCCATTCTGTTTTTACTGTGTTTTACTTCTGGAATGTACTTGCTTTTATAATTTCTCTACACTCACTGTTTAAAACTTGGCCCAATCAAATTAGCTATAGGAAAAAGCTGTTAATGTCTGAAGGATACATGCAAGCCCTGAAAAAGTTTGGTAAACCTTGGGCCAATTGCTAATGAATTCCTAGTTCCCATCCAAGATATAACATCACAGTCCTACATATGACAAAGGCTTCACAGAGGGGTCAAGGTATGAACAGGAGAAGGAGAGGAAGGATCTTTCATCTTATTTTGAGAGAAATTGTTTCAAAGAAGAGTTGAAACCCATTGCTGAGAGAACTCATAATACTGCTCCCTTGCTATACCTGTCTAGAGGATAAACTGGGGATTCTGGTCAGCCATGCTAGTAACTCAGCATGTTTAAACCCCCTTAATCGACTTAAATGCTTCATTTTTCTTCCTCCTGCAAGTTAGTTCCTGCCCTGTTCCCACAATCCTACCTATTTCTTTACTAATAAATGACTTTTCATGGGTTAGAGTCGAGTCATCTAAGGAAGCAATCAGGAAGTTTTATTTGCAAAACACTGCATTTTGCATACATGTGAAGTTCATTAATAATGTCTTGCTTGAAATTTCTCCTGTTCTAGACCAAATGCTTAGGAATTGAACAGCTGCCTCTGGCACAATTAAGGGTATTTTGTTTGGCAAGCACCGTCACAGCTGTCTCAGACCAGACTACATCATACATCAAATGACTTAACAGATTGTCTTTACAGCAGCAAGGAATTAGCTGGTAAGTCCTCTCAGACTCCTCTTGCACTTCTATATACTCCTCTGGATAAATCATACCTGTGTGATTGCCCATTTACTTCATCCTGGGTGAAGTCAGTAGATTGGGAAGACAAGATATTGTCACTAGCTGAGGTGCTTCGGTCCACTGTATGGCCTGAAGAGAATTCTCTAGATGACTTAATTTCAACTGCTATTAAAAAATAAAAAAATCATCAAAACAAAACAAACAAAAAAAACCAACAAAAAATATCAACAAAAAACCACAGTTCAGTGAGGAGCTGTCTCTTTACAATTTTACTAAAAACACAATCAAATCACAGTTCCTGCTGAATGAAGGAAACCTTGAGATAATAGCAGGCTACTGCATTAGCATGGCAGAGTGCATTATAGCTCATGAGCTGAGCCAAGCCAACTGCAAGTGTGCACATTTCCAGCCCTTTGCAGTCGGAAAGTAAAACACACTTGGATCATTTTCAAAGCATTCACAATAGGCTAGTATCATGCAGACCATCAGTTAAGGTATATCAGCTAATGACCAGTATCTCATTAAATCCACAGGAATGTAACCATTTGCAGTTGTCTGTACATATCCATAGCAGGATAGGCAGCCACTGTGAATAAAACCCATTGTTTTACACTTCTGTCAGACTTCAGTTCTATTACATTTGTTCAAGACACCTCACTTTCTGCCTTGCACTAATGGAGAAGGGAAGGACAGTCAGTCTGCCGAGAGACGAAAGGCTACCAAGATGTGCAAGTTCAGTAAAAGTTTAGGGAAAATTCCTAGCTCCATTCCTCCCATGCTCAGGACAGGCTGACATCCTATCTGGTCTCACATGTTGATATGGATAAAAATCAGGTCACAGGCATTTGGCTGCTCAGAGCGTGTTCTGTTTGAGATTCAGCATAGTAAGTATAGTAAGATGACCAGAGTTCATCTTTAGTCTACAAGTTTTCTGCTCATAGGAGACAAAACAGAAAGGGCCAGAATTATTGATTCTTCACCAAAGTGATAAAAATCAGACAAAATCAGACTGACTCGAGAACAGCTGAATATATCCAGCTGTGAAGGACATTAAGAACTGCTCTTATTTTTATAAAACAAAAGAGGATGAAAGTTTCTTGAGACTAAACTTATCTTCCTTGAGATATGACCTCGATGATATTAACTGTTCACACAAAGCTTTTATTCTGCTTTTTCACTTATTCATTTCACGATGTTACTGCATGAAACTCTGAATCCCAAAGTATTCACGTGATGCTCAAAAACACATATTCTGAAGTGAGCAGGTTCCTGGTACTGCATAATCACCATCAGACTAAGATCAGAACTCAACAAACTGCATATTTATTGCACAGCAAATATGTTTATTGCACAACAAATATGTTAGAAAGGCAATAGAAGAGAAAGGGCTCATTTTCAATTGTCTTAAATTAAAGCCTTTCCAATTTAAAAATTACAAACCCCACCACCTTTTGGAAAACAGGGGATGTCCAAAGATTCATTCCAATTATCATTATGCAGAATGAAAGCACTGTCACTGACATGAACAACCAGGGATCCAGCAGCGCAGTCTCTCTTTTCTCTTCTCCTACTCCTGATTTCTAAATCCCAAAAGGTAAGAAAGACAAGCATGTAGCTCACTGGCTACTTGCAAAAACCTGAAAGAAGCCTATGGCGATCTTTCAAGTAGCCCACTGTTGCCTTATAGCCTGGATTAATGCCAGGAAGAATTGTCTCTGCCACACTCACAAATAATTTGTCTTTTTACATGTATAATGCATATAAACTTGCAATATGCTGTATATATATTCCTTTTTTTTTTTCTACAAGAGAAGAGTATATTCTAGTACTCTGATTCTTACCTATCTGCACATAATTTTGACTGAAAATAGGTAACACGCTGTTCCCTCCCACCCCCCACCCCCCACCCCGCCTTCTATATAGGAGAACTATCAAGTCAGCATGCTTTTGATTAGTTTACAACCTCTCCTGTTCCAAGTTGCTGCCCCTGGCCAGTTAACCTCCCCGTAAAATGGGCTCAGCTATACTCGAGGTGCTATTGTGCAAAGGGAGGCTTGAGGAGAGGACTGCAGCTCTCATTCCTACACAACAGTGAGAAACCAAGTGCCCATCTTGAACAAGACGTTCATCTGCTTCTATCATACGGCTTTCATTCAGCATGTTATATTTATCAGCTCTAGGCATTACACAAGCAAATTCCTGCCTGTAAGACTTTGGTTACTTTTCTCAGAATCCTTTTCATTTCCTCTAGGAAATTTAAAAAAATAAAAGAGTGAAAAGTATGCTATTCCTTTACTGCTTCAAAGCATATTTTTCAGCAAAGTAAAGGCATGCTTTGTCTGACCTTATTAATAATTCTGTACCGGATATACCGCAAGATCCTTTATCTAAGACTGCAGAACATTTTGCCTTAAATCCCTAATTGGAAATGTTAATGAGTCCCTGCAAGAAGGCTGAAACTCCCACATCTGAAGTTCCATGATCCTGTGGATATTAGAAATTAAGAAATAAAGTATTTCAGAAGGCTATAACCTTGTACATTCCATCATATTTCTGAGTTCTCAGGTCCAGCTGAGTTTGTATTCATTTCAGTTTAAGTTGCAAGGACAGAAGCTTAGCAGCATCACCCACAACACAGCTATACAGCACAGGGCTTCCCATCCTCCACAACCTTTAATGGTTTGAATGTAGTTGCAAATCTAAGCAGATAACTGCAGCTGCCTTCAACTTTAATATAGAGGTCTAGCCAACAGAGCCTGCAGGTGCCAGCAGACAGTGATTCATTTAGATCCAAACAAGGGTATATTTGATCAAGTAAGGGGCTTTACTTGTTGTGAAGTGCACAGTCTCTGGGCTGCAGCTCTTTCCCTAGGCAGAGGGCATCATGGAGATACAGTATACTTTGCATATTGGAAGCCCTGGGTAGGACAGTTGGCACTTCCGCAGGAAGCGAGATGGAGTGAGGCAAGTGAGACTATTAGTCTCTGTTGACCACACATTACCTTCTGTAGCCACTTATTTAGCTCCAGTCAAAATCCAACCGTGTGCCCCAAGGTCTTGCAGAATGCCTCAGGGCTGAAAAATGGAAGGCCAGTTCCAAGGCTGCATTTAAAAAACAACAAATCTACAACACATAAGCTAAACCCCAAATGCCTGTCCCAGTCAAGAAAGACAGACACAGTTAACAGCAGCATTCACAGAATATCCTTACATGAAGGGGAAATGCAGAGGTCAGAAATGCTGGAGGTGCTCCCACAAGTGGAAGAACGATCACTTGGCAGGGATTGCAGCTTCTCATCCCTATCATGATAAGAATTGGTATAATTTTCTGGCCTAGAGGAGAAAGGAGAATGCAGGGTGATGAATGCTTGCAGCACAAAAAGTTGCATGAGAGTAAATTCTAATTTTTTCTAATTGTCTGCAATGACATAGAAGATTATTGACATTATTTTATATTTCATATTGCAAACTAGTACTCAGGACATAATTTAACTGCATGACTGCAGCTCCCTCAAACCAGGTGATGCTAAACATATTTGAAATTAACACTTTTTTCTGCTGCAATAAAAGAGTCAAGGAAAGGAAACCGTAACTCCTTGCAGCCTGAAGACCCAAAATGCACCAGGACACTTAAAAGAAAAAGCCTGTAGCAGTGCGGCTGAGAGGTCTTGAATACTCCGCTTTTTCAAGGATTTAAGATTTGCTCCCGAATATTACAAGGATTTCACTTTACAGAGCAATACACAATAGAGATTTAAAACAAAGTAGAGAAGAAATAGAACTGCTGATTTCCCAAGTGAGGTTGATCAGTGAAAAACTGAAGTAGCGGAAGGACAGAACAGGGTCAAGATTGCTTAGTAATAAGCAATAAAACACAGCAAGAGGGGTGTGAAAAGTGAGTGAAGATAAGTTGGCAGACACAGAAAGTCTCCCTGTCCAATATCAGGTTAGAGTAACTAGATTATATTTCTAGTTAGAAAGGACACAGTCCAACAAGGCAGTTAATGATTTCAGAGCTAAATCAGTTTCTAAGGAAACACCTTGCAGAATATTAAGTAGTTCAGTCCCCCTTGAGTGATCTCAGCCAGTGCTTCTTTAAAGAGAAGGGGAAAAAAAGAAAAAAAGAGGAGAGAGAAAAAAAAAAAGAAAAAAGGCAATTTTCCAGTATTTCCTCGCTCCCTCAGCTCCATACAGCAAGAGCTTGTCTATATTGGGATCTCATGACAACTCATTTGAAGTAACTAGAGCCTTGTCTGCACTGGGAAGTCATAGAAAAATTAGCATGGAATATCTGCTACATGTGCAGTGGCTATTCTGCATTAATTTTCTGTGTGAATACTTCTATTCAGCACTAGATATTCACCCTACCCCTCTTCTCCCCTCCTTTTGGAGGTAAGAACCAACAACTCAAAGATATACATTATAGTATCTCCATCAACTGTTTCCTCTTTCACAATGTTTTTAAAACGCAATATGTTACATCAAGTCTCACAAGAAGAGCTTCAAACAAGTTCTATTCACTTCAGTTCTGAATGCAAGCATTTATGCAAATTTTTAATGTAGTTTAACTACTCTGCTGAGTCCAAAACTTCAGATAATTCAGATCAACTGTCCTGGATTATCCCTTGGTAGACAAGCTGCAAATGAGGCAAAAGTCTGTCATTTTTCATGCCATTTCATCCAACACAAACACAAGCCACTTAAATTATTTAGAATATGAAATACATTTAGTTCAGATACTGCTTTCAAACTAAAGCAGCTAAGATTTGGTCAGTTTTAATTGTTCTCCTCTTGCATGGCTTTCTATGACAGCATTTCCTCATTTTAGCATATGAATTCCCACTAAAATTTGAAAGCGTAAAAGCCATCAAAGCTTGTGCTTTTCTGTTGTAAAATTTAGTTCAAGAATGTCTTCATCTATTTAATGTAGTATTCTTGAACACAAATTAGATACAAAGTACAAACTTCTCATTCAGGTTGATACCTCATGACTCCTTACAACATGAGAGCCCCAAACAGTCATATTAATTCTACCATCAGGACAGAGCAGCAAGGAAATTAATTTTCACATATTTTCACTATGTTGGATTTCTGCTGTTTACATTTCTCCTCCCTAGCGCGCAGAGTGAAGCAATCTGTAAAGACTGCTTTATACCATCAAACCAACAAATCTCTTAGACACACAGCTACCAGAACCAGTATGGTTCTGCAGAAGGATAGGGAATTCTGATGTATACCTCAAGGGGACTTCAGGATGAGAAAAGCCAATGAATTAAATTGTATGATGTTAATTGCTATATAACACTGAATATCCTCACTTCTGTGGTGGCTACATGCACATCACTTCACTGGACACCTTGCAGTACTTTGGATTCGGGGACCTGAATTCGACTCCATTTTGACTGCTGTACCAAGGGTATTACAGTAAAAACCACCCAAATTAGTGAAGAATACATTTTGATGAAACTGGATCAGAGTAGCAGTAAGAGAATCAGAATTGGCTTCAGCATGCAACAATCCAACACCATCTTTCTGCCCTGAAAGACTGTTACGAAAGATGGAGCCCAACTCATGGACTAAATGAACTCAACAGATGCTTTATAGGGACGGCCCATAGACTAAGGGAACAGTATCTGTGTATCTATATCAAAAGACCAGGAAAGGTGGTGGTGTATTGGAATGTGTGGGACCTGGGCATGATGGGTATGGAATAAGGGGTGGATACTATCCCAGTTTCAGTGGGATACAGTTAATTTTCTTCCCAGTACCTGGTACAGTGCTGTGGGTTTGGATTTACTCTGAGAATAATGCTGGTAACACACTGATGTTTTAGTTGCTGCTGAGCAGGGCTTACTCTAATCAAGGACTTTTGAGTTTCCCATGCTCTGCCAGCAAGGAGGGATGCGAGAAGCTGGGAGGGAGCCGAGATAGGATTCCTAACCTGAACTAGCCAAAGGGCTATTCCATACCATAGAACCTCATGATCAGTATAGGAACTGCAGGAAATGAGTGAGTGGCTGTGTGGTGCTTAGTTGCTGGCTGGAGTTAAACCATGACAGTCCAGCAGTGACCTGAAGCCATCTTGCAGAGGCATGAACTGCATATCTGTTCATAAGGAGATCCAAGTTTTGACAAAATATGGAACTAGCATCACTTGGTATCCCAGGATACTGTTAAGTAAACGTGCTGCCTGGGTAGATGGTGGTGGTAGAGATGAACACAATCTCTTCTAGAGATTATTTCTGATGCATAAATTGCAGTGTGCTACGTGGCACCAGGAAATAAAAGCCACTTCCCCAGGCTTGCTATTGTTTTTTTTGACTTCCCACACGTGAGTCACTTCATTTTCACAAGCTTGTTTTTCCCTCCACTTATAGAGCAGGAATGTAATAGTTAGACACTCTGATGGTAACTAAGATTTGCTCCTGAAAAATGCTTTCTAAATAGTCCTAAGGCTACCCTAACAGCCAATTCCACAGAATCAGTCCAGGTCTCCTAACCCACCATGGGCAAAATACTGGCAGGTAAAGTGGGACCTTGAACCGGGTAACGCTGACCCTGCAGTAAAGTGGCACTGCATGTTTACTCATGTATTAGCCTTTTTTTTTTTTTTTTAAGGCTTGCAGTTCTTTTGGAGGATTGGAGGACTAGCAGTGATTAGATAATCACTGTGCTATTAATATAAGCTTATATTAACTAGTTGCTATTTTCTTCTTACACAAAAACAGACACGCATTTAATATATTGGGAGAGGCTTGCAAAAGCGGCGGACATTATAATAGTGCAAAAGCTGACCACTGTGAGGAAGGACACAAAGTAAGAACTCCAAATATACCCTGGGATAGCCAAATGCTCTTTTCTGAAGAAAAAATATTCTGAAAGAATGAAAGAAAGAAAGAGAGAGAGCTCTTCCACATTAAAATGAGGAAGAAATATATTTTAAGAAGTAGAAAATATGAACAAGAAAGCAAGGAGTGGCAGAGGGGATGACATGGGGCAGTCTTCAGGATGAATACATTCTTCTAAGAAATGCCTCTACATTCCAACTTCATTACAATGTTGTATTTCAGGTTACCCATTCATGTTAACATACTTGGCTATACCAACACCATGACTTTGGAGTACTATTATCTGTACTTGGTTAGAGTGGCATGTAGGCTCTCAGCTTAAGTGTCTGCAGAAATGAAAACATTAAAATCTCACGATAAACTGCTGCCTGTACTGTAGCTGCCTGTATTTGATCAAATCCAAAACTGTATGCAACTGAAAGTAAAAAATAAATTTAAATTTGAGCTCTCATTGGTATTTTGTTTCCTCATTCAGGACAGTGAAAAGGAGAAGCCTCATTTCAAAAATTAAGCTATATTTGTTGTAACAGAAGACAGAGCATATTCAAGGCTCTATACTGTAAGATCTCTTTATTCCATTTTCAATTCCATTTCTGACCCAAATCACACCAAAAGCAAGGTGTCACACACCTTCTTGCTGGAAAATATATTTCTCCCAAAGCAGAAAATCCAACATAACGAGATTTTTGCCTTCCCATTTTCTTTTTAATCTGTCCTCCTATGGGTGGCTAGCAACTCTCCCCAGAGATACATACTTTCTTGCTTATAAAGTGGAAGATCACAGGCAGTTTAGACACACAGAAAGGACTGTGAACACACAGGATATAAAGCAATTTTAAATAAAACTGATCAGTGAACATAAAAAAATAGTTTTAAGTACTGACCTCAGCCAATGGACCTTTCTCTGCTTACAATATTCCTCTCCTTACAGTATTCCTCTCCTTTCTTTTTTTCAAATTATCTTTAAGGAATGACAATGGCAATGCACTTTTAGGTACAGAAAGCGGATTGTGTATTTATCAGGCTTTTTTGTTGTGGTTTTTTTTTGTTGTTTTTTTGTTGTTGTTGTTTTTGTTTTTTTTTTTTAAGTAGCTTAAAAGAATCCAACTTGGTCTCATTTGTTTGGACTTACAGTGGGTACACAGTTCTATGATAACCAGGCGTCACAGGTCTCTGGAGAGGTTCATCTATACTTTGATGGACACCAGGAAACACCTTCTTCTTGGTTTTTGGAGTATGAGTCATTATCTGATACACAGAAAATAAAGAAATGAGAGGAGAAGGGGGGGCCCAAGAAGAGAATGCAGTTGAAAAAAAGGTAACAGAAGCCTTAGAAAAAATTCTATAGGAGCACTGCATCAGAAACTTAAGCTGCATTTTAATATCACTAGATAAAGTAGTGCCCAGAATCACTGTAGGCCTTTCCATGACCTCTCATCTTGGGTCACATTTCCATCATCAGCATTGGCAGACCTATGGATTCTGAGGTCCAGAAGACATACAGTCACAGCATCATAGAATGGTTTCGGTTGGAAGGGACCTTAAAGATCATCTAGTTCCACCCACCCTGCACAGGCAGGTTGCTCCACTAGATCAGGTTGCTCAAAAGCCAACCAACCTGGCGCTGAACACTGCCAGATATGGGGCATCCACAACTGCTATGGGCAACTTGTTTTCTGGTGTCTCACCAGCCTCACAGTAAAGAGTTTCTTCCTAATATCTAATCTAAATGAACCCTCTTTCAGTTTAAAGGCATTCTCCCTTGTCCTATCCCCACATGCCCATGTAAAAAAGTCCCTCTCCAGATTTCTTCGGAGCCCCTTTAGGCACTGGAAGCTGCTCTAAGGCATCCCTGGAGCCTTCTCCAGGCTGAACAACCTCAGTTCTCTCAGCCTGTCTTCACAGGAGAGGTGCTCCAGCCCTCTGAACATCTCAAATTAGTCACAGCACACTAAATGGCATTCATGCAAACTTTATGCTTTTTTTTACTTAATGGCTTTTTGCTGCTTGAGGTAAGACGTACAATACTTGATCTGGCATAATGCCTCCAGGAGCAGTTAACTTTTCAACTTCTTTTTTTTCCCCAATTTTTTGTCAAAATCATTTTAGACCAGCAGAGTGTTCCACTATTAACTTTCTCAGCACTTTGCTTTGTGTGCTCACAGCGTCACTGATGTAGCACTAGAACCCTAAGGCTGGCTTTAGCTTATTATTAAGCCACAGACCTCCCACCTCCTGTGAACCTTTCTCAAACTTATTCTACTTCATCTAAACAGCAGGTGTAAAAAGATCTGGACTGCCATACAGGTAGAACCCAGCTCTTCCAGCAACAGATTGAAGAAATTGTTTTAGAAAGTGATGAAATTACTGAAATTAAGCACTTAATCCAGCAAAATAATTTATTTCAAGATCCTAATGAGTGGTACTCACTCCCAAGTACTCAGTTGTTAGCAGCTTCTCTCCTGTAAGTTCTCCCAGTTGAGGCTGCAAAACCTCATCTTTGTCCAGATCAGCCTCCATGATGTCATGGTCCTCCTGCCAGACCAACATGCATGTTATTTGAGCCCACTTTACAGGAGGTTTTTAGTTCAAATTTAGTTCTCACTTCAGTAGTAATTTTGATATGCACTGCACATGTAAGTGGTAATGTACTAGCATTTCACACCAAAAAAGCAGACATCTAAAGACACATTCACCTAAATTTTCTATATAACCAGAAACTAAAGAATCCCGAGAGAAGAAAAAAACCCACCACTTTTTCCACTAAGTCTATGCCAAAATGTACAGTATGCATTTTAGAAGTTGTTCTTCAAATTTCTGCTTCAGACAATTATTCCTTGCTTGACCTAATAGAGGCTCAGGAAAAATCTCGGTCATTAGTATCTCTATTGAAAATTGCATATTAGTCTGAAGAGACACAATGCTCTGTCCTCAGCAAGCAGCTGATATGAAATCTGAAGTTTTAGTTTTTGCAGATCTGCCCAAGTCAATTTAGTCATAAAGCACAGGCAAAAAAAAACAAAAACAAAAACAAAAACAAAAAATAAAAAAAAAGAAAAAAGGCACAAGAAAGTTTGAAGTTATCACTCAAGCAAAGAGGAAACTTGATAGAAAACTTATCTGGATTTTGTTACGTGTCAGTACCCTCTAAGTAATAAAAGCATAAATTTAAGTTAGACTGTAACAACTAGCAGTAAAAATAAAGTAAGTGCACCTTAATACAATTCATAGACATTCCTGAAGATAATGCTAGCATTCCATGAGATCAAAATGTCCATATGGATATTCAGCACTTTGTGGTATATCCCTCTCCCTTGACAAAAACACTGAAATAATTTATTGCCTTTTGTTTCCCAAGAAGGAAAAAACAAAATAAGAACACCCCCCCCCCCCAAGAAAAACCCTCCAAACCCAAACCAAACAAAAAATACCAAACCAACCAAACCCTGAACGTTTTTACTTATTTTCAAGAAATAGAGGCATAATGCGTAATCACCTAAGACAAAAAAAAAATCCTTACTGAGGTTCATTCAGAATCACTCCTCAAACAGTGGCTCCTGTAAGGTGAGACCATGGGTGTCCAACAGGAATTTTTCTAGAGCAATGTGAAGCAGCAGCAGCACCACCTACTCAGATTTGCAAGGAAGCTTTAAAGCTTACAATATCGGGCTGGTACAAAATTCTTGGAATCAGTACTTTAGTATACAAATACTCTACAACAAGGCAACAATCTCTGTTGACTTTATTCCATAAAAATCAAATGTAATTAACCAACTTCTCAAGTGAAAAGTACCAATAATTCACTCTCTTGTGCCTATTTCTAGTTTAACTATGGGTGATTCATCTTTCATGGAAGTAATGTAGAGAGTGTAGCATAAGCTCCATTAAAAACAATGGCCACTGAACTTTGATGAGCTCTGGAGCACAAACAAAACGAAAAGCACTTTCACTTTAGTGAGATTCAAACTCAAATACTTTTAAATAGCCAAATTAAGAAATGCCTTCTGCCACAAAGATTAGCCAATAATATGGATGCTTGGACAGTGCTCTACAAAAACAGCACAAGGAAAAAAGATGTTGGAAATGTGTACAGGGAAGGTTTTTCCTACAATGGAAATGCCTGACTGATTCCAGTCTTTGTCCTGTGTAAAATAACAGGACTGCCATCGCTCAAATGAAGTAGGTGTTGGCTTCCACACAGCTCTACAGGCTTGCCTTTTTTCAAGTTTAATGATCTCTGTAACAAATGGCTTAAAACCATAGTTTTTATTTTGATGTAGTTATTCTCATTGCTCATCACCTCCTTATTCACAGGCGTCAAGCAGAGATAAAAAGTACAGGCACAAGGTGCTCAATTCAGTAGCCCACACCACCATCCAATTCTTCTTTGAAATATCCTGCCTAGTATTCCACTGTGGCTCTGAAAGGGCACAAGCCTCCCAGAGGTCCCAAGTCATATCCATCAGGCTTGAGCAGGTGCTTTTGATGCTGCAGTTAAATTTAAGAGACATTAGATGCCTGTGTGTGAACAACTGAAACAGTTACAGAAACACTGCCAATAATCCACAGTGTTCTATGGGTTGGAGTAAATTTTTTCCATGATTATTTGTTCATGTACCATTTTAATAAAAGTCTAGTTCTTCCGTCAGTGCCTTGAAAATACCAGACTGCTAATCCTCTGCATCCTCCTAAATATCTATTCTTTCACTGCTCAGCTATACAAGATGAGGCTGTATAGGACCTCAGGAAGATGTTCAATCTGCCTTTCTCTCCAAGACAAGTTACAATCAGCTCCTAATTATCTGGGAAGCTGGGTAGGTGTGAAAAATAACCCAGATAATAGAAAACCACAGATAAAACACTTGTAAGCTAGTCAATAATTATCTGCATCAAGCAAAACAAAACCACACTCCAAGCTCCACAATATCCTGTATTAAAAAAAAAAAAAAATTAATTAAAAACTGCAAAGATGAGTTTTATAGTCCGGTAGATTTTTTTTTTTTTTTAATATGGTATGCTAATACAGCATCCAAAGGTAACAGTTTTGTTTAAGGATGCTTTACAAGAGACTGCCTACACTGTGCGTGGGGAGACTGTTACACATCACAGCCAGAATATCACCCCGTTCTTCCATCCAGCTCTCTGCATTCATGATGTATTTAACTTCTCCTCACAGTTCACCCTGGTTTCTCCAGGTTCCACCTCTTCCAGTATTCTGGTTGACACATCTTGTCAGATAGAGAACACCAGTTTCTAGTTTCTGGGAAGTGCCTCCCACTGCAACCTTGCTCCCTGACGTTATTTAACATGCCAGGTAGCTGAGCCTGAATGTGTCCCTCCTCTGCCTTCCTGTACTGAAAAAGGGCTTTGACACATGCCATCATTCCACTGCTGAAATAACACGGTGCCCTGTTCACCATTGCTCACTGGCTGCAGCAGATGTTGGCAGCAAAGTTCTTTAATGTAATGGCTTGAAGTCCTGTGACTAGGTTTGTGATTAAGCTCTCCTTCTTTTGATGTACTCTCTAGCTGAAGTGTATTTTCACACCACCGTTTACTGATTTTATTGCCAGGTGCTGAATGATGTGGGATCACAAGGTGTCTGATAAATTGTCACTGTACAATTACCTAACACAGCTCAAGTTTGTAACTAAACTTCTGAATTAAAGCTATGATATCATATACTCCCTTTTACAAGCAGCTTTTAAAGATGGCCTAAGCCAAATAAAAAGCAAATGTAAAGATCAAATACTGAAGACAAGTTAGTATTTAACAGAACAGTCAAGAGAATATTAAGCACCAGAAAATATGCACTGTGACTGTGGATGTCAACACACCCCAGACTGCTAATGTACCAAAGGTGGGTATGTACTCCAGAAGCTGGTGCATCCTGAGCTCTACGCTAGTTAATGTAAAGTTCAGCACACAAACCCAAAAATTATTTCTGAATAACACATACGGGAAACATAGACATTTTTTATTCAGTTTAATTGCCCCAGTGTCACACATCACAGAATATTACATTTCTGAGTGTATAATGCCCTTGGAAATGCCAGAATTATCCTTCAAGCTCAACCACATCTCGACAGCAGTGTTTAGGAGAAAGTAGCCATTACTACTACATTACTCAAAAGCAAGAGAGAACTGAACAACTCTAAATTAAACAGAAATAGTAACAAAAAATAACCCATGAAGGTAATAGTAATAGCATGGGGATCCTTTGCATGCTCTTGGAAACAATAAAACCTGGGGCAAAAGCAGCAAACTAAGTCTGAATAACAGTGTCTTTTTGTTGCTTTTTAAATTGTGAAGGTACAAATACTGGTACTGAGTGGATAAGCAACAAATTGTAGTATTAGTAAGCAGTTTAATTGCATGTCACTAAATTGGCAATATATGGCCATATTCTGAAATACATTCAGTCTGTAGTAGTTTAAAAGTTACATAAAGGCAAGACTTCTGATACTGTTTTCCAAAACTTTCTGTTGCCAGATCACATCAGATGTTATCACAGAACCCCATCAAACAATAAACTCACTGCATTTCCAAAATACAAAAGGGCTCTAAGCCTTGATGCAGTAAGTCAACAAATCCTTGCTTATTTAACAAAGTAACAATATTATGCATTTTGCTGCCATTTTGTTTGTAAATTATGTTTTCTAAGCTTAGGAACTAAGAAACCAGGCATTCTCGCAGCAGAATGGAATTACAGTTCCCAGCAGCAGTAAGGATTTATAATCTGCCAGAATTAATGTTACATTGGAAACAATTTTAAAATTGGCTTAATGAGACTTTTTCTTACAGTGGCAAAGCTAATGAAAATTGGAATCAGACACTTCTCTGTTTCAAAATTTGAGTCAAGTAACAAGAAGCTACAGAACTTCGTTTTAATCACATAATGGTTCAGTAGTAAAAAACACATTCCAAAATGATATGATCTAGAGCCTTGGCTGGGACTGGGAGCAGCAGCAACTTGTGTAGGTGGTATGACTGAATAGGAGAATTCACCTTCCTTCAATTCCCAAGAGCAGGTAAATTAATGAAAGTGTTCAACACTATCATACAATTTAATGTCACACCTCTCACAGAGGAGCTCCTTATCTACGTGCTTTGCCAACAGAACACTGGATGCTTCAAAAAAGTATACTATAGTACAAGCGAAAATACCACCACCTTGGATTCTCATGACACACCTAAAACACTTCAACCCTTGGAACATGAGTTAAAGGTGTTAAGTAGCATATTAAACAAAGTTAAGTAAAAATTATTAATCCCCAGAAAGCCCATCTTGCATAGCAAGCACTGATTTTGGGTGTGACAAGTGGAAAAGAGTACAGAAAACTCACTACAGGACTGCAGGAAGTGGAACAAGTACACTAATCTAATCCTATTAGGAAAAAATAAAACAAAACACAACCAAAACTGTTTAATGTACCCCCCGGAACAAAATGGGGAGAGCCAATTGTTAAAAAAACTTCCTTGTAGCCTCAAACTTAAGAATTTCCACACAGCTCTAAATTTAGGCAGTCACAAGGGTAATTATAATTAGTTCACGTGTTCACTACCTATTGTGCCACAACACAGAAACTGGGTAAATAATGCAAACAGTGCAAAAATTCCCAGGACACTGCCAGGCAAAGGCTAGATCCTGCAAGGTGCTGCACCCCATGGCAGCTGAGAGCACACCACACCTATTACAACTGGGATATTCACATTTTTCTCTGCTTTCAAAACAAAAGGCTCAACATGCACTTGAAAATGCATTCAGTCACTCTGGAGTAACAGTCAAGTTTTAGACTGTAGCATGGTTGTCGCTGTACACTAGCATCTGTGTTCACGTTCAACAGGCTAGTACAATGTGGATGCAACTGACTTGTTAAGTTTTATGTGTCTTATTCTTTGCTGGTTCAGGACAAAAACCTTCCATTTTATCTGAAAACTTGTTTTTCAGTAAATATTTCTAATACAAGTAGGTTTTGCAGAGATCAATAACTCCCAATGTCATTGACTTCTTCAGGGTAAATACACGATATATATATAGATACACATACATGTGCGCCTATACACCCACCTATGTTCAAACACTGCTTCAAGGACATATAGCTCTTCTTCCAAATTTCTCATATAGCACTTTCCAATAAAAGAAAAATGGTATGTGGTAGACTTCTTTCAGTTAAAACTCCCATGTTAACTGCCTGTACAGTATATTTTCTACTCCCTCCCTGCCCCTCCATGCACTTAGGGTAATGTAGCAATGGCCAACATCACCAGCGAAGATTGGGTTTAACATTTCCCTTATGTAATTTACATCTTGCTTTGCTTGTTAACTCAGATGATCGAATATGCTGTGCTGTCTACACCTGGGAACCCATTACTCTCTGAAGACAGCTTCTTAAAAAACGCTTCAGTATTGGTATAAAATGCACTTACTAGCAGAGTTGGAAATAGGCAGCTAACCACTTTATATTTATTACTAGATAGTTTCTCATGCTTGCTTTCTCAATTTTTAAAATTTTATTCTCTTATGGGACTTATTAATTTGTAATTACTCTTTTCCTTCATTACATATAGACAATTTTTGAAATACATTTCAAAGTTTCTAAACAGCAAAAGAAGTCATCACACCCCAAACAGATTATGACACCTTTAAAAGTAGTGACAACCTGCTTACAAACTATTTCCGTAATATACTGGTTCATTTGCTTCCTTTCTTTTTAATTGCTGAAATGGGTGTACTTGAAAGCAAGATTTCTACTGCTACAGTAACTCATCTCTTTACTTATTTCAAGCTATAATCCTTTAGATATCCACAGTTATCAACAGGTGATTTGCCAAAATAAAAGAGTGGGGCTTCATGAAGAAAAGATAATGGAAACAGATCCAATGTTCTTGTCACTGCAAGAATAATTAAATAAAAGTAAAAAACAAAATCAAAACCCACCAAAATCAAAAAGTCTGATTTACTGACACAAATATTTTCTGTTTAGAAGGCTAAGGATTTTTCTAAAAGGTGCCAGAAAGCCTTTATACTTACTTCCTTATTGTTCTCTTCCTCTTCATCATCAGACACAATACCATCATTTAATGGCTCTTCTAGAAAGAAGCAAAACAAAATGTTTTAAGAGTACATGTACAACTTAATAGAATCTCTAGTTATTGCCCCTCTTTTAAAAGGGTAAGATTCAGCTTGCTTCTTATATAGACATCCTCTTCTATTCAAGACAACTAGCAAAATTATTTGCTCCTATAAAGCATTCCAGAAATTGAAATCAATTCATATTTTGGAAAATGGCAGAAACAGAAACACTGTGTAACAGCTCTTTCCTCATAAATCCCACTACGGCATCTCAGTGTATTTACCGACAAGGCATGAATGAAAGTGTGTTTCTATTTCTCAACAAATTTTTAATAAAAGACTCTACTTCTCACTACAAACTCTTCAGTATTATACTGCTTTGAGACACAAAAAGATAGTACTTGCACAGAATAATTTGTAACTTTTGGAAAAACTTATTTCCTTAGAAAAAAGCAGCCAGGCTTACACTGGAAATCTGTACCCTCAACACTTCTACTCACTGATCAGACAAAACCTTTTAAAAATAGCATTCACAGGCAGAAGAGGAGCAATTCTATAATCTTCATGAACAACTTCATGTACAGTGGCAATACAGTGCTTAACAAGCATTTTTAAAAAGAAATCGTATCACCTGTTTATTTTTGCAGTTGACAGCAGTCTCTCATTACTGTGAGGCCACTGGCAAGAAAGCAAACAGTCAAGGTCATTCTATTTAGAGTCCCAAAACTTTGGAATTCGACTTACTCATCCTTTTATTTCTTCTTTATAATTGTGGCACAAAAGGATATTTTAAAATACATCTGACATTCAAATCCTGACATTCACTATTCACGCTCTCTCAGACCATCACACTATTATTATTCTCTGAGAGTTTCAATGCCAAGTAAAAACATGAGCTTTCTTATGGCTTTTGTGAAAGATTTACAGCTCAGATCTGTTCTTCTGACCTGAATTGAGCTGCCTGATTATATATTCAGTCTGTCGGATCATCTCTGCATTTCCTTCCTTGACAAAGCAGCGCAGAATTTCTTCCATTCCCTGGATATAGCGGAAAACATTGCTAGTTTAGCATTTCATGTGATCACAGTGAGAGTATTTTGTTAGCTAAAACATTTCATTTTTGTTAAGAAAAACAGAGGCAATGTGGAACAAACCAATGCGTCCAGCTCTAAGCTCTCCATTTTGTCCACATGCTTCCCAAAGAAATATGCTGTCTGGATTGCTTCTAGGTTTAATTGCAGAAGTACCTACAATGAACAGCAAACTTTTTTCCAATAGATCTGCTGCTTCTGACTTCTGAACTCAGCACACAGTAGTCAATAGAAAATTTGCATTCACAGATACAACAGTGCAAGGTTCAGAGAAGGAAAGCAAAAAGCAGGACAAACTTTGACCTTCTCTTAAATTCAGTTTCTCTCTTTATGGCCCCTTACAGGTTTGATGTTGCATCTTTAATCATTTAAGATGACTTCCAGTCCTCTGTGCTCTGTGAGGTAACACATCTGACAACAATTATGTTTGCATAGCTCCCTAGGTTAGTTCTTAAGATAAAAATATACACTGGTATCCCAAGAACAGCTTCCTTAAATCCAGAAGTTAAAACACATTCATTACCATTAGACTAACTTTCACAGGAGATAAGTTCCCAGTTTTGCTTAAACCTCCCTCCTGCCACCTTCACCATCTAACTATGTCTATTACCAGGCAGAAAGAAAAACAGCAAGAGGAACCCACCCTCTTAGTGATTATTTGCTGGTGCCGAATAAGTTAAATAAAGGGAAGAAATAGCAGGTCGCATGGTAGCATCTCCTAAGCCAGTCTATGAAATGCTAGATGGACAAGACTATTTTGAAAATAACACCTTTAATTTATAATTTAGGCAGAATCCTTCACACTGTTGGGGCTTCACTTCTGGGAAAAGACCAGCAAATATAGCAGTTTGTGACCTACATTCATACCTGCCTGAATACTAGGTATGAAAAGTGGAGAGTCTCTTGGGGATTCCCTTCTCAAAATGCCATGGCTCCTACCTCACAACCCTGCTGCACACTGAGCAACAGGTACCTGTATACATGCCATCTGGCACATGCATTGATGTTTCTGCTATGCAAAGCAGCACTTCTTACCATTGCTCTGGCTTCTTCTCGGACAGAAGGGATGGCAAGAATGCTGTAGAGTGCTCCATTCACATATGGTTGTATCTAAGAGGAAGAAATAATCATACCATAAGAAAAACTCTTACGCTCACCCCAGTTGCCTATAACCAACATTTAAGAGAGAAGTGCAGAACTACGTTCAAGGAATGTAATCAGGCTAGCCCGCACTTGCAAAAATTTCCACTTGGGAAGCGGTCAACTTTTAGGATGTAAATATACTGTCATATATTTGATTTAAATCAGTACTGCCACATGTCGATTTCCTCCACAAGCCTTCTGAAGCTGTATTCTTGTAAACTGACCTAGCCTTACAAAACAAAAAAAAAAAGAAAAAATGAAAAAAAGAAATGGAGAAGGTTAGTTTCTGACAAACACTAGTGGCAGTACAAAAAAAGAGAGGACAAAGAACAGGGACAAGACCGACAGCATGAACTCAAAACAGGCTACAGGCATTGTGGCTGTAACAGGTTCAAACATTCTCTCACTCTGCTACCTGTATACCATCCCTCAGTAGAGGCAGAAAAAGAGCCAGGATGAAAGCTCTGTATTATGGCTAGTTAAAGCCACCAGATCTGTCAAACTAGTTTTATCAGCACTTATGTGATCTTTTGTATTGGCCAGTTACTTTTGGAGCACTAAAATTTCCACTCACCCTCTGTCTACATTCTTGGGAAACAAAGAATAAGCCAGGCTGGGAGCAGGGGAAGCAAGGAAAGATAAGGGACTGGGATTTACACAGGGATTCCACAACTTCTCAGAAAGCTCCCTGGACAGCCTTCTACCCTGGACTTTGATAACAAACCTTCTATCAGATGTGCTGGTGCAAACTAGGTTGTAAGAATGTACTCTCTGAAAGAAATTTCAAGGTCATTCTAAGGCACAGACTTCAACAGTACAGTAGCTTTTTCCAAGTACTTCAGTCTAGAGACTGGGATGTTATTGTGTGTTAGTATGTATTGTATTAAACTTTGATCAGTCATAAAAACAAAGCTAGTGGAAGAGTCCAATAAAGGTATGCCAAGTTTCATCTTATTTAAAACAGTGCTAGTAAAGAACTGGTCTACACCTAATGATTTCATAGAACATGGACTAAACACTTGACTGTAATTCATTCTCTATTTTCAAAATAAAAACCCTGATGATACAATCATTGTGTTATAAACATAAGGCACCTAAGTTTACATTATTTTTATTCAAGTCCCCAGACACCTTGCACATTCATCGTAGAATACCCTGGTTAAAATACTGCCTCCCTGATTTCATCTTCATACGATATTTGCCTGCATTTTCTCCTGCCCTGAATTTTACTCCACGGTTAAAGCAGTGCCCCTCTGCAGAGACAGCTGAAGCAATGCTTTGTATAGCAGATAGCAGATACCATAGTGATGTGCTGAAAAGTGTTAGGTAGAAATAAGTAATCTGTTTCAGTTTTTTCCTCTCTGGTAGTTTAATTTAGCATCTAAGATGCAAGTGTGTCTGGAGACAAAAAAGAAACCTCAAAGGAGTTAAGTGGCAGGTTAAATGAAGTGGTAGATAAAAATATATTAGGGCTTGAATGTCACAAGTGTACCATCTTATAATATTCCTTAAAACTACAAAAAAAATTGCTTCTTTGCACCTGATGTTTTGCATAATGGGCTTGTACCACACATTGTTCACCACATGAACTAGTTAAGCTTGAGATGATTGGTGTGAGACAACATGTAAACAGCATCAGAAACTGTGATCAAGAAGGCACATGGATTGCATGTTAACTATGCATCTAAAAGAATCATTCTTAGCTGCCAACATTTGTTAAAGGAAGACGTAATTACGTCTAGAAAGACCAGTACCCAACAAAATAAAATTCACACAATTGTGAATTTCAGGAAAATTTCATGCAACTTAATTACATGAGGGTCTGACAAGGGAAGCAAAACGAATTTACTTTCTTGCATTTCTTCCTTAATTTTTCTTTCCACCTTTTCATTAACCCAACTGTAGTCATACAAATACCTCATGATTCTCGTGGCCAAGAAGATCAGAGAGAACTCTGAGCACATGGTTTGCAATCTCTGCACACATATTCTTTCCTGCAAAGTGAGAAAACAAATATGCTTGAAAAAAATATAAGACATCAGACCAAACTCCTTTCCTATTTTTTAAAATCAGTACTAAGCATAATTTACATAGAGAATACTATTCCTTGTTCCTGCCAAATGCTGCTCAGCACAACTGAGGTGAAATCAGTGGAGTTACTCTGGATTTATACACTTGTAATGCTGGTCAGGAAGCAACACAAAGGGATTTAAAAAAAATTTAACAGGCATTAGTTTTGCTTATGGCATGCAGTTAATTTTTAACCCTTAAATTACTTTCTTTTATAAAAGAAAACTTACTTTAAGCTCCTTTTAAGTCTCTTGCACATAGGCAGGACCTTATTTTTGTAGGGGGAATCTCTGTGTTGCAGAAGTGAAGCATGCAAGTATTTCACTCTACAAGGTGAAGCTTAAGCTTCTTGCCATTGCTCATCAACTCAGTTCTGACTTTCATTCTGATACACAAATATCTTATACAAGTATAAAGTGTCCTTTGAAAAGTGTGCCTGGAATATAAAAATGACTCACATATGAATAAAAACCAAGAATTGAACCTTAGAGGTTTCTGGTGATTAACCAATTTCTTAATTTTTTAGATTTTGGTGAAGCTGCTCTCCATAGTTTGGCATTCTTGGAAAAAAGATCTGCTCCAAAGCATTGGTTATAACACTTAAATATCTCTGGTCATGTGAATCCTTGCAACTAATTATAATCAGTTGAAAGAAACCAGGTATATCATAAACACAGACTCAAAACCTTCCTTTTCCATTTCTTGGAATTAGCTTGTAATTCAAAATGTAAGACACCTGCACTCCGCAGACAAAGATTCATGAGCAAGGCAACAGAATACGCCAGGGTGTAATCAGACAGGCAATCTGTATCCGTGAGAACATCAACCAGCCAGAAAATGAGCCCATCTTTGATCATTGCTGACTGCAGTGCACGCCTAGGATTAAAAAACCAAACAAACAACAAACAAAACCCACAAAAAACAGACTACAACATGAATAGCTTTCAAATACATTTATAGCTAATATAAGCACATTAAAACTCTACTTCATCTACCTGCCATACACTAGTCTGTCAACAAAAAAAATAATAAATCAACCAACAACCCACAACTACCCATTTTGGTAGAATATTTAAACTAAGGAATCAACAAAGCCTAAACAAATTGAACGTACAGATTCCCATAGGTATAGAGGACTAAAACACATTATTGTTTGGGTGCAGTTTTTTGTGTTTCGCTTTTTTAAATGTGCTAACTGCTAAGGTCAGTTTCTACATTGTTTTGTAGGGCTTCTAAGTCCTAAAATTGCATTTTCAATTGTCTTAAAATTGGTAAAAAAAAAGTCAGTTGTACACAACAGACCTATAAAACAAATTCATTACTGTTTCTGCTATAGGTAAACATAGCACTATAGCATTTTTATACTGTTGATTTGAAAAATGAGATTTTGTTGCTTAAATCTATTTGCTCTTTTCTCTGAAGATTCTTAAATCACAAATTCTTTCAACTCCTGACTACATCAAAAGGAGCATGACCAGCAGGTCAAAGGAGGTGGGTTTCCCCAACATAAGAAGGACATGAAGCTGTTGGAGCAAGGCCAGAGGATTATAAGCCCAAGTATCTGGAATGAGTGTTCTGTAAAATTAAAAGATTAACTGTTATTTTTTAAAAAGTAAAAAATCTTCTATTTTCAGTAGCTTAGTGCCTACACCCCAAAATTCAACTAACTTGTACTATTGACAACTGCTTTAACAGAAAAAACAATTTTCTCCAAGATTGGTTTAGGATTTCGAGCAGTTGGCTATGAAGATTTATTCTCTTTTATTACAAAGATGTATAAGGTATCATGTCAGGAAGCAGTGCAGAATATTACCCACAGCACATGTAAATGTGCTTCATCTACACAAGTTCAATGTGAGGCAAATCCAAAAACAGCCCTCATTCTTCAACAAGCACAAACAAACAAAAACCTCAACCCCTCCCAAACCCAACACAGTCTTAATTTAGACAAAAATAACAAGAACTAAACACATCCATCTACCTCCTTACATTTAGTTAACTATTCAAGGCTGAATATTCCTCCTGAGTATTGTGAAAACAGAGTTCCTAGATCATATTTATTTGATAAATGACAGCAACATCATGCCCTTGACTGCTTTTGCGTGACATTTATTTTATGATGGGCATTTAAGTCAGGCTTCTAATGCAAAAATAAGAAAAAAGACAGCCCATGCATAGACATCTCCAGGAAAGAGGATCAACAGGATGAAGATGAAATCCCTGAAAAATGTTTGCAGAAAGAATAATGAAAACCTTATGCTTTGGAATGTAATGCAACAATTTTTTTCTACGTAGACTCTTCAGAACATTCTACATTAAGATTCTCACTTTGTTCAGTTAAGGAATACATATAAAGCACACAAGGCTATGGCAGGAGATGTACATTTACTTGAGTCTTGACAGGAGGTCAAGGTTAATTCAGTCAGCAAAACTATGTTCTCCCTACTAAGTGACTCTGCTTTCAACAGTCACCAGAGGTTCTGATGATTGTTATAAGAAAATCAAGTGCTCTTCTTTCCTCCCTGAATAGAGCCTAGCTAGCCTGTATTTCCTCTCCAGCTGTCACCACTGTGTGCTGCACTTTCATCACCTGAGGCTGAATTTCTGCAGAGCCCCAAGAACATTCTCCCATGTAAGGGAGTCCTTGTCTTCAGCTTTCAGTCTCTCCTCCAGCATTTGCAGCAATGTTGGGTTCTGAGAAAGGTAGACACGACCTGGTGCAAAAAGTGATGAAAGAACAGATACTATCAGCTTATGACAGAAAAGTTCCTTCTCCTTGGAAAAGTAAGCATATTGACCTCAGTTTCTTCTTGACAAACAACAATCTTGTGCCAAGACCCAAACACACCTTCACAAATGAGTTGTCTAGAAGAGCAGTAGCATTTAATCTAGATACTTGGGGCATCAGAAGCTCACATTGAATCCACTGCTCTTCTTTCAGTGCATGTTTTCTGTTGTATCACAGTTTTGTACACTCTTGGAAAACAACAGATATGTCCAAATTGCTCAAGAAACTAGGTGCCCTCCTGGTATTGACTGAAATGGCATTTCAGTTTCCTAGCAATAGTTAGCTCCTTAAGTAGCACCAAATCTCGAGCTAATTTGCGTCAGGCAGAGATATGAAGCTGCGTACATATGCAACCAAACAGTTAGCAGTGATGCACAAAGTTTATTCAGGTGAGGACCAGGAAGATGAAAGAACAGCTGCACTAACTATTGGTACACAGCCTGGTAGCAGCTCTGCCTACAGGACCTTTAATTAATGGGAAATTATCTTTTTTTTTTTCTTTAACTCTCATGAAGAGACTGAGGACTGTATCAAAAGCAGCCCCTGGGTAAGTTCTCACATAGACCACAAATAAGTCAGAAATGCTGAACATACAGTGTCAAAATTAAAACTTTCCAGATACTGAAAAATTGCATGTAACAAAAGACAGTGAATCCCTAGAAAAATGGTGCAAATAAGGCTCGAAATTTCCACATGCAGTGACACACACTTGTGAAGTACCTATAAGCCAGCATTACATTATATGATTTTTTTAAGCAAAACTTTACCTTCTGACAGTGAAGCAAAAGCATTGATGAGCCTTGCCATATACTGCCTGACTACCACACTTGTAGAATGTAATAATTTGAGGACACTTCTCTGAAAAACGAAACAAGCATTAATAAAAGAAATCACCGAAGGAGGAAAAAACCCAAGGCAAGTCTTCTATGTTTCAAAAGCTTTGTTAAATTTTCACAACAATCTTTGTATACATATTGATACCTTAAATACTCTCAATATGATTTAAAATTTCCCAGTTACCTTTTTTATTGATAGGTGCTGAGGGAAAGATGCAAAAGAAAGAAAATTATAGCTCCTCAGCTCAGTTGGTTAAAACACCATTGAGATGTAGGGAGGGAATTAAAATGAACAACACTGTTATCAGTTAAAGCTGATATCTAAAATGAGTATTTAGTCAGTGACAAGAAAAATCAACAAACTCCTAATTTTACTGATAAATGTAAATTCTGTAATGTTACCTGAATGATTTTTTTTGACTACTAAGAGTGTGAGAAAGCAGCTCAGTAACTTACCAAGAATACCACATTGCAAGCTATTTACAATCTGTTTTACTTCAGGCATTACTTATACATAACTCCCCTCTTACAGAAACTCACAGGGAGAAAACCATATCATTCATTAAATAATCCTTTAAGTAATAGTACAAGTGACTGTTGCAATGACAATGGAGGCTACAACATAACAAGCAGGCCCACTGCTTCCAACAACTGAAGAATTCAACCATGCACAAAATTCACTATTACAAGAGAAAAAAAAAAAAATCACACTTTTGTTAGCAATAGCATTGGTTTATCAGTGACTGAAACACCCTTTCACAATCAACAGGCCAGCAATTCCCCTTTCTAAAGAAAGGTAAGAATCCATTCTAAATTCATGGAAATACTGCTGAACATGCAGTTACAAGTGCATAATCAGACATTCTACAGAGGTATTGAGACTGAAGTCCTAATTTAGTTCTTATCCTCGATCAGTGAAATGGATTGAGTGTATTATCTAACAATACATAATCACTCAAAAAGAGACATAGCATCTGATAAGCAAGAGCTAACTCCTAAATAAGGACCTGGGTAGGCATCTGCTCAACCCACAGACTTTAAGCAGCAGGAGAGGTAACAAACTTCCGCTTGTCTGCAAGAACTGTATCTACATTGAGAGCTCTTGTAACGCAAAGCTTTGCCCATCAACATTTAAAGGCTGAGATGCTGAAGTTAAATGTATCACATGATTTTGGCACTTTTTAAAATTCCCTTCCAGAGGGTGATAAAACTTTCTGTTCAGTTTATAGAAACAAATGAGCAGTATCCCACAGGAGTTGGAAGAAAACCCTTTCCAGCTGACCTGACAGTTGCTGTGGCAATCTAGGAGGTCATTACTGATGTAGGCTTGCAAGACAGTATCCCTCTGTTCTCCAGGATATGATTTTGTCAAGCGCTAAAATAAATAACAACATAAATAAGCCAGTCAAATAAATGGTAACATGAATGATGACCACTGAAGATTTTAAATGTGATGATACCCCATACCTGAGAAACCTCTTCTCATGGGGAGAAGCAATTCAACCTCAATGATCTAAGAGACAAAGAGATGAACTGACCTGACCTCAGCTAAGTGATCCATTAAAAAACTGTTATGTGGGAGCTGTCACCACTGTGACAGGAAGGATACAGCATTACTTTCCATAAAGTTAAAAAGTGGTGCTTTTCTAAAACACATGAGACAGAGTACCGGGGAAGAAGAATCATTGCTCTAGACCCAATGGATGTTTTTTTTAGTGAAAATGAACATTGAAGCTTGATCACAATTCTTCTATTGCAGTCTTTCATGTCTGTCATTTTGAACCCATGAGCTTCCTTTTCAGCAGGAAAATGTAACTTCCTGTTGTCACCTTCTTTTTTTAATAAAACATCATTACATGATCTGAGTCAACCAAAAGGCAGGATCTTGTAGAATATCTTGATTATAAAGGAAAACTGGTGATTAGAGTCAAGTATTTCTTAGATATAGCAATATTTATATAAATGCAAACCAGGGCAATACATGTTAAAAAGCAGCTGCCTAAACCAAGAAAAATTTCTTTGAAAACACATCAGAAATTACTTTCACTGAAGATCCCAGAAATTCCTATCTGGCTTTCCTTGGATGAAGACAACACAGTTACAAATAGATACCTACTGCCTGGGGTTTCTTCATCATCTCAAGAACGTTAGCAAGCTTCACTGACAAAAAGACAAGTTACCTATGATGACAATCATCTTGCTTGCAAAACAGATTTCAATTCTGGATTCCTACAGAAAGGACCTATTTCTTTTCTACAGAAGCCTTCTCCCTTACCCAGCGCAGAGCCTGCAGTAAGAAGGCCTTGAGACGATCATTCCCTGTAATCAAATCTTTCTTCACCTTCTCATAATCCAAAGAGGGCAACAAAGGCACATCCTGCATCTTCCTACAATGCAACAGGGAAAGACATTCATCAAAACTCTCCCTCTTTATTCAGTATGGCTGATGTTACTGAGGTGAGGAGAGCCAAAACAGGAAGTCTGCTTCAGGAAAAGAGCTTCCACATTTTTACACCTTTGTTACTTTTATTACCATTACCACTTTGGAACAACAGACTTTTTTAAACTTGGACTTTTTCACTATGCATGCAGCTTATTTACTGTCATAGCTTGCAGACACTAAATGCTGACAATGGATGATCTGAGCTTTTTCACAGCACAAAACAGTACAATAACATTTTTTTTTCCTCTCTCTGCAGACCACAAAGGCATGAGGGCAGCCGCTTATGGCTGTTAGCATGGTTATAAACAGACACAGTAACAAGCTGCAGCTACAACTTCACCTCTAAACCCTCAAGCACACAGAAATGTCTTCTCCAAGACAAAGGAGGGAGGCTGAACAGATTTTTACAGGTTGAACTATGCTGGCTTAACATAAGACTTAACACAGGACCAATTTCCATTCACCAGTACTATCTTGCTATTTTGAGTTTTCACACTGTAACAGAAGTTTCCCTAAACAAAACTGCTTTCAGTCGATGCTTTAATTTTAGTATTTATATACCACTAAAAAATTTTTACTCCTAGCTTCCTGTCCTACCACTCCTAAAAACAGATTTTGTGTTATATGTGTAATTGTCCCTTTAACTATCTTGTAAACAATAAAAGCATCAAAACAGCATATAAAAAATTTAATAAAACCTTTAGCTCAGATATACCATCTCTATTAGATCTTATAAATCAAAATGTAGTAAGTTACAAAAAAAATTAAACTTGAAGTACCCCAAAATCCACATTACCAATTCCCCCTTTTTCTGGATTTGTGGATTTGCAAACCATTTACAACAACAGGACTGTAATGTGTAGAAACAGTAAAGAAAACACAGCAACCAACTCACAGGTGTGGAGTGGCAGATTTGCTGGATTAGCAACATCCTGCTGAAATTAGAATGTAACTGAACCTGCTCTACAGAAGCATACAGGCCACATATTTGCATTTACTGTTCACTGAGTTCAGAGGAAGCACACAGGGGATGAGTGGTTCCCATTTGCAGACAACTGGCAGTGCACTTCAGTTTACAAACAACTCCTCCTGTTCTCTATAGATATAAATGAAGCTCAGCAATAAATACTTACACAGGGGCTATAGATGCTCTTAACATAGTGGAAGCCTGGATCAGAAAAAGGAAGAAAAGGAAATAGTAACAGATTAGTCCAAATTTCACACCAGCAGTGTTACTAATGAACGTCATGCAGAGAATTCTTTCACTGAGGTTCTGCAGTTCTTTTCCTATAAAACTTACGTTACAAAATAGAAACACAGCTAAAGAAAGAGAGGACTTCAGTGTTTATCTTTCTTTCTCTTAGTGTTTCACAGGTAAATACCTCTTTTGTTATGATCTGGCTATGTTATCTTCACTGTCATACTCTAAAAATTACCTACACTTGAAGGATTAAAAAAAAAAAAAGTAAAAGGAAAAAAGTGAGTAGGAACTACCACCTGAAGCCCACTGAGTAAACTGAGGAAGGTAAAGCACTTGTTAAACACATTTATTGACTTCAAAAATGTTAATATCTTAAAGTTTCAGTAAGTTCACTGGAGACCTACCACTGCATCTGAATTTGCTATAATTCTTTGTTTCAACACTAATGTTATCAGAGTACCTGTCACAACTGATATATACCCCATATATAATTATTAATATGTAGAGAAAATATTATATATTTTAGTATGGATAAAACCAGTATGGAATAGCATACTATTTCTCAGTGGTTCTTCCTAGGATAAGTTCAGTGTAAGCCTGGATATTTCCTTTCTGATGCAGTGTGACACAGAGCATATGCAGGTATCACTGCTGAATAAACCAAAATTTAAGAATATCACACCATATAAAAGTTCCATATAAAAGTTGTCTGATTCAGTAACATTCTTTTTCTAGAGCTAATTGTAGGTGAGGCAAGCAGCAGCAATACTGGCACAAGAGTGCTTCATATCATGCATTCTGATGTCAACTACATATCATATTTGCAAAATATTCAGTGTCATCTCTTTGTGTTGATGTTCCTACTCACTTTCTAAAAAATCTCTCATTACCACTGATGCCTTTAAAACTGGTCTTCTCTTCTAACCTAGCCTCTTTCAGTGGGAGCTATATAATCGATGCCTATTGTCAGATTTAAAACTGAGGGATTTAGGAGACAAAAAGCATGAAATACCATAGAGAATATTGAATTACACTAGCTGACATATTCTTGAACACACTACCTCATGGGTATCCTTCGTAATACAAGGAACTGCTCTCTTAGATGTGAAACAAGCTTATACGCACATTGGAAAGCATATTATGTTTAAGTCAATGAATTACTTGCACACAATAGACAACAGGACATACACATCAAAATTAACCTGTCTTGACAGCAGTTCTCAAATCATAGTTTGTTACATAATAGAAATGTCTTTCGAAGTATCATATCTAAACTGCTTTCCCCTTATTTACTTGTACTAATTTTCCTTAGCCTTTTTGATGAATATAAAAAGTTAACTTTTGTTTAAACAAACTGCTTTCCCAGTCAAAACCTTTCATCTTGTACTGGAGTGCTCAGTGAAATCACAAATCATTTTCGTTGCCTTTCTCAGCACCCTTCTTCATTAAAGGAAATGGGAAGAAAGTGACTACAGTCCATTAAGGCAAAAGAGAGAGCCCTTGTAGATGAGAAGGTGAGACAAAGAACAATACTGGGAAAACAAATAGGCAGGTCACTAAGAGTAAACAGATGCATATAAAAGCTTTCTGCTTCTCAACAAAGTCCTTTTTACCCACCACTTCTTTGCTGCCTTAAAAACATGCTCCAACTAAAATGAACTAAAACATATCTAACTGGCAGATATTTAGTGTATATATAATTAGTACATGCATCACCCTTCCACACAAATAAAACTGTTTGGCAAGTGTAAGAGTTTGCAAGATGTTACAAATTTAAAACTACAGAAACTTCAATTAGAAAAGTTTTATCTAAATTCAGATTTAAAAATAAAAAATCAGATCAAGCAGGACAAAGTCCCATTAATTTCCAAATTACTTTGTAAGCTGGCAGATGAAGCACAGCAAACCATTTACTACGGTTTGGCTCTGTGGTCTACCTGCACCAAAAAGGCACCACAGCGAGGCAGACCCTACACCAGAGCTCTGAGGGCAGGACCACCAGGAGAAAGAGCCTTCTTGTCCAACATTTTTTCCTGATTGGACCCAAGTTTATCAGTCTAGAACCTGCACACGGAGAAGGAAGCACTCTCAGGCTTTTGGTGTTTTTGGGAAAACAACAAGAAAACACTTTGTATTATGTCAGATTCAATGAGGCAAAGCAGAAACGGGATCATTTTTTCAGGTTTAGTTTATCTTTCACTGCACTTTCATTTCTGAATCTGATTGACTATGGGCAGCACCACTGATAAGCAGAAAGAATGCAACCACATTACAGGCAGAGATTTCATTTCTTCATTTTTATGATTGCAATTAGTCATTAGTAGCTAATCTGTATCCATCTAGTATGGCATACTGAATGAAACATCAGTTTGGGTCTCAGGAGATCTGCTTCTAGGCCTGACCCAGCTACCAAGTGCAGACAATTGAAACATGTCATTTCACATCTCTGGGACTCAACTTTTCTCATCTGGAAAGCAAAGAGAGGCATAAATCTCTTGAATAAGCTGGGATTTGAGGTCTACCAATGAATGGCAGTATGCAAAAGCTAAAAATTATTATTTTGCAATTAAACAATCAAATGCTTATGGCACAACCACCGCACACAGAAAACCAACATATTTAACTTTCGATCATGGCGGTATGATTCAGCAAAACAAGCTAACAGTAGCTGATACAGTACAGTAACAACCCTGGTTCAAATATTTTCCTGTTTTGGAATTTATCTAGGCCTCTAATTTAAGAATTTTATAAGAATAAGAGTTGCAGTAAAATATGGCTAGAGAATTGTATCGCTGAACATTTTTTGGCGGTTACACAACCCAGGAGATCTCCTGTGTCTTGTAGGCCTACAATTTCAGGGTCTGCACTACTTCGGGTCAGACAGCTGAGGCACCCTGTGAAGCACACAGCCATGCAGCATGCTGAGGGACAGCATTACACACCCTCCATCTATTGCTAAATGGGTCTGAAAAGACTTTCCGCTTTCTGTCAGTTTAATTTTCAAACAAGTGATCAAAGCGCAGTACCACCAAGTGCTGATCATTCAATTCAACACCCAGGCTACCTCTCCCCATAAACTCTCTCAACTTTTCATCTTTTTATTCTTGCTTTTAAAGAGGGAAGACATGTGGCACTCCAGATCCTCAGAGTCCTGCTACCATGCGAGCCTTTCTCCTCCTCATACCATGGCCTTTTCAGCTCCTGCTCCTCGACTACTGCCAGTCTGGCTGGCACCACCTCTGCATCCCTTCCTTTGCTGCTTTTAGCACCTCCTGCAGCAGCAAGGAGTGCCTGCTCCAGCCAATACCCCCGAAAGGCTGTAACAGTTAGTACTGAGCCCCATGCGTCATTCTTAATGCTGGCAGATTTCACAGTTGGAAGCAGCAGTCTCAGCAATAGGAAGCACTGTGTTATGGAAGTGAGTGGAAATTATGCCTGGGTAATACAACCCATATTCTGCTGAAAAGTTCATTGCTTCCTTCACATTAACATTTCTAATTAGAACAAAAATACAGACCCAACCAAACATTTCATTTTATCTTGGTTTGATACTCTTATTCCTTAAGCAGGGTGCTCTTCTCCACCTCACAAAGCGCCTTGCCCCACATAAGCATGAAAGAGTAAACGCGCATTATGGATTCTACTAGCAGGCAGCCCACCAAAGCAAATACACTGGCCTC
Source organism: Pezoporus occidentalis (assembly GCF_034315485.1). NCBI lineage: Eukaryota > Metazoa > Chordata > Aves > Psittaciformes > Psittacidae > Pezoporus > Pezoporus occidentalis. The sequence continues at coordinate 226,469 of NW_026915235.1, forward strand.
AACATCTCCTTTGACATTTCACTAGGTAGTATCTGTTTGTTTGTTTCTGTTTCTCCTCTTTGCTATGGAACTGAGCTGTTCCAATCTCAGGATATTTACAGAGTTAAATATCTTTACAGAACCTAACTCCCAAAAGCTGTGTTAAGCTCTAGTTCTTTGCATTAGCTTTAACAAAAGGAAAACCACGCCTCAAATATAGCTGGGTTCTACAAATCAACTCTTGGGCTTACTTGCATCAGCACACCTCATTTAAGATATATAATCAAGCCAGTGGAAAAACATCATTGTCTTCACCACTACCTTTGTATACACAAAATCCAAAGACAAGCTTCCATACCCACTGCTGCTGGTGGGACTGCCAGCTGAACCAATATTCACCCCTCTCACACATTTCTACCACAGAAGGCAAAAGCAAGAGATTCTCAGGAACAAAAACCTGCCCTATCACCAAATTAGTAACAAAACTCTTAAAGTTCTTCGTAAAACTTTAGCCATATGCTTTTATAAATGGACTTCTATGTTGCAGATACACGTAAAAAGACGAAGCCTTTGAAATTATTTTTAGGAACAAAGGGATACATTTAACTGATGAAAAGGTTAATATTGAAGTCAGGAAGTGGTCAGAACAGAGCTCCTTTGGGCTGCCTGGGTTTTTTTGACCATGATAGACCTGTTCTCTGTCCTGGTGTTCGTTCTCAAATCTAAGTGCTGAACTCTGGTAACTTCTTGTTCCAGTGGCAATAATGCAAAACTCCATGTATACTGTGCTTTTGGGAAAGTATTTGGATGCTGGAAATTTGGGACTTAAACAGCTGCAATCAAACAATTGGATAAGAGAAAGTAAAACCATCAGCACTGTGCATTCATAGCCCCCAAAGCTCTCCATAGAAAGTAAATTATTCATATTCTTGTAAGGTTAGTAGAAACACTACGATCTTCATCTCCAGGTGATGAATCCAAGCCCACAGACTGAAGGCAGTCACAGGCACTGCTGATAGGCAACTTCCTTATTGCACATCCATCACATCAACTACCAGACAACGCCTCAATCAGCCAAGGTTACATAGCTCCTCTTTACTACTGGATTTCTTAGACCAAAAAGAATTTATTTCCTCAGCATTTTCTCCCAAGCCTTTTCCCTGATCTTACCTTTCCTGGAACACACTAAATATTAACTCAACGTTTTGAGTAACAGGATCCCTTAAACTGCCAGTGAACGAACGAGTGTGAAAAACATGGGGTGTATATGACTCATCTGCAATAGCTGACTCCCAGCATTCACAGATTTAATCTTGAACAAAATACTTTTCATGCAAAGCCCATGTTCAGACAGAAATATTTGTCATAATTGAAACACATGCAGAAATTAGGTACATTAAGGAAAGGAAGGCAGACAAACACAAGAAAACAACAGCCCAAGTATAGCTCATTGTGGTAGGATCGTGGAGTATGACTTATGTTTGTGTTGGTTCTTGCCAAAGCCAAACCAGGTGCCATATTAAGTCCAGTAATTCTGTCATGATGCAGATTAGCCACAGATGGCAGCCCTTCATTTTTGAATGAAGCGAGGCATGAATACAAACAGCGTTGAATGAAACAAAAAAGTTCAAAGGGAATAAAAATAAAACCAATATTTATAAAAGAAAACAGATGCATTTCATATGTAAGCCAAAACCACAACTGATTTTATCAAATACTGTAGCCCAGTATCCAAACCAATTCCACTTTGCTATTTAATGTATATATTCATAATATGCTGAATAAAGCTGAAAGCCAGATTCTGTCCTCAGTTACCAGTCTGAAAATGTCCTATAAAAATCCAGTGTAAATTCAATGCAGATTTGGAAGTAATAATCAAAGACTCATGATGAATATGTGAAGAGTAAAACCAGAGTTTGAGCAAATTTGTACCTATCATTAGAACTCAAATTTCTGCTGAGCTCATTTGTTATATCTAATGACAACAAGGCTGCTACATGCAGCCTATGATGGATTAGACTCTGTGCTTCTGTAAGCTGGCAGGTCTACGCAAACTTATTTCATAAGATCTGCAAATGTTTTTAAATTTTTTTACTTACACTTCGGATATGCTGTTATGAAAACTTCCCACTTGCCATATAAGATGGATTTATGTACAGATTTCTGTACATAGAAAGAGTCACAATAATATGTGATCATGTAATGATAAGAAAAAATGTCAGAAAAATGTATAAGGTACCACATATAAACAGTGAAGGGTGGCTGAAGGCTATCTCTGTATTCAAGAAATACCTCAGAATTAGAGTCAGTTAGCTTTACAGAAACTTTATAAACTCTGTGCTGTAAGTTACTACATTTTACATCATATAAAGTTACATTTAACTAAGGCTACCTGTATAAGTAAAAAACTTTTTTCAGCAAAGACAATTTAATAAATAATTTTCATCTGTAATAAACTTTTCTGTATCTCAAAACAGACCATTATTTAGCAAAATGCTAAACGTCAAGCAAAAGGTGCCTGTTATGAACATTCACATCATCAAATGGAATGGATTGATTGATACAGGTGATATTTTTAACATAGGTGAATGGGTTAGTGTTCCCTACATAAAGATAAAAAGAAATAGCCCATTGCATTAAATAATTCCAGAAACATTTCTCGAAACAAATGTTTTAAGCAGGAAGTTGTGTGCCCACAGGGATCACTTAATTCAAGGTGACAAATAAATTTGAAAAAGAGCAGTTGTTCTTGAAAGATTAAATCTTGTTTTAACCAAAGAAAGAGATAAAAAATATAGATTATTTTGAGTAGAATACTCACTGACATTTTTCAGAATTGGTGTCAATCACCTTTATGAATTGACTACATACTGAATTACTTAGAAGTAGACTCATTTCCTCTCTTTGCAAAGAATGCACTGACTATGGGCAAAATTAGATACTTATGGTGTACTTGTAATATTGCCAAACTCCCATCTGGGTTACAGAAATCATAGGCCGTACACAGAATCCCATTTTGCATGTCCAGTTTTCAATGGAAGAAGATAGATTTTAATTCTATGAAAAGATTTCATAATCTTTACTACAGAAGTTTCACTTTAGAAATTAAGAATGCAAACAAAACATGACACATCTCTGAAGAGCACAACTCAATTTGCTTTATTATGTTAAGCGATAATGTTTATTTGCTTTGTCAAAGGTGTTGTGGGATCAGCTAGTGTTGGGCGTATTTCAGAGACAGTGTATGCTATAGACCCTGATGTTCATATGGAAGAAACAATTGCTTTCTGCATGCTATAAGCAGTTGTGTTTCATGTAGAAGTTGTAGACAAAGCTACTCTTTTGTTGACATGCTGTGTTACATGTATTATGAAGCTGTAAGGTTACTCAGAACTTCTATTCTGCACATGCAGAAATTCCAAGCCTTCCACATTTTTTGGCTCTTCATAAACCATACAATTAATATCATGACAAGTTAAAATGCACAGAAAATTGTTACACATTGTGAAATGAAGAGAAATATAGACTGTGACAGACTGAGCAGGCATGTGAAAGGATATAAAGATATAGACACTTACATATCCGTCATCACAAGGGCTCATAGAGTAATATCCCTTTATGGGCAAACAGGCACACATTAAAATAAAGAAGATTAAAAAAAATAAGTTAACAGAAATTAATCACAGAGAAATACACAGTTCTTAAAAAAAAATAACTCAAAATTAGCTAAAAATTAACAAACTATTAGCTTTGAAAAGTATAAGCATCATTTCCCAACCCACATAACTGTATGTTTTCAGATTGAAATCAGTGTCTTTTTCATGATATATTTACATTATAAGTTCTCCCTTCAACACCCCACAAACATACCTAGTCTGCACAATATTCCATTATAACTGTCAGCTAGAATACCTACATACAAGGCACTGACACGTTTATGTGAATATGACTTCTATTGTTCACTACACTGACACAGCTAAGACAGAGATACCAAAAAACAGATCAATCAGAAGACCTCAGCTTCTGAGCAAGCAGCTGCAAGTATTCTCCAAAATTGTGTTGACTGGGAGTTTCTCACCAGTACATAATGAAAGCTGAGACAATTTAAGGTTTTTCAGCAATGTTAACAATTCCTCATCCTGAAAGGCTCCAAGGATAAGAGAAAAAAGAGCCTGAAAGGCTACAAAAAAGTCTCTGGAAGGAAACCTAAGATTTAGTTACTAAAATAAAAAAAATGTGGTAATTCATGATTTGAGGAGTTTAGTACAAAAATATGCTATATTCTCTTTAATTAGACTAAAATATTTAACTTAGAAAGCTTTGTATCTAAATAAAAATGCACAGTTCAACACAATGAAATAAGACCAACTTTAATTATTCTCCTTTTATTATTTTTCTGCAAACCTGCCAATACTTACTTTAGAGGCATATAAACACATAAACACTGTGAAGAGAAGGTTTCTCTTTAACAGACATATACAGCTTTATATAGAAGGTATAAGAAACTTGCCACTCCTTACTGTGAGGAGAAAATAAAATTCTTTCTATTCTTTAACCAGTTTTAAAATCTGTTATTATTCTTTCTATTACAATCACATTCAGAATTCCCTGATGTTAATGAGTATTTTAACTTTCACGGTGCTGTACACGCACATAGACAGTTCTTGTCAAAGTCATTTTAAGATTAAAAAGAACAACATCGATAGAGACCAGTAAGTGAGCAAAAGAAACCAGTATCATGACAAGAGGTCATTTCAACACATGCATGACCTGAGCCACTGAAAATGTACACAGGCATCAAGACAAAAATGACATTAAAGGAAAGTTTTAATATTATAAGAAACGAGATGGACCAGATGACCTGCAAGGTCCCTTCTAACTTGGGCTGTTCCACAATTTGAGGTCAGTAAGAGGAAATGCTTGTGGAAACCACTACTGATGGCAACACTTTACAAGATGAGAAATTTATGCAACTTGTGCAAAAGACATCATATACCATAGCAGCAGGAAAAAAAAAAGGACTTCTCTTTGTTTACATAAACAGGTAGATTTGTTTCTTCGCATGGGCAGGGATGGAGAAGACTGATACATTTCATCCTAAGAAATGTTTGCTTAGGGTAGATGCTGTTTGCTGTATATTATTTTTAAATGAAAGAGCACACATCCAGATGACACTCAGTGAATCCACTCTGAATGGTTCAGAGAGATTAAAAAAAGCCAAACAAAAAAACTTGTTACCCTTCCTCCTGGGTTTCACGTGGCCTCCTGGTGCAGAAAACACTTTCACAATTGAAAAACAGAATATTTGCCAACTATTACAGTTTGATGGCATGTTCATATCTGCAGTAAAAAGCAAGTTTGAGGAAAAAAAGCACAGAGTACAAGAGGAAAAAAAAAACCAAAAAAAGAGACCATGCCAGCCTCTCCAGTTATCCCAGAACATTTAAAAGATTTTTAAAATTCCTCCTTGTTCACAGTTTGTAAATGACAGCTTCACTTTATAGAAGAGCTTCCGTCCAGTGACAGAACTTAGGGGGAAAAAAAAAGAAAAAAGAAAAAAGATTGCACTTCAAAGCTTCAGGAATTGTGCCAAAAAAAGACCTAAAACTTGCAAGGGACATTAATGCACTTAATCGTGGTTACAGGTAAATAGACTGAATAGTAGTAACAACATAATGGGCATTTATTCAATTACACAGGAACAATATATGCAAAATACAATACAGCTTTCTAGTCAGAGAAAGATTCTCCAGTGGTTAACACACATCTTGGCTATTGTCAGAAACTGTGCATCTGAAGAAGCAGTTCCTTTTTTTTTAATCCAAAGTTTAGAGACTCTTATTACATTATCCCTAATGCAAAGAAATTCCAGGAAGGTGTATATCTTACTCAAGTTAGAAAAATCTATTTGTGGGTTTTCGACTCGAGCCTATGCTACTTCTGATGGGGAGTGAATGTACAACACTACAGTGATAAAAATCCAGAATTCTCTTGGCTTCACAATGTGTATTAAACACAAAATCACAGTCATCAAAAAACTACAACCAGTGCTTGTTACCCACCAGACAAATCACTGTTAGAAATAAAGACAACATACACACAGAAACAAACCAAACCCCCTAAAATTACCTCAAGAATATTAAAGATATAGAGGACTATGACAGATCACTGTATTTAAAACTATTCTTTTCAAATTTACCATTACCCACATCAGTCCCCTGTCTAAATGAACATTAGAAAGTCAGGAATCTGATTAAATCCTCAAATGAATGTTTCCTCAGCTTTTCAGAGCTGGTATTCTCACCTCTTATTCTTGGATCCAGACCTTTTGCTCTAACAGTTCTCTCAGGTTTCTCATCTCCCAGTTTAGGACCACACATGTCAAATTAAAAGATGGAAGATGGCAATAACATTCAACTGGAGATAGGAAAAAGGCCTTATGGTAAAACACATCTTTAGAGAAGCTTTGGAAACATCTCCCAACTGTAACACAGTAGTGTAGCCTCTCTCCCGCCATATACAGCAGATGTGTCCTGTTAATGGATTGTAGATCAAGCTCACAAGCTGACCCAGGAGGTCAGAGAGCTGGCAAGAGGCATGAAGTTGCTCTGCAAAAGGAGGAGAATCAAGCCATCTTACAAGAGAGCACAAAACCAGAGGCCCATACTAAGTCAGATTTTGTGGGTATGATTACACAGGGAAAGTCTCTTGGTTAAAAGATGTCAATGCCACAGGTCTTAAAGCCAGTTTGGTAAGAAAGACTTGTTCTGGGATTTATTGCCTCAATACAAATTTATTCCAGTATGAAAGGACAGGCCTTCAGCCATGGAGCAGCAAACCAGGAAGCTGATGTTTGTACAAAACCAGAACACATTAGTAAGGGATACACATTACCTTTATTGTAATTTCAAAGTCTGAGACCTCAAGGCTTTATATTACACAATGCTACTTTCCTGACGTTAAAAATTGAGCACAGAGTACAATGCACTGGGAACAAAATCAAATTTGCACATAAATAAGGCTACCAAGGATATAATCCAAGGCATACTCTTTCATTTCCTTGGGCAATACTTCATTTTGGTTACAGCACTAGCACAATGCTCCTTCCCAGTGGTACAGTGCTCCTTCCCGGTATAACTTAAGACTACCAGTGTAGTGTAGCTGATTTAACATAATACACTGTAGAGCTCAACTAAACATCTCTGAGCATGATGCAGCTTTAACATTTTCTGCTCTTAGAACCTGCTTCAGAACCTGGATTGTCCCAAGTTGCGCCAGTACAGTGAACTCAAGCACCTCCTCTTTCCAAACTATGTAATGCACGTCCACTCATTCCCTAAGTAAAAGTGGTAGAAATTTAAGGCTGCATGTCAGTACAACATAAAGTAACTTCCTTGCTAATGATTTTCTTTTCTGCTCATCTATTTAGTGATATCGATCCACCAAAACTAGTTTATTTCAGAGGCTGGTCCTGACGTTGGTGACGTCAGTGAGACAGAGTCAAATCCTGAAAACTCAAGGCAAAATGGGGGAAAAACCCCAACAAACCACTATATTTAATGCCTGCCAAAACTCTTTAGACATTGACCTTTTGCTTTTTTAAACCTCTCACCTTGCCTACACAGTGACCAAGTGGTAAGGATGAGCAAAGGAGCTGCCCCCCCACTAGTCTCTTCCCCCTTGCAACTCTACAGGTGACTGCCTCTACGGCAGAGGAGTTTTGTTAAATGGAGTAGCTAGAAAAAACACACTGCAATGTCTCTAATCAGATATGAGTAAAAAAGTGAAGGGATCTTCCAACACAAATCCAGCACAGATGTTGCAAGCTTATGCTACTACTTAGTCCAGGTCACAATGCCTCCAGCTTTATTCCAAAACTTATGCAAAAACCTGAAACCACTTAAGGATAGAACAAAAACATCTAAGTGTGTAACAATGAGGTATTTGGAATCCTTAAAGTAATGGGATGCCTTAGCAGCCTAGTGGCAAACAGTCAGAATTTTGTTTTTAGTTCATCTTATCTGGCTTATTGGATCAACAGAGTCAAGGAGTGGTTAGAAGTATTTTGGGATGATTAGGAAGGAGTCTCATTTTTCTTCTCAGAAGATGGGTTACATATGTATTTTCTTCTTCCACTTACTTGTGTTTCTATGTGTTTGCTATTCACTTATAAAACCAGAACTCTCTACATGGGAAACAAACAAGAAAATATGATGAACCAAGTGTGGACAAAAGCATAAGACGAAGAAACCCGGTTATGATGCAACGAAGGTCTGCAAGCAAAGACTGCGATTAGCCCTCCAAAATGTGGTTAACGCCTCAGACAGCCTGAGTGTGTGGGTCTGCTTATAGAAACATCAGATTTCAACCACAGTAGCTACTATAACCTCACTGTCAAGGAGCAACCTAAAATAGTTGAGAAACCCTTAATCTAAACAGTCTCAGAGTTCTTGCTGTTCTGGTCCTTCACTTGAGAACTTTGCTGGCACAGCAACTACTACACATAGTATGGGCAAAAGGAGATAAAGTCACACAGAAATAGTTATGCTAGTAAAGCCTAGTATAAAAATAGATATAGCTCTGCCAGAAGAACACAGTTTTACTCATCTTAAACTGGCTAACTTGAGACAGGAAGGAGGCAAAAATTTAATTCTAGGAGGGGGAAAAAATCCACCACCACCAAATCCTCTTTCTCTGACCTACCTACATTGCTGGAGACTGTGGTAAACTGGCCACAGGGGCATAAGTATGGTGGCAAAGGTGCTTCTGAAGCAGAAATACTTTAAAAATGCTTTTAGAAAAGCAACAGTAAATAAACATGATGCATAAGACCAACAGTCATTTCACAGTTGAGCATCTTTACTAGAAGGAAAATGAAGAAGCATGGCTGCAGGAGATTTTGGTTGCCTAATCTGTCCTGGAGGAAGAATCAAGCATCAGCCACAAGTGGTCCCTTAAAAAACCCCAATGACAGAGATTCTGGCTGAAATACTGTGCTTATACACTGCTGCTAATCCACTTCTTCAGTGATCACTTATTGTTCTTAAAACTCTTTAAAGTCTTTATTTCATAGAGAAGGAAACAGATGCCTATACCTAAAGGCTAAACCACACAAGGACAGATGTTTATCCTGAAATTACATCTGTGACAGGGGCATAGCAAGTCATATGCAGTCTAGAAATAATCCATCCAGTTTTTATCAGTGAAGACACATCTTCAGCCACTTCTGCACTTCCTGCAGAGTGGATAAAGAAAACAATCAGCACCTGGCATAAGGAGGACACTTTGCCCAAAAGGGCTTCAAGAGATCAGAGGATTAACTCATGATAGAAAGAAAAGAAATAACAAGAGTGGGCAAATTAAGTGTCTTCAAATCACAGGAGAAAATGAGAAGCCTTGATGCAAGCAGAAAGCAGGAACAGATAGAAGAGGGAACGTGGCTGCACAGAATGAACGGTCTCAGTACAGGGAAGGGGAGCTAGGAGACACACGCAACCGCAACATCAGATGGTAAAAATACAGAAGACTACTGGGGTACATACAGCATGACCTTAGAAAGCCATTGGCAGGGAAAGAGGGCAGACCTCTGAGAACTGTTGGTCATAAGAAAGATGGGGCAGGAGGTACATTAGAGGGTGGGACACGGCATAACCATGCACTACAGACAGGGTGTAAATCTGAAGAGAGAAGAGTTACGAGCAGACCCTATTGCTAAGGTAGCAGATAAGCAGAGATCCTGGTTGCTTCTCAAAACCCTGGGATACGCAGCCTGCAATAGCTGCTAAGAGTACACCTCTCAAATACACGGCAGGTCAGAGAAAGAAGATCTGATCATTAACAGGGAAGTGAAGGCATTTAAAACAGCTTAAACAGAGCAATGAGGAATAATATTTATCACTGAAAATATCAGAACATAAAAAGGGAGCATTTTTATTATCTCATCATATTTCTGTAATAATTTTCAAGAGCAACAAAACGTACCCATAGCATCATTGTTATTAAAAATGTTGGCTAGAATAATGAGCAAGAATCTTATTTTCTTCCGCTTTTCCTTTGATACTTCACAAAGCTCTCCTACTACAAAGTTATGTATACATGAAAGTCTGCTGTGGCAAAAATAATAAGCATAGTTCATGACTTCAGTTTGTAAAGCACTGGCACACAATATTTTAATACTAAAATGTTTTAATGCAGTTTTAATGTTAATGTGTATTTGAAAAATTTTAACAAACTAGGTAATAAAAATGGTTGTACCACTGAACAGCTCTTACACTACCACTAAGTCATTTAAAATTTCACACCCCCAGGCAGTTTCACAGACACTAGAAACTATCCTAAGATGGTTCAGATGGTTCTGCTCCTGGGACAAAAAGCTCCCTTTTCATTCAGGCAGAAGAGATTGAGCAGAACACTAATGGGCACAAGCAGCTCGGTATACTGCAGCCATCTGAAAAGGAATAAGAGGCTGGTGAAGTAAGAAGAAAAAACCTAGGGAGCTGCTTATTAGTAAGATCAAAGATCCTCAGATAGGGAATTAAAGCTCATCATGTAAATCAACAAGCTGGCTTGGGTGTACCATCTAAATGCTCATCTAACAGCTAGGTTTTACAAATAAGGGAAGTTCTCCCTTCTTCTTCTTTTCTCCTTATGTTCCCATGATCCTGTTTGATATTTCTCCTTTAGCTGGCTAAGCCAAATCACTCTAGGTTATAAGAGCATCACTGACAGCAGAAAGGAACAGAACATGTGTCCAGAGCTGAACAACAGCACCACCCCTTTTTAGCTAAATTATTAAATTGGCTAAGATGTGCCATCAAACCACACTCAGGATATTAGTCTTAGGTTTGTTTTGGTTTTTCAAATGTTCAGTTAGCATTTAAACAGATACACATCTTACCATTATCATAACAACAGAATTAACCATACTTATGCAGCTATGACCATATAACCATGTCATTTCACCAGCATTTGAGATCAACAAAATCTTCTGCATTGCTATATTCTTATACAAGCTTGGACACATGACACATGATGTTTTGCCTTTACTATATCTCACATTTGTTGTTCAAATTACAGTTTAAGTGGTATTGTCTCCTGAGACAGTTACTGCAAGAAAACCAAACATGAATACTTACAGTTCCAGGCCTTGTGAAGTCGATACTATGTGCTACCTTTTGTCTCATCTGATTGTTACACAAGCGAACACAAACACTTTGAAGGTACCCTGGTGTGATCTAAAATTAGGAAACAGAACAGGATTATAATAAAACTTACACTTTCTACCAGACAAGTGTTTCTATACTAAAGGTTGTTGTTTTGTTTTTTCTCTAGAGGGCAAAAAAAAAAAAATCACACACCTGAGACTCATTGATGCAAACACAAAGTATTTACTGCAACTACACTTCTGTTCAGAAATTCAGGACAGAACTAAAGTTCCATAAAACATCTGACACTGTCCTGCATGACATCTTTATTACTAAACTGGAGAGGCATGGATATGATGGATGGACTGCTTGGTGGATACGGAATAGGCTCGATAGTTGCACTCAAAAGTTACAGTCAACAACTCAATGTCCAAATGGACATGAATACAGGTGGTGTTCTTCAGGGTTGGTATTGGGACTAGAACTGTTTAACGTCTTTGCTGATGAAATGGACAGCTGGATCAAGCACTTTCAGCAAGCTTGGTGACAACACCAAGCTGTGTGGTGTGGTTGACACACTATTGATCCTGACAGGGATAGAGAGGTGTGCCAGCGTAAACCTAATGAAGTTCAACAAGTCCAAGTGCAAGGTCCCACAGCTGGGTCAGGTCAATTCCAAGCACAGCTATAAGCAGTGTAGCTACTGGACTGAGAGCATCCCTGAGGAGAAGGACTTGGGGATGTTCATTAATGAGAAGCTCCACATGAGCTGACAGTGTGCTGTCAGCAGTTTTGCAGCCCAGAAGGCCAACTGTATGTCAGGCTCCATCAAAAGGAATGTGACCAGCAGGCTGAACAAGGTGATACTCCTCCTCTACTCTGGTGAGACCACACCTGCAATACTGCATCCAGCTCTGGAGCCCCCAACATAATGAGGACATGAACCTGTTGTAGTGAGTCCAGAGGAGGCCATGCAGATATTGAGAGGGCTGGAGCACCTCTTCTGTGAAGACAGGCTGGGAAAGCTGGGGTTCTTCAGCCTGGAGAAGGCTCCAGAGAAACATTACAGCAGCTTCCAGTATCTGAAGGGGGCCTACAAGAAATCTGGAATGGGCCTTTTGAAAAGGCCCGGTAGGGATAGGACAAAGGGGAATGGCCTTAAGATGAAAAAGGGTGAATTTAGATATTAGGAATAAATTCTTCACTGTGAAGGTGGTGAGCCACTGGAACAGGTTGCCCAGGGAAGTTGTGGATGCCCCATTCCTGGCAGTGCTCAAGGCCAGGTTGGATGGGGCTCTGAGCTACCTGGTCTAAAGCAAGGTGTTTCTGCCCGTAGCATGGTTGGTGGAACTAGATGATCTGTAAGGTCATTCCCAACCCTAATCATTCTGTGATTCTACAAAATTAAGAAAAACGTAAACCCTCTTCATCTGGGAGTAGTTACGGTATTCATGATATTAACACTAAACACTTTCGGGGAATCTAGAAGTAAAACAGAATTTGTCACACCTATGCTTGCATACAGATTTTCCTCAATTAAAAGGTAAGCCGTCCAACAGTAAGTACGAAGCAGTTTTGTGCTTTATACTTATGAAATGCTGATGTACTGTCTAGTTAAAAAGCAGAACCTATGCTGTCTTGCACAGCAGAAAGAATAAATATGAGTTACACAGCACAGTACTTTATGATTTAATGCAAAACATATCAGCAGGCTTAGGTTTTTTGTTTTGGGAAATCTATACCACAATAGAACTACTTGATTTCACAACAATTATTAAATTCCCCAGAACAGCTGAGAGGACCTAGACTATTGAACGAATGGGACACTTACAGAATCATAGAATCATAGAATAGTTAGGGCTGGAAAGGACCTTAAGATCATCTAGTTCCAACCCCCCTGCCATGGGCAGGGACACCTTATGCTAAATCATATCACCCAAGGCCTCGTCCAACCTGGCCTTGAACACTGCCAGGGATGGAGCATTCACAACCTCCCTGGGCAACCTATTCCAGTGCCTCACCACCCTCACAGTAAAGAACTTCTTCCTTATATCCAATCTAAACTTCCCCTGTTTAAGTTTTAACCCGTTACCCCTTGTCCTGTCACTACACTCCATCCCCAGGCATCCCTATAGGCCCCCTTCAGATACTGGAAGGCTGCTATGAGGTCTCCACGCAGCCTTCTCTTCTCCAGGCTGAACAGCCCCAACTTCCTCAGCCTGTCTTCACACGGGAGGTGCTCCAGCCCTATGGCGAGATAATAAAACCCTTCAAATTCAGAATGCTGTAACTTCAACATTATTTTAGTCAGTACTCAACTCCACTCTGGAGTCGGAAATGACAGAAACCAAGATTCCCAACGAAAGAGCACCCTCTTCTGGACACACTTGGGAAGGATCAAATGACTGCCCAGCACAAGGCTAACAAACGAAACGAAACAGGCATTCACAACAAAAGATAAAAATGCCTGGCTCCTCCAGAACATAAGGGTATATCACCTTGGAGAGCACTGAAGTGTGAAATACAAGGCAGCAAATTAATTACTACATACTTCTCATTGTTACCAGAGCTCATGTGAGCATATACCTTTCCTAATCTGCTCTAAAGCAAAGCTCACGCCTACAGGCAAATTCTTTTAATGAAATACAAGACTTTCACGCTGATGACTGGAGGAAGGTACATACTGACTCTTCAGCATGCAGCATAGGAATTCCTAGCTCATTCTCCCTGTTAATAATTCACAGCTCCTTTAAAAGGATCTAGAGGCCACAAACATCTGCCACAAGAGTAATTCTCAGGTTATACAGAAATTATAGTACTTCTTGCATGTTTGAAGAGAAGATGGCACAAAAGATGAAGCATAAAATCATCTTTGTATAAAAAATACTCATAAGAAAGTTGTACCTTCCACAGTCACATGTGCGACCCATTTCCCACATTGCGCAACTCATTCACTACTCCTACCCCAGCTCCCTTTACCAACTAAATGAACAAGTTGAGCTCAGTAGAACAGAGAGCAAAGCTTTTCCTCACCAGCATTTTTGATGACACAATTGTTTCCACCATACTGTAATTTAAAACAGACCTGGCAGCAGTTTTAAATACACAACAACCTCTGACAGGCTGGATTGCAAGCAGTAGTCACAGAAATGCCCTCTAATCACTGCTGACGCCAAAGCTCAAAAAGGGGACTCTCAGAAGAGATCTGTCTTGTGAGACGGTGATAATTTCTTGAAGATTTCCCAGCCAGAACAATTCAATCCATATTCTGCACTAATTTTATCCCAGTACACAGAGGCAACAGAAGACATCTCTCATCCAAAGTGCTGTGTTTCATTAGCAAAAAGACATAGTACTTAAGAAATGCTCTTAACTACAAAGCTCAATTCAAATTTTAGTGGCATTTTTTCACCATTTTCTGTGGGATGAGGAAGCAAGTACACATCTGAATCATTTCTTACCATCTTGCCATTGACTGTGGCCTCTAAGGAATCCACCAGCTCTGCAGTGACTCCAATAAGGTTACGGTAGTCCACCTGCATTTTGTTAAATTGTTTCAGGTAGGTCATGGCTCTGCCCTCAGATTCCACTAACTGTTGTTGAAGATGCTGCAGCCTTTCTGTCAAGAGAATAATAAAAAAAGAACATCACCTTTTCAACCACAAGGACAAAAATCCCACAAGCATTTTTACTGTTCTAAAGGGACAACTTCAACTGCTGCTATGGAATTATTTTTATCCAAGGTGCGGAATTACACTGCAAGGATTATTTCATACTACTAGTGTGATTTCAGTTTGTCGTAACAGCTACAAGTATCTATTTTGCCTTAACTGCCCAAAGAAACAACTGCTTCACAGTTATAGCAGTAATACAACTATTAAACAGTAAACACCACTGAATACATTTGTGAAGAGAATACCACTTTAAATGTCTGTTAATACAAAAAGGTTCCATGCTATTGGAGACAAAACAAGATAGTAGGCATCAAATCAGAAGAATATATGACAAAATGCAGCTTAGGCTTGCTATCTTCAGATGAGACTCATGCACTGTCTGCTACATTAATTTAAGTACCAGTGGGTAAAAACCAGTATTACACTGAGCAACACTTCAAAGATAAAGCAACAAAATGGGAGAATGACAGTACCCAGAGGTTCATGCCAGTTCTTGACAGATTACGCAATAAGGCTGGGTGTTTTCTCCAGTTATTTTATAGAAAGAGACCACTGATATTTAGGTTATGTAGTGCTTCACTTATTTTAAAGTAAATACTAAGTCTGCTATCTTTTAAGGAAAACAACCTCAGACCTAGTCAAATTAGCATTCCGCATGGAAGGCAGGCACAGAATCTGGAGCTGTGTATTGCAGTGCACATCTTCATGACTGGATAACTATGAAGGGAGGCACAATATTTCTATTGTTACTGCTGATGTCTATGTAATTTGCTCGAACATTATGTTTTAAATTAGTTTGCTGAGAAGCCAGTATCACTCTAGTGTTGCAAAAACGGCATCACACCCATCTGCAAACAGACTCAATATTTACCAGAGGACTTTCTATTAAGCAATGGTCAGGAAGCAGCTTGATGACAAAGTTTCAGACAGAAGTAGGATTATTTTTCACAGATTTTAAAAAATGTTGGGGTTATAGTAGAGCATTCCAAACAGCCCAATATGACCAAAACAGTTTAGGTCCAAACAGACCCAAAGGGAAGAAAAATAAAGGAAGGAGCTAAGATACAGAATTAGAAACTAGAAAAACTATTTCCTGTTCCTGGCTTTGAACAGACTTTGCTCATAATCTTTAAGGAAACCATTACCCTCTTTCAATACCTGATTCACTGTCTCTTTCCATAAAGATGAAGATCATATGTTCCTGTAACACAGAAGCATTGGGAAACATAACCGGTATCAGTGGAAATCTTTTGGATCTTCATTTGGAGAATGCTAAGCAGCACAAAGTTTCACCATACCATTATCCTCTGTGTTTAAAAAATCCCAGCATATACCTTACAGCTGCAATAAGCTCTGGAGAGCTTATTCAGAACTCTACTTATTCAGAAACAGTGCCTTGACATTTGCTCCCTTGCTCTCTGAATAGAGGCAAGAACCTCTTCTGAGCCAAGGTGACTGGCACAGGGGGTGGTAATCTTCAGAGGGAAAAATGGGGAGGGGAAGTCCTGTATTAACACCATGGCTTATCTGGTAGAGCCTTCACAAGTTCTCTTTTACAATGGTGATTAAGTTATATTGTAGGCAGCGATGTACTACTAATACACAAATATCTGCCAAACAACTTCCAACAAAACACTTCAAAAAAAGCAATAAACACATGGAGATAAGAGACGCAAAACTGTCAGAAACATACTATTCAAACATACCTGTTCATAAAGCTTTCATTACAAATAAACAAGATCAAAGTCATCAGATAGTTCTATGATTTCAGATGTTGGAAACTGCTTTAAAAACTTGTCATATCATATGGATTTTAGGGTTTCCAAAATAGGCTTTTATCCCATTTATGTTAAAAGCAGTAGATGTTGGAACATCTTATTTTTACTTTCAGAATATTCAGCAAAATCATCTTTTTAATTGGATTTTTAGAGAAAACGGGCATTAACAGACTTTAGCTATAAGCTTTAGCTATAAATTGACAGTTCTAAAGCATGAAATACAAAGAAGGTACATCTTCTTATTTCTAATCCATGTTTTTTCAAAAATCTATGAGTTAAGGGAAAAAAACGACAAACACCCAGACAGTTATTTTACTCTCACAGCTTTCTCCCCTCTACGAATGGACACCTTCTGAAAACTATTCATGAATCACAGCATTTTGCACCTGCAGGATTTGTGACTGATACTTGAGATCCAACTGCAAATTAAGCCACCCTAATAATATTTTTCTTATGCTTTCTAGGAGGGAGTGCAAACCAACATGAAATAACAACAGAAGCTGTGACAAGCCACAGATCCTGTTCAAATCCAGCAAAATGCACTTGGAAAGGAAACCCCAAAGAACACTTGAACAGCTCCCAGTAGTATTAAGCAATCTTGCTTAGAACACCAAACTTCTTATAATTCTTTAAGCTGTTAAAACCATCTCAACTGAAATCAATATTCATCAACTTACAAATCAAAAGAGCTAAGAGAACTTCCAATGACAACCCAAATTATTCTCCTTTGACAATAATCATTCAACTTGAATTTTATTTTTATTCCACAACCATCACTGCTAAACTGCTGCCACAGCTTTAATGATACAGCTCAAAACAAGAGTATTTTTCTAAACTAAAAGATTCTGAGAGCAACCATTGCACAAAACTAGCCACTCTTCAATGCTTTATACCTTTGCCTAGATGAGCAATTGGAATACATTTTTATTTAACTGTGATAAAACACATTCGATTCAGAAATTTTCAGTGTATGTACCTAGAGCATGACTTTACTCAGGAGATGGTTGGAAGCACCAAGCCACAAAATATAAACCTACTCATAATTTGCTTGCTTTTCACAGCCTAGTGGGCAAAGTTCCCAGTGATGAAAATCCATCTTTCAACATACAGTCAGCAGCAAAAACTACATAAACAGAACTTTATGCAGTTCATGAAAGCTCGTTTTGGCAATCAAAAAACAGGGTCCAAATTACCCCTTTCATGTTAAATTTAGGGATTATCAATTACAAACACTGGTCTTTACTGATAAAGGGGAGTCAAAGAGAGGAAACACAGAGCCTTGACATATTGGGTTCTTTGGGGTTTGGTTTTTTTTCACTATCTTCTCACACATAAGTAATTTTACTAAAAAAGGAAAAGTATTTCATTAAAGTTTCTTACTAAGAGAGCAGGAAGCTTTCATCATTCACATGTAGCTGACCCAGAGAGAGCTGTTGGAAGTGTTGGTCTTGTGCTACCTCATTTCCCCCCTTGCATTCCAGCCACATGCCCACAACCAATAACACCATTTGGCAGACAGATCAGGGAGCTGCCAGCCCAGACAAAAATTAGTCTTTAGTTGCTTGTTTAAAGTCATTGCCATCTTAGTCAGGATTGGTGAAAAGGAAACTGCCTTTCAGAAGCAGTTCACATTTATGTCACCTTGCAGAACTGATCAAACTGCACCTGTAACAGGAATCAGAGAGTAACACAACACATTTCACTTCTCTCTTTCCCTCTCCCAGACACAACTCCTGTATGCTTTCTGCATATGATAAGTTTAGGAAGGGGTGGGGGGAACCTCTGGACCCAATATCTGCCAGACCATTATTCATATGTGGAGGAAAAGAGGGGAAAATAAAGGACAGAGGACTAATCTCCTGGGTTAGGAGGATGCAGCATACAGTAAAGCTTGCGACTCTGCCAAATGAAGATGCTGGAAGTAAGCATCATCTGAACTACTGCATGTTTCTACCAATATTCTTCCTTGCTCTTTCATGTATGTAATTATCAAGTCTTTTTAATGTTTTGACTCCAGTTCCTGCGAACAGCCAAGGAGTTACACATATGTACACATGCATAATTCCACACTAAACGTTTCTCCTTAAGAGAGAGAACAGTTGTTATCCTCTATGACAACCTACCTACACCTCAAACACATTTCCTGAACTTGTGCTTGCTCTCCCTGTCTCTCTAGTCTCAGCCCACCCACACACACTTTGCTAGAAGCACTTCAGCCAGCCAGCTTGACTTCCTGCATACAATACAGCAGAGCTCTCAGCAGAGGAGATGCAGGTCCCAAGAGCTGCTGGCAGACATCAGAACTCTTTAGGTAACACTGAAACCTTGCTCTTAGGAAAGGCAGCAATTGCCTTGTCTCCTTACTGCTAACCTCATTTCCATAAAAATTACTATCTATATTTTAAACTGACATCTTTCCACATTAATAGTAATTCAGACTATAGCAACTCTTGACAGACAGACAGGTCACACTTCACCTTCTCTTGTGCAGCAGCCTGACACACTTCCCTACTCTCCCCTTCCCTGACATAGAATCATAGAATAGTCAGGGTTGGAAAGGACCTTAAGATCATCTAGTTCCAACCCCCCTGCCATGGGCACGGACACCTCACACTAAACCATGGCACCCAAGGCTCCGTCTAAACTGATCTTGAACACCATCAGGGATGGAGCATTCACAGCTTCCCTGGGCAACCCATTCCAGTGCCTCACCACTCTTACAGTAAAGAACTTCTTCCTTATATCCAATCTAAACTTCCCCTGTTTAAGTTTTAACCTGTTATCCCTTGTCCTGTCACTACAGCTCCTAATGAAGAGTCCTTCCCCAGCACCCTTATAGGCCAGCTTCAGATACTGGAAGGCTGCTATGAGGACATGATGGAAGAATAGCTGTGAACTCATCCACAGACTTATATGAGGCAGTGAAGGAGACAGTAGCTGAAACCAGCTCCAAATACTTCATTCCCTCCACTCCTGTTAGCCTGAGGACACACAGAAGGTCTGAAGCTCTCTGTGCAAGATGCCAACCATTCTGCCAAACTGAAAACACATGGGAGAGCTGCAAGTTAAGCACAACTGCCACACAGGTAGCTTTGAAATGCATACAGGTATTAGTTTTTTTTACTTTTTAAAAATTTTTTAAATGTGTAAAAAGCCAGACTGTAGCAGCTTAATCAGGCAAGGTAAACACACTGAACTCTGCAGGACACTCTCAAGAGCATACGCACCACCCCACCTAAACTTCAAGTGCTTCAGTATGTCAAACTAATGACTGGCAACTATGCACAAAAGGCTGCTTCCAGGACTCTCTGCCACACATCTCTTTGTTCAAGTGTTGCCTAATAATTTTCTCTGCTTTTCTCCTTCACTGATAAACATTCTCCAACAGCAAGTATGTAATGTGGATCCCATGTGATCTGAGGAGCATACTGCAAAAATAACATCTCAGATCCAAAACTTTCATATGAGACAGCACTCAAGTAATGTTTATGAAAAATCCAAACCAACTCAATCTCCAAGGCACATAACAGATCTACAAATTAAAGCTGACCTGCATGGATTCAATACCATGACGCTCCCTGTACTTGTACAAGGCACAGAACCTACGCAAATAAGAAGCAATTAGACTTAAAATAATTCAGGTCCAATCATGTAGTCATTTCTTTTTAAACAGAATATTGAATTATTGCCACAAGAAAAAAGTAACTTCTGAAAAATAAACATCCATCCACAAATATTTTTCTACTATTCAATGAAAGTCTAATGCAAGACAAAAAACAAAGAAAATACCTGGAACTTGCCCTGGGAGATAAGCCTAACTTTCTCCTTAATTCTATCTACAAGTTGTAAATCCTCAGTTTAAAATTACAGATTAAAATAACTCAAGAGGAGAAGTCATCTGAAGAAACCAGCTGGACTCATACAAATCCCTACTAATAAAGTGAACACAGAGTCAGGTGAAAAAATAAATGCAAGATAGTTGGGAACCTTAGTTATAGAACATAGAACAGTTAGGACTGGAAAGGACCTTAAGATCAACTAGTTCCAACCCCCCTGCCATGGGCACGGACACCTCACACTAAACCATGTTACCCAAGGCTCTGTCCAACCTGGCCTTGAACACTGCCAGGGATGGAGCATTCACAACATCCCTGGGCAACCCATTCCAGTGCCTCACCACCCTTACAGTAAAGAACTTATTTCTTATATCCAATCTAAACTTCCCCTGTTTAAGTTTTAACCCGTTACCCCTTGTCCTGTCACTACAGTCCCTAACGAGCAGTGCATCCCCAGCATCCCTATAGGCCCCCTTCAGATACTGGAAGGCTGCTATGAGGTCTCCATGCAGCCTTCTCTTCTCCAGGCTGAACAGCCCCAACTTTCTCAGCCTATCTTCATATGGGAGGTGTTCTATTTATTGAAGTGATTTTTAAAAGGCACATATTTCAAATGCCATCAGAATCTAATAGAATTCAGTGCCAAAATCCTTTTTTTTTAAAGATCCCCAAGTCACTAACACACTTAGGTGTGTATGAACAGCTTACCTAAAAATGCAACACACCAGAACCATACTTAAACACATTCTTATTCAGGAGATATCAGTATGTGCTATTTTAGGAGTTTAAACAGGATGAGTGAATATGAACAAAAATCAAGCCTGTTGAAAATCATCAGACAGTGATCCAAATAACTGAATGAGATTTGAAATCTGGCAGATGCAGGTAGGCATAAGCAAGTATGGGAAAGAAATCTGAGAAAACTTACTTTCATCATAACTAAAAATGGAGAGCTAGTACGCACTTTCTACAGAGTTCTCCATCTGTTTTTACCATATTTTGGGACAGAACAGACTTAAAATACAAATCCTATGACTAAGCCCTTTCCCATTTATAGCATTTCTATGTTCAACCCTACTGACCTCAACCAGTCTAGCAATGACTATTACCAAGACAGGGGTCTGGATTTCAGAGGACTTTTTGCCATGCATCATTAGTTTCCCTGTAATTGCAGGTGTACTTTCTAATACTACTACCATAGCCCCCAGTAATCTTACCACAGCTCAGCATTTACCTTTGCTGCACTGTCCATTCTCTTTCTGTTGTTTGAGCAGAAGCAGTTCAGGAAAATGTGCATTCTTTCAGTACATGTTTGTTCCAGAGACACAGAATGAGAAATTCAACCAACTGGCAAACCCAGCCAAGTCAAATATTCCCACAGTCCCAGGCAACAGCCAATGCCTAATACTTTACAGGAAAGCAATAAATGAGTCAATAATAAATACATAAAAATCTTGTATACAATGTACAACATTGCACAGAGACTTGAGACCTTTAAAGATACTAAATCCAGCCCTGAAGTAGAAGATACAGTAACTCCAGTCTAAATGTATTAACACCAAAAAGTCAAGCTACTGATTTTATGTATCAACATACAAATATGCAACTGTTTAAGGGTAAGTGACATTTTATACCTAAGAAATATTCAGGGCTCAATAAGGATCCAGTCAATTACTCCATAAAGAGAAATAAGCAGAGAGGAAATTTTCTTTAGCTGCTTTATGCCAGACTCCCACACAAACATCCTTAAGATGGAAGTGAAAACACCGTTTTGATCACTGTTCCGCACCCTGGCAAACAGGCAAGAATGGAACAGAAGGAATATATTCCCAGCTCATCATTCAGTACCACCATGGCAACATGCTGCTTCAAAATAAAGTAAGATATAGCAAGAAAAGGACTTTTAACTTCTGTTAAAAAACAAAACAAAAACACCCCAAAAAAAACAGAAACAAAGACTCCAGTTTTTTTCTACCCTGTGTGTAACTGTACTGATGAAAAACAGGGAAGAAAATTTGTCATATAGCTACTGAGTTTGCAAATTAGGCCTGACAACACAGCTTAAACAACATTGTTAGAAAAATAAGTCTGGATCACAAGCCATTTAGTAAAACAATTTCTGGAACCCTTAAAAGCCCTGGAAAACTTTCAGCTAAAAAGGACTAAAAGCTTTTAGTTAATTAATGCCAAGACAGAAGTCAGTTCAGGTCAGTGTCTTCAGGTATCCTGTACTTTCTTCATGGAAGCAAAGAATAGTCATACAATAAATATGCAAGTCCATATGCATCTATCCATTGTCTTTACATAACTTTTTCAAAAGATTATAAACAAAGTTTCCTATCCTAAAAACACTGAACTGCAACGTTACTGCAGTTCTGCTGTAAATCTCAGCAGCACACTCTTCCAGTAAATTATACTGCCTCTTTGCAGTAATTCTAATTATCTTCAAAGTGTTTTCTCGAAAGGATACAAATAAAGTGAGTAGCCGAGGAGTGTCTTTGAGGATCAGAGACAGGAACTTTTCCAGTCTCGTCCTTAAATCCGATGTCCAAGAATCCTTGAAAAGAAAAATAAATGATGACAGTTTTCCACCAAATACATACACTCTGCTGAAAGTACTGTTCTGATCATAGCCACCTTCCACTACTACTAAACAAGGCAGCCAGCATCGTACTGAAATGTTTTTCCCTTCACTGTTATTGAAGTGAATGTTTGCTAGATACCCATAACAGTGTACAGAAGACAGAAGAGAGTTCAGTATTACCCCTAAATGAGAGTTCTAGAAACACAAAGTAGCTTTATTTAAAGTGTTAAAGTACCATATAATATGAGTGCCTCATATGACATGCAATAACTGCCCCTAAATCAGAAGTACTTAAAAAAAATATAAGGATCTTGAAGAAAAAAAAAAAAAGATAAAAATATTAAAGTGAATTTTATATTTATGAAATAGAATATGAAATGAATAATTTCCCACCGCTCAGCTTTCTAAAAGTAATCGCTAGACATCTTTCACTCCTAACAACATCTGGGAAATGTAAATTTTGTCAATAACTACTGCAAGAGTCATGATATGACATCAGTGATTAGGGTACAAAAACTCTAAAATCAGGATTTGGAGAGAAACAATTCATACACAAAAAAAACAGACCAACATATCAGCCATTAACTGGAATACTGTCTTCTGCCTGACATAATATCTCATAAGCACAAGAAAATAACAGTTAAGGAAGAAGGCCAAACTACAGCTAAGAATTCACTGAATACTCATTTGTTCTATTTCAAACCTTCAGTTAAGCTCCTTTCTGCTTGACGAAAAGCAAGCCAGCAAATGAAAAAGCAGTATCTTCCAACAAATAGCAGGAGCTTCCTAAATTTACTGCTGTATACATATACGCTGCAAGCTGTTCTCACAGCTCAGATCTGCCCTTATTTCACTATGCTGGAGAGCATACAGAGTTTACTTGCTGCATTTACCAATTCAGTATCCAGACAGTGGTGCATAGCAGCATGCTGTATATTACCAGAGGAAACATGACTCCTACAGAGAGGAGTGTATATTATTTTTCAAGACGTATTACACAAACAGACAGGAACTCAGCTATATAAAGCATCAGATGCCTGAGTAAAAAAAAAAAATGCTAAGAACACTGCTTAGCAGACTAGTGACTCACTGATGTTCTTTCTCAAACATAAAACAATCTGTATTTCAACACTAACATGGAATAAGCTGTACAATTCCCACAAGAAAATGAGTGACTGGACTAAGAGCTTGGACACTGGGTTACTATGAATAAACCTGAGGATCTTATCTCAGATAAGGCATTCAGGGGAAAAAGAGGAAAAAAAAAAAAAAAAGGCAAAAAAAAAGCTGCTAATTAAAAAAAGAGTAGTCACATCCCAACTCTGAGGTCAAGCAGTATTTATAGCTAGTCCCAAAGGAATATTGCTGCATATGCCTCTTTTTGGTGTTAAACTGGAGCTCCTCATCAGTTGGTACATCCAAATTCAGCCCTAAGGCAAATATCACTTAAGCTTTGATGCAATATCAAAAAATGCGTGGCAGCAACGCAGGCTGAAGATATCTCCTCCTACCACAATAACTGCCTGCAGCTGCTTATAAAAGCCAGCACAAATGTCCATGAGGTAGGATGGTGAAGCATTTCAAGCATATATAACCCTGCAAAAATACTGTACATATTTTACAAACAAATTTTTGTACCTCTGTATGTGTACATGGGAGCTATATATACACATTCACAGGCAATAAAGCAGATCAGGTCCTTGATCCAGTCCAACCACATAACCAGCTGTTCCAAGAAGTTAAGGCACAGTTTTTCACCACAGTGGAAATGGTGGCTGTACCTGAGGGGAAGGTATACCAATGCTCTGGAACATCAAACTGTCATCTCCTAATCATCTACCTGCATGGTGCCCAGGAAGCAGTCAATGTAAGGGTGTTTTGTTACACTTTCATCAATAGAATAACTGTAGGTCATCATCACATTGAAAGTGCAGCTGCAAGTATGTTCAAGTTCAAACACACTAACTTTTACACTCTCTTCTCACCTTGCACATGCAACCCTAAGAACTCAACTCTGAAACAGTCAAAGCAAAGGCTGAAACATATTTAACAAAAAAAAAATATCCAGGAAAAATGCCTGTGGTTAAGAGTCACCAAACCACTAAGCACAGCTATGCTCTTCCAGCACTTTTTTTTTCTGGGGGCGGGGGAGGTGTGTGTGGAGGCGCAGGCAACACTGTCTTTTTTTTTGTTACAGAAGGATTACCTATAAACTTGACTTCCTCTTTTCCACATCAAATGAAACTGCTTCAGTCTCCTCATGCTTAGATGTCATGTTTTAAACCCAGCTATATTTACATACAGATAGTGGGGCTGCACAACAACCTCAAAACAAGTTAGGGGGACCTGAACTACTAGTGATTCTCAGAAGCATGTGTATTTCAGGCTTGTGTGGAAAGAAAGGAGAGGCAGCAATTCTTATTTACAGACACAAAACTAGCATACCATTTAGAATAAATGGAAAATACATATTTAAGATGGTACTTTGTTACTGACAGTACTCTCACAACCCTTCCTCCATCAAATATTTATTTTTTTTTATGATTGCATAGTTTCTTTTAAAGGGAACAATAAAAATGATTACCAAATTAAACATCATTCAATATCTATTACCCCATAAGAAAAACCATTATAAATACCATCTTTGCGAAACAGATACTTACCTGGAAAAGTTCTTTAAATGAAGGATGTACCATGGGGTTTGGAACAAAAGGCAAAGCATAGAAGGGAAGAAACTCTGTAGTCTGGCTCAGTGCAGCTCCTTTTGTTTCCAGGTATCCCTTAAAATGAGAAATCCTTTCCTCAAGTTCAGCTTTGTCCTAGGAAATAAAGTAGCATATTTATTTAGAAAACTACTACTCTGAACACACTGTAATGCTGGCAAATACAAATGGAGACCTAAACACATTACATTTGAAATGCCACAATATCTGTTCTCTAAAAAGCAAGATTTATTTCACTAGGGAGCATTATATCTCGCTTTTGCCACTCAATAAAGAAAATTTAAACCAATGTTGTCTCTGTCCCCCAGGTGCAATAAAAGTGAGGGACAGCTGCTTTTTGCATGTAAATTATTCCTCCTTCTTCAGGCTAGATTTCTAAAGCAGAGTGCATTTCCATACTCAGGGCAGAGAGGAAACACCTACTTTAGACATGCTTCATTTCAATGATAAGTGCAGAATCACAAAATCCACTCACAGCACCAGGAAGGGGAGCTGACACACAGAACAAAAGCTTCTTAGAGGCTGGAAAACAAACTGAAGGCATCCAAGTACTCCTGTAGCAGCTGACAGGTGTAAGGCAGGAGCTATTAAGCCCTGGCTGACTCCAGGCTACTTATATTTCTCTTCATCATAAATGTCCCATGTAACAGAGATTTTATTTTATGACAGCTTGGAATTAGTTTTCAATATGATATCTTGAGCTGGTCAAGATTCAGCTTTCTCATTTTACCAGAAATGTTTGTATTTCAACAGACAGCTTCAGTCCAAACTGGAAGAAAAATAAGTGTTTTAATCATCAACATGCTGGTGCTTTCCAACTCTAAAATACTTTAGGAGCTCCAGGAGAAAGACATCTCCAACTTCCATCTCTACACTTCACAATAAAAGGGGTCTGGTTCAACTAAAATGCAGACTGCGGCCCAAAGACTGGGAATTCTTCTGAGTAAATATCCCATCCTCACCCACATTGAAGACAAATAAATGAAGTAAACCAAGCAGAAGGCATTTAAAGTTTGAATTGTGAACTATACTTACAGGCTTTCCAATATTGTGTTTCAAGAGGTAGGTGGCAAAGTGTATGTGAAGATAAAACTCCAGCTTCTGAGCATCCGGTTCATCGTCCAGGACTGAAGATGAAATATGCTCCTCCCAGAGCTGGAAGAAAACTTTCTGTTCACCATTTTCAAATGCTGTAAGCAGATCTTTCTGCAAAGGCAAAAAGCATTTAGTGAAAAAAACCAGACACAGAAGCACTACATTTTTTCCAACAGTGAATGAAGAATTTAAGTGCCATCTGAACCCTCAGAGGAAAAAAAAATGCCTACAATGTGCAAAAATCAGTCTTACTAAAGTATGGCAAGCTAAAAACCTAAAATAGTCAGAATCAAAACTACTGTCTCGGGTTCAAAAGGACTGGAGTCCTGAAAAAAAACAACCAAAACCAATCAACCAACCAACCAATCAAAAAGTCCAAGTTGAAGGTTTCTGCGCTGGAAGACGACTGCTAGCAGACTTCTTCAAGGAATCAAGAATCTCTTCAGACAGCTAAGAGACACTGTAATCTCACACAATGATTAGTGGCCTTTAACTGCTTTTAGTATTACTGAAAGTAGTGTAAAATATGCATTACCTGAACAGCCAAAGCTTTTGAATCTCTTGAGGAAACACCAGCTGGTTTAGGTAGTGTCTTCCCTTTTATTTGACATTCATTTGTAAATACTTTCACTGTTTCTTCAAATTCAGCAAAATCCAAATACTACAAGACAAAAATATAGGAATAGTAAATTTTTAGATTATTAATGCTCCAGTGAGTGACCCACGAATTGCCAAATCCTTTAAAGTTTCTCTGTAGGAGGGTAAATAAATGCCAAAGACTGCACAGCAACAAACCAAGACTTTATGGTAGGGAAATACTGTCTCAGAACTAAATTTCCTTCTGCATCCTGGAGAACAGTACTGACAACCAAGCACATCCTCTCTGAAAAAATGATGCTCCTCCATTTAGCCAGTAATTTCATTCAACCAAACAAGAAAGAGAACTGAAATTCATTAATGCTATACCTTGGTTGAAGAAACAAGTGAGTAACTTCCTTGCAAACAGCATTCTCGGAGGGCAGAATTCTCAAGCATAACTCTAATCTCCACAGCAGTAGACAGATAGCTTGAATTCTAAGCTAGGTCACTCATTTGAAGCTACGCAAGCCAAATTAATAACCATCTAATGAAGCATTATTCTTCTGAAAAAGAGATAAATCGCCCTACCTCTTCCTCCTACAATGCAGTTATATCACACAGAACTTTTCCCTTCTTCCCCCATCTCAGAAGTCTTAGTTATCGGTTGCTGAGGCGAGACATCATACTTCATTTTGATCTATTCAAATCTGTAGAAAATCTATTCATTTTAATTTGCTACAGAGAACAAGAATCATTTACTTTCTCCGTAACTCTACTGTTAACATAAACAGTAATATAGTAATGATTAAGTACTTAAGCCTCTTCTTAGATTGGTTTTTTGAGATTCACAAAATAGATTAAGGTTGTGTATGACTTTGCCATTTGGTAGACTCTCTGTCCAGGCTTTCAACAGACAACGTAGTGAAACTAGGCACTGAATGCCACTCCTGATTGCCCCTCTGTAGCACTGGCATCTGTGGAACACTGCAATAGATGGATCATACAAGGCAGGGCATCTAGGTTTTGTTGGTTTGGTGTTCATTTAGGGCCCTAAACTAGTCTACCAACACAGTGTCAATCAGTTAAAGGAATGGAGCAGCAGAGATCACAGTTTGTGTTCTTGTTCCAAATCATAAATGTTCCATTTTAGCCAATTTATCCAGAAGCCCGAGGCACTTGCTCTTGAAAGCCAGCCTCTCTCTTTTTCACAGGACCATTCCACACTTTAGAATACATTATGATTACCTCTACCCATATGGCCTATAAGAGGAGTGACTTGCTGGAAAATCCTGATTAGGCATTAAACCACAGAGATCAGTAGCCTCAGGACTTCAGCCTGGGCTTTGTCAGCTGTAGGGTTTTTATATGCCGCTGTGATTTTTATACACATATGGAACAAGGTGGTAGCTAAACAATGTTTTAAAGATCTTACTATTACCACAAGTTGGACCTCAGCCCTAAAACTGCCTGTCGATCTAATCAACTGTTCCTTTAATGAAAGCCTAATTTGCAATGAACAACAGATAATTCTAGACTGATTTTATGTTTGACTACTGGCATTTACTGGACTTTAAGCCCTTCAAATCTACAGAGCATGACAGGAGTCAATATGATTTCAGGGTGTAGCAAAAACTTGCCCAGACAAATAACTCCAGAATTTAGACCACAGTTACAATGCCTGGCTCTGAACACAAGCATTATGAAATTTTGCCTTGCTCATGTCAACCAAAAAGAAAAAAGAGAGAAAACCAACCTCTCTTACTAGTCCAAGTAACTCGGGTTCACAAACTTGACCGTTACTCATCGTTAAGTGTTAACTGCTGTGGGTCATTGTTGATAAACCTAAAAAATCGTGAAGAAGGAAGGGGTTATCAGATAGCACAGCGGTTCAAACAACCCCAGCCACGCACAGCCCATCAGCCACCTCACCCCAAACCAACCGCATGAGGGAGACACCCACGGCCCGTAAGGCACCTCCAAGGCCGGTCCTCACCGACCAGAATCGTTGATCTCGCCAGGCCGCGGGGCCGTCACATCGGCTCCTCACCCAGCAGACAGGCGGTGCGGCCCGCTGCACCCCCACCCGGGCCGGGGGACCCCGCAAGGACCGCGAGCATGCGACCCTAGGAGGCCGTGAGCGAGCCGAGCACCGCCGCGGCACGGCCTACCCACAGCCCCGCGCCACCGCCTCCTGTCGCCCTGGCAACCGCGACCTCTCACCAGGCCGCGCCCCATCCCGCTGCACATGATCCCTCTCAGCCAATACCGTGCCGGGAAGTGTGCATCACGTGATCGGGGGGTTCACCATGCCGGCGGCATGTCCCTGTGGCGCGGCGCGGCGAGTCGCGTGTTGTCGGTTCACTCTCTGTGACCGCCCTGAGGCGAGTCTGGGGTCAAGTTCATTTGTTTAATTACCTACTGTC
Source organism: Pezoporus occidentalis (assembly GCF_034315485.1). Classification (NCBI taxonomy): domain Eukaryota; kingdom Metazoa; phylum Chordata; class Aves; order Psittaciformes; family Psittacidae; genus Pezoporus; species Pezoporus occidentalis. The sequence goes on from NW_026915235.1 coordinate 256,284, forward strand.
TTAACGTGTATTTCCGTACCCCTTTGCCATCCTGGCCAGCCAGAAGGCTTCTAAAAGCGCAGCCTGTGCTGTGCCTACCTGTAGGCCCATAGCTTTCTGCTCTTCAGTTACATGATTTTTTAATCATCCAGCAGTGTTTGCCCCCACCACATTAGCTTACCGAGCGCCGCATGCTCTGAGGCCATGGAATCATAGAATAGGGTTGGAAAAGACCTTAAGATCATCCAGTTGTAGCCCGGCCCCCGCCATGGGCAGGGACACCTCACACTAAAGCACGCCACCCAAGGCTCCATTCAGCCTGGCCTTGAACACAGCCAGGGATGGAGCATTCACAAGTTCCTTGGGCGACAAAGGCTTCCCTCTCTGGTTAGTACAGCCTGTGCCCGTGATCACTTGCATTATCTAACTGCCTGGAAGGTTCCTTTGGAAACAAAGTCAGAAGAAAAAATGAGAGCCCTGCAGGGGCTGAGCACTGCACAATGAGTCGGAATCACAGCTCCAGCGCAGCCAGGGGGAGGGACACCGAGGCCAGCCCCATGGGTTGTGCACGTATTGCACCAGCAGGCACACACCCGACATGTCATTACCTCATATAGAGTCATGACCAAAATAAACAGGGGGATAGGCCAAGCCACCTATTAAGGCTTTGTCCCGTTTTTAATTAACTCTGGTGTTAATGAACCTTTTGCCATTAACAGCGAATTTCTAGCAAGCATTTGCAAGACACAGCACAATGACATTGTAGTACCAGTGATGTCCTGTGGGGTTTTGGTCTCACCCCAAAACCAGTCTTGTTTTCCACCATTAACACCTAAGAAGACCCATGTCCTCTGCACGTCCTACAACCAGACACAGCATAGCACCATCTTTCTTCATTTAAAAGGCTCATAAGTGGACAGCTGAAACAGAATGCAGAGATTTGCATCTGACATACATACTCGGATTTTGACCCTCAGTAATATCACAAAACCCAAAAGCTAATCTGACCAGCCAGCTCAGAGGCACTCCTCTCCAAGGAGACCGCTTCCCAGTCAAACTTTAACTTTCCAACACCAGTGTGGATGAATACAGTTCAGGCTACCATCCTCCCTTGGCCATGATCTAAGGGTGGTATTCTCTTTAACTAATTAAAACAAACAAACAAACACACACACACACACACACAAAAACAAAAAAAAAAACAACACAAAAACAAACCCAAAACCACAAACCCCTCCCCCAAAAACCAAGAACAAAAACATTTAAGGAACAGGAAAAAAAAAATATCACCCTTGAACATTCTTGCAAGGTCTAAAATTACCAGCTTGACTGGTGAAATGTTTGGAAAGGGTGAGGTGATGGGAAGCAGAGTTATGATGGATGGTGAACAGGAATTAGCACTCCATCTATAACCTGTGGGAGTTATTTCACCTCTAGTTTGGTATTTGTGAATAAAATACTGAGGCAGACTGCTGCTCTTTGAGAAAGGGAGGTGTTAAATATGTTATGAGGGGCAGAGGCAGCTTTGACAAATCTATGCCCTCTCCCATGCTTTGCTTCTTCAAGTTATGCTTGTCCCAATAAGGGACAGAACAATTGTTTGAGCCAGAGTTGTGCCAAATTGCCCAGTTTTTACTTACCTGTGTTTCATGTGATGGGTGAAAAGGCGCCAGAAATAGGTCACTTTACCTATCACCTCTGCCTTTGCCAGAGGCCCTTGAAAACATCCCATTCCCTAACTCAATATGCCTGCGAGATGTTCTCACTTAAAGAAATCCTGCTAGGATAGGAGCTTTCCCAGGAAATCAGGAGAAACCTCACCTGTTTTCTTCAGGGTTCCTCCATGCTCCCAGCAAGCAACATCACAACATGCAAGGTCAAAGGGACAGAAGAGCAGATTCCTGAAACCCCAGTGAAGACCACACTGCTCTGCAGGTCCTGAACTGGATTGTACACTTTTGCTGGATTAAAAAGACAGAAGGCCATTCTCCGTGCCCAAATGGAAAGTTTTGCAGGAAATGTCTTCTTGCAGAAGCTTTTCCAAGTGGTTGTATTAAAACTAAAAGCAAGCAGGCAAGAGAGGAACACTTTTTGAAGCTTTAACATCCTGTAATTTTTGGAGTAAAACTTCAGCTTTTAGTTGCAAAAAAAAAGATTTTGGTTTGGGTTTTCAGTGAATACTTTGAAGGAGTAATAAATAAGTAAATAAAAAGTCATTTGAGTTTTCAGTTGATGACACATTATTGTTGATTGGGTTGGAGCATGGACTGCCTCCTACTGGGACTGGCTGGGAGACAGACAGGTTTGCTTGGACTAATGTCCTGCACTCAGGCAGGGCACTTCCCCAGTAGTTCAGACACCGCTCTCATACTGAATTACACAGCAGTGCTTTCCCAGAGCCAATGGGGTTTTCATTGCAATGAAAACCAGTGCAATGGAATTGCAAAACCTCTCTGCTCACTCCAGCTTCAGGCTATCATAAAGCCACTCTTGTCTCCCATTGATGGGGCTTGTTTAGCTGCTGCCAAGCCTCAAGTTTCACCTCTCCCCAGAAGGATGCGATCAGCCCGTGCCAGGCTATTTATATGCAGCCCTTTCTTCAGTAATTTCCTGTAACCAAAGTCCCTGACCAGGGAGAGGCACAATGAAGACTTTGATTTTGTGCCATGGGATGCATGAAGGAGGCAACAGGGTGAACTCAGCTCTCCTTGAGATCCAGAAGACTCTTGACCTGCTAACTGCAAAGCAGGGAAGAAGGAGGGACTGGCTGATGCATCCCCAAAATGCTCATTTCTGCTCAATTGCAAAATGGTGAAGGAGGCTCACAACAGATCAGCCCATGGAACCTTTTCAGCTGTGGCAGAGGTCATCCTTCAGAGATACTTACAGGGACAGAGATGACAACCAGGAGAGACTAATCAACTGCCTTTGCAGGGCTGGGGGTGCCTCCATGGGGAATGATGGCAGCCCAGTGCCCTGGGCCCAGAGGGGGCAAAGCGGGGCTTTCTGGCATGTGCTCATTTGAGGCATGGGTCATTAAGCCCCCAGCCAGGGTGAACACCAATGTGGGAGAGGGCTTGGCTTCCAGTAACAGCAAGGATTTCCAGCCAAAAATGGCAGGGGGCTGGGAGGAGGGAATTGATACAGATGCTCCATTAAAAAAAACGTAGAATGTAAAAAACAGTCTGGGAGACCAGGGGCACAGAAACAGCAGGACACACAGCTTCATCACCAGGAGAAACACCCCCAGCGCCAGCGAGCCTCACTGCCTTCATTGCACGGGCACAGCTTTGATACTGCCCTCCCCACAGAGCAATGGCCACCACCCAATCACCTGGAGACAAATCACAAAACCTCTGGGCCTGCAAGAGAAGCGAGCAGCAGGTTTCATCTGTGAATGAGCCCATGAACTGTGCTGTCCAATGTAGATGTTTCTAGCATATTATTTTCAGCTGCTGCTTGTTCATCCCTGACCCCCAGATTTCGTGCTTAAAGATCTCTGTGTGAAGTGAAAGTAAACAGAGAGTTTGCCCAGCCCTACAGAAGCTGTCTCAGCTTCTCCTCTGGGAGGACACTGGTGGGGGGAAACAAAAAGTTAATCCATCTTCGTTCTCACTGACACGGAATGAAGAAAACAATTAAATGGGAGAGCCAGCCTAAAGCTGAGAACAAAGACACTGCACCAATATTTCAGGTCTTTTTCCTTCACTCTGAAGGGGAAAAATTTGCACCATGCTTCATCTTTTGCAGGTTATCTTTGAAGGAACAATGTCCCCATAATTTCTGCTGATAATTAACCTTGCCTTTGCAGCAGTTGTTCCCTGGCTCACAGAGCAGCTATTTATAGCCTTTGCCGGGGATGCTGTTGCCACCAAACGACTGCCCTTCCCCTTGACCAGCCTTGCACCAAGGCGGTGGGCAGCTAGGGTGTCCCCTCATGCTCGCCAGGACCTGCCTTACCTGGACCCTTACAGTATAGACCCTTCACTGTCCATTTTCTGCATATGCTTTGCAAACACACAGAAAAAAAACCCAGACATACATGCTGCTTAAACACACATTCACAGGGCTGTCAGGCAGCAGGGTCCATCAGAGCAAGCGCACAGGGCTCGGGCACAGCAAGTGCACAGGGGTTATGGTCTTTAGAACCTCTCATTAGCTGCTCTCCAGTGGACTTGGGCAGAAGGAGGATTTGCGAGTCACTTTTCTGTAGTGCTGATTCTCCCCTGCTGGAGGAGACACGGGCGACTAACCTGAGTATCTGCACAGTCCTGAGTGAAACCAGAGCTTTAGTTGTGCAGCCAATGCCAGGAACTGGAGTACAGACCTCACAACAAAACTCCAGATCTGGGCCGACGGCAGCTGGACCATTTGCCCACACAGAACAGAACTTCAGAGGCTGAGTGAAGCCAGACATGAGCAGGAGACCAGCAGCAGGGGCTGGGGCAACTTCTCCTCCCAAGACACAGAGCAAGGGCCAGCTCAGTTGCACCGGTGCTGGAGAAACACATTGAACCAGGTCTGCCAATACCAGTTACCTTCACTGAGGAAGCAAAGACCCTTGCTCCCATATGAAGTCGCACTGGGGAAAGATCAGCACCCGTGGGGGAAGGCCTTCAGGCCCGCTGGTCCCATCAGAGGTTGCAAGTAAACACAAGCCTTTCAGAGTCCTGCAGTCTGTGCTCCTCATCTCCCTCATCCTGCTACTACTGCAGGGTTAAGGTGGGCTAAAAACCCAACTGTCACCAGCACTGAGAGCAGCAGGCAGGGGAGGCACTGGGGCAGGCTGGGGTCTGGCAGGGGCAAGGGTATGGGATGTTCCAGCCTCCAGGATACAGGGAGATAAACGGTCAGTATCATCATCATTATCAGCAGCACCCAAATTTGTGTTGAACTAGGAGGAGCAAGACTTTCACCTGGCCCTGGAAAGAAAGGGAGAGATGGGGATGGTGGCACTTTTGTAATGGGGAAGAGGTGGGAGGACAAGACCTACCGAGTGACTGCTGGGGCAAAGGAGTAATGGGGCCTGTTGTCCCCCTCCTCAAAGACCCCTTGCCCTGGGAGCTTTACCTCCACATACTCATCTCTGCTTTGGTCCCCAGCACAGTGCCAAGCAAGGGGCTTGTACCCAAGTTAATAAGTGGAAAGGGGAGACAGAGGGCATGTCCAGGGCCTCCTGGAGGGACTCTGGATCTGTCAGAAGCAGCATGCTTCTGGAGTGATTTATTTTCCCCCAGGGTTAAGGGGGATGAGGCCCATTAGTCAGGAGGGACAGAAGCATGCTTCCTGCCACCTCAGCCTCTCCAGCTCCTCTGGCAAACCCAGGAGCATTAGGTCCAATTAGCCCCTGGCAAACAGCCTGAGGGTGGGTCCCTCCGCAGCATCCCCAGGAAGGCCCAGAGGAGCAGCACTTCTGAAGAAATCAGCACTCATGGGTCACTGGGGCTAAATGACATTATCTAAAGCAGCACCAAAGCTTTGCAGGCTCCCGCCATGCATCCTCCAAACTAGAGATCAAACAGCCAGCAGTGACCTCCACCCCCCAAGCACAGCAATGAGCTGGTCCTTCAGTTGCTGGCCACATCTGTCCCCAGGGAAACTGGTCAGAGGCCTTAGCATAGGGGCAGGATCCAGCCCCCAGGCAGCTTTCCAGAGCCTTCTCAGAGGTCTTCCAGCACCCTTCCAGAAGATTTATGGAGGTTTCCTGGCCATCCTCTAGAATTTTCTCTTTCTAGGGGTTTTCTGCTGTATCTTCAGAACATTTCTAGAGGAAAACGCAGCGAGCGGCAGAGCTGGGGAAGTGAGGACAACTCCCAGATGTCCCTCCTGGTGTCCCCAGCCTGGCACGCATGGCCTTTTTCTTTCACAGACATCAAAATCTCCTCTAAAAATCCAACTGCCCAAGCATAACCTTAGTGCCTGGCTCCAGAGTAGCAGCTCAGAAATCGGTTTGGGGCTGTGTGAGGTTTCTATGTTTGCTTGTGCCAAGGGCGCTCTGGGAAACATCATTGCCACAGACAGGCGTGATCTTACAGGGACAAGAAAATCATTTAGCAGAAGAATTAAGTCTTCTGGATGGTGCCCCAGGCAGTACACGGCTCAGTGGGAATTGCTCTGTGCATACTGATTTACACAGCCACACAAAACTAAACCTGTAGCAAGCACCAGGAATACACTAGCTACTCTGAAAACATCTGTTCTAGTACCAAAGGCTCAGCAAAAGGTCCATTGAATAGAAGCAGACTGTTCACAGCTTGGCCAAGGCACCAGTATAGGACTTTAGGTCCTTCTGAGCCAGCTATTCCCAGCATTTCCACTCAGACTCTAGAGATCTCCCAGCGATAATGGCAGGTTGCTGAGTGACCTGAAATGAGGGGTTTTTTCTCCTCTCAATGTCCTCCCCCCTACACAGTATTTTGTAAGAAGACACAAGGCATTACTAACAAAGTACCTGAAAAACTCCATGTACCACACCATTTGGTACCAGTAGAATGTGCAGGAATAAGGGACCCAGGTACCCATTCAGAAGGAAGGGATTACAGCACCTGAAAGACTTACACAATGTACATTTATCCAGTTTCCATTTCTTGCACCACAATTCTCACTTTGAATGTCCATGGGATTGAAGCAGTGATCCCCTCTTTGTTTCCAGTTTTACTGACAGTAACATTGTCTGTAGCTATTTCAGGTTCATTCTTGGCTCTGCTCCATGGGAGAACAGATCTGGACCCTTAACTGGGACATTTCAATTTCAGGGACTTCTGATTGAAGCCTAAGACTCAAAATTGGCTTTTGGCCCCACATCTCTGCTCTGTATTGCTTAAGCTTTTCAGAGAACAATAGCAGACTATTCTATTGCTACAGTAACATTCGCCAAAATAAACCATTGGCTGGAAAAGCTCCCATGCATGATTTGTCTTCCGTTATTACTGATGCACATGAGCTTGTGGTATGTTCATATGGAGCAAAATATTCTCAACATACATACAATAAGACCCTCATTCTGTTTAAGTGCTGTTCCAGCTGATGCAGCTTTGTCCAGCATTTGGCTTACAGCTGACCATGGCTGCAGGCTCTGGCTCGCTGGTGTGCATCCTTTGAAGCGTTCCAGCTCACCAGGTGAAGGGCTGGCTGCAGCGTGAATGGTGGAGCAGCATTCCTTCCTTCTGACTGCTGCTCATTCCATACCTCTGACTGTAAATCCCCCCTTGGCTAATGATACACATCAGAGTAACAACCTGCACGTCCAGATTCACATCATCTAGGCCTGTAATGTTTTCTAGCTATGCTCACATGAGCTGTTATGCTCATATTTGGTGAAAGCACACAGGACAAAGAAAAGGGAGTCTGTGAAATAAAGAGAAACATGGCCTCACTTCCCCATCACTAACACCCACAACCCTGCTGTCAGCCCCACACCATCACATGAATACCAGGATGAACAAGGGGGAAAATCAGCACAAAGTTAGTATCACAGAGGTAATTTGGATGTGGACCTCATCTGGACAGCTGCTGTCAAGTAGAGACCTGCCCTCTCTGTAGCAGCAGTGCTGTGGCTGGGCCAGATGAGAGTTGGTGACCTTGCCTAGCCTATGTGAGTGCTCAAGAAAGTAGAGATCTACACAGATCCTCACAACTCTACAGAAGAGCAGAGTCAGTCCAGCTTTGCTGAAGGAAGATGCACAACTTGGGTCTAGTTTTTAACATTTGGAGTGAGCTGTTAGGCTTCTTTTTTCTTTTTTTTTTAAAGCAGCAAGTTTTCTGTCAAGAATTTTTAATATATTTATTTGAAAACAATGTTTTGTGAAAGAGTACACTAAATAGCATATATCTGTTCTTCAGCCATAAAACACAGACTATCAGTTTTAGCTCAGCACAGATTGGGGCTGCATGCACTGAACAGCAGATCTTGAGAGGAAGGTCTTCATGTCTGTCTTTCTGGTATCAAGCATAGTGTCTTCTTTAGAGGCCATGACCCTGGAGGAGGGGGGAAGAGAAACCAGAAAAGCAAATGTATTTAACTAAGGCTTCTTGTGGTTGACCCCAAACACTCACCCGAGCCTGCCACTGATGCAACATTTACAGATTTTAACAAGAAGTTTATTTTCCCGCTCATCCACCAATTCAAGTGCATAATCTCTGCTCTTGGGAGCACTGGGAAATGCCAGCCCATATTTGGAAATAAAGCAACTGGGTTTCTGCCTCTCACTGAGAAACTTGCACACCAGTTCAGGCACTTTAGCCAAGGAACCTGAAAACCACACAATTCACTGCCTGGAACAGATCTATGAGTCAGGTTTAGAGAGCACCACAGAGCCCATGACTGGAGTGTCTTTAAATTCTTCTAAGAACTGCTGTGAAAACAAGACAACCCCAGAAAGGAGACTAGTAGTTCAGTTTCAACCAATCCTGCCAGACTGAGGTCAAGTAGATGACAGCTTTGTTACATAAACCACTCGCCCCTCTAGGATCGTTTTCATGAGCTGATTATTCCCAGCTCAACTGTTGCCTGTAAACCCATGCACGGCTCTAACTCTGCCTGACAAGGCTCTACCCAAGAGCAGCCAGGCCTGCGAGATTAGAAACCAGATCCAGTACAACCAAGTCAGGCATGACCCAGAAGAGTAGATTTCTCTTTTATTGCTGCCAAACTCTTCAAATCAGGATAAAGCATATTTCTGAACCTGGCGCAGAAGCTGTCAAGGAGCTAAAACGAGAGTGCTAGGTGTTGGTAATTGCTTTAGCTGATCCAAAGAGGCTTTTCCTTCATTGGTACTAATAAAGGTGACTCTGCACAATACACTGTACCTCAGGTCTTAATCATCAATGTACTCAAAGGGTTCTGGCGGTTCAGGTTCCTGCTCCTCTTCCTCAATCTTCGGACCATGAGCTGCCACAGGTTCAACCAGCTCCTCCATATCCTCACTGGTGTCCTTCAGAATGATGATGCCTCCGATGGAAAGCTGCAAGACAAACACAGTGAGCATTAGCGCTGCTTGCCTCTACCTCACGGTGGAGTGTTTGTGGCCACAGCATTTATCCTTGGTGTTGTGGTTTAAGCCCAGCTGGCAACTAAGTACGACGCAGCTGCTTGCTCAACTACTCCTGCCCCCAGTGAGATGGGGAGAACTAGAAAATAGATAAAACCTGTGGGTTGAGATAAGAACAGTTTAAAAATTAAAATAAGTTATAATACTACTACTAATAATAATAAAAAAAGGGAAACAACAAAAAGAGAGATAGATAAAACAAAAAAACCCAAACCAACAAACAACAGTGATACACGGTAACTTACCACCCACTGATTGATACCCAGCTCGTCCCTGAGCAGTAGCCGGCCCCTTCTGGCCAACTCTCCCCAGTTTATATACCAAATATGATGATCTATGGTATGATATATCCCTTTGGCTAGTGCAGGTCAGCTGTCCTGTCTCTACTTCCTCCCGACTTCTTGTGCCCCTCCTCACTGGCAGAGCGTGAGAGACTGAAAAGTCCTTCATCAGGGTAAGCATTACTTAGCAACAACTAAAACACTGGTGTGTTATCAACATAATTCTCAAACTAAAGCCAAAACACAGCACTGTACCAGCTAGTAGGAAGAAAATTAACTCTATCCCAGCCAAAACTGGGACAGCAGCCCATATGACACACCTCAGCATCAGTAAGTTTCACTCACCTGGATCCCTGCCTGGTGAGGGGATGGCACAGAGTCTATCCAGGCCACCTTTTGTATTTCCACTATCTAAGTCTCAGTTCAATAGAAAATGGCATCTGGATTCACAGCTTCACTCCAGTTCCAGTCTGAGGCTTTCCACGTGTAAACTAATCGAACCATATTGCTTTATAAGGCTCATCTTTTCAAGGCAACAAAGCTTAGTGAAGCCTCTACGTGTAGCTGCCTCCCAAGAGGCTATCTGAAACAGAGCATAATCTGATCACCAGCTTCCACCAACTAAGGAATCCTATTTAGCAGAACCTCATAAAAAAAAAAAAAGGAAATTAATTGCAAAGATCACAACCAAACATCCTGGCAGGCTGAACCAAATTTGTGTCTCCAGGACTGAAACACAAGGTGCAAAGAGGCAGTGCTATGTCATGCCTGTCTGGAATCAGGGCTTTGACTACAGCAGGATTCCAGGCTATAAACAGCATTTAAAAGAGGCCTTTTACTCTGGCATTCCCCAAAGCAGAGCAAAGGTCTGAAACAGCTCCATTTCAAAAGCCTCCTTGGTTACACACCCTAATCCCAGCAAAAACCCACACTGTTCTGTTCTCTTCAAAACCTATTTATGGGAGTTTAAGGCTGGAAACTGCACTCCCCTCACCAAGGACCTGACTTCTTTTGAAACTGAAGCAAACAGCTAGGTGACCTCCATATTTCAGCTGCATGAGTGGACAATTACTGGACCACGTAACAGATCTTCCCAATCCAAATGTCACTTGGGTCACCTCCTCTTCTTCAAGGGTAGAAGCTAAAATATCCTTCCACAACTTTGCTCAAGGGGATGATGCACAGAGAATTCCAATGTGCTGATACTACTCCAATACACCAATTTATTAAAAACAATTACTATTTTCCTAGAAAAAATATTACTTCTTCTGAACATCATTTTCCCCATGCATAATCCTGCAAAAGGAAAAAGTCCAGGGTGTTACTTCTTGAACAAAAATAAAGGCCAGAAGAATTTGACTCAGGAGATTTTGAGGTCAAGAGCAAGCTTGTTAGCTTTGCAATATATTTGAGCATCTCACGTAAAAGTTAGTTATCCCTTAGGCTTAATGCTAAAAACATCTTTTCCATCATCCACCTCACAACCACATGCTATCTCTTGTGTGTTAACAGAGATAAAGGCACTCTTTCTAAGGTGAGACTTAACTGAATATGAAATCTGTTTACTGGAAAACCCCTTCCATTTAGCCATAAATCCCACTGCAGGATAATATAGCCCCAGAAGAAGTCGTAATGTATTTCACTGCTTTGGCAATACGTCTGTACAACTTCTCACCCCATTGTAAAAATCACAGCTCGGTCTTGATGTCCCCAGCAATGTCATTAATACAGAGTACGTCCAGTTGGTTTCCATGTCACAGCATGTCATATGTAGAAGAAGTTAAAATAAAGCAGCATTAGCCTGGTGAAAAGTCTGCAGCAGCTCTGGCTTTCCTATAACTAGAACTGCATGTGATCATTTGGAGAGAGAGAGACACTAAAAAGCAGGTATGACAACAGTGCAGTTGCAAAATCTCTGTCAGACATTACAGTGATACCAGCTGAGAGTGGCACTCTCACAGACACGCACAACTTCTGAGTCCTGGCACAAGCCCAGCCCTGGGAACACTCTGTCAAACACATGGACTATGAAGATGACACTTACTGGTTTGAAAGGCTGGTATCGGCAGCTCTCTGTCATAGTGAGAACTTTGAGCTGAGCAGGCATGACTCTCGCTGGGTTGTCCAGAAGCTGGAAGTTTGGTTCTGGCTCTTTTTTCTTTTCTTTTTCATCCTTCTTTTCTGTCTCATCCTGCAAAGGGGGAGGAGAACATCAACATTCTTTTAACAGTAATATCTAACCCTTTCATAGTTCAGGAGGGTAGAGGAAAACCAGGCAGCAAATCCCAGACTGTGGTGAGAAACCGTTCTGCTGAGGAACAAGCTAACACCTATCTATCAACTGGCACACGCAATGCCAGCATGGATCAAAGTGCTCTCATCAGGCAATGCCTCACTCTCAACTACAGGTGAAATAAGTTCAGCAAGAGGTGGCAGTGGAACAGTTTATCTCTGGGTTCCCTTTCTAATACTTTTTCTGCAAGCTCACCACTTTCTGGTCACAACTGAATAGTCTTCAATATTGTTACTGAGCACATGAAAATTGCTAAAAGTGGTCCTTGTATTTTTGCAGTTATGAAACTATTACTGACATTTCACATTACTGGTACAGACAGGAACTCAACCAAAACGATCTGAGCTCAGTGACTCCCCTAAGGAATTGCAGTTAACCCCTCCTTTACAAATGACTCAGCAGCTAGAGGGAAAAGTTCAGAAGGAAGAAACACAACATCCTTCATGTACTTCATGAATATGGATTGTGTTTTCTCCTTTGCTCAGGAACATCTGAGTGCAAACAAAAAGGCTGCAGAAAAGATGGAAACAAACAATAGGAAATAAGCACGAGCCCCACTACATGCATGACACGTCCTGCAAAACAGACAGGACTTTCTCTGTCACGGTGACTGCTCATTGCTGTGCAGATCTCTTGGAAGCTATGGATTACTGGTCATATAACAGGCATAAGAGAAAAAACAGGAAAGCAATTATACTTCTAAAACATTAGGACAATGGCAAAACTCTCAACTCAAACACAGTAGGTGGCAGCACACTCCCTTTTTACTATCCTCATTTTTCTGCTCCATTCAACCAACAAAACTTTTCAGACATCTGGAGTGTACAGATACAGACACAACACATGAATCTTGTAATATATTGCTTCCTCTCAACACCTGTACTTAACTGTATGTTGTAGCAATTTTAGAAGAAACATGCATCTGTTCAGTGCATTTTGCTTAGCATATAGTGCTGCAAGAATAATTCAAAGGAAAGGAAGTGTTGGTGACAAGGAAACTTTGGTAAAGGAGCAAAATGAAAAAAACCCAGAGGTTCAACCTTGCATGCATGAGATGATTCATTTTTGGAGCCAACTGGATAAAGCCCAGTGCCTACAACATGGCCACACTTAGCAGGTCTAGGAAGGTTATTTTACACATACACCTTTGATCTTATGCTACACTCCCTTTACATACTGTTTGTGTATTTCTTTTTAAAATTAAAGAGGCCAAAAATTCTCTGACCATTCTGCTTTTCTCACATAGACATTAAAGTGGAATCAGAAAAGTTTCTACTGAGCTTATCAGCTTTGGTACAGCTTTTGACACCATTTCCACTGGAGACACTGGCTGCTTCTGGCTTAGACAGGTGTACCATCCTCAGCATAAAATCCGGGTAGCCAAACCCAAAGAGTGAAGTTAAATCCAGCTGGTGGCCAGTCACAAGTGGTGTTCCCAAGGGCTCAGTACTGGGTCCACTTCTGTTTAATATCTGTATTGATCTGGATGAGGGGATCGATGACACTGCACTGGTTGGGAGCGTTGATCAGATGGAGGGTAGGAAAGCTCTGCAGAGGGTTCAGGACAGGCTGGATCAATGGGCCAAGGCCAACTGCATGAGGTTCAAGCAGGCAAAGCGCTGGGTCCTGCATCTGGGCCACCACAACCCCATGCAATGCTACAGGCTTGGGCAAGAGTGGCTGGAAAACTGCTCAATGGAAAAGGACCTGGGGGTGTTGGTTCAGAGCGGCTGAACGTGAGCCAGCTTGTGCCCAGGCAGCCAAGAAGGCCAATGACATCCTGGCCTGTAACAGAAATAATGAGGCCAGCAGGGCCAGGGCAGTGATCATCCCCTGTACTGGGCACTGGTGAGGCTGCACCTCGGATACTGTGTTCAGTTCTGGGCCCCTCACTACAGGAGAGACATTGAGGTGCTGGCACAGATCCAGAGACAGCCAACAAAGCAGGTGACAGGCCTAGAGCACAAGTCTTAAGAGGAAAAGCCGAGGAAAGTGGGGCTGTGAAGCCTGGAGAAAAGGAGTCTCAGGAGACACCTTATCACTCTCTACAACTACCTGAGAGCAGGCTGCAGTGAGATGAGAGTCAGTCTCTTCTCCCGAGTAACAAGAAATAGGACAAGAGGAAATGGCCTTGAGTTGAACCACGGGAGTTTTAGAATGGATATGAGGAAAAATTCCTTCACCAAAAGGGTTCTCAAGCACTGGAACAGGCTGTGCAGGTGGGTGGTGCAGTCACCATCCCTGGAGGTATTTAGAAGATGCACTGAGGGACATGGTTTAGTGGTGGACTTGGCAGTGCTAGGTTAATGGCTGGACTTGATCTTAAAGGTCTTTTCCAGCCTAAATGATTCTATGATTCTGTAACACATTTGCAGCTTACAATTATTCTTGGCATATTTGCATCTGTTTCAAGAGCACAAAAGGAAGGGTCCTTTGTTAGGGTACAGCAAGAATTTAAGCTGCCATATGTTTTCCAAATTACAGCAACCACCAAGAATTCATTAGCCAGCCATTTCTCTATCCCTCAGCTTGCTGCAGGATGACACATTACTGATAGATGAGGATGACAAGTTCTAGTGTCAGGTCTATGAGCTGAAAGAAATCATCAGAGAACTGAAGCAATCACCATAACTACTGAGCAGCATATGGACTCTGTGCTCCAAGCTCAGCTGGTGCTGAGCTGGGTGTGAATAAATGTTTGGCATTTTGATAGATGAGCAAAACACGTAAGAGATTGCTGCCAAAAAAGGTGAACATTTCAGAACAGGGAGTTAAGCATGTGAAAACCAGAAAGTTTAAAACTCTTCAGTGCTCTCAACTGACTTAGACATCACCAAGCAACTGCTACAACACTGAGTCCCAAGGACATAAAATTCTTAAGTCTTTTTCCACATTAATAACAAAAGTACATGGATAAGAGATAAAATTCCTTTGGTCTACAAACAGTTGGCAATGAAATAAAGCACAAAAGGTTCATGCAGTTAAAGGCACATAAATTTGTCAAAATAAGCTTCTGCCTTTAAGGAATTCAGTTACTTAACAATACTGAGGAAGATTTATTTCTCAGAAATAATACCACCTCTTGCTTTTAACAGTGCACACACACAATGGAAAGATGCTAACCTGTGTATGCAGTACACTGAAAAGCATGTTAATGCTTTGCTCAGAACTAACACAGGTGGAGGGGGGTGCCAGCTTTCATGACACACCTTCCAAATTTATAAGGATACATTTAAATTTCAGTGTTTGCACTCACCACTTCCATCTTCTCCTCTTCCTTCTTCTCCTTCTCCTTCTCCTTTTCCTTCTTCTTGGCTTTTGCAGTGATGGACAGCACAGCAGTGGAAACCTGGATATTTCAACAGAAGAGGTATTCAGCATAACTGCAACACCATGCCCTGTGCTTCAGCTTCCCAAACAGGGGAACAAAAGGAGATCATTGTTAGGTTAGTTCTGTTAGGTTAGTACAGGTGTCAGTGACACCAATTCCACTTCTTATCCACTGCTCTTCTTAAAAGACAAATACACCGAAACAAATAAATGGCACATACGGGAGAAAAAAACCCAAACTGACATGAATGCAGACAGGCTGCAGCCACATAGGAAAGAGAACAACTTAATTTTGAGAATAATCACTGCCGGTTTTGGTGTCTATATGAGAGATTTTGTTATTTAACAGAGCAACAAACTGAATTTTTATTACAGGAAAACCTATTGCTGGGGTCTCCAATATAAAGAAACATGTATATAATACTCTTTAGAAATTACCTAAAGCTGTTCCAGTGTCCTAATCAGACAGCTTTGTTTCTCACTGATCTGAAGAAGTGGATATGCATAATGTCCTATGGAGGAGCCCTCAGGAGGCTTTGGGACTCCTGAGTCAGAAAGTACTCAGAAGCAATACTCAAATACAGTAATTCAGCTTGTCTCCCTTCCAGTGAGCACATCTCTCTATCCACAGTAACTGTCTCTGTAAGGCAGTAACTTCCTGAGAGAGACAGGAAGCAACCACACTAGCCACGTTGCTGGTAAAGCTTTTTAGGCTGAGGGCTCTTCACACATTTTCATTGTGGTCAGGAAAGTTTAAAAGAGAAAGGATTTGTCAAATTCCCAGCCTATTTTAAAGGTCAGAAAACAGCTTTTGCTTTCTCAGAGCAGTGAGGTTTGCCTTTCATCAGAGTTCATTTCTTGGTGGCTCTGTCTTGCCCAGCATTCAATTCCAGCAAAATGCTTTACAGTTCTCACACAATGTCATCCATCAGTATGACATACCTTAGGGCTCCACTGCTGCAATTGCTCCCTAAGGGCTGCTCTGCCTGCTGCTGTGGCCTGCTCAGTAGCTTTTACCATCCTGCGCCAGGAGACAAATTGCTTCCGCTATTGTCCTGCTTGTTACCCCACAGGTCCCATCTCTTCCTTTTCAATACCTATTCTCAGTTCCATGTTCACCGTTTTGCAGTCCATGGTCCTGACAGCTACTATTCTAGTGCATGGGCCCACTCCCCCAAGACCAGGTACACTTCTGCCCTTCCATCTGGGACTATTTGAGAAGTGTCACACCTAATATTCTTGATGTTTGTACTACAGTAGCACTTTGGAGCCCAACTCATCAACAAGAACCCTGCTGTGCTAGGCGCTGTGCAAAGATGATACACACATACAAATCAGTAGGCATGGAAAGCAGTTTTGTTTTGTTTTTTTTTTAATCAGTACTTCTGGCTTGACAACTGGAGACAAGGGAGGTCTCAGCAACTGAGTAGCAAAGTACTTGTATGCCATGATCAGCAACAGTCCCAGGCACAGCAGGAAAAAATAGCTAGAATTCTCTTTCAGAGACAACAGTGCCTGCCAATTCTTCTTTCGCTCTTTAGATTCCCTGTTAGTGCCACTAAAGTCAATGTTTATACTAGGAGAGAAGGAGTCTTTACCACACAGAAAGCTAGCCCACATACCTTTTCTTTCTCCTTTTCCTTTGGTACCTCAAGAGGTGGGGGATATGCAAATGTGGACGGCTTACAGTTGGACTTGTACTGGACTTTTGGCATCTAAGACAAACAGTTAAAAACATTATTAGAGACAAGAAAAGCAGGGAAAAATAATCTACAGCAGAATAATTACTTTAGCTTCATTTTCCTTCCAGCAGAGACAAACACAGATCCTCTAAAGAATACAAGCTTCCCCTTCTCCCCCTCCGGAAGCTGAGTAACTGTTATCAGTGGCAACAGTTCACCTAGAACAATGTTATTTAATTATTCTATAATTCGACTCTGGCAAGCTCTCCTAGCCTTCTCCATACACGCTTCTCCACTCTATTCACACCATGCCTTGTTTTCACTGTTTCAAAGATTTTGTGGTTTTAATGTTATTGCTGTGCCTGCTTGTATGAACACAAAATTAGTTTAACATCTAAGACCTGCTTTGTCAGTGCACGCTAGAACAAACCAATCATTGCCTAACATTTACCTCTTGCAAAAGGACAGTATGTTTTGGGGGTGGGTTACCAATGTCACATATTCTTATACTCTTGACTATTGACATAAGCATCTTCTGAGAGCCAATCCAAATTCTTAAATTGGATTAATTTCTGCAGTATCTCAAATCTCTTCCTTTGCAAAACATCAAGAAGCAACAGAACAGGGGCTGCTTTGAGGAAGCAAGGTGGGTGTGGTGCAGCCCATAACGTACATCCAGCCTTGTAACTGGCTTTAATGTGCAAGCAAAGTTCTAGAACATCACTTGACCTATAGCCATTTGGGCTCCCTGGAAACTCTAAGGAATGGGGAGAGGGAGTCAAAATGGCAGTTCAGCTTAACAGCTAAAAAGGTGCTGAGCCTGTTACCACTGAGGAGGTGCAGCAATGCAAACACAGGGAAGTATTCAGGACAGAGAGTGGAAAGAAAAAACAGCCCTCTCTCTTTAAACAGCAAGAACTGAGAGTGGTGTGTAATTTGACTTCATGCTCAGCCTGAGACAGTTGAAGAAGATCAGCCTAGAACCCTGAGGTTTTGGTCCAGGGGCTGCAAGCCAGTATGCTTGCCCAGTCCCACAGAGGAACTCTGAGAGCAGCCCAGCCCCACACATGCTCTGTGCATCACAGAATAAGGCTGCAGCAATGACAGGAGGGTGCTGCACACCCCTGTGCTGCCACATTCACAAGTTTTTTTTGTGGAAGTTGCTAGCTCAGCTCTTCAGCACAGAAGACCCTGGATGGTACACAGCTTGTAGCAGCCACAACACAGCTCATCAGCTGGAAAAGCAGATGCGTAAGAAAAGTGCAGTACCAATGTCTGCTTGGTTTAGTATTTATTCTCCAAGGAATCCAAACAAATCCTGGTTTCCCACTGCTAGCTTTCCTAGGGGAGAATATAACATAATTTATGTGGGAGGGCAGCGGGGCAACATGCTATTATTTATTTAAATAACCTTGACCTTCTGGAGTGATGATGAGGTGGTCTCTGCCCACATAGGCTGATCAGAGTTCCTTTCTTCGTAAGCTACTTTGAAATAAAGAGGTCAAAGTCTACTCTCTACATTTTTCTTGTCCCTCTTCCCACCACCAGCTCTGCAATTTAAACCTGCTTTTCAGACTTCTTCCAGTTAGAGCCTCTTCTGACACAAACAAGCTGGAAACATGCAAAGAAAACTAACAAATCCATGCACACCCCTCTCAGACCACTTGAATCTTCCAAGCAGCTATCAGCACCTTTTCTCCTCTCTGCTTGTTACATACCTTAAGATCCTTGTTAAGGCCAATGACACAGGTTGGGGTGAAAGCCAGTGACAAGAAGTGTGACAGGGGGAACCAGAACCAGAACTGGGTGAAGACCAGAACCCCTACCACAGAAGGCATGTGAGTATGGCCTGTCCTTGACTGCAGTGAAATAGTTACGTTATGGCCCCCTGTAAAGAATCATAAATGAAGGAAGTTAATGAATGCATTCCTGGGTACTCCACAAAGACACCTGAGCAATGCATCTCTAAAACAGCTGCTGTGAAGGGGCTGCTCACAGCACGCAAGCCAGGCCACAGTGCTGTCAGCTTTGTCCTCTGGAACACACCTCCCGCCATCACCATGATTTCAGCTTACAGAGCAAAACAGGTGGGCAGCTCTATCTGATAGGTATGACCTAAACACAATCAATACAGCCTGCGCACACTTATTTTGCCAGGATACAGGTTAAACAGAATTACAATGAAAAAGGCAGGGAGAGAGGAAGAAAAAGGCAAACCTTTGCTGTAAGCAGTTTTAAAACATAGCATATAGATGATCCTCAAGACAAGACTCACAAGGAAAATAGTGCATATAAAGCAGTGCATACAGAAACTTTTCTTTCTGTGGCTGCCTCCCTGAACTGTCAGTTATTCAGAAGAAATATGCCTAGGTTTTTATCCTACACCATCTCACTAGAAAAAAATGTAAACAGCAGCAGCTTCAGAAGTTGCTTCTACAGGTTATCAATCTAAGCAGCAGAGACAAGCTCCTGCAGTCTTTGCAGCAAAATTACATCTCTGCCAGACAACCAAGTCCTAGCTTTGTACTTTCAAAGCAGAGACCAGAACAGCTCCATATGTTGATGTAGTGCAGAAACATCCAGCTAGAAAGCAAACTGAAAGATCAGGTTTGCAGACAGAGTGAGAAAGTGTTAATATGATCTTCAGTCTTCTGATGAACACAGTGACTTGGGTTGCAGAGAGCACCAGGCAAGTCTGTTACTGCATAGGGAGTATGCAGGCATAGGGAGGTTAACTTTGTTAAAATACAAACACTCCTTACAAAGGGCATTTTGCAGCTGAAAATCCCAAGCTGGAGTAACACTGCCCAGCCTCACACAGCTATCTACCTCGACAGTGCCAGGCAGCAATGGAGCTGATTTTTAAAGACAAGCAAAATTAATTTTTGCTGCCAAAACTAATGAAAGCCCTGAATGAAGCAGTAATCTCATCCTGGGTATCTGGCAGTGTTAGTCCCAGGAGAAGCAATGGAAGATGGAAGATTTTGATGCTCTCCTGTAGGATACTCTGCATATATACTACCTCCTTGCTTTTCCTTTTGTGGTAGCAATAGATCTGCTGTTTGACTAAATAACTCCTTCCCACCACCTCTTTGAAGAAAGACAATGATACGGTCTCATCTCTTACTACTGTTAAGTCTACTCTGCTTCTCATTATTTTCTCTGATAACAATCTCTTGCCCTTATACTTGACTTTGCCACAGCATTAAGGAGAGACTGACTGAGGTCTTGTGCTATCCTTTAACATGAACATATCAAAACACTCTGCACTCAAATTACTGGTCTTCTCCCCCATCTTTACCCTGAACTTTTCTTCACTGCATTGCTGTATATGGGCCAGGTCAGTAATCTGCAGATACCGCGGATCAAGTAGACCAGTGAATGTTGCACAAGCAGCTTAACTAGATTTTATCAAACTTTTGGAGTTTTATTTTCAGAATTTATGTTAACCTTCAGAATTATATTATCCAATCTCTGGAATTTCCTGGATGAGTAACAGATTTCATATTCAAAAGATGCTGTCATGCTACTTCTTTCTGCTGTTTTACATCCACACAGCCCACCCTCTCTCCCTGGGTTTTGCAGGGAGCAGGAAAGGTGGGGAGATATGATATTGCACAACTGTGATTTATCTTCACAATTAAGTAGCAGCCCTGACAGCCTGGAAGGGACCACATTCCAGGCTTTTGCCCAGATGGATGAAAGCTGTGACATGATGCCTGTAAAAAAAATTTTAAAAAACAAGAAAAATTTTCAGGGTAATACTACAAAGTTCATCTCCCAGAATTTACATTGCAACTATGGCAAGGTCTGATGAATCAAAGTGGCTGTTCTAAAGCCTATGAAGATTTGCTGGCTCAAGTTTAATGTCAGTTAACAAGAGGGGGAGTACAGTAAGCAGACTGTACTCATCCCCACTGATGAAAAGTGAGCTCATCAAAGATGATTTATATACTTTGATGAACTCACTTTTTACATAGTCGTGGTGGCACCTGGTAAAACTCTGGCAGCGTAGCCCAGACAGCACAGCAGCACAACAGCCATTAATATGTGACTTTGTGGACTTTGGAAATTAGTTTCCAAACCCTGCCAGGCAGCATCCCTTTTCAAACAGTATCATACTCTTCCTTTCCCTATCAGTGAACACAATCCATTTCATCTATTTAGTGAACGAAGACAACTGGGACTATTAGCAGCACACCAAGAAGTCAAAATCTCACAGGACCAGCCATTAAAACACTGGCAGAGTTGATTGCAGCATGCACCAGCAAGCTGATTCATATAGGCAATGAAACACAAGGTAGCTCTAATCTAACGGACAAAAACATGAGCATGGGATAATGGGGTTTCTTCCTAACTACCAGAGACTTAGACCCAACTTTACATGAACAGCTCATGAACAAGGGAAGGCAGCCGAAAGGTAGGAAATCCAAACCAAATTCAACACATGGGAGAGCAGACCTTATGCATCAGTTTATATTTTGTAATAAAGTTTTTAACATCCAAAACATAATACATCATGCAAGATGCATATATGGAGAGACAGCAATGAGGAGACAGGAAACTCTTTCCTCTGTAATTTGGATGACACTTTGTTTTTCATCACTCATTAAAAATGTCTCCAAACTGTGGAAAATCAAGTACATTCACCATCGGGTTGTCTACACCTTCTCTGGCTTCAGTCTGCACTGCCCAGTGCCACACTCTGTTCACAAGCCATTGCACTGCTGAAACCACCCAAACCTTTCCTAAACATGAAGAAAAGATTTTCCACATATACTACATAGGTATTTGTGTAATGATTGTCACTCCTTCTTTTTTCTCACTGATTGAGAAATCTGGCATTAAGAACTAGAGAAGATACCTAGAGTCCAGAGGGCAATAATTTTTTCAAGCAGGTAAAATGCTGATATGTATTTAAGAAGAGTATATCCTTTCTATAGCTTACATTTACAAATACATAGTCCAGAAAATAAAGCATAATGATTTTGCAAAGAACAGATAGGGATTCATCAGCTTGGAACAAAACAGCATGTTTGTACACAAAGGGGATCATTATAAAAGTTCAGATTTTTGGAGGGGAAAAACAAAAAACAGAAAACCCCCTTAAGTTAAATTTAGAGTGTCTACATTTTTCTTATTTTCTTAAAGAAGCAAAAATGTAGCTGTTGGAGCCTAACAATTAGACAATAACCAAATTCTTCATTTCTACTTCAGTGTCCCCAAGGTACCCTGCCTCACTACTAAAACCACTGGTCTAATGACTGCCTCATTGTCCGAGAAAAATAACCCACCTCCTGTGCATCATTTCCCAGTTGTGCACTGGAAATCTTGAACTTTTAATCAAAGCCTGTCACTGGAAAAGAATTAAGACTTCTCTCCTTTCTCCCCACAAAAAAAAACAACCCAAGAAAAACAAACAACCTAAACTCAGTTGCCCCAACTATGGCAGATGACACAAAGAACCTTTTCTTCCTCATAGTGATAATTAAATTCTATAGCTCATTGTTTCAGATAAGCACTTGTATGGGAGAGATAAGGAGAATTTATTATTTCAGGAGGCTCTAATGAAAGTGGCAATAGGTTAAGAAAGGGTGTTTGCAGCCTTCCTTTAGCAACTCAGCAAGAAATAAAGAGGTTAAAGTTGGCACAAATTCACATGTAGTTTATTAAAACTGAATGCTTCCGGTTTCCAAGTCATCGTATAATACATGAGTGACACAGGAAGCAAATAAGGTTTTAGCTGCATTTTTATGATTTAATCTTAAAGGTTGGAATTTGAAGCAGGTCTGTACTGCTGAGAGAAAAATCTAAGCCAGCTGGGCTCTGGTTTCCCAGCAACACAGTATGAGTATCGGCATGACCAAAATTCTATTATTTATTTATTCTAACAGTTAATTTTTAATTTATTCTAACAGTCTTGTGCCAAGAATATTGCTCAGTCTGAGCTCCAGGAGAGGTACCTGACAGGCAAGAAAGACAAAAAAGGAGGTTCCTATTGATTTCTTCTCTAAGTAGCCCTAGTCGTAGGGCCCAGAGCAGCCTGACTGACACATGGTCACCAGGAAGAAAGATTTTTAAGCATGCTTCCGTGCTGTATGGCTTGGAGATGTAGTAATTTCATACAGACACTGTGTAATCACAATGCATGGTGCTGTGCTTAAGCCGTGCACAGAGACAAACATATTGAGACAACTTTGCTTATGCACCTTCATGACTAACCTTGGTCTTAAGAGTACAGGCAAAATCAGCTTGTTTCTATCTACCACAAGGAATAAGGAGATGCATGGCAAGAAAAGGCCAGAGCACAAGACACCAGAAGGGAAAAACTGCATTTGGAATCCTAGAAAGTGGGTGCTATTCACAGGCACAGCACTGCATAAGTCTTGACTCTATCAGGAAGAAAAATTCAAAGCAAAACTGCCTGTCCTCTTTGCTTAAAGAAACATTCCTCGATAGGTCCTGCAATTCAGTCCTTGTGAAATGCTAATGCCTTTAGAGAATCCTATCCCTTGCTCAACATTTAGTCATGAAATTGATGTTTCCTCCCTAGAAGAAGGTAGCAGTCTGTGAAGCTAACTGGGTCTTCTGAAGTAACAGAGGCAGTTAACTATGCTTCCCTCTTTGTGCAACGCCTCTCAATCAGGAAAGAGGCAAAACCTAGTTATTAAAAACATATTTAATACATACATATATATTTTAAAAAAATGGCTATATCAAGTTTTAACAGAAAAAGCAAAATATGAGTACTGGATACCACAAGGTTTCCAAATTTCTGGAGCAGGTGCTTACTTAGAAAAATAAAGGAGCAACCTATCAAAGTATACATCCATCTTCAGGGTTACAACAAACTTAGAGCAAAAAGATCATACTTGTCCAGACTTACGGAAATGAATTCTGCCCCCATGACTGGGTTAAGTCTCTCCTAAAAGAAGCACACTGATACAAGCTGAAACTATAAAATAGGGTTTATTTAATTAGCTAAATGACTTAAAATTTGAGCTGTCTTCTGCTATTACATGACAGGCATAAATCCAGCACTTCATCTCTCAAATGAAATTTGCTATTACAGCTATTGTAGACAAATAAGTTTAAGAAACTTTGACTGCTTTAAATGTTTGGGGAATTACCTGCATCCAAAATGCCTTGTGCCAAGATTGCTCCAAATTTTGCCATAACATCATCATGCTTATCATTGATCACTTTGGAATAGAGTTGTCTGAATTGGCTGACCTGGGTAAAAATGAGAAAAAAATAAAGATTATAAAACTGACTGCATGGGTCAAATATTCTGTCTTTAGCAGAAGCATCCTAGATTTCTGCATCCTAGAATGACATTTTTTTTTCCAACAGCTTTAGTCACTAGTGTTACAAGTCATCCCACTAATAATTAATTATTTTATAATTTATTTTAATTGATAATAACACATCATTAAGTTGTTTTCCTCATTTGAAGATACCCAGCAATTTTAAAATTGTCAGGATGAACATGCATATCCACATTTTATATGCCTTACAGGAATAGCCTAAGAACTTCTGGAGTACCACTGGAAGACGAACAGATAAGTTTATAGCAAGAACTACTACATGTTCTTAAGTGCTTGACATTGCAACTGTATTCAATTTCCTTCAATTCTTACTGCTGAAAATCTCAAATGTATTCCATTTTTCCTGTACAATATTTCTGCTGTATTGATAATGCCCCTGTGGTGAGTCATCAGCAAACTGTGTTACTTTTAAATGAAAATCATTAATGAAAATATTTAATAAATTAACAGCTTATGCCTTGGTATGTTCACCACTATATCTTAAGTACACAATAGTAAGGGAAACTGCTAAATCTTTGCTCATACTATTATCACAGCTTCATCTTTCACTGGTTCACTAAGTGTTGAGGAGACAGAACAGTATCACATGCAGCAATATCTAAGGCTTTATCTCAAATTAATAACTTATTCTCTTAATATATACTGTGAAGCAATAATACAGCTCAATTAACTTCTACAGCTGAAAAATCAGACCAGAAAATCCCGATCAGCCAAAACGTGGGAAGCTGCATGACATTCACAGCATGTCTGGAAGAATCTTTATACCTCTTCCCTAAATTAATTTTAATTG
Source organism: Pezoporus occidentalis (assembly GCF_034315485.1). NCBI lineage: Eukaryota > Metazoa > Chordata > Aves > Psittaciformes > Psittacidae > Pezoporus > Pezoporus occidentalis. Next base: position 281,017 of record NW_026915235.1, read on the forward strand.
AAATACCACTTGACTTTCTGTTCTCTTTTTTTCTGTTTTAATACCAAGCCTTCACTTGACATGCTCAAAAGTAAAGGACATCTTCCAAAAAGGCTTGAACAAGGCTCTCCCCACTACTAGTCTACTTTGATGCTGGTATTCCAAGTCCTCTTCCAACACTTGCAGCCATAGATGAGAGGACAAATTTCTAGCTTAAGGCAGTAGGGCCAGACACAGGGCAGTTCCTAGTACTGAAAATGTAGTTAAAAGTTTCCAAGTATAAAACTCTAACACCACACAACCCCCTAGCCACTTTTCACATCCAAAGAGCATGTGCCTCTCCAGGGACACCAGCGATATTTGCTCAGTGACAAGTGTCTAAAGAAAGGTCCTACTTTTCAGCTGTGAAACATGCTTGGTGTCTGCTGTAGGCAAAGGGGCCAAGCTCCAACACTACCATTAGGAATGTCCTCCTGCACAGCCTCTGATGCTCCCAGTGAAGGGAGGCTTAAACATTGAAACTACAATACCTGGGAGGTCCTTCCGGCTGATAACAGAACCTGGCGAAGAGGTGGTACCCCTCCATGCAGGACACCACAAGCTCCAGAGCTGTGCTAAGGTTGAGCAGCACTGAGCACCAGAAGCAGCCTTCAAGCATCAGTCCAGCACATGTGGCACTGGGAATCTCAAACTACTTAGAGAAAGAGTTTCTGCACCCATGAAAAACACTTTTATACAACCGAGTCAATGCATGAGAATTGTGCTGGGAATAACATTTTGTTACACTAGAATTCATCAAGGTCATCAACAACAACAACAACAACAAAAAAGATCAAAACAGAAGATCTGACTGAGAGCATAAATTAGGCTGCAGAGGTTTCTCAGCAAAGCATGAGATCAAGTTCCCAAGTAAAAGCACATTAGAGCCATGAGGTAATCCTGCAGCTGAAGTAATGCTAGCAATAAATTTCACCACATTTTATGTGTGAATTTTTTGACCAGAGGCAGTCTGAAGTTGAGACCATACCTTTGAGAGATCATGTCCAATGTCTGGGATGGAAAGAAAATAAAGGTTGCCTCTCCAACCCCAACCTACCAGCTGCTTGGCTGTTCTACATACTTACTGAACAGTTCAGATGAAAACTGCGTATCTTCTGCAAAATAGTTCTCAATTCTTGTTAACTCACCACACTGTCTAAAACATAACCAGTCTTAAAAGAACAAATACTCTCCAGTTAATAACTTTCCTGCCTTCACTCTTTCAACTACTATAACCCAGCTGTAGTGTTACCTCAACTCGTTCAGCCCCTATGGCATCTAACCTGATGAAATTTAAATCGGTCTGTAACAGCAGAAGGCACTAACATTCATATATCATGCACTGCTAAACATGACTGTATTAAAATTACTTTGTTTCACACAAATGGACAGTCTCACAACCATGAAGCACCACAGCAGTCAGCCACTTTTAAACAAGAGCAGCAAAGCTTAACAATAAGGAGGAAATTCTTTCCTGTTAGGGTGGTGAGGCACTGGAATGGGTTGCCCAGGGAGGTTGTGAATGCTCCATCCCTGGCGGTGTTCAAGACCAGGTTGGACGAAGCCTTGGGTGATTTGGTTTAGTGTGAGGTGTCCCTGCCCATGGCAGAGGGGTTGGAACTTGATGATCTTAAGGTCCTTTCCAACCCTAACTATTCTATGATTCTATAAAACAACGCTTCTCCAGTACAGTACAAGACATTCATTAAAACCATTTCCATTTTTTTGCTTCCATTTTTCAGGCTAAGTCCAACAATTTGTGTGCTAACAATGGTTCTCTGTTCACCAGTTTCCCTCTGCTTTAAAAATACCTTAGTTACTAGTTCATGTCCCCAGAAGGAGCTGACTTAAAATCTCTTTGCATTTATTAAAGCTAAGACAAAGGAGCAATGTACATTTTCAGGGCAGCCACAGACAAATGTGTGGAAGGGAGATACTGCATGCACAATAAAGGGTTTATTCTGGATATACTGACCACACTCTGCTCTTGCTTCACTCCATTTATGCTTTTTCACGCTCTCCTGATTTTTATTTATAAAAGTTTACTCTGAGGTTTACACATTTAATATAAATAGTTTGTTTCTTACGCCTGACCTCATGTACATTGCAAAAATACCTTCGTTTGCATTTCCAGCCTGGAACAGGGCCTCATCCAGTATCAAGGGCAACCACATGCAGAGTAGGTAAACCAAAGCCTTCAGGTATTATTTGTGACAGACACAGAGACACTAAAACAACATGTAAAACTCTGGGTGAGCTGAGCAGTACAGTTCCAGTGCTTCTGCTTACATCACATCATTCTTGTGACTCTGGGCTCAGCTTCTCGATTTGTAATATTTACAAAAACAGAGAGATGTTACAAAGCTCGTTTAGTGGACAGTAATCTGTAATTTACACTGTAATCACATCTTCAGAGTTCTTGCTGGGTGAAGCAAGAAGACATCCAGCAGAACTGCAAATATTCACACTGCCATCTAAAATCTGGTAGAGCAGCACCTGGAAACAGAGGGCAGAAATGCCTTGCTCAGGAATGGCAAGGTAGGTCTAGCAGAGGAAGTCTTCTACCTCCCCTGGTCATGGTATGCTGCCCCTGTGAGTACCCTTTCCTAATATGCCTTCCACAGCTCTTACTCATATGTACATTAGTCCAGAGCAGATGAACAAAACATCTGGGCAACAAGTCCACCAGGAACACCAGTGGAAGCAATAGTTCTACGAAAGGGTGGGAGACTACCCCTCCTGGATTTACAGACCAGGCAAACCCAGACTGAAAGACTGCCTCAACACTCGAATGCACAGCAGACCTGCACGTTTATTCAGGCTGTTCCTATAAAGCAAATGTTTCACAGGGATGGTATTTTTGACCGGATCAGATCCCAGCTGAAAAACTTCTTTGCTGTTGGGGAAAGTCTGCTTTGGCAGCTCTAGCTGCAGTGGTTCATCCTCACATGGAGTCACTGCTCCATTTCTTTGGAGAAAGCAAGAGCAGTAGAGACAAAAGCTCAGTTCTGCCTTTGCTGTTGGGGCACTCACCTCCTACAGAAAGGAGCAAGATGTCAACAGACTGTAATTTCTTAAACTGTTGAAGCAAAATCTGCCTGAGTTTGTCTCGTACAGCCCTTTAATCTGCTATTATTTTTCCTTCAGATCACAGCAACAAGCACATCTCAAACTACTGAATGAAGTTTATTTAGTAAGTTATGAAATCCACAAACTCTGTTTCTCCCTTGAAATCTTCAAGCACTTTAAAAATTTTGTAGCATTTGGAAATGCTACCAAGAAATTTATTTCGGTGACTTCCAGGAGGCACATTAAAACATAGGCAGTGACTCATTTTGTTTTTACTAACAATACACACACACCATTCTGGTAATCAGTGCTGGCCAAAACAATACACCACTGTTTTCAAATGAAGCCAAATGTGCAACCTTGGAAACACTGAGGAAACAACACCGGCTTTAAGATGTGAGAATGGTTCAACACCATTTCCTACCACAAACCTGAGGGGCTGTCATTTATCAGGTTATTTAGCACTCCTCTCTCCACCAGTCAACATTCATGCACATGAAGCCCATGATATTGTGAAGACCTAGTAAACAGCTAGGGAAAACAGTGACGGGTGATGTGTCCAATGTGGTTTTTGCAAATGCAAGTTCTGAAGAACAAGTGTATTTAGGAATCTGTTATTAATAAAACAGGTTTTAAACTGCTTGTATGTTCTGCCTATCTTCTTCAAAAGTTGAAGTTATTCTGCATATGTTTGCTCTCTTGAAAGAGTATACAGTATGCAGGAACATCTAACAGTAACAAGCTTACAAGAAGGAATGTGAAGGTGCTACTAGAACATAGCAAAAGATCATTCTTGCATCCTAGCAAAACCTAGTATTTAAATGAAAGAAAAAAAAAAAAAGGCAATCTGGTTCTGGTTTCTTTACATCTTGAAGATAGTAGGCCAAGATGATCAAAGAGGATGGAGGAAAAGCCTTGACCCTGCTTATTATCTTCTCATTTTGCCGATGACTATCCTAACACAAAACCAGGAAAAAGTAAATTAAATTCAAGATGTCAGACATGTAATTTGTCTCCAAAATTGCTGTCTTAATTGCTCTGCAGGTCACAAATACATAATGAAGTTGTCACTGATTTCTGTTACAGTGACCTCATCACATCTGTAATTTAGGATTCCATTTCACGAAATAAACTTGTTATTGTTCTGTATTCTGCACTATTATGGCTCTTAAATGTATCAGGAGGTCAGGAAAAATCAAGCTGGCTGCACATGGAGGAATTGCGTTTCCACCCCAAAGAGTCCAAATCAGCTTTACACAAGATATGCTGCCCCTTTTGACACTTACGCAACTTGCAAATTCAAGGGACCTCCATACAATGACAGTTCTTAAAATTCTTAACTGAAACTCTTTAAACTGTTTTGTGAAATAAAAAGTGAATAATACCACAAAGAGGAAGATGAATACAAAGGAAATCACAGCAAAGGTGATTCAAAGGCATACACCTACATTCTCTCACAACAAAAATGCTTTATTTTAAACCAAATTACTTAGATTCTTTAATCTCTGTTTATTGATGGCATTTCAGCACCACAACACTCAGCTCTCAAAACTCTGAAGCTATTTTATTCCTGAAAAATCTAAATCTATTCAAGGAAGGTTGTTTGCTACCATCTTCATCCCAAATTATCCCTAGAGAATTTCAAGTCTTTCTAAACCAAAGATCACAAATAAGAAGTTAAAAAAAAAAAAAAAGTAAAAAAATCCCAGAAAAGACAAAACAGAAAAGTCATGACAGGAAGCTGGTCAAACTATATGTCACAATCTTTATTAAAATCACCATCTCTCACTTGCAAAGCATCATGAAGTATTTAGCAGCAGTGAGATGATGACATGTAAAATTCAGCATCTCTGTATCCCCACCAAGACCACAAGTACAGACTGTGGGATATGAAACCATCCTGCTCCTCTTATTAGCTGCTTATCCAGCAATGCAAATACTCACATACATCAGGTTAGACACTTTGGCACACAGTGCACCAGCATGCCACTTAGGAATCTAATCAGATCAAAATATGTCACTGTAATCCAAAAATGGCTGGGTTTCTGAACTCACCCTTTCACATCAGAGTAAAATAGTTTTTCTTCAGACTGGCAGAGTGCTCCAAAAAAAGTTTCCCATGGATAATAAATAACTTAATTGGCAGCACAGTCTTCAAAATATTCCTCTTACTTTTGAGCAAGAAGCTATGATGTTTATAACTAACGTCTGGGGTGTTCAAAACAAGTAAAACATCTATATGCTATGCTTAGTTCCTAAATTACCAGAATATGTTCAGGATTACTTATTATTTTATAATCTGTAGGTTTGGGGGGGTTGATTGTTTTTTAATATCTGCAGTGTTTCTATGACTGGGTAATGAATTGCCGTTTGTATTATGTAACAAATTTTGGCTGAAACAAGGCTTTGGCATAAAGCATTTTCAGGTCCTCTCCCCATTTCTGAACAAGTCACTGAACCTCACACTATACATCTCATCCCATACTTGCAGTTTCTTCCACAGAAAAACAATTTAGCTTCACATTACTAAGACTTTCTATCTTGGAAGATGAGGGGATCCAACATAACTCTGATGTTCTCCACTGGCTTATTCAGTTGAACAATTCTGGTAATATAAGTAATGCTCCCAGATGTTGATCAGGAAGAAGTAACTGGCTGGCTTTTAACTTCTAACTTTAAAAAAAAAAAAAAAAAAATCGAAAAAATAAAAGGAACAAAATGTCTGCCACCAATCTTCATCTTCCATGACTTGGAAATACCCAAACACCTCTATTTGCAGATTTCCTTCACTGACTTTCCCAAGTAATACCTTCCTCTAGAAAAAAAAGGTTTTTTTCTCTGCATCCAAATGCAGTAAAAAAGTGGCTGTTTTTATCACAGTTCAGTTTCTAAAATTACATCAATAAAAGCAACCCATATGACAGATGAGCAGCAAAGTACCAGCTACTGCTCTGCCCCAGCACTCATCAGAGCCTATGAAATGTGGAATCCCAGAGCTTCTATTAATGTGTACTTTTAGTCTGTACAAATGTTTGCATATCATCATCTGTCATATATTCACATGGCAATCTATTTTTAAAAGCTAAACACAGCATATGCAAACCTTTTTGCCTTCTGAGCTGAAAGAAAAACTCCATTAAAAACTAAGAGTATTTGCTATTAAGCCACTAAGCCAGTTCTGACAGCAGAAACTGTTTCTCCTGAAGAGCCTGAAGAAACTGTTTCATCTGATGGCTACAAAAGAAACATAATTATAACAGGACTTCCTGGCTTGCTGACCACATCCAAGTTTACTGTCATCAAAATCAATTTCTTTACTAAGTAAACGTTTTCACATAAATCATGAGCGTACAGGCCTCAGGGCATGTCGGTGGATGACGGTCACTTTCATATCATTACAAGATGCTTTTAGACCTTGTAAAAACCAGCATTTGTTCTTGTAACACCTGCAGTTAAAATGCAGTTTGTTTTGATAAGCATGCATCACTCCCCCATTCAAAAGTGCATGCTCTGCACCATGCAGGAGCATCCTGCTGTGAATTCAGCTCTGGCTCTTTACAAGACACATGCACTCTCTTGACAATGCTTACACGGAGCGCAAAGCACTGAAGATTCACATCCTGAGACCATCTTTCCCCCTAACAAGCCGGTATGTAAAAGTATGCCACGCTACCTTTGGGCAGGTAATCTCAGTCTGCTGGATCATGATAAGGGCAGATGCAATCAGAGCTCCTTGACGTACATAGTTCACAGGATCATTTGTCATTGGCTCAAGCAAATTAATTGCTTCCTAGAAAAATAAAGAAATAAGCAGTTGCAAAATTAATACTATTCTTTTCAGTATCCCAGGATTCAGTACTCTAATGAAAGGTTATGAGATTGATGCCATCAGATATATTTTTAATATATTTTGCCTGTTCTTAGTAAATGAAGCAGAAAACTTTATTTCTGTGGACTTTAAAACTCGGGAAGAAAAAATCCCACCAAAAACAAGTGATGGATGATACAAGACCTACCTGCAGAAACAGGGCAACAGATAAACAACAGTTGTTGCAAGCAACAGATGCATTCTTTACATTAAAACTACTGACATGCCTTAAACAGGACACATAAATTATTCGTACACTCTCTTTGCCATTCTTCCCAACAAAATATATCAGCATTACCTTCATTTTCTACATAAGAACAACTGAACCAGAGATATCAGTAACATGCTGGAGGTTAGAAAATGAGATGGTAAAACAATCCAGATCCCAAATTCTTGGCCATTCACTTTATTGTTAGAACCTGTAACTTTTAGCATCACATGAATGCATTCATTTCAAATCTATGTGTAGGCTGCCTCTGAGCCCTCAAATAGTAAATCTAGGATTTTAAAATATTTCAAAATGTTCTACTACTTCTTCAAATTCAGTAACTTCCCAGATAGACACAATAGGAACATGATCCATAGTGATCTATCCATAAGTATTTCTTTCAATTCAGTCACTGATTATGAAAACCTTTAAGAGAGTCCCTTGTAATAAATGCTGCTCAGATGTACCCAAGACCAGAATGGGGAATTTACAGGCACCTCTGACTAAATCATCTCTGTAGGCACATTTTTTGATCTCCATTTACAGTTCTGCCACTTTGCAAGCTACGACTTAAATATACACAGAATTATTACAGACACAAATTTACTTCTAAATATGCAAGGTCCTCAGTGCACATTATTCTGGACAAGTGAGCTCATCTCAACTCACTGTTATCAAAATGAGATCCTTCTCCTTCATCAGTTTTCTTCCAGCTATCCAGCTCTTCCCCTTTCCCTGCGCTAGCTGCAGCCCTTTTCTCATCTCTCTGTGAGGTTTTCCAACTTGATAATTCAAGGGAGAACTGTTCTCTTTTTTTGCTGTTGCTATCTGGGTCAGCTTTCTGTGAGCTTGTGTCTGAACCAGCTCACCAGGGAGCTGAACATGAGACAGAACAAAAGGCGGCAGGAGGGACCAAGACCACCAGTTTCAACAGCAGCAAGCTGTTAGTGGGCTCAGCCAGCCTTCAGCAATCATGTTTTTCAGATCTAAGCAGAATAAAACTAAGATAGTCGTTTGTACAGCAATAGGCTGCAGAGATAAATTTGGTCTGTGGCAAAACAGGGGCTTTCTAAAAGCGCTCTGAAATGCTATGTGAAGCAAGCTGTTACATACTCTTTGGAACAGGAGAGGTAACAGTCAGACATCCACCCTAAGAAGCTCAAAGAGTTCTTTTAATCTGTTATATGATCTTCTGATTTATAGTTGTCAGACAGAATCACTTGGCAATCCCTTTCACGGAGCTCTCTCCTGTCCATACTTAAACTGAGGACATGAGCAAATGAGCTGAGTGCATTAGTCTCCCACCACAGAGCTCTCCCAGTGTTACTTCTATCAGAGCCAGGCCTTTAAGGAGAAGCTGATTTCACACAAAACACTATTTCTAAGAACCAATTCCAGAATAATATCATGCCTTCACTTAGACTGCTTTTGCCAGCTGAGCTATCTTGGAGACTGTGCCTCTCCACCTGAAGGTGACTCATTCATTCTTTGGCACGTATTCAATACTACATATGGAACATTCTTTATGACAAAAAGCTGAATTTTCCAATCTCCAAAGTCAAATACACTTCAGCCTTCAAAACGTACTAATATAAGCTCTGGAAGACATTTCTGCATGTAATCGGATGTTTTATGTCTTTATCACACAATGGGTCTGGAAATAAAACAGACTTATTTGTGCAACTAAAAAGCATTTACACTTAAATGAACTTGTCAGATGCAGCAGGTTAAAAATAATTAGCTCTTTGATTCCACCTTCCACATGAAAATAAAGCAATCTGAATTAAAAAATAGCACTTCCAATTTGCTTTCAAGTCTGCACAATTTAGATACTAAAGATGGCAGGCAGAGCATGTCAGCGTCCTGTGCGTTTCACAACACAAGTGACATGCTAGGGAATGCTTGCTTTCAGGAGCCACAGACCAAGTGCTTAATACTAGCTGAGGAAGGGATGATACAGATGAGCATGAGATTTATCAAATACTACATGGATATTTCATGAATTGCGTGTCACAGGACAGAATAAAGGAGCAAGAAATTACGCAAAACACCTGCTGTTTTTCTGACACTGGGACCCCCTTGCTCTCCATAAAGCAGTCTCTAAAAGATCAACTCCAAGGGCAAAGAAGTATTGATTCTGAAGTACTGAACATACATTTAAAGCCCAGTGGTATCTTGACAGTACGAAAACTCTAAGGAAAGTCTTGAAGACAAAATTCCAAGAATCTGGCAATAACGTATAAAAACATTCTTCTACTTTACCTATTCTGTAGAAGCAGGAAAAGAATCTCTATACCCAGTACAGTTAAAGAATTCAAAGAAGTACTGCTCTACTCCAGCTGCCTAACAGTGTACATGTGTGAGAAATCTGTATGTGTGCGTGACATATCCACAAAAATGTGTTAGGAGGGAGCAGAAACAGTATTGGCAATGGATGCTTCTAGTCCTCACCTTGTTTCCAGTGCCCGCACAGCAGATACCCAAAGCCATGGCAGCCCCATAACGCACATGGGGATTGTAGCTCTCTGACAGCAAAGAAACCACACTCGGACACTGCTCAGGAGTCCTAGAGAAAGGGGGGGGAAATAAAGTTATTGTTCTTCAAAATATGGAGACTTCACTCTGCTCACACTGGAAAATTTAAAATTGTCCTTCCACACTATGTATTTTTCATTTCTCAAAACCAGTGGAGTGGAACAAATGGATTAAGAGGAGAACAGGGAAGTGCAAATGAATAAACTTCTCTATCACTGCAGATACCACACACAGCTCTCACTACTAAAGTCTTCCTTTAGAGTGCATGTTTTCTGCCTTTAAAAGATAATCCAATAGAATGATGTATCTATTGAGACTGAGATCATTATCTCTAGAAATCATGCTGTTGTGAGACAGTCCACTAGCAGAGATTTACACTGAATGAGACACACAGTACTAAACCTCCCATCAACACACACAAACCTCAACTCCAGTATTCAACCAGCCTTCAAGGCTGATGAGTCCCAAAATCCTTTCCACAATCACTGCTTTTGCTATCTCCTCCTCACCCCACCTACTGCTATAAATCTAAGCATGTGAAGAAACACTGGTACAACACACACTTCTGATCAGTTTATCAGTGATGTCTACTGTTGCCTCCTTACAATATCATGCTGTGATGTTGCTGCCTTTTAAGAGATCTTCATTCTTGCCAGCTGGGAACTTGGGTGCTATTTGGTCAGTACAGCAAGAAAACTTCTAGCCCAGTGCTGGGGAGATGAAAGGAACCCTTAATTTCCTACAACAAGAAGCACATGTCGCTAATGCAAACAGTCTTGTGAATACTGGGTATTTCTGAAGTCAGGCAGAACTCATTTACAGGTGTGAATATATTTATTTCCCTCCTGTCTTTGTAGTCATATTTATAACTCCACTAATTTTGATGCCACACAAACCACTTTATAATATTGTATGCTACCAATTTCAGCATTTCTAATGCAGCAAAAGCAAAATTGTTCGTAAAATAAGCATCTCTGCATGAGACAAGTCTGCATTCTGAACTCTGGCACAGCTGATCGGTTAAATGTACCCAATCTCATGACACCATGAACACAAGGGCAATGCAGGAATGAGGCTGGCAAATACATGCTCATGAAAAAGCAATATGAGAAACTACAAATTGCAAGTGATATAATTACATCTGTTTTCAAAGTGCACATCATCTGGTTATCCCCTCCATCTCACTGTGTGTTGCAGCCCAGACTAGCTTTTAATTGCCATATTCACAATCCTAAAAGCGGCCTTGCAAGCCATTTTCTTTGACTACAAACTGATTTCAGACTGAAACACACAGAGGAAAGCCAAGAACACCTTCTTATGTTTGCTATGCTGAAAGACAGAAGTTGGAGGGTGGCAGCAGTATCTGTTGTACACAGGAATTACAGCACCATGTAGAAACATTAAGTGTCTATTAAAGCACTCAACAACTCAAGAGGTCGAAAACTCATTACAGAGTATGTCCCTATGTCCCAGTACTAGTTTTACCTAAATGAATACCTGAATCATAGAAAACAGAAACAAAGAAGACCTTAAGCAATAATCTATTTAATTTTCTTCTTTCATTGTGCCTAGGGACAGAAGACATGCTCACACACACTCGTACTTCAGTTTTACTTTACACAGAAAACCAGTTAACTTCTACTCAAATTATCTCTTCGCATAGTCTCCTCTGACAACTAGTTCTAAACTCCTCTTTAAATTCCTCTCCCCTGCTTCAGTTGATTGCAGATAGCCAGCACCACACATGCTCCAGTCCTCCAACCAAATTGCTAAAGAGAACCAAAGGCACACAGTTTTCAGAGGTTACTCAACCCCCCAGCAGTAACGGCAGCAAGTACCCAGATCTCTGCCCTCACCCCTGCTTCCAACAGTCTGTTTCTTCATGAGTTTTCCTAAAACACCTGTATGTTTTAGGAAAAGAATCCCATCTACTACCACTACCAACTTACGAAAAAAAACCTGAGCACAAAGGCAGAAAAGAACTCCAACAGATAAAAAAAGAACAAACACAAATTTCCTAGAAACTACTGCCTCTAAGATGCAGCTGTGATGACACAGTAAGGGGGAATAGCTGAGAAACAGAACAATTCTGTCTTGCAAGCAAGCAGAAGTGAAGACTATAAACTAAAAGACATTTAAAACTATCTGTCAGCCTCTTGCTCAAATAACATCTTGGATGCTGACAATGTGGTGGGTGTTTTGTATTGTTCTGGTTTTCTTTTAATGAGCTGATGAGAACACCAGGAGTCACAAATCCTGTAATAAATAAGCCCAAACATTCAGCTGCACAGAAAACTTTCAGCTCTTGCACAAAGATTTTTAACACCTTTGTGTTTGCTTTACTTCAGCAAATGTTAAACAGGCAGACTACGACCCAAAGAAGAGAAAAAATATTTTCTGGCGAAGATGTAGTTATGCACTTTGAAGCATGAGTCATTAAATTCCTGTTCAGAAAACTGGCTTTTATAGAATCACTGACTTGGACACATCCTCGTGTCTGCAGGCTCAGACATTCCAAAACAGTTTTTATTATAAAATCAGGATTAATGTACACTAATAGATTCAGGAATCCTTAGCCAGGTTTAAATTATTTGTGGCCATTATTTTTAAATGCTTTTATCTCAAATATACCCATAAAACAGTTGAGTATTTTGACAGGGGGCCTTCTGTACTCTGGGAGTTAAAGCTACTTAACAGGGCCCCACCACTTTCCTCAGAAAGTGTCTTCCCACGTAATAAAGAACTAGAAGGCAGGAACTCCGGTGGGTTGAGGAAGCAAGAGTCTTGTAAAAATGCTTACTATAGGAATAAAACTTCAGTACACAAGAACAAGATTGTTTCAAATTTTATTACTTGTGGGTTGGGATTTATATGGGCTAACCTTTGGCAACAGTGTGTAGGATTTTGTGAAGCTTTCAGCAATAAAGCGAGCAAGGAAATGTTATTGCTTAAGCACTGATGCCAAGAGTGGTAAGTGATCAAATGGACACAGAATGTGGTCAGTTTTCCTTTCAATCCATAATGTGGACCATGGGAGGTTCTCCATACTTTGCAGAGAACCCTGAAATTGTATATCCTTTTTACCACAAAACATTTTTCACAGCAGCATTATTAGATATCTGTAAGGAACCTGAACAGTTTTTTCTGACGGTAATTATAACTGCACTTATAATTCCACTTGATTTCTTAGATCACAGCCCCATTAGAATCACATCCAAATACCTTTGTGCAGTTTATCTCCAACTCTGTAAGTTGCACATATTGAAGGTCCAATAGAGGACTATTGCCATTTCTCTTTCTATTCCAGCAGTATTTAAACATGAAACCCTGTATATGTATATAAGGTAGCATCAATAAGTAAATAAACAAAATACTGAAAATGAACCATCATACTGGTCTTGTGATTGAGACTAAAAATGGAAGCATCCGAAGCATCACTAACATACACTGATTTTTTAATCTAAATATTTAAGGACTTAACAAGTCATTGAAAAATGAAATGTCAGAGAATTAAAGAACAATGCCAAATATATCTTTTAAAATTCTCATTAAGTCTCCCCAGTCATATTTCAAAAGATTCTAAATATTTATGACTTTCTAAACTATTGGTCATGAATTAATCATTTGGTACACAACTATTTCCACAAGTTGCTTTGGTAGTGCAGTGACAGATAAAAAAAAACAAAACAAAACACAAACTTAACAGAAGTTTCATTTCATCTATGAATGAGTTAACAAAGGAGGAATGCAGATACCTAACTGCACAATTTGCAGTCATTTCTGAAAGTGGTGTGTGTAGCAGAGCGGGAAAAACAAAGATGGAAAACCTGCACATAAAAATGCATCAAACTGACATATTTTGGTGTAGACTAAGCTCGGGTGTAAACCCCATCTCTTTCCCTCTCAACAAAAAGACTGAGCTGTTCCCATGCCAGGAATTTCCTGCAAATATCTCATGTACAACACAGCCTCCTCTTCCACCTCTTGGCTCTCTAAGCTAGACTTGCTAAAGAATGAGAACTCCTAGAAGGCCTCCTGCTGTCGGGAGCATGAATCTGAGTACTGCCAACCAGCAGAGGTGAACTTGAAGGATACGCATTGACTGAACAGTACTGTCACCAGTGTCAGCTCACATTCAATGTAGACCTGGCTCCATTCAAATAAAACAGTATTGGGAATTTGAAAGCAGAAAAAACAGCAAGGGCTGGGGAAAAAATAATATCTACGCGTGGTTCAAATATTCTGGTTACAGTGGACCAGGAGTGGGGTCTAGCATGGTTTAAGGTTTATCATTATCACAGGAGAAGAGCTGAATATGGGGGCAGGACAGATACTTGAACAAAAAGCCTGGCCAGAAGCATGAAGTAAAGAACCTGCTGCAGATCTGTGATAGATATAAGGGAGGAGGTGTTTCTTAGAAATGATTAAAACCTGAGAAAGTTCAAAAAACATCACAAAAGGTAAATAAGTTTTCTAGTCATGTGAAGTGAAAAAAAATACCCAAGCAGGTACATATGCCATGCAAGCCTACATGCAACTAAACCTGTATCACCTTCCTCTCTAAGTTTCTAAGAAAACTCTTTTCATCTGTATTAAAAAAAGAAAAAATATTATTTTCAATTAGATATGAATGTATTTATACAGCTTTTATCAGAGCAATCTACAGGCAACAGTACATCCTTTGGCTGGTGCTTCATCAAGGCATCTCCCCCTTCCCAATTTATCAGAGTTAGTCATTCTAGCGACTAAAGGTATTATTTTGTCATATAAATGACACTGTAACATCCACTGCAGCATTCCAGAAGGGGGAACATTTAATTTTCATTTTGACCAAAACAACTCTCTACTGCAATAGCTGACAGTGATGCTTCTCAGATGGCAAGATCTGTGAAGAAAATTTATAAACAGCTAATACAGAACTCACATCAACAAAATTACACATCTAGAACTCTGATAATTGCCCCACACTGAAGTGAATAAGAGATAGTGTCTATCATGCTGTGAAAAAATAAAAATAAAAAACATTAACCCCCCCCCCAAACCTCTTTCAAAAACAATGCTTCAGCTCCAACACAGGCTTGCATGAGTGACTGATGCTGATGAGTAGCAGATAGTTCTGACAGAGGCACTGCCTATTTTTTTCCCCAGAAGTTTTAATTATGTTCTTTAAATTCAGAGATGTGACATGAAGATCTGAATGAGACACATACCCACAAGTAAACCACTGAAGTTAAAGGATTAATCTGTCTTTTACTACAGTGGTTTTACTTCAGGACATTATTTTTTCCATTTATGATGTTGCCATATTGACAATAGCTCCATCTCCAGAAAGTGGTAATAATTCCAGCCACCTTTCAACAAGGGAAAAGAAACAGCATTAATGATGAAGGAAAACAACCTTCATCTATACAATCAGAAAGAGTGAACACTGTTTAATCCAATGGAAATTTTGGTAAAGACTTAAAGTACACCTAGATTATTGCCAGAAGAGCCTTCAATATTTATTTTATAAACCAGAAGTTGATTAGACATAGTTGAGCTTTAGGAAATCTGAATCCAAATGCTCATTGGCCCAAAACAGTATTGTCCTGTCTTGATTTCTGCTTTTTGTATGTTTTCATGTGCTCTATTCTCAGTAATGTCAGGGGTGACAATGGGGAGGTGCGTCAGATAAAGAAACAGAAACACCAGAGCTGGATTAAACTTTATTTCCTAATATTTACTTTTCTGAAGAATAAAGATATCAAAAGTCAACTGCAAATGAATACAACATGGAATCTTACCAAAGGAAAGGAAAAATAAGGAACAAATGAAAACTACTCTGCTGGAAATTCTATTGTATCTGAACATACTTTTTCTATTAATTACTTTATTAATTAGCTTTCCCTCTTTGGCCACAAAGTAGCTGTCTTATAAAGATATGAATGTTTGTGTTTGGGGGTTTTTTATTTGTTCTTTGGTTTGATTTTTTTTTAATTAACAAATATAAATTGATTCACACTTCACTGAGGACCCAATTCCCAGCTCAAGTGTGGTAAGCACCAGCAATTCATGGAATGTAATGGCCAGTGACGTACAGGGGGTCAGTCCATGATCTCATGGTCTCTTCTGGCCCTAAGCTCAAGGTCTCTATTACACACTTATCCGGCTAATGTCCTTGGAAGTGAACTTTATTTCCATTTTAATGCAGAACTACAAGATCTTGTTAGAGACCATACACACATCTGACAAAGTTGGAAGGTAACAAAAGAGAACGCTCATCATAATAAAATGCAGCTGCATGAAGAAATATTTAAAGTAAAAGTGCACACTGTTAAAATAGTGTGGTAGACAATCCTTTTATTAAATTAGCCAAGAAAAAAATTGGAGCCTTTACAAGGCAGCAGAACAGTTTAGGGTTAATCTTATTTCCGTCCAGAGAGAGAGCAACAGCAAGCGTGTGCACAGGCATACACACGCTACGGTGCATACAGCTACAATATTGTAGCATGAAGGGTCATTTACAAGATCTGCACATCCTGATGCAGCTACAAGGAGCACACATTACAGTACTGGAGCACTGAATCAATTAACCCTCTCTGGCTGCTTTCCAGCCAAACACCCCCCCCTCATTTACTTGCCTGCTTTTCAAGCACTGGAGCTGAAAACACTGAAATGAGTCAATCAGCAAACAAGGGTAGCAGCAGACTGGGAGCTTCACTAATGAGAAGAGAAAACTGCGCACAGACTCTGCTAATCACTTAAGTAAAATCGTCCAAATGATGGAAGAGAAAGGACAGCAAAAAAAAAGAACACAACCTTATTTCTATCTTTTTTAAATGTGGCAAGATTTATTATTCTTCTCCATTCAAGAGCTGGAGAAAATACCTGGATAAGAAATACAGTTTTCCCAAAATACAAATTCTTCATCTTGGTACCAGAAGAAACAAGTGCCAATGAAAAGTACACAAAAAAGACAAGTTTTAGAAAAATTATAAAAAACAAAACCAAATCAACAACTTGCTTTCCAGAAAGTAATGAAAAATCTCATCTTAAAATCCACCAGGTGATGAAAAGGATTACAAAGGATCTTCCTGGATACAAAGTGAACTCTACTAAAATGCAAAAGAAAGAGGTAAGGCTTTCTTCACCTGAAAATTGCAGCACATGACATCTTCTCGGTAACTGAGCATTTGTTCAGCTTAACACCGTGAAAGCTGTTAAACTCTTCAGCAGAGTTGAGGGACAGAGAGAGGGAGAGAAAAGGTTGTACTTAATAAAAGCCCTGCTCAGATTACAAAAACAAGTGGTTTACTCACTTCCCCCCCTTCAAGTAATGGGTAAATTTAGATGTCTCAGTTTCATAAATCTTCACGGTCCCCTTGAGACTGTCACCAGTGTTTTACTATCTACAGCTTCCTGACCCTCATCTGATAAATCAGGAACCATAAAGATTAAAATGGAAACCTCATACATAATTTCTGAAGATATTTTTGAGGTGACCCTCTGTGGAGAAACAGGATTCTTAATAAGGGGAAATATGGGAATTGCCGTCTGCCTACGCACACGCTGCTGGAGAGTAGACACTTGGGAGAGGAGGAGTTGCATATACACAATGTGAGCATCTGCCTTCGAATCAGTTTGTACTTACAAAGAGCAGATCTACATGCGCTGTACCTAAAGGGAACCATTTGGCATCCAAATTAATCTATTACTTTTTACTGCTGTAGAAAGGAAAGAAAAGAGGGGGAGTAGCTAATGGACTGCTTTCTTTTCACAGCTACTGAATTTTCTCCTATAATCCGAAACCTGAACCTGGGAGACCAGACCACTGAACCCTGCCAAGCAGAGATGGACATAAAACAAGACTTTCATTTTTAAGACTTAATTGCACCTAGCAAGGCACATGATAAAAAAGTTGGAAACGAGCTCAGAGATGGTTACAGTATCTCAAAACAGCAGATGACTAGTTTACCATACTGACCATGCTGGCCTTTCTGCAGGACCATCCTGGACCAGAGAGGAACAGTGAACTCCTACACCGGATGCAATTCCTTTACAAAATACAGCTCCTGAATACATTCTGCTGGACACAAAAATGTCCTATCCTTCACATTTCCTGAACGGGTCTGGAGCTGGCAATGAATCTTTGTCGCCTCTCTCAGTAACGGGAGAACCCAAGCAGGACTACCCAAGTGAGGAACAAGGAAACAAAGTGCGTTGGGCAGCTTTACTGATCCTCCTGGTGATAATCCCTACAATTGGGGGGAACATACTCGTCATACTGGCAGTGTCTCTGGAGAAGAAGTTACAATATGCTACCAACTACTTTTTGACGTCCTTGGCAGTGGCAGATTTGCTTGTGGGTCTATTTGTGATGCCGATTGCCCTTCTCATGATCTTATTTGGTAAGTACAGCATGTTTATTTCATCAGGATAGCATATGGGGTACAGTTTGGGGAGGTCTAATTTAAACAGAAAAACTATTTGCTTTCCACCATTACCATTTTTAAAATCCCTTGAATGAGGGCTGCTAAATCTCTTCTTCTGCCCAACTTCATATAGTTTAATGTCTTTACGGCAAGTATAGCCACTCTGGATATTTTTTCCTTTGAAACAAACAATTCAAGAATCACCTGAGACTTACAATTGATGCTAAATTGGAGCTAGACATGGGAGATCACGTTGTGAACAGTGTAATATTATTTTTAGCAACATCAGCACAATCTTGGCATCTGTTCTATTCAATATTACACCAATTGCAGGCAGTTTTCTCTTAAAAAAATGCTAAATGAAAACTAGGTATCTGTTCAGTACACTGAACAGGTTTTGAACTTTTTATGAGTCAGGCACCTGATTTTACCTTCGTATTGACTCAAAGCTCCATGAGCAGTTAGAGATGGCTCCTGGCAGCAACAGTGACAACAAACTTTACCAGTACCACTTTCAGGTAAATCGATTTTCTCCCACCCTGGGGAAAGTGGCAAGCTCATAAAGCATCCCAAAGAATTAACTTATCTGTCAAGCCAAGGAAGCTTCAATCCATGAATGTAACATTTCAGGCTTAGATTTATCACCTAGTCTGGCTCATATGGAATAAAGTAAGTATTTTTTTAATATGAGCATACATCATCTGTGACATTTTCTCTCTGGTTAGTCATTACAGAACAAGCATGACTCTTCATATTCTCTCATGTCCAGCTTTATTTCAGATATTGCTTCTGACAACTAACCAGAGGCAGCTCCATGGTAAAGTCTCTCTCTTTTACTCCTAAACTTCCTTTAAGAATACATTTTCAGTGGTCTATTTTCATACCATACAACTAAAGAAAAAAAATCAACTAGACTTTTTTTTAATAAACTTAGGGATTTACACAATTATCTTTAAGGTATAGATACCACTGGACTCTAAAAAATGAAAGGCTGCAGCAGTTCATTTTTAATATTCTGGATCTCTAAGAGTTACCCAAGTAACAAAAACACAATAAGAAACTTTATTTCAGAAAGGCTTTTGTTTGCTGCAGAAGACTGGTATAACTTTATTAACAAATGTGATTATTCAACTAAATGACAGAAGTATGAAGTGGAGGTCAGAATTCAGTGCTGAAATAAAAAAAAACAGTCTTTTTTCAAGCAAGTTTCTAAAAAGAAAAATTGACATACATGACCAGGACAGTGATTTATAACTTGAAAAAAACCCAGTCACTTACAGAAAACCTTGGTATGTCATTATGTGTATGTGTGTGTAGAGGCAAGAAACAGATATGTACAGACATACACACTGATAGTGTTACTGCTTAGTTCCTGCCAAAGGCCACATTAATAATAAAATGACTAACTATAAAAAGTACTAGTATTGGAGTAGCAATCAATACAAAGAGAAGGCAAGTTCCAGATTTGGTGGTGGTGGAGGTTTTTGGTTTGGATTTTTAAAACTTATTTTTGGATTTTTAAAACTTATTTTATTTTTTGCTAGACTACTGAATCTTTTCCTTTTAACTTTATAAAGGGGCTATTGCTCCTTAATCTCTCAATTAATCCCATGCTAAACCCTGGTTACAACAGTTTAAAACATGCTAGGAATCTTAATTTAAATGTAAAACAAAGGTATCTTTCGTGTTGCAGGAAATTTACTGGAGAGTAGCAAAATTAGTTATAACTAAGACTGCAACCAGCCTTTCACAGAGCAGTGGTTAAAACTGAAATTTCTTGCATACAAGTCTCTTTTTGGCAGCCAACCAAAGAAACTGCTTTGCTTCTTCACTGACTGGGAGAAGATGCTGAGGTGTTTATAGAAGTTCAAAGCATGAGCAAAACATGAGGATTTACTGGAATGAAGCTAGAACAGACATTTAAATACATAACAAGTCTAAATCTTGAAGCTACATTAGCCGGCCAACCACTTGAATGTAAAAAAAAATCACTGATACCCAGAGAGCAAACTCCTGGCACTTCCACACAGAAATGTCTCCATAATAAGGAAATAGCTGGATGCAGCTTCTAGATACAGAATACAAGTATTATGCTTCTGATTTGGGACTGATATCTAATTATGTGGAGAATATTTGAGGGAAAAGGTGTGAACCAAAGTGCAGTCATATTAAATGATCTTGACTGTTAAAACTAAGCACAACGTGTTCAAATTCAAAGCTTACTGCAGATATTGGCTCCATGCCCTCATGGTACGCTTGAAGAAAAGTCTTCAGAAATAGGCAGACTGTAATAAAGAGCTGCCCCTTTTAAAGATAAATAAACAAACCTGTAACTCACACTCACAGGTATCATACCATGAGCAGAATATTTATTTTCAGTAGAGTGACCAAAATGTACTCTGGTACAAATATGCACTGCAATTTTCATTTAGGAGTGTGACTGTCAGGATACACAAACAGTCCACTGCTTTTATTGCTTGCTAAATTCTCATTTCTTCCAAAAAAAGAGGGCATGTTAAGAAATAACTGCATCCTCTGAAACCTAGCTTTCAAGAGTTACCTACAATTCTAACACTGAGAACTACTAAAGAAAACAAAAAATGTTGCTACTGATTGCATAGCAAAAATAGCAAATAAATTGGAGAAACCCTCTCATTTGCAAAGCCTGCAGCAGGAAGAAGTCTGTTGACCACAGCTTGGTAGGCAATGGGTTCCTTGGACACAGTGCATGTACCATACTTTAAAATAGAAATTTTTAAAATATAAAATATTCCTGATGTTTATCCACTTAAAAATCAGGAGGTGATGCTGATCATCCTAGGTTGCAAACCATCATTTTTAAAATCTATCACATGCAATCATCATCTTAATCTTCACCCATTACTGATGATGAACCATAGCAAATCTTCCCTTCTTGCTTGTGCAAACTACCAGAGAAAACTTCCTTATTGAGAGCTACTTTTCAAAATCCCAAATCTAAAGATAACTAAGAAAATAAAGGTTGGCTTGTCACAAAACAACTAAAAAAAAAAACCAAAAACAAAAACAAAAACAAAAAAACCCACTTCAGCTAAATTTAAAAAACTACATGACAGTGAACAACTGTTGAAAATGTAATGGTAACAGAGAAGCAAAGGCAGGCAGCCACAGGGGTGAAGCAAGACAACAGCCAGGCCTGCGCAGTCCACAAAGCAGAATACTGACCCGAGGATGAACACCACACATGCATGATGCAGACACACACCCCCCAATCTGAAGACTGAAGCCTAGGCTTAAGTCAGCTAGTGATTAAAAATATCCAATTTCAGTAAAAGCATCATTATCTAACAGCAACAAAATCCTATAGAGGGAACATGCTTCAGCATCCTATAACAAAATCATAGAATGGTTGGGTTGGAAGGGACATTAAAGATCATAAAGCCCTGTGAGGATATGAGGCAACATTTGTAGGAAGGAGGAATATTTTTCTATCTTACACTACATGACAGTTGGAGAAACCAGACAAGCTTTCAGCCAGGCACATTTGTCAGGTAACCATGGCATTTAAAAAAATTTACTAAAAAAAAACCCAAATCCAACCCACTAGCTTGCTTAAATCAGCATTTCAATTCTGAAGGAAAAAGGTGGAGATTCTCAGCCCAGTAAATGCTCTGGTATGCTCCAACAGTCTGGATCTATACTAGGAGAATCAGAATTTCTAACTATCCAAACTAGGCATGACCTGCTAATGGCTTTCTATTGCCACCTAGCAGGACATACTCATTTTATTTTCCATCTGAATTATAAAGCAAGACAACAAACAAGCAGGTCATCATCATGTTCAAGGGTCAGACATGCTTTGAGTTCTGAGAGGGGAAATCAATATTCTAACTACCAAAGTAACAGAATAGGCCAACAGTGATACCACTATTGCTAGGAAAGCACAAAATCTCAGCTCAGAGCAGTCCCTCAAACACTAGGCACAGAGCTAACACAGGTTTAACCAACCTGTGTAAAATCAAAATAAGTAAAAGCAAAATACACCACAGTATGAATCCTAAATAACTATGTGGCTTTCTGGACTTTAAGGTACCAGTTTCACAACATTTAGTTGAAATAATAACTGTATTCTTCAATTCTTATTAGCTACCTCATTTAAAGTCTACTTTGATTTTGTTTGGATAAAAAACATGATCACAGACACAAGCATAATAGTACAGAATGCTATAATCATGAATGTGATAATCTACCACCTCCTGCACCCTGTTCAAAACAATACAAAAAAATAAAGACAAAACTCTCTTCAGTTGCACTTAGCAACTAATGAAAGCTCTTAAAACTCATAAAAACATACAAGGTTGCTTTGCACCAGATTGCTGTTTACATGCATCTATATTTAAAAGAAGGAAAAGAGCTTTTTGTTGCAAAATATTTGAGGGTTTTCTTATGAAAAGAGTAAATTAACTGGGAAAAAAAATAAAAAAAGATGAATTTATCACTGCAATTCATCAAGAAGCAAAGCAGTTATAATCCCGGGAGCAGCATGTAGAGTACTCTCCAACAGAAATACTGCCTGCTTATTTGAAATCCAGCTGTTATCCTGCCATATGATTAAATACGAGTAGGGGTTTCATAATATACTAATTACAACTTCCTCCTACCTGTCTGACACAACAATTTTTTGAAGCACAATTTCAACCATGATAGCTATTTTGGGAAATATGCAGCTAGAACTAAAATTTACTGGTTAATGCTTTGAATATAGAATGCCTCTTTCCCTGCTGCCTCACTGCTTATGCCATCCTCCCCTGCTTTGGGGGTGGATGAGGTTTGGTTCAGGGCTCCATCCATCCATTTTCTTTGTTTTTACAGGCGAAGTTTCCCAACATAGGGAAGAATGCAGACAAGTATGTGCTATGTCTGACTTCATAAAATTTTCCATTCTATGAAGTTTTTAATTCAAGTCAAGGCAGCATCATTATAATTTTCACCAATCAGTTACACCATGTTTTATCTCAAACTACTGCAACATTACCACATTGATAAGACTGAGCATTAAACAGTCCAGCTCGTTTCGCACTCTCAGCATTGCAGATCTATTTATTCAGAGCAAGATTAAAAACAATCAGATTAGCTAGAAATGTTGGTTGTTTTTTTGGTTTGGGGTTCTGTTTTTTATTTGTCCTTTAATCATCATTCAAGTAAGAACTGATTTCTCTGGCAATATTATTACTGTACCTACTGATGGAGTACAGCTGAATTTTAACAGGAAGGACTATATAGTACATCAACTTCTACCATTAGAAACACAAAAACCTTCTATGTTCATACTTTCTTCCCTAGGACTACAGGACATTCTTACAGACACACAACACTAATGTGCATTTCAAACTGGACACTGCTAGCACTGTACTGCAATGAAAACTGCTTGTGAATTAATATAAACCCGTTAAAAAAAAACCCAACCAGAGTTTCATTACAGTTCACTTGGTTTGGTATTGTAAACTTTGGTAGGGGAGACCCAGCTCCCAAAACTACAAGCTTTTTGAAAAGTTTAACACTACAAAACCACAATGCATTTGACAGATGCTAGGTTCACTATAGATTAACATTAAAGACAGATAACTACTATAAGAAGCAGTATGCCATACTGAAAATCCAAGCCATCACTTTGGCAAGGGGGAGGGGGAAGATGCACAAGAAAGCCCTTCAGTTTTTATAAAATCATTACTGGGACAGAATAGCCCTGCTTTGCCACATTAGTGCTCAACTGCAGCTGGCCAAGGGACACAGCAAACTCATTTTAAAACGATGTGAACTAAATTCTCCAAGATCACCAACTAAGATTCAATCAAGTTTCTACAATGACTGAGTAATACGCTGGTTATGACCCATTACCTCCTCCATCTAATACAACCCTGAATCATAAGACTATCAAAGAGACATAGCTGAAAATAATAACAGCAGGGCACAAGGACCAAGCACAGTCATAACCCACTTTTTAAAAACTTTTTTATCCAAAGTCCTTGCCACAAATACCTTATGATCTAAAAAGGACAAAAGACAGGAAAAGGCTTAATATACCAGCAGCCTGATTAATACGATGGCAGCAATCATGCCAGTTAGGAGCTAACTAAAATGTAAGACAGAATCCAGCTGAGGCAGTGGCAAAGCTCATCTCCTGTAGTATTGTGAACTTCTCAAAAGAACTAACAGCCAAGGGAAAACCACACACTGAAAACTCTCAAAAACCTTAGATTCTAATGAGTTTTCTGTTTTCTTTCAGACAACGCCTGGCCTTTACCAACTGCCTTGTGTCCTATCTGGCTGTTCCTTGACGTCCTCTTTTCCACAGCTTCCATCATGCACCTCTGTGCCATCTCACTTGACCGCTATATTGCAATTAAAAAGCCAATCCAGGCTAGTCAGTACAATTCATGGGCTACAACAGTCATCAAAATCGTCGTGGTTTGGCTCATTTCAATAGGTGAGACTTGGAACTGGAAAAGGAATGCAGAAGCTTTTCACATCCAAAACAATGGGTGACTGCTGCTCAAAATGGAAACTCTGGCCAAGTACTATTGATTAGCAGACCCTAACATCTGGGCTGGCCTAAGTCCACCTCTTAGATCGTGCATAGCTACACCACAAGAATTTGCCTCAACCACCACTCCTTATCAGGCTTACCCTACTCAATCGTACCTTTTCTTCATGGTCTTAAAAGTCCAAAGATCAGAAGACAATAACTGCATGCATAGTATGTCTTCTGGGAAAGCAAGCGTTTATGTTCCTGTGGTAGTATATTCTGTCCCAAACACAGTTTAAAGACTTGAGTAGATGCTGCTAAAATCTGTACTTCACAATTTTCCCATGAAGCAAGTAAAAAAAGGCTAATTACTTATATCAAAGACTGAAAGATAAATGAGTGGCTGGTAACGTTCACACTGAAGACTGAGATGCACTGGCAATACAGCATATAGAAAGGCTAACTTCTAAGCAAAAAAAAACAAAACAAAACCAAAAAACCAAACACACCCTGAAGAGTTTATATAAAGGAAGCCAATGAATAAACTTTTAAATTAGCACCTCTGTGATGTGCACCTGCCTTTAAGGACTGAAAATAAAAAAAAAAAAAAATCTGTTAAATGAGCTAAGGAAGTGAAAACATTTAATTCACATAACCTAATGTACACTGCAGGCAGCCATAGGCACAGTGCTGTATGCTCTGTGTGCAAGAGAAAGAATAGAATTATTCTGTGTTGCTAAAGCAAATGATTCATGGTAGAATGGATACATCCACCATCTTGGCCAAGGTATACATGCCTAAACCCAAAAAGTCTAACTTCAAAAAAAATTCGGGAAGAACCGTGATGATAGGAGAAAAGATGCTATCTTTATTTTTTCATTAAAAAAAAAAACAACCAACCAATCAAAAACCTGTTAGCATGACAAGACACTTACAAATTGACCTTTTAATGCCTGGTTTGTTGTTAGTAATCAGTGCTGTACTTTTTCATTTCCTTTTTATCTGACACAAAAGCATTCTGCAGCTGAGCCAGGGTTCTCCAAATCAAAGGTTAATTTGGCTCAATTCTCACTTTAAATCTTTGCTGTATCTGAAGGTGTGCCTCTTATTAAGAAAGGGATCAAGTGGCTGAAGAGCTTTTTTTTGCTCTTGCTGCCTTCAACTTTAGTAAGCAGAGTAGCAGAGGAATATAGCAAATGCCTACATCTCATTAAGCAGTATCAGGAAACATAGCACAATAACCTTCACCGGGCAGTAAGGAAGCTGTTGTTTTTGTTGCAATGTCAGACTGCTGGCAAACAAAGTGCTGACTGCAATTTAGTGGTTATAAAAAATTCATTTAAAAGACAGGACTGATAACTTTTTTTATATTTTTTTAAGAGTGGTGAATTACAGAACTAGCTGGTCTCATTTAAACACTCCTAAATATGCAAGAGACTTTAAACAACAAATCCATCTTAAAACACACCCTGCATAATTCTGGCAACTATTTAACTACTTGTACATATGAAAGAGTCAAGGCAGGGTGAAAAAAAAAATAAAAAAAAATCAGCTGTGTCCAGTAACTTGATGGGGTTAAGATAAGAAGCAAAGACAAGATTCATGTGTTTATCAAACTGCCCTTCAAAAACTGCAAAGGTTACCCCAGGGGAAAGGGGGGTGGAAGCAGGTGGCATTAGGGAAACACATTTCACTGGAGGAAAAGCCATACTAATTCTAACAACTACAGTCAAAACAATTAATGTTTTTTACACTTGAGAAGTTGGCAACTTTATACTGCTTCCTCAATCAGTAAAGGTTAGGCCCAATCTCCTTAGAAAAGGCACTCCATTACAGCTGAGGTTGCCAAGTCTTAAAGAGTACTATTTGCCCAACTACACACATGATGCTCTCAGTTCTCTGTCACTCTGTGCCAGCTCCAGAGCTCAGGAACTACCTTTCTTTAGATACCCTGAGGCTTCAGGCCCAAAAAAGATGGCAAGCGATTACCACATGCTGAAGTACTTTGTTCTTCTCCTGCAGGAATTGCTATTCCAGTCCCTATCAGAGGCATTGAAGATGGAAATGGCAACTCTACAAACATCACATGTGCCCTGATGCCTGATCGTTTTCATGACTTCATTCTGTACGGATCAGTGGCTTCATTCTTCATTCCCCTCGCTATCATGATAGTCACTTATTTTCTGACAATCCAAGTGCTACGCAAGAAGGCCTACTTGATCAACAAGCCACCTCACCGTTTCACATGGTCAACAGTGTCCACAGTATTTCAGCGTGACACAACATCTGCCTCCTCACCAGAAAAGGTGGCCATGCTAAACAGCTCCAGAAAAGACAAGACTTTGTCCAATGACATGCCAATCTGCAGAACATCCACAATAGGGAGGAAGTCCATGCAAACAATAACCAATGAACAAAGGGCGTCAAAAGTTCTGGGGATTGTATTTTTTCTTTTCTTGTTGATGTGGTGCCCATTCTTCATAACAAACGTAAGTTCAGTTCTGTGCAACTCCTGCAACCAAGAGATTTTTCAAAAGCTTATGGAGATATTTGTTTGGATAGGATATGTATCCTCAGGAGTGAACCCTCTTGTCTATACACTATTCAACAAAACATTTAGGGAGGCTTTCAGCAGGTATATCACTTGCAACTATCGGACCACAAAGTCTGTCAAGGCCCTTAGAAAACATTCCAGCAGCATCTCTTTCAGAAGCTCTGTGACAGAAAATTCCAAGTTCTTTGTCATGCATGGGATGAGAAATGGGATTAACCCCATTATATATCAGAGCCCAATGAGGCTGAGGAGCTCACCCATCCAAGCATCATCAGCCATTCTGCTGGATACATTGCTGCTCACAGAGAATGAAGTTGATAAAACAGAAGAACAAGTCAGCTACGTATAGTGGAATGCAGCTGTCTGTATCACAGTGTTACTGTATGTATTGTTCTAGGTAACAACACATATGTACTGTAAGATGGTATAAATACTATTGTTTTCTGTTATTTATGCAAGCAACACCTTACAAATTTATATTAATTCCTCTCCTCCAAAGTCTCCCCTATTTTAACCCCAACCCCATGGTGGCACTCACGGCTTCATTCCATGATAAATGACTGATGCAGAACTGTAGCCAACAGGAAAAGGGAAATAAATAAAAGCTAAACCAATCTGCATATCTGACTTCAGTTCTCACTACCCCCAGTCTCTTCAAAGTACATTTTTATAAGAAAAGCATCTCTGTACAAACACTAACATTTACTCTGACAAGAAAACAGAACATTCTGTAGGTTGATGCTTTATGATGAAATTAGCAAGGGGATACAAGCATGCTTGTTTTAATTTAAATCCACCTTTACTCTGTGTAAACAGAACAGCACATACACTCACTGCGTTACCTTCTACAGACATATTCCTTTGCTGAGACTGTGTATCCAAGTATGAGCTTTTCTTGTTCTCTATGTGTATGTGTATCAGAAGCAGAATCACTTGCTCCAGAGACCAAAAGGTGTCCATTTCATTTCCAGGTGAAACTGTTTCTTAGCAGGGTGAGCAAATTTCCATGTGCTGAAATTGTCCCTTTGTTGTTTTACTGTAGGGGTATGTAGAATCTTTTACCCACCTGAATTTCATCTGCATTACTCTCACATACAAATATGTCTGGTATTGTTATATTTGTCAGATGTTTTCATACTAAGAAAATGAGAGCATTTAACCATAACAGGACAATACCACATCAGTGATCATGAGTAAACCAGGACAGGCAGTGCCTGGAACTTTCCTTTAATTTAGATGGACAAACTTCCTTTTTTACAGCCCTTGGAACATCAGTGAAAGCCTTCCCTTATCTTATATAGTTCACACAAAGTAGAAAAATCACAGATAGAATAGCTATTGCACTTGAAAATAAGAGCAAGTGTTTAAGAGACAGCAGAGATGGCAGTACTATCCACACCTGCACACATTTGCAGTTTAGCTTAGCTCAGAATAATTTCACTGGACTAATGGCATAAGATTGTAGGTCCCAATCTGCACTCTCTCAAACATGCTCAAGCCTTTCATCAGAGCATCAAATTCATACATAGAATCACTCATCACAATCCATAAAAGTTACCAGAGTCTAGCATCTGTGAAATGAGGAGCTTCTGACAGTTCCAGAACATCTTTCTTTGGGAAGGCAAATCAGATTTCCCCAAAGTACTGGAGTTCTCACAGTAAGCAGCCAGCTCACCATTTTTTCCCAATAGTTCCCCTTTACAGTAACATTTTTAGCTGGGTCTTTGTTTTCATTTTTAGTGTTTTCAGAACCCTCTAGTTACAAACTAAAATTATGTACAGAAAAAGGCTTAGTTTTTTTCCTCCTCAGAACAGAAAGTATGAAAGATAACGTCCTTCCAACATTTATTTGCATATATTTAATTTAGAACATATGCATACCTGATATGGAGCCTAATGTAAAAACTGCCATGGGAGTCCCAGAAGAAATTACTAAAAATACTTCTGTGTTACTTACTATAAGTTGTCTTCTTCCTACCCTTTTGGTGATAGTCACTAGTCACTTAAGTAAGAAAAAGCTCTAACTGCTCTTACACCTCTTTTTGTTAAAATTTGTTTAAGGGGGTCCTGTAGTTAAAGCCAGAATTGATGGACTGCTATACTTGTAAAAGATACCTACATCTAAAAATATTTGAGAATCAAAAGCCTTATTAAGACCTAGACTACTTGAAGCTCAAGGGGTGAGGGAGTAGGAATAAAATGAACCCCCCAAAGTAAGGCCTCTCAGTAATCAGTGGTTAGACTACACTAACAGGAAATGACCCTTGAAAAAGTCTCACTTGGCAAAGATCTATTTTGTGAAGCCGGCATATAGATTTCTCAGTTTTAGTAACCATATAAAGAAACATGTTCCAGTTATTGAATATAGTCAGCAATAATAAACCTCAATCCAAAGGACTAGTGACTCATCAAAAATCCAGTCTTCCTACAAAGAAAGGAAATTTCTCCATGGACAGAAAAACATGCACATTCCATTTAACATAACAAGTGTAAAAAGAAATTGCTTGTCTACTGAGAAAGCAAACAAGTGAAGAATTCAGGTAACAGTCTTGGAAAGCATGAGGACAGAGGGAGAAGAAAGATGATGAGAAGATGCAGAACTATGAAATAAAGACAATATAACAGACAGCAGAGATCTTGTTTTAGCAACTGTATCTACAAGAACAGATTTGAGCAAAGACATTACCTTCATTAGCAAGACATGATTGAAAATAAGAGAGTCACTGCAAGCTACTGTAAGAAAGCACAAGTTTGTTGTACAGTAACTAAGGACAACACTGCTCGTGTGGTACTGACAAGCAAGATGGGAAGCTCAGGACTACATCCACGGGCATCATCTTTAAGCAACACAAATTTATAAGGCATTCCTTTCTCTGAAGTAAGATGCTCTCAATTCTTCCAGAACCTGGCCCATGACAAACCAATCATGTGGCCAGCTCTGTGGCCTCAATGTACTACATAAAAATAGTAACTTATACAGTTACCTAGTTTAACTTTCCTCATTATCATAGAAGCTTTTATCTGGCATATTTCATTTCTGTTTAAACTACTAGAGAAGCAAGACAGACAAGAGTAAAAGCTGATCTGCAACACACAAGCACTATGGGAAGAAACACATTTTAGAAGAGCAATGGACAAGTATGAAGTTTTTTTTTTGTTGTTGTTTCACTAATACATTAGGAGATATTTAATGTTCTGGCTGCCTATCCAATTAAAAATTACAGCACAGACATGGACATAAGGATTACCTATAAATGTACCCACCTTAGCAGCCTTGAAGAGAGGAAAACAATGGAGTTCGAAGCCTAACAGTATTCAAGTGTCTTGAAATGAAAATAAAGGGAATATCATAAAGAAAAAAAAAAAACCACCACCCCAAAAAAACAAGCAAAACCAAACAAAATCCCAACCTTTAAACCACTCTATGAAACAGAGAAGCCAGAAATTCAGCTAATCTCAACTGTGCTGATATAAAACACGTTTTGTGGAACCAGTCCCAAATCATCTGGGGGATTAAGCTGCAAGACCCTTTCGTGGTATGGTTTAGTGTGAGGTGTCCCTGCCCATGACAGGGGAGTTGGAACTAGATGATCCTAAGGTCTTTCCAGCCCTAACCATTCTATGATTCTAAGAAAATTTTTAGGCAGCCAGAAAAATGTATTCATCACTTATCTTGCATTCTCCAAATGTAAAACTTTCCTAATCACTTCACATCTTCCCATACTCGTATTGATTTCAAATGCATCAAAATACAGTTTAAAAATCCAGTGTTAAGCAGAGGACAAGAGAATAGAGACTGATGTTATAAAGCTGTTCACTAGCATACAAGAGGCATGCTGATTTTTTTATGCTGCTTCATAGAAAATGTAATTTTCCTACACCATTTTCTTACTGTGGAAAAATCCACAGCACTTCAGGCTGGTATGAGAAAGCAAAAGGATTACTCCCCTAAATCTTTTTCTAGGCTGTCATATGTAACTTCAGCCTTAAAAGGTAAAGTAATGCAAGCACAGTAAACCTGGCAAATACATACTGAACAACCTGGTACTCTGGAGCCAAAAGAGACAGGACATTCACCAGAGCTCCTCTGGCTCTTTGCATTGGAAGTTGGAGGCAAGAGTCCCAGAGTTCTGGCCAGTTCTCAGCACTGACTTAATACTACCATGAAACATTAGATTTCTTTCATGACATTGATAAAAATGCCTACGTACAACTGTTAAGAAGCACTTCTTTGTTTCACTTCCCCTTTGGCTCTCTAGGTAACTATCAACATGGTAAAAACAGCAGTCAGGAGAGAAGTAACTTCCCTATTTCTGCTTTGTTATTTGACATCATGTTGTTTACTGTCACTGTCCATTCCCCTGGGACACACTGTTTTCTCCAGTAGCAAAGGAAGGTTTTTGCCCTGCAGGAGAGGAAGCTTTTTAGTTTTTAAATGGGAAGCCAGCTACAAAATAGAAAAGATGGCTTGCTGAAAGGTCCATATTTACTTTTTAAAAATAAGTTATGTCAAACCCTATTTGTCTAGCCACACCTAAGATTCCTTGCATCCAGGTACCAAGATCCTTTCCAACCTCTGAAAAACAGTATCATGCTCTTAAAAATTACAAGCTTTTTGCTTTCTGAAGGATCCTCTTCACGAACGCTCTAGACAGTTGACAGCAACTCATTTTCAAATTCATTAACCACTGCACAACAAATAAGTCTTTTATTCTGCAAGATGCACATCAATATACCTTAATAAAATCCAACAGGA
This sequence comes from Pezoporus occidentalis, assembly GCF_034315485.1. Lineage (NCBI taxonomy): Eukaryota > Metazoa > Chordata > Aves > Psittaciformes > Psittacidae > Pezoporus > Pezoporus occidentalis. The sequence continues at coordinate 312,941 of NW_026915235.1, forward strand.
GTCTTTGCCATTAAAAAAAAACAACAAAACATCAACTTACTTTAATGGCTCAAAGAATCTCAGCATTTTTTATGACTTAACTTGAAACTTCAGCTGATGAACAGTAGTTTTAAAGCAAATTCAAGGATTTGGTCAGACAATCAAATTAGTTATAAATTGCACTGCTTAAAATGTTTAGTTACTCAGTTAAAAAGCTTTAGTGTGTGTTATCTGGGAATCTGAAAATATTTTTCTGGAATGAGAGGTGGGGAGGAATATTAGATTGGTTTCTGTCACTCTTCTCACGCACGCTGTGATTTAGTGATACGAAAATCTTTATATATAAGCTGATAGGCTTATTATAGGCACTACAGGCAGTGCTTATAAGCTTTACGATGTAAGGACCAAGTGACTAATCAAAGGAATACTCTGGAGATTTCAGCAGGTTTCTTCAGCCTAGCTTGCACCTATCTCAGATTTGAACCCAATCATATTGCTTAGCTGTGTAGACATTCTACTTTACAGTAGGAAGTTAAAACACTTGCAGAGATTTTCAAATGCTCTCAGGCAACATAAGGCCCTGAGCTCTATTTCCTGAAGTAGAATCTCATGAATACAAAGTGGTCTAGAATGATGATAAAATAGCAAGGAAGAATTAATGCAAGATGTCATAGTGTACTGATTGCACAAATGCATTCATTGTTTCAATCTGAGTGTACAGCTACAATTTTCATTAGAATTTAGATTAGTTTTGCCAGAGATGCCAAGGGAATTCTCCGGTGCACAACAGTTTGGTCAGTGAAGACGCACAGCTCTGTTTCCAGTTTCAAACCTATAGATAAAAGCACTTTCAAATCTAAAAATACTTCGGTGAAAGTCTGAAGCTTTTTCTGGTTATAGGAAGATTTCTGTTACTATTAACCTTTCACTGAAAGGGACCCTCACCCTCCTTCCCCAGGAAGACAGAATAAGACAAAAATGGGTTGGAGGTAATCAAAACCCTTTCACCTTTCCCCATGCAAGAATCAACAAGCAGGTATGTTTCACTAAATTCCTCTTCTTCACAGTTAATGAACTTAAAAAGTGACTGGTACAGATCACATTAGAGTGACTGTTAGCCTATTACTCAATTACCCAGAAGATTTGCCATCTGCCTACTGGATAAAGGTAGGTTGTAGGGGTTAAAACAAATTGTCCAAGTATTCCTGGAACAAAATCTAAGTATCTGACCTATGTTTGCTTCAAAACAAATATATAGTGTTAAAATACCAAAGACTATGTAAACACAAAGAATACAAAAGCAGGAAACATTACTATCGCACTTGCCTAATCCTAAAATGAAGAACTGAACATAAGCCATGCAGAGTTCTCTGGCTCTGGGTAGCCTACACTTAACAGCCATCTTTCTTTTGAGACTCTCTAGAGGCTGCATTGTTACCTCTCCTGCCCTTAGCCTTTTCCCAACAATACCGCACCAAGGCATAAGCAGCATCTCGCAACTTAAGTCCTTCTTCCCCATGGCCCTTAACACTGCTAGGAGAATATTAAACCCTTTTAGTTCACAGTTTCAAGCACTGCTGCCTCCCACATTGAAGCCTTCTCCCCAGCCCTATTTGTTATACCTATAAAACATCTACCTCCTCATTTTTCACATAAACTACAGTGTTTAGATACACTGCAGAATTGCTCTAACATACAGCAATATTAAAAAAAGCTGACTATATAAACCAATTACATCTCACTTTGCAATGTAAACAAAGATCAATTCCGGATATGAATTGGTAAAAATTAAGATAAAAATAATTCTTTCCAATTTTAAAAAGTAAAGCACTTTATTGTGTTTTCCATTTCATCATAAGTCTTAAAAACCAAAAAGGCTTTTTTTGCATTAAACAAACTTATTCTCTTATTTGAATCCTGACTTCATAATCCTCTTTCTGCAACCACATACAGAGAATTCAACAACATCTCTTCTCACAGGAGCTTCAGTCACGTTCTTCCACCTAAGACAAGATTAATTTCTGGGGCTTAGCGCCCAGTGGTAGAGACCTGCTCAGCTCCCATCACAAACCACTTCATTCAAAAGCTCTGTACACCTAGCAGCTGACACATTACTGACTCTTGCCAGCATTCAATGCTGTATCAGGGGCTTTTAACACAAGAAAATCTAGACAGACTTCAGTCCTAAGAGATGTCATTTTACGCACAAACTCTGACAAACGCATAGCCCACGTGTTCTTTATGGGCTATAGAACACAACTAGCTCTAACTAGCAGTTTCAGCAAACAGGAAATGTAAATGTAAAACCTCCTTTTAGATCACTACAGTGATGTACATTATTTATTTCCAGAAACTGAAACACAGCTTTTGGTTTATAATTAGAGAGAATAATGTGCGGGGTAACCTGTGGGGCCCACTAGGCAGAAAATCCACTGCTGCATGTGAATGCAGGAGTCTGGGGTAGACAAACCAAGGGCTCCCTTCAGAACTGTGTCTTAAAGCAAAACAACTGATCATGTACTTTATGAAAGCTATCAAGTGAAAAATGTTAGCAGTTACAACAGCTTGACACAAGCCTTCAGTCTCCAGAAGCCAATGATAATGAGGTAAAAAGTTTCAGTCCTTTGCTACCAAGTCAGGTGGACACTGGAATTTGTAAGTTTCTCCTTGCTGTACAAGCAAGTATTGGACTTTACCCCTTCAGAAGAAGAGGCAGGATAAGATATGAACCACTGCAGAGCAGGTGAAAGAGTCAAGGTAATGTTACTCATTTCCTTGTTGCTGGATATGGAGAAAACAGGCCCAGAAGTACCTTGCTCCAATAAGATGCAAGCACATGGTAAATGGTTTAGCTCAGAGCCTTGAAAGCTTCTCATTTTTGAGGAAGCTACTGATGTCCAATTACATTTTGTGTTTATTGAGAAGAAAAATCACATTGAAATCAGAGATCAAAAGTGGTTTGTCACAACCTGTTTGGAAAAAAATGCCTGAAAATATGGAAGGCCTGCATGGAATTTTCCTTCTGTACACAGATGCAGAAGCCAGTTAAACAGACCCTTTTGACTTCAGGAGACTATTGCTATGCAGCAAGAAACAATGCAACAGAGCAGAAGCTCTTGAGAGACACCTGCTGCTCACCTAGAAAACTCGTTCATTAATGACGAACTTGACTCATCGTATCAGTAACCCATTTTTTTAATACCATCTTTAAGCACCTCTTATCCAGCTTTTAAGGATGACTTTACAAACTGCCACTATCCAAAGAAGATGTGAACAAAGATTTTTACATTACAAGTGCTGCACCCATGTATGCACTACCTCCTCTCAGACACACCCAAAGGCTGCAGCTTAACTCAGTGCAAAAATTACACAGACTACTGTATTAACAGATGAAGGGGAGACTTTTAATTCCCCAATCTAATAAAAAAAAACAACCAACCAAGCAGAAAACCAATAACCACCAAACAAACACACACCAACCAAGCCCAGCACCTCTTACCTAGGGAACTATCCATAGAGCACTAGAAAATACCAGATCAGCAACTGATTTCACTTCAGAGAACCAAAGCAAACATCATGACTATTTTGTGATGGGCTCTACATTACCACAATGTAACCCCAGTAACCTGTCAGGGTTTAGCACTGGATACTTAAAAACAAAGATTATTTCAACATTTTTCTTCAAATTATTTTGCTAAAGTCATGACCTCCAAGAACATTGTAGATAGCAATCAGGCAGACATATTTGTCTGAGTACTGCTGCCTTTAAGAGGCCTGGCATAAGCACCTTATATTTAATTTTTTCATTAAGTCTCAATCCTGCAAATATTGATTTTTCATTCTATTTGTCAACTTCATCTAACTCTATTCAGACAATTAAGCCATAAGTCCGGAAACTGACAGAAAGGCTCATTAAGCATCTGCTGAACATTAAGGAAGGCTTCTAATTCTGCATGAAGTTTTATTCTCTCTCAATTTTTTGACTTTTCAACCTCCACTCAGTTAGCAATTACGTAATTTTGTGAAAGCAATAGCATACACAATTCCTGAAAATGCAATGGACATCAAATTGAAGGCTGTAGAAGTGACCAAGTAAGATACTGTACCTGAACAGAATGAAACCAAGCGACTCAACAGCTGCCCGCCTCACATCATCATTCACATCACTCACCTACCAAAGGGAAAACAGGACATTCAGAATGTAGTTAAAACACTTGAGGACTCTGCAATATTTCAAGCCAGGTTAAACATTTCAAGCCAAGTTAATCAGGAAGATAAAACAATATACAAAGTTAAAAATCATGTTCAGCCTTAGCTGAAATGGCCTCACCCTTGTTCATACGCTGTAACTGCAAGCCAATCAAGGAGCAGACAGACCTCGTCTTTTATAGCTTAAGTTGCTTTTTCCCAGCCCATTGTTACACAGACTATTCACTACAAAGCCATTACCAACTATTTTTGGATTGTGTTTATTTTTAAACAAGTTCCCTTTTTGTGGTATCAGGCTGAATTTTCTCTTGCTGAAAGTCTAGTTATCCTAATGTCAGAAGACCCTGTTATTGCTACTCATAGTGTTAAGGAAAGTTTTCATCATTTCACAACCTCTGATTTAGACTAGAACATTAACACCACAGACACAAAACCTGTCAGTGATGTGCTTACTCTCACACCACATACTTCTTGCTGTGTGCTTCTAAGCCCACAGTACTTACAGCCACATGCAGTAAGCGCCTGATAGCCTTGTTGTTCCCTGAGCCACAGTATGCCATAGCAACAGTGTACATGCCAGAACGACGGAGAATTGGATCCTGGAAGAGAAAACAGCAATATTTAAAATCCACCCAAAGAGTGACTTACTAATTCTGATTTTAAATCTGCTCCACTTTTGGGCCTGGAATCTGAAAAAAGGTAGCTTTGTTGCTTAACTGTTTACTAGGGATGAGTTACAAGACAATCACCAAAGCAGGGCTGTCATTACCAATTTCAGGGGGACAGAAAGTTGCTACACCACAGGCTGCCAAAGACAGTATCTGGCAGATGTGTTATTTTGCTTCTTATTCAATATCTGCTATTGAACCACTACTAGATCCTCAAGAATGAACCATCCACAGCAAACCTCATCCATTTTTAATCATTACAACCTGTTATGCTCCTTGTTGCTGCTCACAGAACTATAGAAAGTGTGAGACTAAAAAATACACAACTAAGCACTTTTGTTCTTCTTCTGTTGATCAGGATGACTGAAGCAAGCTGTGAAAGTGCCTCGCTTGAGACTTATGTAAGAACTTCCCTGGCTTGAAACAGCCAACCTACCATAGCTGGAGATTTCACAAGAGAACAGGAAGGTCACATGTGTAACAAAAGGGCCAGGGATTAATTCACAACTAAACTTACCTTATCTCTGCAGAGACTCTCAATGAGAGCATCTGCTTCTTCCATTCTCCCATACATGACCAGAGCAATTCCAACTGCAAGGCCTCGCAAAATCTTCTCATGCTGGGTTTCCTGTGCATAACCAACCATGTCCTCAATAGCTTGAGCATTTTTAGATCCCAACATAACCAGTCCCAGTGCCAAGCCAGCTGCCTCACCTGCGCAGCACAGAAAAGCAAAAAAATCAAGCAAACTCTGTTCCCAAAAGCTGTAAATATTCTATCTAGAAAATCACACAAGAAGTAGGACAACAGATCAAACAGGAGACTGTTTAAAGACATAGCACGTCTTACCAATATTTGGTATAATGCCACAGACCAGTCCTGACAGGACCTCTGAATATTAGTGCCATATAACTAAAAAACCATGCTGATTAGGAAAAGGTCAGTAAATAAAACACAGCTAAGGCAACCTATGCAGCTAATAGAAAACCTGGAAAAAAAAAAAAAACACAACACACCAAAAAACCCCAGATGCCTGATAAGGCCTCAGATGGTTATTTGCTTTGAAAGCAGAACATTTACCTGTCACTGCATCATCCTGGTATAGATTTGTTTTCAGCAAATCGTACACATCTTGACGTGCTGTCCCCATGGCAGCCAGACCCAAACCCAGGCTGCCACCATGTCGGACAATCTAGAGAAGCATATGCAACTTTAGTCATCATAAAACCAGGAAAAATATGGCTTCAGCTGAAGTAGATGTTTTTCCATCAACATAAAGCTGCAAACTTCCAGTCTCAAACCACCCAAAATTAGAAATACCTGTTAGAAATACCACTTTGACCATCTCAGGCAGTAATTCTGATGAAAGAGGCAGAAAACTACAGAAATAGTGGTTCAAAAGCCCATAAACAATGAGTACCAGAAGCTTTACACATAGCACAAGACACTTTCTAGTATCTTTAAAGTCTTTTCCCCCACTGGGTAATTTACATAAAACCATAAAACTGTGCCATGTGTAAAAACTGCTGCCCAGTAATACTTTTTAACTAGAAAGGTAAATCAGCAACCCGCTTGAACGGTCTACATCCTCTTCTGACCTAACAATGGATACAGGAAAAACAATACATCTGCAATAAGATGAGTGGAATCCTTTCACAGAATTTTTAAAGTAGTGTGAAATTCCCCAGAGAAGAAGGGAACATGCTGGGAAAATACTAATCTGTTCCTAACTTGAAAATGAGACTTTTTGTAGAGGTTTACAAACAGTGAGTGGTGAAGTAAAATAGGGGTTTTTTTAATAAGTTGCATTAAACCTATAGAGCAGCAGAAGCATTTTGTGGCTTATTCTTTTGACAGCTAAGCCATAAGCAGTAACAGTCCCTGAATACTGCAGGTCTACTAGCAAAACTAAGTAGATACACAAGGAGTAAGGAAGATGAAGCTAGATTTACTGTCAACTGTTTCCTAAATTCAAAGAATTTCCTAAAAATCTTACCTAAACCTTCAGCAATAGGTTGTTAAAACCAAACTTTATATTTAAGGCCCAAAGAAAGTGTAAGTACCACACTACTGCCATGGTCTTAGCCACCTCTAATCCTAAACAAGCTGGATACTCCCAACAAAACAAAGGTTAATCACTGAACCCAGTACATACATCATTACTGGCATTCTTCAGCTGGTTCAGCAAATAGTCAATGATGTCCCCACCATGGTTAGCATGAATGAGACCCAAGGCATACAGGCCCCCTCCTTCCTGGTATGCTGACCCTGGCGAGGTGTCCTTGGGTAGATAAGTTGCCATTAGCTGCAATGCTTCTTTCTCATGACCCTGTATGTCCAGTGTCCAGCAGGAAGAGAAGACAGTGGGAAGTGAAAGGTGAAAAAACAGCATATGCACATACTTCACAATGATATTTAAATATGTCAGGAGAAAGCAAGTTATAGCCATTACTTTCTCACAAAAATCAGCCTTTCAGTGCTGTACAATCAGAAAAGAATTCTTCTGTACTGGGGTTTTATTAACCACAATACACATGTATTCATCAATCACTTGGTCACTGATTCATGACAAATTTGGCCTGAAGCTACACTAGTTCATTCACTAGACCACCTTAATGAGGGCTGAGACACACAACACAATTACAAATACTTCTCGCTATTTCAAAACAGCTCTAAACATGCCCTTTCTGTGCATGAATTTGAAGAAAATGACTATTCAGGTCACCATTCAAACTTACTGAAGCTTACTACAGTAAGGACAGTACTGTCCTAAAACCACTTAAGAAATGTACACCTGCAGTTTTAATAGCTAGAAACTATTGACTCTGTTCAACTCACAAAGGAAGAGAAGATCTAGGAAGAAGACTCCTTGAGCTGTGTTCCACTACCACCTTTTTGATGCTCAATAAAATATGACATAAACTACATCGGGTATCAGAGAAGACAGACTTGATAAAGCACAGCTTTTCTTTTAGTGCAAAGACACCAGCTTTGTTACAGCCGTGCCTTTCAATACACTAGGTAAACTGGAGTGCAGGCAACTTTCAGAATCCCTATCTCAATGCCTTCAGTGCTCGCAAGTCAAGCATTTATATTGAACAGAGGGCAATGAACACATTACCTTGTGTATAACACCCAAGCTGGCAGTAGCAGTAAACTTAGCCCAGTTAGTGGCCCTGGCCAGCCACTCCAAATTGTCTCTGGAAGATGAAAAGAGAAAGGTTATATAAAGTTTTTCATACAGCCTGTTCCTCATCCTACAAGCAAGGTTTCACAGCACTAAAGACCTCTTTCAAACCAGAAAAGCAGCTCCAGAAGGCAAGAAGACTAACCACATTTCCACTTTACACCTCTCTTCCGTTCACCAGCCTTGATTTTTGGGTGGTCATAATCAACCTCCTTGATACTGGTCATCTCAGTGAAAGATGAGAACAACTGCCCAACATGCAGCCCATCCACTCTCTGGGAGAAACTCTAGCAGAGTTTCTGAAGCTTTCCTCAAGTCTCTGGTAAGGTCAATCCTGACATCTGCCTTCCAAGAGTCATTCAGCATTGTCAGTCTCTACCAAAAAAAGATACATCACCTCCGAAATTCTCCAACCAGCATACAGAACAAACATTCCAAATCTCTACCCTCCAAACTGCTCACATGGTTAGCAGTCAAATCAAGTCAGTTTGTGAAGAGAGAGAAAAGGAAACAATTCCAGCTTCTTCCCTCTGCCTGCACATTAATTTTCAGACCCTTTGTGTATTCTTCTGTAAGCCTAGAGTTTTGCAGACACCCTTTTAACAGTATCAAGTTAAGCAGGGCAACAATGTTCTTCAAAGACCTCTAAATGACATTAGAGCTTCCTTGCCTAAATTTACCTAAGGAACTGGTCGCTGGTTGTACCACAATGCATAAAGGAGTTTGCTATAACCGTTGCTGTATGACACACAGAATTCCGAACTGCATCCTGAAAGAACAAAAACAACCAGTATCACCAGTCAGCAAAAGGTATGCCTTAGGCCACTTAGCATGCTTGCCAGTACACCAGAAAAATGGATTATAATTGTGCTTAATTTAACTGGCAATTTACCTTTAATCAAACTAATAGATTGTTAATACATTTTAATACATCCTCAACCCATCTTTCCAGTGCAAACCAATCCTTTTGATGAGTTTCTGTTAGAGATGCAATTACTTCAATTGCAGCTTAACTGGAAAACCCCTCCCTCTGGTTCCCACAACTGAGCACTGCAGTGTGTGTGCTGCTGACATTTTCAAATCACCCCTGGAACACCATGCAGGATCATTCCCAAGCAGGATTATTCCCAAGACTTAACCAGTAGATGGAAAAAGATTTTCCAATACATTTGAAGTGCCTCCTGAAACAGATGAACCTGTTGACAAGCACCCCCACCATTTTTGCTGACAATGTGCATCTCATTTCACATATAAAAAAATTCTCGTATGGTTTCTAATAATTATTTAGCTTAAGAAAGTCTATTTACCTGTAAGTTTTCATTTACCCACCCTTGAGTAACACCTTCCAAAACAAAACAAATTACTCAGTTCACTAGCACTGTCTACAGTAGTTGATCAGAAGTATTAGCCTCTCAGCATGTATCAGGATTTCTTTAGCCAAGCTGAAAGTATGGTCTCATGAACACCTCAACAAAGATACCAACGTACTGTAACCTACAGTCCTGGCTGACTCCATCACTCCCCCGCCAGCAGCATTTGCAACGGATCAGTCGTGGACCTGAAGGGTAAGTTCATCCATCTTACTGACCAGATGAAAATAAACCCACCAAAAAACAAAAAAGGGGAGGACTGTGAAGAAAAGTATTAGTTTCTATACCAACTGGAAAAAAACAAAACAAAACAAACCAACATGCTACTGGCAGCCTGTCACAAGATCATGCTAGTTGTCAGTTCAAACAATGATTATATGGCCTTCTTTGGGTGCAATCAGCTCTTCTTCAGCCTCACAGGTTCAAGTTTTACATGTACCCAGGGAGGTCATGCTAAAACGTAAGATGATGATGTAAAAATAGCAACATGGTCAAAACAAACACAGGATGAAACAGATGAATCCAAGACAACCATACCCAAAAAGCCTCTTACCTTTGTGTTTTTGAGAATCATGAGGTCTGTATTGTTGTTGCGTATTAAAAACTGCAGATGTAACTCAATGGCCATTTCCCCACTTAAAATTTTAATCATTTTTGAGATCTGGTCCTTAGGCTCTGGATTCTTCACATACAAGCAAAAAGAAGAAAAAGCATGAGAAACCAACTATGGCTCTGTTACAATTCAGTTCATGAGAAGCCATTCTGGTATGTTCCCATCACCATATTCCAAAATCTATCAGGTTTTAGGACTAAAAGGACATTGTTTCTGCCCTTGCTGCGCAAGCCCAAACCTCCCAAGTCCCTTTGTGCACAACAGTGCAGGTGGGAGAAGAGAGTCTTTGAAGTAAATGTATTGTTTCATTGAAAGCAAAAGGATATGAGTGACATCTGATGTTCTGCAGGCTGATGTTTGGCCCTATAGATACAGTGAGTCTCCTGCAAGAGGCAAGCAGTTTTGTAGATGTGAACCTGTATTTCCATGGAAGTTTTAATGGAGAGGACCACAAAGCCACAACGCTTTACATGACCCTGCTGAGCTGCAGCACCATTCTTATGAGCTACTGGCTTTATTTAGAACAACACCTAGTAGAGCTAGGAATCTCCAATACATTGATCTTTCAAAGCTCTTTGAGAAGGCCTCCCTCTTCTTCATGATGGAACAGTTTCACAGATTAAGTTCCAACTTAAGTCCCTTCTGAGCAGGGTGAAAAGTACACTGTAGCATTTTGTACTGACACTGTTAGCTGGTCAGATACCTGCCAAGCATGAGTAGTTCAGCCCTTATATTGATGCCCTCAATTATTTCTTTATAGTCAGCATTCTGAATTGTGGAAGATTAAGCTCAAGAATATTTCTGGTCACAGAACTGTTTTTATGTACTGGTCCCTTGGCACAGTCAGCAATGCCAGTGCAGCAGAAACTGATTTAAGACGTTTCCTGTACAAAACCACTGTTTACAGGTTCTTTAATGGGGCAAGAAATTCAACCCCTTTTGTTTTCCTTGTGGAATATGATTTCAAGAAAACAATTCTGTTTGTCCTTGATGAATTTTTAAATGATCTGCAAAAATTGCTCAAAGATTCCCAAGTCTAGTTTGTAAACAGGTACCATGAAGAAACAACAAAAAAACCCACACTCAGCTTGGGTTTTGCTTTCCTCCGTAGAAATATTACCTTTCTTCAGCATTAGAAATGTCAGAATTGCATTAGTCATTCTACATGCTGAAATGCAATTTTACGTGCATATTAGAAATGAACTCACTTTCTCCACTACTTGGGGAAAGAAACTAAACAAAAAGATTCTAACCAGCTGGACCAGCAATACAGCCACCATTAGCTCAAAACAATGTTACATCAGCATCCCCTCCTGCCATTCCTGTGGAACAGCATCAGTTTCATACAGCCAGAACTAGAGTTGGATTTCAGAAGGAGAAGAAAAAATTAAAAAAAATTAAAAAATGTGTTAATCTAATTCATCAGCTTAGGTTCTCAGCAGCAAATTTCAGGCCGTTTCTTCTAGAATGAGTTATTTTAATATGAACAAAAAGCAAACCTGCAAGCCAGATCCCTCTGACCCCTTCTTTAGTGACTGAGCACTGTAATTCCTGATGAAATCTACCCACTTCCTACTCTCTCCCAGCTTTCAGTATCTGAACTGCTGGACTTCCAGACTGTCAGATATTTGGTCCTCAGAGATCATCTGTCACCTTTGAGACAAGTAAGAGAGAAGTGGAATTCCATTCTTTGTTAGCCAAAGCAGTTCAGAAACCCTAGAAATTCAAAGAGAACATGTAAGAAAAACTAAGCAAGGCATATATTGGAAAGGACACTCACCATTTCTGCAGATTTCCCTGCACAAGTGCTTCCTGGTTTCTCTTCTGCTTCCATAGCATCACTGAAATAAAATTAAAATTAAAAATGCAACCTAGTTCACCACTCCTAACTAATCAAATACTGACATTATGGCTGAATACTGTCCCAAAAAGCAGCTTGTGATATGGAGACGATGACTGGTAACAGGACTCTGACAGGACAAGGGTTGACTATCTGGAGGTGACTGCTGAGAAGGAAACTCCTCCTAATCTAATTTTCAGGGAACTTGAAGAAAAAGGCCTAGAAAACCCCACGCTCTTATTCCACCCATAGAGACAACAAAAACAGAGATCCTTGTAGGAATGAACAAGCAGAGACTGGTGAGAAAACAAGGTCAACAAACAAGTCAGCAAGGATAACTATATCCTCACCCAGAAGCACTGAGCTCATCACTATTAGGATGGATGTTAAAAGAGTGTTGAAATGGAAATGAAACATATTAAGTTGTTGTTAGCACCTTGTCCTGATGCTTCACAGGCTGACTCATAATTTATTCTGTGCCTTTCCTTTTATTTCACTGGAAGAGGAGAGGAAAATGCTTGCTATGCCAGTATCACTTAAGCATTTAGATGCAGTTTCTCACAGCTGTGTAAGACCTTATAGTTAACCAGCCTTAACCCAGGCAGCATTCTCCACCACACACTATCAAACACAGTGCAGGCATGAGGTTCTGTACAGGCACAACAGCTGTAGTGATTAAAGAACTGATGGGGCACAAATTTCCTCCATGCTGCCCCTGAGCTGGACAGCAGCCTTCGCATGGGTTGGTCAATTCTCTAAAAACAGAAGTCTGAAACAAAACTATCTGCTACTTACCTTAAAGCCATCAAAACAAGAAATAAAGAAGATGGAATGGCTAGTGACAACTTTGGTTTTCTTAACAGCTGCTTCCTGCAGCTATGCTCCAGTGATGTAAGGTAGATTTAGAATAGATATAAGGAGGAAGTTCATTTACTGTACAGTGGTGAGACACTGGAACAAGCCACCCAGAAAAGTTGTGGCTGCCCCATCCCTGAAGTGTGCAAAGCCAGGTTGCCCTCCGTGACAGGAGGGCTGGAACCAGATGATCTCTATTGTCCCTTCCAACCCAAGCCATTCTGTGATTCTATGTTGACCACTAAAGAAGTTTTAAATGTCAGGACTAACAAAACTCAGACTAGATTTGAACTAGCTCTTTTTAACTGCAAGTATAAAAGGGTCTATAACATTACAGTATCATCTGAGCTCATTCTTCCAACAAGCTATGATGTGAAACCAAACCTGCATATAGCTGCGATAAGCTTTTTACTTGAACTCTCCCCTTCCTTAGCTTTACAAGATGCTGTAAAGACCACACAACATCAGAGTGCTCCCAAGCATTTCACACTATGGCTTAATAAATTGTTGCTCACTAGCTGAGCCACAGTAACTGAGCCATGCTTACCTCAGCTGCAGTCGAAAATGCATTCTACCAAACAGTGAGTTCTAGTAATATGCAATTTTGCCCTGAGCAAATAGCATGTCTTGTCTATTGCCCCGCCTTAAATGAAGGGGAGCAACACCATTGCTTGTAATGACCATCTATACACAGAACAGGAAGCTCCATCAGAGCAAGACTGTAACCAATTGCATCCCTTCTCAAGCCAAACTCCCCACCTGTCTTTCTCCGACCCAGGGACGGTGCCAGTGTTGGTGGATCCAGGCACAGATGCAATAGGAGTGCCAACTGTGCGGAGATTCTGGATCACAGAAGACAGGAACTGCTGGCTAGCACTTTCATACAGATCAAAGCAAATCTGGTAGGCCATGAGAAGGTTATCTTCCTTCACCAGTTTTTCCAAGATGTCACTCACAGCCTGTGGGTCATCCAGGAATATCAGGCACTGAGTGAGAAGAACAGGAAGAAGACAAAAAAAAAAAAAAAGACATTACATACTTCAGAATGAAAAAGCAACACTACAGACTCCATTTTCACCATTCCTTCATCTGCTGCTTCCACAGAACATCCTTTCAAAGAAAGAAAAATTCTCTCTCTCTCTCAGGAGGTAACAGAAATATCTGAAGTTTTCATAAGTCAGTTTAAAAACAAGACCAAGTATTACAAATTCAAGACACCTTTCTGCAGTTCAGATACTGACAACACTGTCTTACTAAACACAGAAATTTCAAAAGCAGATTAAAGAAGAATCAGTCATTTTGTAGGGATATCTCAGCTAAAATGGAACAGGTATAACAGTCCTGAGTCACAAGTACCTGGCATACCAAGTATGGCAGAGGTCTGAGAACATCTGAGTAACTTTATAATTGGTTGTCTAAACACTTTCAGACAATGGTTCACCAAAAAAACAAAGCACTGTCAATGTTCTTTGGAGAAATAAATACAATTCAAAGCTGTGAACCTTCCATCTGATACTCTGTACATAGGCTTGAAATAGTCTGTCAGAGCTGTCTACATCCTCAAACTGCCTTTGAATACGCTTCTTTCTCTATAAATTGACCAATGCGCAATATTTACATCTCCTTTTCGATTTGATCTCATTTTGATATACGTTTGAAGCACGCAACCAGGAAAAGGTACTTCATTTCACTGATTAAGAAAGAGATCAAGTAGATGTCAAGTCAAATACATCTAAAGAAGAGTAACTTTTGATTGATCTTTGAACATCACTCCGAGAAGCTTACCTGGCAAACATTGATGAAATCTGGTTTCTCCAGATTCATGTAGATTTTAACTAGAACTCTCAAGACTTTATTACGGAACTGTTTATTCTGCATCAAAGACATACAGAGCTTCAAGCTGTAGGCTAGCATCCCAGGAACGTCATTCTGAAATAAAATTCAGGGACATCAATTCTGAGTTTGGACTAACAAATAGGATTTAGAAATTAAAACAAAGCTACCTCTTTTCTATGTTAAAAAGCAGAGCAAAAGATGTGGATGCATAAATCTTCACAGTTTCAGATTTTCAGAAAGGTTTATCTCTATTATAAAATGCTACCAAAAACATACAGGATCAACATTTAATTCAATAGTTAAAACATGCAACAGATTAATTTAAAAGTTCAATAGCTGTTTCCCCTTCTTCACATCCCTTGTTCAAACAATCATTCTTGACTGTAGTGAAAGTCACTGTACTAACATAAAATGTCAACAAAACAAACCATGTGCCAAGAAAAGATCACAAACATGCCTATTTCTTCCTAGAGACCAAGAAACAGATTTGGTTACTAAACTTCAGAAAGGTAATTTGAGATGAAAAATGGACAATTAAGTTAGTAAATGCATAGGACAGAAAACAGAACACAGAAAGCAAAATGAATGCATTATGATTCTCATTCCTGTATACAAAAATGGAAGGCATTCAAAGATATGGGAAAGCTGTAAACTGAAACGGCTACAATTTAAGATTTAAACCATGTGTCTGGCATATGGCTGAGATACTACAGACTAATCAGATTACACACAACTGTTGAGCTGCTACAAATGACTACAGCCATGCTTCTCTTAGTGCTACTACTAGGTTGTACAACTTACCTTAAACCCTCAGTGAAAGATGTTAAGGCCAGTCTGTACCTACCATCAGTCAGGGCAGGCTAATACTGCCCACAGCCACTTACTGAAAATTAGAGCCACTCACACAATTACTGTATTATTTTCTTTTGCCTGCCATAAATAAATGACCTAGCCCTAACAACCCCCTCCCAGGGAGTTAGAGCAGATGACAAACACACCAAAATAAAATACACCAGACCAAAAGTCTGCCTAGTCCAGCATTGTATCTCTGCTAGTAGCTGACAGGGAATACCTTAAGAAGAGGGTAGATGGCCAAGCTTCCTTGGAATACCCTCCCAGGAACTTGCAGCTTGGGGATTTCTTAAAGTTAGGGGTCTCTCTATACTCAACAGCCCCGAGTGGCTCTGCCTTCCATGAACATGATGAACCAAACACCTTGATTTTCATCTTTTATTCTGTTCATACAAAGCAGGGTGAGTTTCATAGCAACATGGATCGCACACTTCACTTCTGAATCCACACCTGGAAGAGACCAGCTACCTGCCCCTCCTGGCTCTTGCACATACCGATTCAAGGATGGTTTTCTCAAAGATGTCCAGCCTGCGTGTCTCTAGAGCTATGCCAATGGCCTGCTTGTACTTGTGGTCATCCAAGCACCGCTGGAACATTTTGTTCACTATCCCTTCTAGCCTTTCATCAACAGGCTTCTTCTCCCCTTCTGGCAGCTCTGCATTCTCCACACACTGCTTGGTATAGTGGTCGATACATTTTGCTGAGAAGATATTGAATAAATATGGAAAGGAGTCAACTTTCAAGATGTTTGCTGATGAGAAGACCAGTACATGTACATAGACATCCTACCAGCAAATACAGCATATGGGAAACTAACAATGGTGAGGCACAAGAACTGTTTGTGTACTCATATACATGTAGTAGTGGAAGATCCTAATACTCTCTCCTAACAAACTCTAATGTTAGTGTTCAAACCAAGCAGATATTTTTAAAATGGAAGCAAGGACATAATCTTTGTTCAAGTGGAATATTTTAAATAAATAAGGAAACAGCAGTAAGAGATTACTTCCTCCTGACAGCTTTACTACAAGCACTAGCTGGGGAGACTGAAAGCCAGTCCTGGTCCATAATGTCCTGTACAAAGTAAATGACACCAGCAGACTTTCAAAAGACATTCAAATTATACATGCATTCAGCATCTGACTTGCTACCTTAGTTAAGGATGGATAAAAAAAAAAAGTTGTATTCCTCAGTCAGGTCTGCAGCTACAGTTATTAGCTGATTATTTCCAAAGTTATGCTGAAATTTATAACATTAGCACACAAATGAGAGAAAAGACAATAAACAACCAAAGTAATTTTCCTATTAGGAACTTGCAATAGATTAAGGGTTAAGAATAGGAAAAAAATGCCAGAACTTCCAAGTCAGTTCCGTTACAGAATCCCAAAGCAGAAGCAAGCAAGCACAAATAAACTTGATAAAATTAGCTGCAACATCACTTTAAATGAATACAAGGGGAGAAAAAGGAATATGGAGAAAAGCAGCTAAATCAAATAAAATCTCTAAGGCACAAGAGCTTTTCTTTTGCAGCAACAGTTTTTTACCAATGATCGTTTCCACGTATTCTGAGTTGTCGTTGACATTGAAGAGGTCACCTGCTCCCAGGGCATAGTTCAGCGATTCCTCAAAAGCTCCCAGATGGTAAAAAACTTTAGAAGCAACTAGAGCAGCAAACTGCCGACTCCGAAAGCCCTCATCTTCATAGAGAACTTCGCTGCAAAGGAGAGAGAGAAGAGGATCAGCTCTGTGTGCTCAGTTCTCTTTAAGGCCACATGACAGCTTGATTGAACTTGCGAGCCTGGGACTATAGCTCCAACCCCACATCCTCTTATATTAGTGCTTTCCAGAAAATATGGAGCCAGATGCTGTACTAGCCAGTATCAAGCAACCAGAACTACATTTACTTCATATCTCATGTTCTTTTTAAGCAGCACGCCTTCAAGTAATAAGTGGCTTACATTTTGTCCACTGACTCAGAGATTTCTGCCCAGAAGTCATTGACAACAGCATTCAACTTGTGAAGAGCAAACTCCTACAAAAGATAATGTTACATTACATAAAAAATGCATTTATTACCTTTCCCCAGTAAAAATGAAGTACCACCCAAGACCGGTATCATAAACACTGACCCATTTCAACATCAAATTCTACTTTAAAAGACCTTAGCAAGCATTCACCAAACTTTCCAAGTCCTCTGCAAACAAAGGGTTGTTCATTTAACAGGTAAGACAACCTTGATGCTCCTTCCCAAAGCCTCCCTCTGTGATGAACAACTGGCTACAATTTCTTAAAATATAGAGGTTTTTAAGGAATACTTAATCCTTAAAATACAAGGTTTTCAAATCTTTGTGGCAACCTTCATGTAGCACATAGAATTGGCCTGTGGTCTATACCAGTCAACTCTTGTGTATTTATTTGGACACAGTACTTTAGCAGATGAACAATATCCAGACTAGAATCAGCCCACTTATAATCAGTATAGAGCAAAAGCAGGCCTCACTCCGATCCATCACCACCTATGCCTGTTTCTAAACAAAACATTTAGGGGATTAACAATACTACAAGACACACATCTGCCTCCTTAAAGGAACTATGTTAACTGCTCAAGTAACTAGCAAGCACCATCAATACACCACCACTTTGAGTGTTTCACGATATCCTATGGATTGATACAGTCTGTGAACTGTAAAGTTTCTATTGTTATTTTTTTCCTACTGCTACTACTGTGATTCCACCCCCATCCCCAGTGAAAAATGTAACTGTGATTTTGTTTTACATCACTTAAATTATGTTAAAAACTTGAGATGTTCTTGAGCTTTGAATTTTTTGTAGTCAAAATGCAGTCTCTGGAACACTTAATTAACAAAGCCCCATTATTATCAGAGAGCTAGAAGCTTTGATGACTAGAGAACTTTGCATGCAAAGTTCCATTTTAATCCTTTTTCAAAACAAGGCACTTTGACATCTGTTACCATGTTATCTAAACCCTTTCTTTCCTTAAATCTAGATAAGACTTAGGGCCCATCTGTTGCTATCCAACCATTAATTATGGAGATCTACTTATTTCGATTTCAAGCTCTCAACATAATGCATTTGCTGTTATTTTCTCCCAGGTGTAACAGCTTACCTTGAGCTGTGGCTCTTCTTCATCCAGAAGAGAGATAATTCCAGCTGCAAAACAAGATCATAGTCAGTTCTGGACTCTCTCGGTTTTAAAAGTGAACACGTTATGTAGTTCAAAACCAAGAGAACAGGGAAGAAGACTGTCTTTGGAATGCAGGTTTAAAAATCTTCAGTATGAAAATTCAATTATCAGATCCAAGTTTGTAATAAACATGATATAAAATAGTTCAAAATTTATAACTGAAAAGGTACACTGTTTATAAAAGATGATCTTTCTTAGAGGAAAACAGACAGGAATTCAAGAGAATCTGGGATTTACTTCCAGCTTTGCCACTGGCTTGCTGACTGCTTTCTAGTAAGCCACTTCCCACTTCCCCAAGGGGCATAAAGATCATGTCAAATCACCTGGGATGCTGCCCCAGGACATTGTACACACAGCTACAGAAATATTGTTTATCTGATGTAAGTGGAAGAGAGGTTATCTGAGGAGCTCAATCTGAAGACGGCTTTACCATCAGACTGCAAGGTTGCAACTGAAAACGTTGGAATAGCATCTGATTGAAGTCCAACACAATTCACTGCTTTTAATCTTTCATTTGTTGTATAGATTGATAATCTTTTAAAACTAAATAAGACATCATATTGGAAAGGCCAGCAAGCCTATTGGAGGGCTGAATTTGCCTTTCAAAAGATCTTGACAAATCTAAAAGGAGAGTGTGCAGGTCAAAACTAAAATGTACAAAAATAGAAAGGAATCTGCATAGTACAGTGGATTGAGATGAAACATCATCAATAGTATCATATGGCTGCAGTGGAAGGAAGAGAACGCAAACTTCACAGGGAGGTGTGGAAGTGAGAGTGTTTCTTGGCAGGTATATGAGGGAATCCTTCATTCTGCTTGGCACTGACACACATGCGTCAGACCACTGTGTCCAGTGCTGGGCACCATATTTTAAGAGTTACGAGCAAACCTGGGTGTTCAGAACTGAGCAATAAGGACAAAAAGGTCCAACAATCAGGACTTAGGCAGGTTAAATGGTCAGTCTATGGAAATCACGTCAGGTTACAGAGGTCATACACGTACAGGGTAGCTGCCAACAGGAAGGGAATAATCTGATCTTTGTGCCAGATACAAAGAGGAACAGCAAGACAAAGCTTTATTTGGAGCTTCAACGATGAGGGTTTGATGGTAAGTTTTCTGACAGTAAGACAATTACTCACTTTGCCTAACAAGGCTGTAGAACCTCCAGTATCAGATTTTTTTAAAACCAGGCTAGACGCATGTCTGTAACAACAACTGAGGAGGTACTGATGTGGCCCTTCAGCAAGGAAGGCAGGTTCTGTAGCCCAGCCCACATTGCTCCATTCAGCAACTTCAAACATATGATTTCATTTATTTACTTAAAAAAGCTCCTGTGCTTACCTGATCTATCAGGAAGGAATCTTACTTCTATTCAACATAACTTATTTAGCTTTTTAAAGCCCTTCTGAAATTAATTCCTACTTCTCAATTAAAATAAGACTGAAACATACAGCAAAGAGTTCAGAAAGATAAAGCTTTTTGCAGACTATTACCCTCTGCACTGTTTCTCTCACAAAGACACACCTGTTACACATTAATTTCTGGCCCAAGTACTTTTAGAAATACCTCTCATGTTTTCGTAGTGTTTAACATGTAGCTCCTCATACATTTCATTAGCCTGGACTCTTTAAGATAGCTTTTCCCCTGCTAGGCATTTGAATTTCTGACCTCCTGTAAAGTTCAAGTCTGCCTCTTCTCCTTTTCTCATTCCCTGCTGCACTCCTACAGAACCCACTGCCCAGGTATGATACCTTTTATGGGTTATCCGCTTTAAGCAGGTGAGGCCCTTCAATTCACTGCTGCGGCACACCCCGGTCTGCCAGGGGGCCCGCGAAGCCACCACGCTGCCCTCGCGAAGTACCGACAGGAAGAGGACGCGGTACCGGGGCGGACAGCACCGCCCTCTGCCTCCCGCGCGTCCCCACTGAGCCCGAAGAAGGGCCGGCCCGCTCCGGCCTCTGCAGCACCGGAGCGGCCGGGAGACCCCCGCAGGGCAAGGGCGGGCACCGGGCACAGGGCAGCCCCCGCGCGCCTCAGGCTTAAAACGCCGGTTGTGGCGAACCGCCGGGCACCTGACCGGCCTCCAGCTCCCACCGAGGCGCATGGCGGCGACCAGCCAGGGGTGCCCGGGGCGGGGGGAAGCCCCGGTGATAGGAGGCCAGACGAAGCGCCGCGGCCGGAGCCCTCGCGGCCTGCGGCGGTGCCCAGTCACGGCCCTGACTCAGCGAAACCCCATCGGGGAACGCTACCCCACGCCGCTCCCTCACCGGCCGAGGTGATCATGGTGCCGCCCGCCCGGCCCAGGTACGGAGGGAGGTGGGGTCCACTCCGGCCCAGGTGCGGTGGTGCTGCCGCCGGGGTCCGCGCCGCTGAAGCTCCGCCGCCGCCGCCCGGCCCGGAAATGCCGCGAAGGGCCCCTTCCGGCAGGACTCCGCTGCTCTCGGGAAGGGTGCCCGTGGCGAGCGCCTGCGCCGGGCGGTGAAAAAGCAGCCCGGCGCGAGCGGGACAGCTCTGCTTCCCGGGGTCTCGCAGTTTGCGTTAGCCTGCTCGGGGGCGCGCCGCTCGCATGCACCCCGCCGATCCTACGCACCCCACGGGAGACTTCACAGCCCCCTCCTCCCCAAGGGCTGTAGGATCCCCACGGGTGACCCCGTGAATGCCCACGTTTGCGTTTTGATCAAACAAATGGCTGCCTCTGTCTGACCCGTACAGATGGCATCTCCCACATGCTCGCAATGGGGTGGCATGTTTCGGCGCACAGGCATTGCCCACCTCTTGCAGGCTGCCTCTCTAGGCCCTGACTCTTCTCACATACCTTGTAGCGTTGAGGAAAGGCTTCACCCAAACCCATTCCCCCTTGCAAAGGAAAGCACATGTACTGATGCACCTGGCAAGCCCTAACCAGAACATTTTCCTTGTTACCACTTGGCAGCACAGGGTGGTGTCCAGATCTCCCACGCACAGGTGTACCTGAAGGTCCCCCAGTTGCGGAGGAACATGGAGTTATTTCAGCTCCTATTTTGGTTCCAGTAGAGGCAGGTGGGAAAAAATCAGGCTTGTGGAGTTTTCCTTTCACCAAGGAAAGCCCAGCTCAGCAGCAATGGTGCTGCACAAGAGATCAAAGCACCCAGACTTCAGCAGCATTGATTTCTGCCTGTTTCTGCTAAATAGGAAAAAATACTTTATGAAGGACTTTAATTCCTGAAGGAAACCTTATGGCCTCAGTTAATTAATGTTATTAATGACATAACAAATGACAAAGCCCTACTCACGATGCCGAGAGGGTCAGCTCTGCTCTTCTCAGAAAACAGAAGATCTCCAGCTTTCCCCACTGCCCACAGGTGAGCAGCCTACTTGAGCTCCACACAGACCAATTCTGATGATCTTCTGGATCCATATACTGGGGCCACTTCCAGTCCCTCCCAATACATCTTTTATTTAAATCAAGAGAAACATCAGTCAAACCACACATAATGCTGCTTTACGGATAACACCATGGCAAACAAAAACCAAACTGAAGCATGTTCCAGTTCAGAAATTAAATGTCTTTATTTTTACAGCAATCCTGTAAGATCACAGTGCCCTTCAGTTATTAAATCAACTAAACATGAAAGACTATCTGCTGCACCTCCACATGCCCAGCTATTAAGGAAAAAAAAAGGAAAAGAAAAAAAAAATTAAAAATTCAAGTCACTTTTATTCCTCAGTCAAAGGAAAACAATACTTTTGATCAACTGTATTCTCACACCTTCTAAACCCCACACAGTTCATCCACTTCCACAAAAGTCTCACTGCAAGGGTAAACTTGCATGATTTACTTAAAAATTACCAATAAATAAATCCATTGGATTTGTAGCACTAAGATATGTTTAACTGCAAGTCTCTTGGGCAACCTCTTCACTCATAAATTCTAACTGTCAAAGGCCAAATACTGCAAGAAAACAAAGATTCACCTGATCATACTGTGAAGTCCTACTGGACTCATCTAACCAAAGAAAGTATGTAACTGCGCAGCGACCTGGGCTCTACTGTGAATACAAGCAGAGGGAATCTATCACATAGCACACATATGCACTCATGTCAGGGACAGAGCAGGAGGATACCTTCATCTTGCTAAGATGCACTCACTATTAGGTGCTGAAGCCCAGAGTCATAAACACAGCTACCCACATTGCGTGACTTTATTGAGTCACTTGGTTACATTTCTATTTTCCACCTGGTTGTAAGCAAAGAAATCCTACAGAATCCTGCAGGCTGGAAGGAGAGCTGGTTTTGGTGCCATCTCTGCTGACATCACCTGCCTCCTAGGTTCGCTCTCTCCAGCACATACCCACACAGGAAAGTGTTTCTGCTGTGAAGAGATGTGACACACACTTCCCCAAATGCTTGGCATCTACCTGCCCCTTCCCACCACCTTATGGCAGCAACAGCATGTTACAGCTGCATTTCATGTGAAGCTTTCCTAGGTAGACCAAACTTTCCTATGTAACCAATCCTAACTGTCACAACACATTCAAACAAGCAGCATGATAATGCAGAGACTTGCTGAGCACACCTGGAAATGCTCCCCATCTCTCCCACTCGACGCTACCAACATGTTCCAGGCACCCTTCATTGCTCTCTCCCAGCCAAAAGGGCAAAGCAGCACCATGACTAAAGGGACCAACTCTAAACGCAAGAGCTGCTAAGCTCTGCTCCAGCATCACCATCGTAACACCAGAGAGGTAGATAGGCACTGCTGTCCCCATCCTACTGGTGAGGAAACTGAAGCACAGAAAAATGGTTTATTGAAAAATGTTGATGATCATGGTGATAGGCAGAGCTGGGTACAAAACCCATCCCCTGCTCCAGGTAGAGCTAGGGAGATGCCAAAGGCACACAGCTGGCCAGAGCTGGCAGGACTGCAGACACTTCAGTTGCCACTGTGAAAGAAGGACCCAGAGAGAGAACAGACATGTAAATGAGAACATACTGATGTAATTCAGCAGCTAACTCAGAGGAGAGGTAGGCAAGAGGTGACAGGCTGAAGTTTCTGGTCTGAGCTAATTGCAACTCCAAAAGGACAGCTAGCCCCAAACAAAACCCAGAGTTTGTGCTAAAATTATACAAGATGTGTTTTATGTTGCATTTAAGTAAGAACAAAAAAGGTATTCTTAGCATTATAGTAATACTCCTCATAAACCAAGGATTCGTAATTAATTGCGTTGCCCCACAGGCTACAAGCAGCCTTTTGGAACAACTTAAATAGATTATTTTTCTATTTTTATATTTATTTATGAAGCAGCCAGTTTCTTGTGCTTCAGGCCACCTCCAGGACCTGCTACCACATGGCTGTGGAGATGTCCAAAGTAAGATGCGCCTCTCCCATAACCCCATCAAGCATCAGTCACACCTTAGTGTCCATCTGCCACCCACTCCAACCCAGGCAAACCATCAGTCAGTCTGTGAGCACCAAGCACAAGCCAGAGGGATGGATCCTGCTTCCAAATCACACTTTGCTCCATCTGCCCTTACTATCAGGATCTTCTGAGTTATTCTTACTGCCCAGTGGGCTGTTACTGCATTCTTCATATTATACAGTCACATTCAAGCCTCTTCTATAGCCATTGCAGTCTCCACACCACCATGCTATTTGTCTTCTTTTTTTTTTTTTTTTCCTGATCAGAGAAAGGGTGGGAACTTCCAGCAGCAGCTCCAGGCATCCCCTGGCAGCACGTGTTGGCTCTCTGGCATACACATCAGGCTGTCGGGAGCTACAAAAGACCCTGGGAGTTAAGCTGAGCAGCTTCTCTCATTAGCGGTGGGTCCTCAGAGGAGAAGGTGAGTGGGCATGCACCAGCTTCTCCTCCCACTGCTCCAAATCCACTGGGCAGATCAAGGACATGGACTATGTTAAGCACGCAGCAGTTCTAAGTGCCTATGCCTCCAGCAGCTTCTTCGTAGTTTCCATTGGGGGACAGGCTGGTTAGAGCCACTTCTTCTTCAGGGTCCTGCAGGTCATCTGCAAAGAGCAGAGTGAGGTCAAGGGAGATCTAAATGGGAAACCTTTATTAAGGCAACTTAAGATGAAAAGAACACATGGGACAAAGCCATTGATATATACTCACAACCTACACACAGCTGATTTTTTTCATAACTGATTTTCATTTTGGTTTACAAACTCCACATTGCTTCCACAAATGGGTTATCTATGAGCAAAGGAGCTCACTGCCCAGCTCCCTGGCAGTGCTGTCAGGGGTGTAGTTGGGCACTGGACCTCACGTGATTTTATTTAGACACACAAAAGGCCAGAAAACAGGGAGATGGCAACACAGCAGCCAGATGTGCACAAGTTGTCTTCAGTTTCTGGCCAAACTACAGCCAGGAAAGAGACATCAGCTGCAGACCTGGAAATAGTTTCAGGAGGCCACCAGCAACGGGTTTGGCCAATCAGGACAACCAAGGAGTCAGTGAGGAACCTGACAGTCACAGCAGGAGTACAAGTGAGGGAGCTGCACATACCTTCATGAATGTTGTTTGCAGCTTTTGCGTTGTGATCCTTTCTCCAACTCCTCCGGCTCCAAGAAACACACCGCAGGAAGGATGGGAGCCTCCACCTCTCCCTGTCTTTCACCTCTTCTGGATAAATGAGAGAAGATGAGTTCAGACCAGCAGCAGGTCAGCCCTACTGCTTCTCCAGCTCCCTGGTGCAGACTCACCACATCTCCCCTCGTCAAGCCCAATGCTTCATGGAAAAACCGGGTGCACTCCACAGAGCCCACCCCTAGAAAGCAGCTGCTGGCAATCCTTATTTCAGGCAGACACATCCCTGCTACCATCGAAATCTGTCCCCAGAGTCAGTTTCTACCTTGCTACGTCACTAACAAAACCATCCTGAATGCAGCAGCCCAGAGCAAAAACCTGGCAGGAGCTCAACAGGCACACAGTGGGGACTGGCACAGTTAGGGCACTCCTGCAGAAGGAAGTTTTTCTTTTGTATTATCACACACCTTTTGCCACATCAGCCTATTCACTGCTCCCTGCTTTATTAAGCAATTCCTCCCTTCTAGGAAGACCTACTGAACAAGCAGACTTGCAACACACTGAAAACTACTGCCATAACTGCTTGCAAAATACAAAGAGCATGTAGCCTCCATTGATGTATTTATTCTGGAGGACAATGAAGATCACAAGTTAGTACAGGCTTTCAAGCCATTACAGTAAAACACTGCACCAGGTCTCCAACAGCAGCAGTTTCCATTGAAATATGATAGGAGCCTTTCACCTCCTAATCAGACAACAAATTATAAACCACTTCAGTGTCCTTCAGCTTATCAAACCGTTGCGACATGAGAGGGTTCACAGTGGCAGTCTTTCCTGCCAGTCAATAAACCAAAACCTCCAGCCGTAAAGACATCCTCTCCTCACAGTGTATGGGGACTCTGGCCACCATTGAAACATGGCAGAAGAGCAGCCCAGTACACTGCTGCTTAGACCCAAGAGATACAGGAACCCCACTGCCATTCCTGTCCCAGATCCACTGCATAAATGACAGTGTCCAGGACATTCCCAGCACAGGGAGGAGGGCTGCATCTTCAGAGCAACTGTCTTAGGCAGAGCTGAGCAGCAATGTGGGTAGAAGAGGAAGCTGGGCTGAAATAAAACAGGCATAAGCACAGGTACACAGAGCCTTACATTCTGTACACCTCACAGCATCCTTATCCAGATGCATCTGAATAAGCCCTTTTTTCAGCTTAGCACAAGCCCCTTTGAAAGTCAAGCGGGAAAAAAGACAAGTTCAGCACTGACTGAGGACATCCTTAAGGTGGCATCCCTAGAACCTGCCTTGCAGGGTGCTCTGGAGCCCACACCTATCTCTTCCACAGTCCTCCCTCACATTACATTAAATATATTATTCCCCTTGTGCCTTGCTTGTGGGGAAAGCCACGGGTGGAAAGAGAGCAGGCTGCAATGAAGCTGGTGCCTGGCACTGCCAGGTCCCCACCTCCCTGGAGGCCACATTTGAGATTCCTCTGGCCATATGGAGATTTTAGAAGTTAGGGCTCACAGGGGCATGGAAAGAAGCTACCCTTGCCTAAGGTTGAACCCTAAAGCTGATGAGTGTCCTCATTACACATGCAAGTCCTTAGACACTTACATGACCAGGCAGAGCATTGGCAGAGAACTAAAGCAACACACTGAGTCCTTCTACCCACCATGCTTATAAAGCACACACAAACAGGCTTCAATACCTGCTCCAGCTCCTGTTCTTTCTCTACAGGTGACTGCTATGCTGCTTCCATGTCTGTCTGAAGGACAAATCCACAGCTAGCCACAAAAATACATGTTCTGAGCCAAGCACCAGCAATGTGCAGAGGTAGAGAAAGGTCACACATGCAGGGATGTTTTTCTGCCTCTACAGCTGCTGTCCCAACCAGGCTGCTGTGTCCAGAAATGAAGGGCTCACTGGTATCTGGGAGAACAACAGAAATTCTTGCAGTAGGAGCAATGTGAGGAAGACAAAAGCATGTGAAAAAAGATGGAAAGGGGATCATGCATACTTCCATAGAAAGAGTTGGCAGAAGACAACCCTGAACCCTCGCAGTGAGTCCCAACCACTTCAAAGCTACTCAACATTCAGATCCAAGATTCTGGACTGAGCTGATGGAAAGAAGCACCTGAGCTGCTGCTGACCATCCCCATGTCCCAGGCATCCTAGAGGACCTGGGCAATGTGGTGCTGCAGGCAAGTGCGAGGATTCCTTGGGGTAAAGGCAGTGAGACAGCAAAGCACCTAGAAATGATGGGGAGCAAGGGAAAACTGGGGAAAAAAAAGTGAAAGAAGGAAGTAAGAAAGAGAAACAGTCCAAGACAAGCAGTGCCAAAGATTAAAGTGAACCCAGGCAAGTTTGTGTGGCTGCTATGACAGCAGAGCCTGCCCAGCTGCCCATCACCCTGAGTTTGCACACAAACATGACTCACATTTCACCCCAGAGCAAATGCTGTTCCTCAAAGCCCTGCTTAACACCAGCTTTCATCCTGCCATGCTCACCTTGCTTAAACTGACCACCACCAGATGCGAACACTTACTGTTCTTATTCATTATGTAAAGTTAGCACGAGCATCTTCCCTCCTGCAGGAAGGTCAGGACCTGCCTGCACCCTACAGCAAGGACCACACCCCAATCCTGCATCCCCAGGAACACACATCCATAAGCTTGGATGGCCCATGGTGTCACAGCCATAAGCTGCCACATCCCTGCTATCTGTGATGCCTGCTATGTGCTCTAGTGCTTCCCAACCTGCTGGGAAGTTTGTCCTCCCCAGCTGCCAGGGCTGGGAAGTCAACCAGAAAGAGACATTGGGAAGGCTCTGATCCCACCAGCATGAAAGAGAATTCACTGGGAAAAGCAGATGTGACTGGGTGGGTGGAAGATCCTATGAGGGCTGATTACATTCCAATGGGAAAAGCCAGATCCCATTGTGGGGAAGGAAGATCCCATCAGGAGTGGTAAGATCCCGTTAGGATGGGGTAGATCCCACCGGGAAATGGAACAAATCCAACTGTAAAAGGCCCGCCCCCAGCGTAAAGCCACCCGCTGTCCCCCGGCCGGTCCCCCCCAAGTACCTGAGGGGTGCTGCAGAGCGGCCCGCAGGGCGCGGCAGGCGGCGGCGCGGCAGTCGCGCAGGTCTGAGGGGCTGCCGGGGCTGTACCGGGCTGCCTGCACCGTGCCGGGCGCCGGGAAGTGCCGCCGCAGCGTGGCGTCCAGCACCGCCGCGTCCTCCGCTTCCCCGCCGGGCAGGAGAACACCGACAACGGCGGGCGGCGGCTCTGGGGGCAGGCGGCCGCGCACATCCCGCACCACCTCCCGCAGGCGGACCCGGGCCCCTTGGCCCCGGGCCGCCCCGCCGCGGCACAGCACCAGCAGCAGCCTCGCTCCCAGCGCCCGCCGCCCGCCGACAACCCGCCGCCGCGACTGGCAGCCCTGCCCCGGCGGAGCCTCCTCCCCCAGGAGGTCGCGGGCGAAGGCGGTCAACGTGGCTGCCGCCGGGGCCCCCTCTGCCACCTCGGCCACCAGCAGCACTGCCCGCCGGCCACCCGCCAGCTCCACCAGCGCCCGCAACTCCTGAAGCTCCTCCGCCGCCATCCCCACCGCTGCAGCGCACCCTGCCCGGTCCCGCACCGTCCCCGGGACCGCACCACCCCCGGCCCCGCCCCCCGGCTCCGCTCACCACTCCCTCGCACCCTGCATCACTCCCGGCCCCGTGCCCGGGCACCATCTCTTCACTCCCCGAGCCAAGCACCACCCCGTGAATCCCCCCACACACCTCCCCGCCCCATGAGAGGCGTCCCACAGCATCTCCGGCAGCGTCCCGGGACCGGCACAGCCCCTCCAGTGAACAGCCCGTGCTGCTGCCGGGTGGGCAGAACAGAGAGGGTACTGGAGGGGACCTGGGGCCCCCATATCTGCCACACAACCAACCTCAGAGCCCTTGCACGGGCCTCTTGCGAGGCTGGTCTTGTTACCAATGGGGAGGTGATAAACTTCAGGCAAAAAAAGTGCTGTGGAGGGGCTGGGAAGCTGAGAGAGAAGCTGTAGTGACTGCAAAGTGGGGTACACACAAGGCCACAATAGAGGAGCAGCTGATTGTGCAGCCCCGAGGGTATAACGTGCTCACCAGGGTATAACAGGCCTTACCCAAGGGCAGTGCTGGAGTGGCCTCCCTGGTGTCACATGTCATTACGCTGCTGCACAGCCTGGCCAGGCTATAGCTACGTTTGGGAAAAAATTTCACTTTGGGAAACAATTACCCCTTCACAGACCATACCCACCCCACTGGTCACAAGTTCCCCAATTTGTGCACAAGTGCACAGCTGAGCTGCAGCCCTCACCCCACACTCTGCAACTCCAAGTCCCTTCTTAAGCCAGTCTCCTTTGGCTTCCCCTCTGCAAATCTATCCCTCTCCATGCAAAACGTGGTCCATAGTCACAGCCACCAGCACTGGAAGTGCTACACAGTGACACACATATCCCATCAAAGCATATAATGCTTGCAGGAAGCTATAATCAGGGCTTGGGTGCTGGCATGTGTTACACAGCCCCAGCACAGAGAAGGGTCCATATCCCATGAGCTGGCTCTGCTAGCCAACAGTGAATGACAACCACATCACAGCAGTGCCGACCCCTGATACTTGTGTGGTGTTGGTGTGTCTGTCATATAAACCAGGAAGCTCCAGTCTATGGTACCTGTTAAATACTTCCCCTGTGCCATATCAGAACAGGATCCACCAAACAGCTTGTCCTACCACAAGAACCCAGGAAGGGATAAACAGCTCAAAGGAGTCACCTTGGGCAGTTCCTCTTTGAGGCCATTTGGAGCCAAACCATCTCTGTGGGATAGGCAGAGTTGGCTCTAAGAGCATGGCAGGCAAAAGCAGAGCTGAAATCCATGTGCCTGCCCTGTATCAGTGGTTCCCAGCAGCACACTGGGGCACACTCATGCCACAAAGGCAGCTGAGCCAGCATGCCTGCTTCCTGCCCATACTCATGGCCACTCTTCCCCAGAGCCCTGCAGATCAGCAGGCACTACGTGTGGGATGTGCCACAGGCTGGTGCTCAGGCACAGCGGAGGTGTGTCAGGTTGGGAAGATCGCTGTTTGCCACCAATTTTCATCCAGGAAAACATTTTCCCCAGCTATGACAGACAGGCTTAGCAAACACTGCCCCCCATGCCAGCATCACTGGCGCCAGACAGCACAGGCAAGGGCTTCAGAGAGACTTTCTGTCCTGGGTCCTTGCAAAAGCAACTTACTCATTGACAACTGCTGATAAGCAAATCAGGGGGAGATAAAATAGAAGGATTAGTCTTCTCTTCCAAAGATCAGGGTCTATTGTTGCAAGAGCCCATGCTACCATGCCAGGTAGCCCTGAGAGCAGCTGTCAATATGGCAGGGCTACAAAGTCAGGCATAATTCAACAGCCAGGTCTGGTTATAGTGTTGCCCAGATTTTGTATTTATGAGGAAATTTTTTACTCATCTGTTCAGAGTCCTGCTTCTGTGGAGAAAATCCCTGGGTGTAACCAGCACTGTGAGCAGCACCTGGAGGGGACAGGAGCAGGTGCTGGTCCACAGGAAGCCCTCATCTTGGGGTTTCTCTGCAGATACTCTACCCCACTACAGAATTGTGGCTGCAGACACAGACTGGATCATAAGCAAGTCACAACCAGAAAGTCTCTGGGAAAAGGAACCAGCAGCTTTGGCTGCTCCCTGCAAAGAACAAACCAAAGACAGATACTTGCTTTGGCCAGTTTGACTGCAAAAGGCCAGGTCTCTTGAAGGTTGCCCTAAGGAGGCAGGATGCCCCCTGCAAACCTCCACAAGATGACCCGCATATTTAAATTCCACATGAGCTGCCAGCACAGCCTGGTGTGTGGTGGTGCCAGCTATACTCTGCCTGATGTGCCAAGACCATTACAGCACGGGTTTCACAGGGCTCTTTTCAAGCAGTGCTGTGCCAGTGACTTGCACAGAAACCCCAAACTGCATCAGAAAGTGTGAGATTCCCCAAATTAATGAAGATTACTCCTGCAGAGGAGGTATAGAAAAAGCTTAAATTATCTTCCTAACTCAGCTCAGAAGGAGCACCACTGGCTGTTTTTCTGCAGTGGCCCCAGTGTTTAAACTGCCAGCACACCCTCTGAAAACTAATATTTGGGACCAGATAGAGCTGTTCTTCATGGCCACTGCAATTCTTTAGTTAATTTTTGGGTACACACATACCATTGCCAGCAGAAGCTGACTAGACTGGTGAATGTCACCCACAATACCCAAACAACCTTGTTTACATTTCTTTACTCATTAACAGAGGTAAGATCTAATAACATATACAACTTTATCTTCCTTTGTGTTACTTAAAGGGGTACAGCTCAAACAGTTCAAAGGGTGTCAGGAGCTCAGCAAGATTTGTGGTCCCTGACAAAGTGACTTCAGAGCTCTAGCAGGCATCTGAGCAAAACACAGATGTATTTACAAGACTTCAGACTCCTTCAAACACCTACCTGACAGTCACATTTGTAGAAAACCTCTACAAATAGTCCCAAATGAGGGTAATCACATCTCTTACATATGGCTGTTCAGAGTAAACACAGCATCTGTTCATTCTGGACTTCAGGGGAGGAGAGGATGCTTTGTTCAGAGAAATAAATTTGTCATGTGTAGTAGTATAGTGCCTTGAAGCCTAAACAAAATCAAAAGTCCATTGGATTAGGCCCCTTAAGAGATGCATTTACCAAGATTGACTTCTCTTCTGAAGAGAGTAGAAAGAGGACAGGGAAAAGATTCTCGTGCCGATTTTGATGATAGGACTGCAAAGAAGCTAAACAGGAGGGAATCTGTGAGAGCAGTTACGAGCCTCTGTGTGTAGTGATTCAGCCCAGCTTCTTAAACGTTTCCATTCAGCAGCCTTGGTGCTCATGGGGGCACTTTGAACCAGCAAGGATCTGAGCTGGTGGCTGACAAGTGGTCTTTCACACACCTGTTCTCCAAACCTGCTTCCACCTACTGCTTTGGAAAAACACATCGTTAGGAGATGCTGGAAAGCAAGCTCCGGCTTTACTTGTGCATTGCTCCTGACTGCCACCAGGGGCATTGCTGTGCTGCACCAGCACGTGCTGATCTCTCCACCCATGGACAAATCTTGGGCTCTACAAAGCACTAGCAGAGGTCAAGTCAAGAAATCCCACCTATCCCCTTGCCCTGAACATCCCAATCGCACTGATCCCCTTCTAGCCCCTGTCTCCTGTTCAGTCTTCCCATCTCCTCCATTGACCTTCTTCAAGACTCCTTTTAACCCTTCTAGCCCCTGAACTGCACGCTTTTCACCTGCTAAAGTGTACCAAACCAGACACAGATCCTTCCTGTGGTGAGTTTAGTCACCACTGAATTCAAATACTGGATGGTCACTTCGTTCTGTCTCAGCAACCCACACCCAGATACCTCCAGGAATGGCTGAGACAGTCCCAATTTTGGTCTCTTGGTAGCCTGTGCTGACTCAGCTCTGGCCTGGATCCATCCAAGTCACCATACCCCTCTGAGCTCCACTGAACATAGGTTACACCCTATAAACAAATCATAGAATTATGGAATAGTTAGGGTTGGAAAGGACCTTAAGATCATCCAGTTCCACCCCCCCTCCCTCCCCCCACCATGGGCAAGGGCACCTCACACTAAAGCATGTCACCCAAGACTCCATTTGGCCTTGAACACTGCCAGGGATAGAGCATTCACGACTTCTCTGGGCAACCTGTTCCAGTGCCTCACCACCCTTACAGTGAAGAACCTCTTCTCTATAGCTAACCTAAACTTCCCGTTTAAGTTTGAACCCGTTACCCCTTGTCCTGTCACTACAGTTCCTAATGAAGAGTCCCTCTCCAGCATCCTTGTAGGCGACCTTCAGATACTGGAAGGCTCCTACGAGGTCTCCATGCAGCCTTCTCTTCTCCAGGCTGAACAAGCCCCGACTTTCTCAGCCTGTCTTCATACGGGAAGTGCTCCAGCTCCCTGATCATCCTTGTGGCCTCCTCTGGACTTGCTCCAACAGCTCCATGCCCTTGTTATGTTGTGGCCCCAGAACTGTACACAGTGCTCCAAATGAGGTCTCATGAGAGCAGAGCAGAGGGGCAGGATCACCTCCTTCACCTGCTGGTCACACTCTTTTTGATGCAGCTCAGGATACGGTTGACTTTCTGGGCTGCAAGTGACACTGCTGGCTCATGTTAAGTTTCTCATCAACCAACAGCCCCAAGTCCTTCTCTTCAGGGTTGCTCTGAATCTCTTCTCCACTCAACCTGTAGCTGTGCCTGGGATTCCCCCAACCCAGGTGTAGAACCTTGCATTTGGCTTGGTTGAACTTCACACAGGGGAATCTCTGCTTCAGCGCCTGGAGTACCTCCTCTTTCCGGCACTGACCTTAGTGTCTGCAGGGCTGTTTAATCCCACATATTGTCACTCCTCCCTCCAGCTGCAATTGCTGCTGCACAGTAACTTCCCCCTCCTTCTGAAAGATGTTGGCCCAGAGACACTACCACTGTTACTGGCTTGACCTTGGCCAGCACTAGGTCCATCCTGGAGCCAAATGGCATTTGCATTATCAGACCTAGGGGAAGCTTCTGGCAGCTTCTCACAGAAGACATTCCTGTAGCTCAGCTACTACCAAAACCTTGCCAAGCAAACCCTACACAATAAGAAATCCCAAACCTTTCCCTGCCTCTGTTCTCCAAAATGCTGTTCTCTTTGAAAGCTGTGCCTCATTCTGCCCATCTTGGCTGTTCTCCTAAGTTTCCTTAAGTCACCATCCCTTTCTGGATGGCAAAGGGGCATAGGAAGGTATGTCTGAAGAGGAAGATGGGGACCTGGCACAGTCTGATGTAAAGAGGCTCACCACTGGCCCACTCTGATAAGGCCAACCAGGAGACCATAAATTATTAGCACTCAGGCACTAGAGTTGCATGATGAAAGAAGTCTTCACTGTCCCTGGCAGTGTTCAAGGCCAGGCTGCATGGGACTTTGAGCAACCTGCTCTAGTGGAAGGTGTCCCTGCCCAAGGCAGAGGGTTGGAACGAGATGATCTTTAAGGTAGCTTCCAACCCAAACCATTCTGTGATTCTATGAAAACCTGTCTAAATAAACTGCACAGAGCAGACACAAGGCATACATGCTGCCCACGTACATATGGCCTCATTCTCTGTGATTCTACTAGAACCATTATTTTTAGATGCAACCTAGGACTTACGTCTGCTAGGATTTGGTGTCCTGTCACACAGTTTTGTCTCAACAGCAGTCATCACCCAGTACACAACAGGAACAAGGAAATTTCCCTCTACTAGGTAGGCAAGGAAATACTTCTCATGTCCTAGGTAAAGTTTCTGTGTACAGTTATGGGGTTGTGAACATCTACTGTTTAGCCTTGCAAACAATTCAAATTCCAGAGACAGGTCACAGTAAAGACTGCCAGTTATTTGTCTTTAGAATGCAGTCTGGTCTGCAAGCTCCTTGCCAAGCACAGTGAATCTCCATTTCATTGTCTAGCTTAGAGTCACTATTCCATCCCTGTGCTGTGAACTCCGATACTCTACTGAAAAAGAGCAAAGTCCCTCAAAACAGGTGGAGGGGACAAAACCAGAAATGTACAATAATTAAACAGATTCTCCATTTTATTTCCAATAAAAATTTTAGATCCTAGATGGATACAGCATCTGCAAAACACAAGAACAGATACAATCTTGTTAGAAATCTTGTTACTGGACTGTACCATTTTAAACACAAGTTTTGCAGTTGCAATCTGGATTCTCAATCTCTTCAACTACTATAAAAGTGACACCCTTTCCCCCATTTACACAGAAGAGGTGCAAGAATTGAAAAGTGCAACAACTAGTTCAGTGACTCGAAGTAGCACTTTGGTGAGGGTACAGAGTGCCCTGGCAGTCAGGCCTTTTGCTCACAGTAAGCAAGAGTCCTCATGAGTCTAGTTTCAGGATTTAACTGTACCACTCCTACTCCTAAGGCACAGGAGAGTCAGAACAGAAGGATGGAAGAACTGCACCCCGATACTCCTTTGACAACATCACTAGAAGAATACTGCATCAAAACTCAAGTGAGGGGCCTAAAGGGACAGTCTCACTGAAGCCTTGTGGCTAAAACACCAACTGTGGAGGAGGTACTAGTGGTCATGCCAGGACAGCACCCTCTAAGTTCAAATACTGGAGAGGTAGGAGAAAACAAATCTATAAATGGGTAGAAATCAGAGTAGAAGGGGGCAAAAGTACACAATCCAGGGAAAAAAAAAAATCAAGACAGCTTTAGAAGGGAGCAGAGGAAGAGTCCTGGAAGTTGAAAAGCCTTTAGAGACAAGCTGAGCCAGCACATAAAACCCTTGACAATGAGACAAATACCCTCAGCACAAGAAGCCACCAATAAACCCCTCCTAGCTCCAAAAGGAGCATTTACCGAAGAGCCATGCTGAATGCACAACAGCAACAGAACAAAACCATAGTTCAAGTTTTCCCTCATATTAAGTGGGATGAAAAGGCTCCCTGAAATCTGCCACTAAATATCTTGTTGCTGAAATAAATCCACTTACCACTCGGATTCTGTGTCCAATGGCCTTGGCAGGAAGGTTGGAGCGGAACTTGGCACGAACCATGCCACTGTTCCCATGGGCGCGGGTTACCTTCCCCCAGATCACTCGTGTCCTGTTAGGCTTCCCACCGGGGGTTACGGTGTTGCTAAGGAAAGAGGAAAAGCTCTGCTGAGCAGGCCAGCCACAGCACCCTATTGGACTCTGCAGTGACAGGGCAGACAATGTGGCCTTGTTAATGCACTTCGGTAACTTTATTCCACAATCATTTTTAAGCAGACCACATGTCACTTTTATTTGCCTGTGAAATTTGCCATGCCTGGGAATTTCACTGTACTTTCTGAACAGCTACATACTGCAGCTTGTAACCTATCAGAAGGTCCACTGGAGAACTATTAAGTTACGAAGCTTAAGAATTTGTAAAATGCTGATGCCAATAATATGATCAAACCAAAAAATCAAGAGTTTTCCAAAGAAAATGCAACATCTTATTTGTACTATTTACCCAGACACACCAAAGGCAGGAGAGGCCTAAGCCATTGGACTAGACTACAAAAAAAACTGGTTTAAAGAAGCCATACGCCATCTTGGAAATGATGGTGGTCAGGTTAACACTTCAATAAATTTTATTCAAGGCAATTCTGAACTCCCATATCTGAACTCCAACAAATACACTCCCCCAAGAAAAAAATAAGTGGAAAATATTAAGTAACTGTTCTTAAAGGCTTCCACCAATGCTAGCACAGCAGTGACAGTACTCTGATATGGGCACACAAATGCCACGATACAAATTCCTCCAGGTCTCACAAAATAATTCTGCCATTTAATTAACTCAAGAGCTCACAGCACCCACCTCCAACTCACCTCACTTCAATCTACTTCATCAACCCACCTTCAGCATTTGCCAATCTCAAGCAAAATTTGTTTTTCGTAATTCCATTATCTGAATTAAGCCAGTTAAAGCAAAAGCAATCCCAGACATTAAAAACAAAACCAACGCAGGAAACTGCTCTACACAGTACTCCATGAACACTACTGATAAACTGAACCCAATTTATTTTTGTTCTGACAAAAACTCTGTAAGCAGACTACTCACATGCTGGCATTTCCAAAAGCTGATACAGGAGCTAGCTAAATTAGCATAACAATAAAAAGCAACTTACTTTTTAGCTTTGTATACATAGGCACATCTCTTGCCCAAGTAGAAGTCTGTCTCCTGACGGGCATAAACACCTTCAATTTTCAGCAGGGCAGTGTGCTCCCTCTGGTTTCGGAGGCCACGTTTGTAGCCAGCAAAGATGGCCTTGCACCACAGCCTAGAGACATTGAAAGCATTTGCAAATTAGAATTCACACCAAAGTATCAAATACAAAAATAAATCGTGTGCTGTTTCAGCAGAAACTATTTCTACAGCAGTAAAAATTCAGCCAAGGAAAAGCCCCACTACTTTTACGTATTACTGCAGATCCCTACATTCAGTCAAGAGAGAAAAGCCAAGTAACTCAAAGTATTTCTGAAAAGTCTGTATCTTTCTGCTTGTTACAAATTTCTGGCACTGCAGGCTGCATATTAAACCCATAGTGCTTCAACATCAGTAGGTGTGATGTTTTCAAATGTCTACAAACACTCTGTGGTGAGTAAACTTTTCTATACACCACAAACTGTGCTTCCTGTGTTGCAATAACTGCTGTAGAAAATAGTAACTGCTGCTAATTTGTAGTCTCAAAGGACTTAACTGCAGCTTATCAGGACAGCTCCACATGCTCTGGACCAGTGACATTACACAAACTCCTCAGCAATTCTTCATGACAAAGAAGTGTCTGTACTGTTCAGGTAAAGCAATTACAAGGCTCATTCCACACATCATGTATGCAGTGTGACTGTCTCAAATGCATCCAGCAACTGTCCCATAACACAGTAGTAGTAAACCAAGCTACCTAGTTCAACCTCCTACGCATGCATGAGAGAAGATGAACTCTAGAAATAAATATTAAGACAAAAACTTATGATTCAGACTCAATCCCTACATCCATAGCAAGTAGCGCAGTTATGCAAGGAAGCAATATGCCAAAGCCTCCACTGTACACTGGAGGGTTACAAACGCTGTGCTAACAAAGCCACCATTAATACTACACATCTATTGACAGGCCAGGAAAGCGGGGCAGAACATATGAGCAGCTACAACGATATACGAACTACTACAGCTAGTTTAAGGCAGAGACTTCAAAACAGGGAAGCACAACCGTGGGTGTTTAAGAGAGCTCAGCAGGATACTGGGCAGAAGAGCTGCCGCAGGAAAACGGATTCTTGCCCACAGCTTTAACACGCTCAGAAATGCTCACTCTGCAAGACTTGTCAGAAGCAGTGTACAGCGAGCCAAAAGCCATCTGGGGGTAGGTAACTCACCTCCCGGTCATGGTGTCCTCCTGAAGCCCTGGTCCCAGCAGGCCTAGAAACGACACACAAGCCATGAGCCTTCCAGGCCGGTAGCTCTCTCCAGCCAAGCGAGCGGGAGCTGCCGCAGGCCCGGTCCGGGGTCAGAACATCCCGGCAGCCGGGAGCCACCCAGAACAAAGCGACAAGGGCTGCCAGAGCACCCAGTTCGGGCTCCGCCTCGCGAAGGAGTTAAGGAGACCCCTCCGCTTCCCCACAGAAGGGGACCTTCCAGTCGCCCCAGTCCGTTTCAGCTACGAGCCCCAAACGCACGGCCGGCACCATCCGCCGCATATCGCCGCCATCCCGCCCTCTACCCGCTCCGCACGGCGCCAGCCTCAACACCCCAGGAATGCCGCGCCCGCCGGCGGTGCCATGGCGGGACCACCTCCCTCCCGCCCTTCACCCCGCGCCGCCACTCATCAACTCACCCCCACGGCGACGAACCAATATGGCGGCAAAAGAGAGAGGTGCCGCGCTGCCTTCCGGGATGTGGGCTGGGAAGGACCCTCTTCGAGCGGCAGCGAGCACTGCCTGACAGGGCGAAACAGAGGCGACCCGGCGGGGTAAGTACATCGGGCCCCAGCGCCATCCCTCGCCGCATCCCCCCGGTCCCCTTTCTCCCCCGGCTGGTGATCCGGGGAGGGGCGGCCCCAGCCCCGCCGCGCAGGCATCCGCCAGGGCAACCCGTCGAGGCCCCCGGAGCGTGGTGGTTGTCGTGGAGACGGGCGCCGCCGATACTGCGTGTCAGTGAGCGCCGCAGCGGGTCGGGGCTGGGCACAGCACCGGCAGTGAGCGGTTGCCTGGGGTAGGAGGTGAGCGGGTAGTGTATCGCGGCGCGGAGGGTGAGGGGAGGCTTGGCAGGACGAACGGGGCCGCAGCCCGGTTGTGAGAACCGCCTGCGGCGGTAGAACAAGCGGAGGAGCCCTGCGAGAGGGCAGCTAGGAGGTGAAGTTGGAGTGCTTGGTGCTTCTGAGATGGCCAGGGCTCTGGGGCCCTCTTCTGATGGCTGCTTTCCGGGCCCTGCCCATCTGCCTCCCTTCTTACTTTAAACTGAATCATCTCAACATTTATTTCACTCTCGATATCACCCTGGGGACTCAAAACATGTATTTCTACACTCGGATCACTGCAGAAATACATGTTTTCTATTACCCGTTTTCCCATGTTAGGGCCATTCACTCCTGATCACTGTCACTTCTCTCACATAGCCAGAAACGCGAGGGAAATGCACCCGACTGATTAGACTTTCACTGTTACTTTGTTCCTAAGTGTCTTAAGCTGCATCTGAACATGTGTCCAGGCTGCCCTTGTTGGGGGGAAGGAAAAAGGATCTCGGGAATCTCAGGAGCAAAGTCTGCTATTGTTTTGTCGCCAGGTGGGCTTAGAGAGCTTGAACCTGGACTAAGGAATTAAATCCTGATCCAGGAGGAGAATCAAGTCTATTTGTGCATTGTTGGGCCAGGGCAGAAGCACACAATGCCTTGCAAGCAGGTATAAGCAGAGGTTTTTCTTAGAGATTAAATTGTTAGGAAGTAGGAGCAGAGAAGGGATGGAATATTATGCATTCTCCAAATTACTCAGTTGGCTTCTGCTTTAAGGAAGAAGTAGAAAGCAAAGCAGTGCTCAGTATTCTATCTAGTTATCAGTACCAAATGTGTGCTAGTCACCTCTGCTTAGAGAAAGAACACAGTCCCTTCTTTGAGGAGAATGAACTATCTGTCAAAACACTGTTTCCCAGCAGTACACATCCACAGTCGATAAATGCTCCCTAAATCTTATCTTTTCCTGTCCCACACCAATCTAGTCCCTTATGGGACATACAGCTAAAAGCAGCACCACATCTTTCATTCCTGCACTCAGTTCTCCAGGGTTCTCATTAGTGCAGCCTCAGAGAGCAGGAGTGGAAATTCTTTACAGTCAGGATGAAAACTAAATTGCATCTCTAAGCCAAATCCAAGATATGTTCTAACATTTATAGTGGTAGGCAGGGTTTTGAAAGACCAGAACTATTTTACTTGCCTAAGAGATATATATTTTTTTTTTGGTAAAAACTAAGGTATTTCTGATTTATGGCCCAGCTACTGCCCCTATGGATATTTGAATCTCTCTTTGCCAATCATTTGCAAAACAGAGCTGAAGGAGATGTAACATTCTCAGCTTCAAATTATCCCACTGGAATCCTTAATTGACTGAAAGAAATCCTGCCTTTGAATCCATTTTAGTCTAATAGGCAGCAGGATGGGAGAAACATGCATCCAGGACTCTCACACAGCAGAGGGAGTTGCAATCCCCAAAGGAACAGGAGGCCAGACTTTTTATACAGTTGTTTTAAAAATTATTTCTCGACATGTTTTTCTTTCCCTTTAGATCAGCAGGGAAAGAATTTCAACCTAAACTCTTGGGGAAAACTGAATCCTTCACATACCTCCTTTTTTATTATTATTAATAGAGTTTAATGAACAAGTTCGTCAAAGCAAAATGATTAAAGCCAGTGCCAATGGCTACATCAGGATGCTCTGAGACTGCGGTAATGGTAAAATCCTGGGAAAGCAGCTCACTATTTGTACCGTTTTTTAATGCTCCAGACAGTTGTTTCCTTCTCATTTCCAAGTCAACATAAGTCCAGAGTGTACTGGCTTGGCACATGCATCTTCTGAGGGAGTGTATGATTATAAGAGGAGATACATAGGAGGAGCAAACCAGCAGGCTTTAGAGAGGCATTCCAGCTGTGAGTTCTTTTAACATATATTAATATCTTGAGTAAATTCTGTCCTGGACAGAAGCTGCTGATGGAATAGAGGAGAAGCTATTGTATCCTCCTTTGTTTCCAATTAAGTCGCTTTTTCCTATAAAAGCTGTGAGCATTACTTCTTTCAAGACTGCTGTTGTAATCATCTGTCACAGCTATCTCACAACAAATTTTTTTGGGGGGGTTATATTTTTAGCATTAGGACTCCACATGTAATAGATTATTTTTATGTTGTTTAGACTCAAAACATGGATTGTAGATTTCTTAAAAAGATAAAACCAAGTTAAACATTTGAAAATATTTTATTAGTGTCTGCTGACTGGAAAAAAACATTGTTTGACTTTCTCTATGTAAAGATACTTAATTTGCGCATCTCCACTTCTATCACTGAATCCATGGTTGAAAAAAAAGGAAAAGTGATGTTTTGGGTTTGGAGGAATTGTCTAATGGCTTACCAAAACATTAAAAATCTCAAAATTTCTCTGTTGTTTATGCAGGTGTTTTGTTATACATTTTCCTAAATGGGTCAATTTTGCCTGGACTAATAGTGAATTTCTACCATTCCTAGAAGCACTTTCACAATATTCCATGTGTAAGCAAGACAAAGTGATACTAAAACATACATCACAGCAGTTTCACATTTGAAATGCAACTTAAAACAACACAGAATGTTAAAGATAGTTTACTTAGTCCAGATACTGGTTCTTGTTTGACTTTCAAGACCTTAAGTTGACGACAGCTCCTGCTGAGGAGATTTGCATCAAAAGTGTTAAAAGCTACACAGTAATACTGAGGAAAGATTAGAGCATGCAGGTTCATCATCTGAGATCTTATAAAACGTGGATTTATTTTTCTGCCTTTTAAAAAGGCACCTTCATTCCATTGTTTTGCAAAGAATAAAGACCATCATGAAACACTGCTCCCACCTGAATTGAATGGTGAGACCACCTCACCCAGTTTGTGCCTCCCTTATCCATTCCCTCCTCAGCCTATCTATCCAGATCTACTGTAGGAGGGACTAGGCCCTACTTTGTTTTGTGAAAGCTAAACATTCCCACTGTCCCTGAATACAGCCATTAGCAGAGCATGGCTCCTTTTATAAACAGTGTATGACAGAGTATAAACAAAGCTAAGGAAGTATATGAAAGGCTGCAAATAAGGCTATTTCAGGTCTACCTTTACTGTTGCTAACACCATAGCCTCTTTCTCATTAGTGTCTTTTGTCTTTGTTCCTCTTAGCAAGAACACAGAGACTAAAGAAATGGAAAAACTCACTCATCTGGAAGCTCTGCTGTTTACTGATGTGCTGGAGACTTGTGTTGATCAGCTCTCAATTCTTGGATATATTATGCCGGTTTCATATGAGGGCCAGAAGACAGACCTTGGCCATGTACGTGCCTTTATCCTGCCTGCTTTAAAAAATACCTTTTTTTTCACCTTTTTTTTCTTGTTTTAGTGTTATGTCTTCTACCAGCATTAAAAAAAAAAAAAATCAACTCAGATATTTTCTCTGCTAAGTGTCCCATGACCCTTGGGTGGAGCAACACATTCAAAATGCATGGATGAACAATTTAATATTCATACTGCAGCATCACTGAGAAGCCTTTGTCCAGACTTGGTGCAAAGGACCTCACTGACATAAGATGAGGTTCCTGGGCTTATAATTTTAAAATCTCAGTGGTCAGATGACAAGCAAAGGATTAAGGAAAAGGAGGCAAAACATAACTATGTTCTTATGTAGATACACAACTATCTTAAAAATACAAACTAATAGCACATTTGAAAGTACTCAAACCCAGGGTAATTCTGTTCCTCTCTAAATCCACATCAAAGTTCCTGTACTCCTCACAGACAGTGAATTAAAACAGATTCTACTTCAAAATATGTTAGTAACTATCCATTCTCAATGACCATTTTTAACTAGTTGATTTCTAATAGGCATCATAACTAAGAGGGTTTGGGCAGAGAGATAAGGATCAGAAAAGAAGTCCTAATGTTCAGGCACAAGTTTGTTGCTTGTGGAGGAAGGGGTTGTGATATTTCTGGTAGCTGATAGACATAAGAAACAGGATGGAACCATCCGGAGGCGTAAATGGTTCCAAGTTCTGTTGTCATATATTTGAAGTGACATTGCTGGCTGTTTACAATTTAAGCAATTTGAAACCCTTTTTTTTAAGAGGACCTCAGAAAAGTGGGTGACCAGGATGGAAATAAAAACTGGGATCTGAGTTTTCAGATCTCATACTATTCGCTCTGTCTAATTTACCACTTAAGAATGCAAGAGGAAGGTAAATCAATACGTTGTTTTCTACGTGTTTCCTTTCCATATTATTTCCTTTCCATTGTGGGGCCGCAGAAGCTGGTGTTACACTGTATTTCAGGGAGTGAACGATGCTTATACCGTGCAATAGAGGGCACTCCTCCCCTTAAAAGAGTCCTGTGAGCCATTCCCCACCTGTGTCCGGAGGAGAAGCTTCTCCAGGGTTGGGTGTGTAACCTCTTCTGTGCCAGCAGCGAAACCACAGAGACAGAGTGTATCTCTAGAACAATAGTTGTTGTTCTTCCTCAGACACACAGACTCAGGTTGACTGAACTACTAAAAGTACACAATTATAGAGAAAACACCTTAGCTTTTTTCTTCAGTCACAAATGCTCATTTTTATCAAATCACTTCTTAAAAAATAATTTTCTCACAGACTATAAACCCTACTTGTGTTCTGAAAGACACCAAAACAAATTGAAAAGGAAACAAGAAAATGACTTAAAGGAAGCTACTCACTAACTTTGGTGCTCTGTAATTTGCTACTCCTCCCTGTTTCTTAGTTATATTTGGCTGTTATCATTGTATTTGTATAAGACCCATATTTGCAAAGCACCCTGAAGCTCTGTCAGTCAAACAAATCAATGACATTTTCAAAGACTGCCATCTAAATTTCAGTTGATGACATTTTTGAGAGAATTAATCACCATGCTGGCCAGCACTTCAGTGAATTTCCAAACTGGGGACCCTAGTACATTGCATCATGCAGTGTACCCCCTCAGAGGAAGGCAGCCTTTCTATTTGCTGAATTTTGGGCAAAAGACTATCAAAACATAAACAGCTAGGAGACTACACAGTTGATAACACATGCAGTTTACAAACTCCTTGTCTTACATAGTTATTTGGTAATTATTAGCATGTTTACAGACAATCCAGTTAAAGCCTGTCTTGAACTTTCCCAGACATAAAAGTAATCTATGAGAACATTCATAAAATCTACATTATATTAAGCAGTTTGTTTGCCAAAATTAGTTCTTTCTGAAGCAGAGTCATCACCAGCAAATTATTTAAACCTTTTTTTTCTAGTTAACTATGTAATTTTCATTGGTCTGTGTATATTTTGCATGCAATTCATTTAATGTAAATTTAACTGTCTAAATTAAGCATATAGACACCTAGACTCCTTCTGTAGTCAGTGGTGAGTCAGGCACTACCACAGACTTATTCGTCCAATCTGGAGATGTCCACAATACTCAAAATGAAGCAGCCCCTTGCAGTGCCCTGTGCACTGCCCTCAGAC
Source organism: Pezoporus occidentalis (assembly GCF_034315485.1). Lineage (NCBI taxonomy): Eukaryota > Metazoa > Chordata > Aves > Psittaciformes > Psittacidae > Pezoporus > Pezoporus occidentalis. The sequence goes on from NW_026915235.1 coordinate 357,414, forward strand.
TACACAGACCACTAATGGAGCCTTGGTTGACAACTTCTTGGAAGTAGACCTGACATACACAGTTGCTGTTTTGACCCCTTGCTTTTACTCTGTCCTCTGTGTTGCATTGGCACAAATGCGTGTGTGGTTGTGGAGGTATCTGGACTGAGAACTGGTGCTGCTAAAAATAAACTTACTTTTTTTTTTTTTTTCCTTTTCCTCTGGAAAATGTTTCAGCTCAGTGAGTTCTCTCATCAGTTTTCTCAAGCAGCCAGGGCAGGAGTAGGCAGCTCTGGACTGGGCTGGGGCTGGCAGTGACTGTGTTAGCTGGCTTCAGTGATACTGCTAGTAAGTGTTCAGCCACAGAAGTGCTGGTAGGCAGGCAACAAAAATTTTAATGTTCCAGTGTATACACTTGTATTCTTACCCATAGCACTTAAAGCAGAGAAATTCCTAGAACCAAGGCCTCACCTGGCTCTGTAGTCTGCTTTTGCTTTTCTGGAGCTTTTTCCTTTTAAATAAAATTGTACACAGCCACAAGATACCTTTGCATGTAGGAGAGAGCTGCCAATATTTTGAATTTCTCTGAATTCATGTATACTTCTTCTGCTTTCACTGTTTCAAAAAAAAGCTAAGCAGATAGCTGATGTCTATCACTTATTTCCACACATCTCAGCTCTTGTTATAACCGTAATACTGTAGGGAAAGGTTGTAGTGACAGGCAGAGGGAAATGGCTAAGGAGAGAAGGCAAAGAGGAAGCAGGCTAACAGTCTTCCACTACATAAAAGCTGCTGCAAAAGATGGAATGATTTGTCCTATGTGCCTAGGGAAATGAAGACAAGAAGCCAGTGGCTTGACTTCAGCTGAGGAGACAAGAAACTTATGGTAAAGATTGTTGTGACATGCTAGCACTGGCAGCATTGTCTCCATTGCTGGAGGTCATTAAGAACATGCCAGGAATAACAAGTCTGAACCATCATCTCTTGGAGCAAACGTTTTCACCTTCTGAGGCTTCTTCTAGTCCTGCCACTTTAGGACTTTTGATCTCATAAACTTTAACACGCCTACATTGTGTGGTCAGAGCTAACCAAGACAAATGCTTCTCCTCTTCTTCTCTTAGCAGAATGTAACATGGACTATCAACTGCTTTTAGTATAGCTCCACTTTATTATTAATTTTTCTTCCTCTCATATAATGTTGCAGAAGGTTTACTTCCACTGCCCAGTGTGCAAGCAGGTCTCTCTTATTCCCTTTCAGTCTGGCATTCAAGAAATGAAAGAAATTGTGGAGGCTCTGAAGGAGCTGGACAGTAACTACCAAGAGTCAGCAAATCAAGGGAGTAGAGAAACAATTACCTCCATGTCTCTGAAAAGCATCGAACACAAGCAGCAGCTGGGGAAAACTGAAGAGCTAAAAAGTACCCATCTTCTTTCCAATAGGGCTGTGAAAAACAGTGCTCTGTCCATAGAGAGTCTCAGAAAAATTCAAGCTGACAGGTGAGTGAAGCACAAATACGATGACTGTGGAGGATGCTCTGAGCTGTAAAGTTCTCAGTTTATCTCTTGTAAGCAAAAATACAAGCTCCCCACTCTCCCACTGGTGTACCTCAGCCTTGTTCCAGAAGGCGTACCTCTGAAGAGAGCAGTGGGGTCTAGCTTCATAGGCAATTTAGTTCTGACCTTTGCTTGTCTCTAGATGCCAAGTAATGACAATAAGTTTATTTTGAATGGAGTTGCATAATATTACCCAGTTGATAATTGTTGCTGAGGTTGAATTCATGACAGGTACTAGCCAGTGCTGATGTTCTGCTCCCTGTAGTCAGGTTCCGCTAGCAGAGGTGTACAGGCCAAGAGGGATCTGAGCGTTGTCCCACGAACTAAGCTATTCTGCAGGGCACACAGAGCCTCCGTGGCAGCTACAGACATTTTCCTTTATAGAACAGATAAGGTATATAAAAAACAAAGACTGCTTTTCTTTTTTAAAATATTTTTTATTCCTGCACCTAATCCAATGCCTTGATTTACAAAAATACCAACAGCCTCTGGTTTAAAAGACGGAATGTGGAGCTGAGCATTCAAGATGCATTTTACTGCGTTCTGGCTTTAACGTTATATCAACAAAGGGCTTAAAGAAGACCCAAACACAAATGAGAAAAATGCAGCTAAGATATAAATATCCTGTGCACCATGAAACTCAATAAACTGGGCAAGCCCATGTATTTGTTAAGATCAGCTTAGGGCTGTACTGGGATATTTTGGCACCTGAAATATCTATCTCTTCATGGACACATTTGTCTGCCTCCCCAGGTGTCATTTTCCAAGATCCACCTGTCATCACTACTACAGGCCAGCAGACTTCTTCCTAATGGCATCACAATCTGGCACAGACTGGATATGTTTGTGCCTCTTTTCTATTTCCCAGAGTAACATTCAGAGCAGCATTTTTAAATTGTAAACTTCCATGAACTCCTAATACAGAGTTCTCCAGACACACAAGAAGCAGATACCATGGGAGAAACACCTCTGGCTTTGATAGGACACAAGAACACAAATGGGACCTTGTATTTCCTTACCTTTTTATCTGAAAATAATAATGGATAAAGGTGACGCACACAATAGTACCAGCACCTCTAGATTGATGTTGTATTCCTTTTCTTCCTGGCAGGCAGTATGCAAGTGATGTAATTACAGCCACTATGAAAAGGATGCAGGAATCAGGAACATTCAATAGCCTAACAGAAGCTAATGAGAGAGAGGAGGCAAAAAAGAGCAAGTTTCACGATGTCCTCATCAGGTCAGTGTTGTGTTCATTACTTCCCTGATTAACTGCTGAAAGCCAAAGCCCGTTCTTGCTTAGTATATGCTAAAAAGTTTTAAAAGAAAACCCCAATCTACACCCAAAATACAGAAAGGATTCCAGTTTTTCAGTTTGAATCATTCTGTCTGCTTCCCAAACTACACTTCTTTCCCCCTCAGAAAGAAATAATTGGTGGTTATGATACCGATCTGAGCTAGGAATTGCCTGAGCTTTGACTGCAGCGGACACCAGTGTCTGCATTAATGTGAACAGTGCCCCATTAAAATCATATTAATATCAAATTAAAACATAATGTGATGTAGGAGCTCCATGATCTTTAACTCCTATAACCAGTGAAAGCCAAAGAAGCAGAGAATCTGTTCAAACCAGGGCCAGCAATATATGGTCTTTAGGTTATGTGATGCCAGGGAGTATCTTGACCCACGCTAATGCTAATATGCTCCATTTTCCCAGGAGCAGCGAGGAGCTAGCAGAGATCATGACAGAGGCAGTTGTCTTATTTACAGCTAATCCACCAGCCACTGCACTGTAGATTCTCTTCTGTCGCAAATCTTACAGGGCACAGATTTGTTATAATCTCAACTCGAACTGGTGATTCCTTAGCACAAACTTCTGGGCATTAGAGGTTTGGAGGTCTTTTAGCATGGGAAGCTCTGCTTCAATCCCAACCCTGCCAGAGAGAATAGCAGTCATCAAAAAAGTATTTGACTGTTTTAAAGTTACTCTGTTCTGTGTAGCAGCTCAGGCCCATCATTTAGGGTAGACAGCAAAGCTGCTGTAAGTCATGATTTGTCATGAGTCCAACCTACTGGATCAGCTAGCTCCAGTGGTGGCTCAGTGGTCTGCCTCTGGGGCAAGCTGTCAGCTTCCAGTAAAATGGGTGATTTCAGCCACAAACTCCAACTCTTCCACAGTCTAAACCCAAGGGATTTATTGTTTATCCATGAAAGGGACAGAAAGCAAAAATAAAAGCAGCAGTTGCTTGTGGAATAGCTATCCAATACTGGAAGGTGGAAAGGAGCAAACAAATTATAATCAGAAAGAACATAATCCTTTTTATTCCACTCCATCAACTATATCTAGCCACTGTGATGTCTGTTCTACTATATATTCTTTTCATGGAATAAAATTGATCTGTCTTTCAATATAATGCATACTTGCCTGGAATTGTGTCAATATACTAGTCTGAAAGCAGCCTGCAGTAAGACTAGAACTCAGTATCAGAAGCTTGTGTTCTGATCAGTCACCCAGCTAAGGACTGAAATTTAAATGCATGTTTGATTGTAAGGTTGGGATAGAGTATGAAGTCTCAGGTACTAACCGTAGTATTTACTGGCTTTATATCAAACCATAAGCATAAAAACTGAGAAAAGCACTCTAAGTAAAATAAGATAGTAACACCTAGAACCTTCTTGCATCTGTTTTGCTTTAGGCAGCTTAACAGTTCTCTAGCATTTGCCTTCACTCATATCCCTTCATAGATCTCAGAACATGAAGCAGTGTTTTTTGAAAGATTTTAAGTCTGATCCAAAAAAACATTCTTGATACATATACTGAAACTTCAGCAATTTCGCACTGTCTGCTGGTGAGGCATGCTTCTGCACAGAATCAGGAAGGTTTTTGCCTGAAATGCAGAAACTGTGACTCACTGGTAGGCATCCTCCCTCTCTGCTATAGGATCTGCATCATCCTCAAGTGCCCTCCATGCTTTCAAGACCATCCCGTTTTTTTGGCTCATTCACCCATTCATTCCCATCCTCCTTGCTCAGTCTGTGCACTTTTTTCAGAATTTACTTACCAAGACACTAGCTTTAGCAAGAAGTCTCTGTTGCAGATGTGCTGCCTCCTCAAGACTCAGATGAAGACATGAATGACTTTTTTTTGCTACTCAGCTGCAGGAAGCAGCTTGTCTTCTACTGCTCTGAACAAGCTGGCCAAGCATTTGTGTGCGTTTCTTTTAGCTCAGCTGTTAGAAACTCAGTGAGTGAGCAGGAAAAGCAGGGCAGTGTTCAGCAAGGTGCCACAATGTACCACAATGTACCAAGAGACAGGAAGTTCCCCTTCAAGGTAAACAGCTCGTCTTTTTTTTGTATATTCAAGGGATTGTATTTTCACATTTTCCTTCAGGGAGCAGGAAGGAAAGAAGCAGATAAAGTCACTTGAGAAACAGCTGCAATATGTCAAGAAACAAACTGAAACAGAACTTAAGGTGAGATCACTTAGCATTGGGCATCATGCCAGGTGGGAAGCCTGGTAAGCAAGGTTGTCTCTGCTGCACAGGAACTTGCCCTTAACTGGGAGAACATGTGGTGTATATAATGATCCATAATTTAGAAATATAGAAGCAGTATAATTGCAATAAAGATTTGTATTCTGAATGAGACCATTAATGACTTGAAGAGCAGTGTCCAATGGTTTTCAAACGGGAGTTTGAAATTCTTACAAGCTTGAGAGACTATGATCAAATTTGAACACCCCAAAACACTGCTGAGAGTGGCAAAGCACAGACATCTGCAATCAGTAAGAAAGAGGTTATCTGCAGATAGCAGTATTTAAGGTTCTGTCATACTTACTCATGCAGATGTGACACCTGGCACAGAAAAAAGTGTCACAATGAGGGAGTGAGAGATACCTGGCATAGGGGAATGTAATTTTTTTTTTACCTACATTTTTGTCTGAGGAAAATTTCATTATTTTATCTAATTTTTTTGGCTTCCAGGTATTAGAGAGTCCCAAGCCTGAGAGTCATAAACAAAGGCAGATCAACGTTATTGCACATACACTGTCAGTTTGTTCTTTCATGCTCAGTATTTCCACCGTTCTGTCTGCAGCATAAAAATGGTGTGTGCATGCACAGTAAATCTGGGGCATTCTGGAAATGTCAGACTGGCTACACAAGTGCAGGTCATTTGAATGCCATATCACTGGTCACTTTGATGCTCACCAGACAGCTCAGACTTGATGCTTGGGTGTGCTTGAGCACAAAAGCAAACACAGTTCTGTAGAGAAACATAGAAATGTAGCATAGCCCTGATGAGGCAGGAAGAGTGTTATAGAAAACAAGCAAAAGGAATGCAGATTCAGAGCTATACAAGGAGTGGAAGAAGGAACAAGAATCTGATGCTTCGTTCAGTACTGAGCAAGAGGACAGCAAGGGCATCAGAGGAAACAGTCAATATCACTGAATTTTGTCTTTGGACAAAAGTGTGGACAGTATTCAAACCAGGATATAGTTGGCTACAGAGAGGAATTTTAAGCCACTGACATGCTGGTGAAGTACAGTTTATAGAACGTGAGGGTTTTGTGCTGGCAGTCTGGATGTGCAGTGGAAATTTTAATTGTAAATAGAGGATGGTTGTAACAACATGAAGGATCTATTAGCACTGGTAGTGCATGCAGCTATCTATAACTGATGAAAACACCAGAAGTCCAGGAAGATATTGGAACAGCAGAGGAGAAAGCAGGAATATACAAGATGGGAAAATTCATTTAGGTCAATGCTCATCTACTAGCAGGGATCCTGGAAATTCATAACAGAAATTGGGAAGTGTCCCTGTGGGACAGCCCAAAAGTTCCTTGACATCTGCATGGCAGTTAAATGAAATAAGCTAGATGGTTTGGCAGGCTCAAGAGACTGTATGTTGTCTGTTTGCTTCTGCATATTGTCCCTTCTCAGTCAGAATCTGATGGCTCCTGGTAAGCCCCTATTCTCCCACTTCCAAAGCTAGTGAATTATGATGGCATGGTTCTACTGTGCAGTGCATCTCAAACCTCACAGTGTCTGTGCATCCAATATATGCATCTGGTTCTGATTTAATACCTTCCCAGGGACTGATGTATAGGGAGCTGTAATCATCCTGTCTCACACTAGCAGCAATGTCCTCCACCGTGCAGTCAGGCTGGGCACTTCTCTGTGTCCTGCCCTGCATCTCTCCTACCCCTTGCAGCGTAAGGCGGGTAGCTCCCATGCTGAGAGAGTGCTCTTCTTTGTATTCATTCAATGCCTTCTGCTAATCTGATCCTTGCTTTTTGCCATATGAAGTGGGATCTGAATTCATCTGGGATTTTGTTTTTACATTTCCAGCTTAAAAGTCCTTTGCTCAGCTTCCTTACAGTTTCAGCTTTGATAACAAATCAAAGACAAGACTACTTTCAAGTACTCCTTTCCTCCTGTGCCAAAAATAATGGTGTCTCACTGCATCTCCCAAGGGAGAATAATTTCTATTTACTTCATATGGGATTTTCCCTTAGGCAGTTTTACAGCCACTTGCATGATTTGTCACCTTGCCAGCTAATTAAAACCAAAAATACAGCTTGCGGATTTTGGAGTACTTTGAACAACAGTAATACACAGACCTGTGGACAAAAGCCTACATGGTTGTCTCCAGTCTAGTGGATGAGAAAACAAAAGGAGCAAATCTCATAATGGAACCAGAAAAACATGGTCTTTGCTTCACGCATGTTGCCTGTACGCTTGTATTTTCAGCTTTGCTACCTCTTAATGAGATGCTAATTAATGCAGTGTTAACCTGCTCAGCTCATTTTTCTTTCTAATGGAACACAAATCAAATGCTGAATGCTCTTTTTTTTGAATCTTGTCTTCTTGGAAAGAACTGATGTCTCTAAAGAAGCTGAAATGATCACTCTGGTTTTGCTCTTATCCTCCATGCAGTAGCATCACCAATACCTCTACTTTGGCTTTAGGAGTTCCGTTTGCTGCTGCAGTGTTTATTTTCTAGCTTGGATGAAAATACTTTCTCTGGTTTCCTGGACAAGTGATAGGAGTCTGTACAGCAGCTTTTGTAACAAGTTCACATCATATAGTATTATATAGTTTAACATAAAAATGTACAAAGTTTAAACTTTAGAATTCCTGCACTGCTATTCACCTGAAGGCTCTTTATGTCCTGTAGGCTTTGTGGTATAATCATGCCATACATGTGTGCAAGTCATGGTACAATTTTATAACAAGCAGTAACACTGCAGGCTACCTCCCCGACAGAAAACCACGTTGTTGCACTACACTACCAATGAAAACAGGTCTGTAACTTTTACTGTGTGGGCTCTCATAACACACCCAGGGCCACTGTGTCAGTGTACCACTTGGTAGTGCATTTAGTAGTGCAACTAAAATCCATCATGTTTCCTCCGTTACCCTCTCCCAAAAGGATGAAAGATGAAGTGTTCTGGGGGAATGTTTTACACACACACACACACACACGTGAACTGGCACATGTTCCTACTGCAGAAATGCACCAGGTGATTCCAGCAGAAAGCACAAGGTCTGGGATGGTCCTGAGCTCCCGAGTGACAGCTGGCAGAGCCTCAAGGCAGCTCAGCAGGACCTGGAGCTGGCGCACTAGATCCAGACCCAGCTCCAGAGGGACAGGACTTTGGACAAGAGTGCAGCTGCTAACAGGTCTCCTCCCTCTATCAGCAAACCGCCCCCCACAGTTTGCTCCTGCAGCTGCTGCGATTGGAGGTGAGCTAGTGCAAGGCTGCAGAAGCTGTTACGCCGAAGCCGGGTGACCTTCCAGTCCTGGTGTCCTTTCGGCTGAGGCATTTCTTGGGGTGTGCAGCATGCAGATGTTCTGGCAGCTGGGACAGAGCCTTAGTGAAATGTCTGTAGGGCTTCATGTTGTGGTTTCGGGGGGAGCAAGTCCAGGCTGCAGCAGGTGTGTAGATCTAAGCATATCTTCAGGCTTTGCAAGCTGAGATATTGCAGCTGCCAGGGGAGAGACTTGAGCTCATACGCACTCAGCGTGGAAGCAAGGAGGCAGGCAGCAGGGCTCCTGCCTGCACATAGCACAGCACCCATTCCCCTGCCCCCTCCCAGCGCCTGCCAAATGGTGGGCTCTGGGTGTGCTGCTGGCTGCAGGAATTCCTCAGACTCTTTACTCCTGTTGGCTATTTTTGTAACCACTGACTGTAAATACTAATTGCTGTGGAGGAACTGAGAAATCTAGGTGGCACTTGTAAGAGAAACAAATCAAAGTAAATTAGGACGCAGGGGTGTGCATAGCCTCTCCAGCTAAGTGCAGTTCCTTTTGCAGCCAAACAGCATTTGTAGAGCAGACTGCTATGGCATTGGGTAACAGCAGCAGACAGAACTCTGAGCTTATGTCTGCAAGCTGAGAGATCAGAGAAAATCAGCTTGTTTACCTGCTTGTGAAGCAGACTGGCTCTTTGCAACTATTTCCTGGGTTTTGATCTTGCTCTCTGCCAATTTTATGATAGTTTTGGACACACGATGTATGGTTTTGCATCTTTGGTTTGGCAGATTCAAGGCTGAAGTCATCCCAAATAAGCAGCCCAGAGGTTTACTGCATTAACTATGGCAGCGCTCAGTGTCCTGGCTGGGAACTTTGCTATGATAAACCAGAATGCATAAATATGAACTCATTTGCCAGGTGTTGCTTAAGTTCAGGGAACGCCATACTCTACGGATGGTGCCCATGGCTTGTGGGCATCTACTACTGTATTTAAGGCCTACAATCTAATACCAAATGTGCCCCAATTCTGCAGCACCAGGTCCATCAGCAGGGCTGCAGTAGTTGCCCTCACGCCTCCAGCTGACTTTCTCTCTCCAAGCAAATGCATTGCTGTAAACCACCAGTGGGGTTTTGCATTTCACTTCCCGTCTGCTTTGGATTGTGTAACTAAGCCCCCAGATTCCCCATCTCTAACAAAGATGTTTTACAACACTGCAGACCAAATCCAAACCACGGACATGCCATGCAACAAAGAAAACAAACGGCACAGTCAGGCCCCCGTCCCAGCTGAGGCCTGGGGTGCTGGAATCAAAAGCACTCTTTCCTCTGCTTTACTAAAATGTCAAATAAAAAGGAAAACATGGTGAAGTGGTCATGCACCTCTGTAATACCTGAGTACTTTGTAACCTAGGCTGAACCCTTCTTTCCTGATTTGTTTGCAGATCCTTAGCAGACAGCAGTAACATTGGCATCCGCAGCACTTGGCTTTGCTGAGTCTCAGCACCAAAAAAACCCAGCATCCTTCATCAGCATCTCCCTAGTCCCTCTGCCAGGCCCTCAATTTAGACATGATTCAACAATGACACAGGAAGGCAATCTCTAAATAAAGTGTTTTGGTCACCTTGCATGTCTAGCGACTGGGAACATGAGCCCTCCCAGTGCCCACCAAAATTTCATACCAGGGAAAATAAAGGCCACTACCAGAAACTTTAATAGGGCACAAAAAGGTGCTGTCTGCAGGCATATGATGCTATGGCTGTAAAATAGCACCTGATGTTGCAAACCTTCAAACAATAAAAATAAGTGAACACATGACGTTCAAACCCACAAAACAGCATCAGCCAAGGGCCCAAACTGTTCTGAGCCTTACAGGCACACTTTACTCTTCCTAACTATGTCCCACAAGGGGTGCAGAGGGAAGGATTTTCCTTTTAACTGCTCCAAACTCTTCTTATAAGGAAACATTTTCCAAATGAGTCATACTGCAGAGACTCGTAAACACAGCACTATTGAGCTGGCTTCTTCCTATGGCATTTTTCCATATTTACACATGTAAGGAATGTGAGGGTGCTTCAGAGACAAGATGTGTGGACTTCAAAACATTTAAATGCCAGCACTTTGGTATTTCATCTTCAGCTGCAAGGTTTGTCTGATGAATGTCAAACCCATCACAGCACATCAAGAAAGCAAAGAGAAAGGCTGCAGTGGAGCCATCAGCACCAAACCCAAGACATTGATTGATCTTGCATAATTGCATAGGAGACGTTGATGAAACCATTTAACTCTTGATACAGGAATCCAGAGTTTTTCATTTTACAGGCGGTTCTTCCAAGTGCCAACCCCAGATTAATGAACGTTTATCTGTTACTCAAAGAAATCCATTAAAAAGGAGTAAACAAATCAATAATCCCATGTCAAGCAAATGCACTTTGCTTCCTAAGCATGCGCCAAAAGCTGGACAAATGGCTCAGGATTCTTGCCCATAGTGAGCTCCCCAGGGACAGAATTCCCTCAGGAAAGCTCAGCTCCATGGCAAAACAAAGCATGGGGAGAGGCTGGGGGCTCATAGAAAGCTTGCTTCAGCATTTCCTTGCCCTGGGTGTGTGCTTTTATAACAAAGTGGACACCATCTACCTGGTAAGATTTCAAGAAAGAACTGTTTAAACATAAGCATCACACAGATAAGATTTTCACCTGATCGTAAGGCTGCATTTATAGAGTCGCTGCATAACTAGGAAAAAATGAATCCAAGGAATAGAGTATGCTTTAGGAAATCAACCTTTGGTTTACGTGGGGCTGAGGTATTATCCTCCTCTTACAGATGCTCACTCACTGAGACAGCCTAATTCAGTAGTTTGGTAAAGCCTAGCTTTAGGCAGTTGAAATTATTTGTCTTCTTTCCCACATGACTAAATTCCTTCCTGGATCAGAGACCAGAAGGCCTGGTTTCTTGTCTCACTCTGTTCATTACTCCACCCTCTCCAGAGGTAATCAGTCCTTGCCATGGGTTTATTGCCATCTTTATGGGTTACAAATCAAACTTCCCTTTGAAGTTAAGGTTGAAATGGAGCAACATTCAGGGAAAGTGTGAAGCCTATAGCCTTGCCTCTCCTGAGTTTACCAGGGACTGGAGAGATTAAGAGACAGTGAGCTGATCTCAGTCTCTAGGCTTGCTTTTGGGCTTCTCTCTCCTCCACTAGAGCCGAGATGCTATGATTCTTAACCTCAAAGATGAGCTACAAGAGATAAAAGCCAAAGTGAGCATGGAGAGCTCCTATGTGAAGAAAAGCACTGACCTCCAGGTCCACGAAACCCAGAAGAGGTGTAACAATGCAGAGGATATCCTGGACAAGGAAATTCAGGTAAGCCCTTCCCCATGACCCCTACTGGAAGGCATATCCAGCTAGTAAGGAAAGAGTCCTCGCTCCCCAGATGCCCTTTGTGTTCTCCATCACAGTCACCAAGACAACTATTTGAACTGGATCAGAAAACTCATCCAGGTTAGAAATCTTTCACTCTTCCACTGCTTCTCTGTATGGTCCTGCAAACAGCAACAGCATGGATGGCATGGCTGCAGGAGACAGTGGCTGGAGGCAGGGACTGCTTAAAGTAATGTGTGGCTAAATAGGGAATTGCTGGGTATGCTCAAGTGGAAGAGGAGAGTTTACAGGTCATGGAAGGAGGGGCTGGCCACTTGGGAGGAATATAAGGCTGCTGCTAGGGGATGTAGGAAGGCAGCTAGGAGGACTAAGGCTTCCTTAGAATTAAACCTGGCAAGAAGGGTCAAGGACAGCAAAAAGAGCTTTTTCAAGTACATGGCAGACAAAACTAACACCAGAGGCAATGTAGGCCCACTGATGAACGGGATGGGTGCCCTGGTGACAGAAGATGCAGAGATGGCAGAGTTACTGAATGCCTTCTTTGTCTCTGTCTACTCTGCTGCAGGCAGTCCTGAAGAGCCCTGTACCCCTGAGACCTTAGATGAAGTCAGGTCAACGGAGCGACTTGCCTTAGTCGATGAGGAATGGGTTAGAGATCAGTTGAGCAATCTGGACGTCCATAAATCCATGGGTCCAGATGGGATGCACCCGCGGGTGCTGAGGGAACTGGCGGAAGTCATTGCTAGACCACTCGCCATCATCTTTACCAAGTCCTGGGAAACGGGAGAGGTGCCTGAGGACTGGAGGAAAGCAAATGTCACTCCAGTCTTCAAAAAGGGCAAGAAGGAGGACCCGGGTAACTATAGACCGGTCAGCCTCACCTCCATCCCTGGGAAAGTGATGGAACACCTTGTCCTTGGTGCCATCTTAAAGCATATCAAGGATAAGAGGGTTATGAGGGGCAGTCAAAATGGCTTCACCAGGGGGAAATCATGTTTGACCAATCTCTTAGCCTTTTATGAGGAAATAACACGGTGGATGGATGATGGCAGACCGGTGGATGTGGTCTACCTTGACTTCAGCAAAGCATTTGACACAGTCTCCCACAGCATCCTCACGGCTAAATTGAGGAAGTGTGGACTGGATGATCAGGTAGTGAGGTGGACTGCGAACTGGCTGAAGGAGAGAAGCCAGAGAGTTGTAGTCTATGGGGCTGAGTCTAGTTGGAGGCCTGTAACTAGTGGAGTGCCTCAAGGGTCAGTACTGGGACCGGTATTATTTAATATATTCATCAACGATTTAGATGAGGGAATTGAGTGTACTATCAGCAAGTTGGCTGATGAACTAAGCTGGGAGGAGTGGCTGACACGCCAGAAGGCTGTGCTGCCATCCAGCGAGACCTGGACAGGCTGGAGAGTTGGGCAGGGAATAACGGGATGAAATATAACAAGGGAAAGTGTAGAGTCCTGCATCTGGGCAGGAACAACCCCAGGTTCCAGTATAGGTTGGGGAACGACCTGCTAGAGAGCAGTGTAGGGGAGAGGGACCTGGGGGTCCTAGTGGACGACAGGATGACCATGAGCCAACACTGTGCCCTTGTGGCCAAGAAGGCCAATGGCATCCTGGGATGTATTAGAAGGGCGGTGGTTAGTAGGTCGAGAGAGGTCCTTCTTCCCCTCTACTCTGCCCTGGTGAGACCCCATCTGGAATATTGTGTCCAGTTCTGGGCCCCTCAGTTCAAGAAGGACAGGGAGCTGCTGGAGAGAGTCCAGCGCAGGGCAACCAAGATGATTAAGGGAGTGGAGCATCTCCCTTATGAGGAAAGACTGAGGGAGCTGGGTCTCTATAGTTTGGAGAAGAGGAGACTGAGGGGTGACCTTATTAGTGTCTATAAATATATAAAGGGGGAATGTCACGAGGATGGAGCCAGGCTCTACTCAGTGGCAAACAATGATAGGACAAGGGGTAATGGGTACAAACTGGAACACAAGAGGTTCCACTTAAACTTGAGAAGAAACTTCTTCTCAGTGAGGGTGACGGAACACTGAACAGGCTGCCCAGGGAGGTTGTGGAGTCTCCTTCCCTGGAGACATTCAAAGCCCGCCTGGACACATTCCTGTGTAACGTTATCTAGGTGTTCCTGCTCTGGCAGGGGGATTGGACTAGATGATCTTTTGAGGTCCCTTCCAATCTCCAGCATACTGTGATACTGTGTAATGACACTATCAGAAAAACAGACCCATAACTACATCCAAAGGGTGTCATTACAAGGCTGTTTAGCAACATAAGCAGCCTGAACTCTCAGCACTGGCCGCAGCACATGGTGCTGATACAGCTGTTCATGTGGCCCTAAGGTAAATTGGGCTAGAAAATCGTTCTGGTTTTGCAAGCTTCCCTTTCCTCCCTTTTCCCCCCAAAAAAAGTCTGATCTAGTTGTCCCTTCTTTATGGATGGCCCAAGGTCAAGGACTGCCTCGGTTAATTTTGTCACTGGGAAGAAATGGCTTTGACTACACAAGTTGCTCCTGCACTCTTGCTCACAGCTCAGCTTTCAGCAGCATGTGTGTGCACACGCATATGCACTGACGTTGTCTCTTGTTTTCTGTCTGTGCTGATCACAGAAGCTGAAGAGCAAAACTGATGAGGAGATTCGAGTCCACATGGAGATTGAAGATTTCCTCAGGCAAAACCATAAGGTACTTGTGACTGTCTGCTAGTGCTCAAAGTAGCAACTGATAAACATTGTATCCTCAATTAGTGCCTAAACAAAGCCAGTTATTGCTCTATCAAATTTACCAGATTCTTCATTGCTGCTGTCTGAAGGACTGTTTATCCTCAAGTCATAATTAACCCAGCTCACCCAGACTTGGGATTTGATGCATCTCCTTAAAATTAGAGTTCGTGTAATGATTGGCATTGTTTGTTCAGGTGTTACAGGACTGTTCCTCCCTCAGAGAGTTGTGTTCAGGTAATCGGAATTTTATTTAGACCTCCGTTGGCAGTAGCTGGGGCTCCCAGTGCTCCAGTGAAGGGTGCTACTGCGCACAGTGAGGGTGACTCTTTCACTGACCCAAGCGTTGCACACACGAGGCACCAGGGAGGAAATGACACAAATTGCCAGCTCAGTTTTGCCTTACCTTAATCCGAGGAAGTATCAGGGTTGGCTAATTGCTAATTCACAATTACTGTACCCGTTTTCAGCAGCAAACAACCATGAATGTTCTTGTGCTGTTGATGCAGAAGTTCAGGGCTCTCCTATTATCAACAGTGTGTCCAACACTGGAAAGCATCTCAAACAACACGGCTGGAAGAAAACCTGTACTACTGCAGGGTGCCTAACAACTCTGCTAGTACAAAACCTATTAGAAGATATTAAATTTGAAAAAAATGAATTGAGTGCAAAAAGTGTGCTGTAGTGTGTAAGCAATTGGTGTCCTCTGTATCCCAGAGCCTTAGGCTGATCAGTGCTTCATAGTGAGGGGGCTTTCCAAGTACAAGCTGCAGCCTATTTGACCTCTACCATACGGCGAAGTACAAGCCTCTCTGTACTCAGACAGCAGCTGGTGGCTTTATAGGGGCCCACAGAGAAGAGAATGACCATGGCCTCCATCTCCCTTGTGTGTCCAGCTGTGATGCCATAATGAGATTGATGCTTTCCCTCAGATTATTTTTCCATGCAAGCCATCATGGTTGTTGCCATGGAGAAGTTGTTCTTGAATGGAAGGAAGTCATCTGGGTGACTGTTTCAGAAACACCTGCCCTTCTATTCACAAGTGAGACAAAGCCAAGTTCACAACCTGAAATAGTGTGAAGTGCACCTCTGGGACCTTATTCCTGGTGTGCTGAGCTTAATACAGAAAGTGGGTAGGGAGTCAGGCAGAGAATAAAAGCTTTCTCACTGATAAATTCTGTTTCTTAACCCCCTCCCTCCCTCTATGTACACACAAAGAATGGCTTCTAATCGTCACTTACTTCACCGGGACTGACTGTGTACAAAATGAACCGGCAGTGCTGCTCCATTCTTCATGCACCCCTGAAAGCCCAACCTAGCCTCTCTTCATCTCCAGTCCAGTGCTGCACCTTCCATGGTGAACTCCCAGTGAGGGACCTGCAGGCCACCAGTAATTTATCACTAGTCCTAGGGCGTTGGCTGTTTCAAGATGAGAAGAAAACACCGAGCATGTGAAATTTAGGGGACTCTTACCACCATTCTGACAGCAGGCCATATAATAGGAGCGAACCTTTCCCCTGTACACTCTTTTTACCGTGCTGAGCCCCACTCTATCCCCCTGCAGAAGGTGGAAGAGAAGCTGGAATTCTGGGTTGACAAATACGAAAACGACACAGATGCTAAAGACAAAGAACTGGATGCCCTAAAAGCATTAAAGGCAAACAACTTGGAAATACTGCAGGGACTTGCCAAGGAGGTAAGACATCAGCAGCATCTCTGCACAGCCATGCAAAACTGCATCCTGGCTTTTTCTTACCTGCATTCAGGTAAGGAACCAGGACCCCGGAAAGTAAAAATCAATAATCTTGAGGCGTATTGTGAGATGGTTCTAGGAAGGCAGGGACCGAGCAGTCATCTTCTGTTTGCACCTGTGACACTGAAGGATGATGATGTTTCCCCTACAGCAGTTGCCAAATATCAGCAAATAATCAGAGCTATTGACAACCTTCGAGAGGGGCAAAGATGCTATCCCATCCCATCAGTATGCCTCACCTTCATTTGCTGCCTTATTCTGAACATATCTGCTCCTTCTAGCCACACTGGGGTAAGACAGGCTGAGACTGGAAGAGGCAGTTCATCCCTCCCTGCAGATGCACATTTACAGCTGCACAGTGCTCTAAAGGACTGACCTGGTTAAAACTATTCCTGCTCCACACTAGTTTTTTGGTTAACTGCCATGCTCTGAACAGAGCTATGCAGGCACAGTAGAGCAGGCAGCTCAGGGTGGAGAGAAGTGGCTAGAAAAAGGGGTTTTCTGAAGCCAGAAGGAATTAATTTGTAATCATTCCTTACTGTCACTGGGTCTGAGATGATGGAACTGAGTTAAATGTTTCCCTGTTTGTGGGCTCATATTTTTTACTCTGTACACTGTCATCTCAGTGTCCCAAGTGTTTGTACATCATCTGCTTCCTACCTGGGGGAGCACAGGCCATTCCTACCACCATCTGTTGCCTGAGACACCATCAGACAGCCATTTTACAGTGCAGGATCAGAGGGTTAATTATACCCAGGCCATGAGAGGCTTCACTTTGGCGGCAGCTCTCAGTGCCTGTGGACTGATGGCAGTAATGAGCAACATTTGCCATCTGGATTCAGGAAAGATCAAATAAAGGAGATGGGGGAGGAAGGCTCACACTTACACATTGCCTTTGGGCTGGCGTGGAGCTCCCTGGTGCACAGGGTAGAGATCCGCGCTGTGGCCCATTAGCCAGAGGAGAAGAATCCTTGCACCAGGGTCTGGATGAGCCCTGCTCTGGCAGGCTGATGGGCAGGGTGAGGCTTGAAGGACAGCCCTGCACTTTAGGGAAAGTGGTTTTCATGCTGCTGTTGCCACCCTTGTGCTGTCTTGCAGTGCCAGACATTTGAGAAAACCATCATCACTGACCGGGCAGAAAAGGATGCTAAAAGAAAACAAATAGAGCAGGAGGCCTTGGAGCTGAAGAGCACCCTGAAGGTAAAGGGGAGTAAAGCTGAGGCAGTGCTGCTCCATCAGCAGATGGGAGTTAGTAATTTGTGTCATTTGTTTTGGCAGAAAATGGCCCAAGAAAGTTGGCTGGTGTGGGGCAGCACAAGCAAAGGACAGACAAAGCCTGTCCCTTTCTGCTGGGGCAGACACAAAGCCAGCAGTCAGCTGCAGGTTTGAGAAAGGAGCAAAAGGGGAGAAGCCGGTCCCCTCAAATGATGTGGGGCTGTGCCTATCACACCAGCCCCACTGCATGGGTGATAGAGGGAGGGTCATGGAGCTGTCCCATGCTCATCCCCTTGCCACCAGCAACAGATGCCCTTGGCCCAGATGTGGATTCCTTCAGCATGACCAGCACAGGCCCAACTGCTGCTATGCAGGCCAGAGGTTCCCTCTTGCAGCTGGGGAGCACAAGAGAGACTCTGCCCATTGAGTTGTACCAGGTACTCCAACAAGTGGCTTCTCCTAAGACATCTCTCTCTCTCTTCCAGCTGCAGTCCTGGTGGAGAGGTACAATGGTCCGCAAGAACCTTGGCCCCTACCAGGGCCTCAAGAAGAAGATGGAGAAAAAGAAATCAGACCACAAAGAAAAAGCGAAAAAGGGAAAAGCTGGAGCAAAGAAAAAAAAGTGATAAGAAAGTGGCCACAGAAATGCTCCAGGGCTGTTGCTGGGCATGGCACTGCTGTCAATCTGTCTGACACAATGAAATAAATCAAGTTCTCAAGCTATTCTGGAGAACACAGTCATGTCAGACACAGTTAAGGTAAAGCTACAGTAACAGTTACGATCTTGAAGCTGCCCTTGCACAGCAGAGACATTTTCTCCAGCAGAAAGGGGATTTGCATCAGAGCAGTGAGAAACACTGTCCCCCAAAGTGCTGTATGGAAACAAAGACAGCTAGCAGGAGGTAACCCTGTTAACAGCCCAGCATCTCGCCTGCATGGGATGCTCTGCACTGAGAACGTCCTCTGCAGACCCCAGAGCTCTGGCCGTGGCTGAGGCACTGGTGTTTGCTGCGGCTCCAAGTGAGGCAGGGAGGCCAAGTCACCCACACCTGGGCTCAAGCAGCTCGGCTGTCAGTGCCAGCATCAGGTCAGCAGGGGAAAAACTGCTGACAGCTTGCAGTATAAACACAAGGGCAGTCAAAGCACGCAGGTTTCCATTCCCCCAGTCCTGCAAAATGTCAGCGCACAGCATAGCTCCAAATGTCATCCCACCGGGGGAAGGCACATCGAAAAAAGACAGCCGGATGCACTGCCTGCAGGAGCTGCCCTGACCTCATCGGTGCACAGCAAGATGAGGCAGCAGAAAGAGAGTGAAGCTGCTGGACAGCAGTGCACTGCTTTTCTAACCAAGAGGGGAGCCCCTTCTCCTGACACGATTGTCAGTCACATACCGGTCTGTGCACAAAGCAAAATTAGCCCTGTGGCTGAGCTGGCTGGTGTCTGACACTCCCTCACAGGAGAGCTCAAACCACACAAAACCTGCTGTGCTTAGTGACCAGCTGATGCTGGCCCCATCCAAACATCCTCATGTCCAAGTTGAACTCTGCCAAAAGATCTAAAGGTGGAGATGACTGAAATCATAAGCAGAGAGCCTTTGGCTCATGGCTCTGTATGAACAGCAGAGAAGGGGCTGGTGCCCAAGTATCAGGCAGAAGGGATCATCAAGGGAGCACAGAAGTTTCAGATACAGGTTCCCTTCCCAACACTGGTACCAAAGCCATTTTGCACACTTTCCATGGTCTCCATGCAGTGTTAAGAGCAGGTATCATGAGCCAGGACTGTGCTTGCACCCATATCGACAGTACATATCCACACTCCTCACTGTAGGAAGTGCCTCAGAGCAACTGTGAGACTTAGGTTCCAAATCTTAACTCTCCTTTCTCATGCACTGCTGACTTATGTTTTCCATATGTGGTGGGTGTTAACAGGTGACCTGTTCGGGTGGAAGGAATTAAGTCTGATAATAAACTCTTCAGAGGGCTTGAACAAAGGAAAAAGGATAAGTGGAGGGGTGGTAGACTTTATATCAAACTCTAGGCACGCACTAGTAATACAACCAAACAACTGAAATCTGAAACGTGGCATTTGCTGGGATCTGACTGCTTTTCAGCAGAAAGCAAATCAGAATTCTGGTTGCAAAGAAAAAACCAGCAGAACAGGCTCTGTCATTCCACTAAGGTGGGGGGTGCTGAAAGCTCAAGTCCAACACAAGTGTCCCAGCCACTGGTTGTAGTGCAATGGGTGTGAAGGTGTTGAACTTAAACTCGCACCTCCCAGGGAAGGACAGCATGCTCCTCCCTGGGGACTGTGGCCTGGCTGCCAACCATCCTCCTCCTCCCGCCAGCAGCCCATCCCAGAGGTGCTGCTCCCCTTACCAGCCTTACCTTGCTTAGCAAAAACCGCAGCGGCGCTCCGTTCCTTGGCTGTGCAGCGGGCAAGTAAACTGGCTGAGTGTGTGTCTGGTGGTGGGAGGGGAGAACAGTGTCCCAAAACCTGGCAGTGTTGAGGAACTCTGTCAGGGTTGGCACTGTGTGTTTTCTCCAGCTATGGAAAGAGGGGATCAAAGCACACATCCATATTTCTTGTAGGGAAAACCAGAAATCACAAGCCCTTTGGAAGAAGTGGGTTCCTGGGAGGTAAATGGGGAAGAAAGGCTGGAGATGGGGAAGCTGGTTAGGAGGTGGCTTTGCGAAGAATGGGAAGGATGAACACCTGGAGAGAAATGGGCAGCCCTCACGAAGGCAGCAGCTTGGTGAGCAGTGAACAGGGGCACGCAGTGGGAAGTTTGTGGCTCTCTGGCAATTTCTAGGCCTTTACTTATTTATTTTTCTAAATAATAAAAACTAGCTATGAGGAGGGAAGAAAAGAGGAGCAGGCATTTTGGTTAGTAAAAACAAACCCTTCAAATGCTGCAGGGCATGAAGCTGGGTGCAAGTTTTACAGATTAGACCCGAGGCAGGATAAAACCATGCAAGCAACAAGAGCCACAAGGAGCAGCAGCACCAGCAAAGTCCCCAAACCCAGAGTGTACATTCTGCTTTGAGGAAAAACCAGGGCGTGGAGAGAGGGGAGCACAGGATTCTGAACAGTATCACTGCTTCTCTGTGTCTGTGGAAGGTAAAATATCCCCAAGAAAAAGCTTCTGATGTGGCTGCAGAACATGTGTAAAGACAGTGGGGTTGTTCTGTCCTAGTTAACTACGAAAATGAGAGGAACAAAGAAGTCCACTAACTGGCACCTGCAAGGATGAGGAAGGGGAATAAACACCCGATACAGAGGATGTGACATTCATGGATGGAACAGAAAAACAGCAGGGAGAAATAACGTAACTTATGTAAGTTTGAAAACTTTATTTCAAATTACCCATGGTTTCCTTTTATATTACAGGTGTGCTAGAAGTTCACACTACTGGCAGAATACAGGCAATGTAAAATGTACAATACTCAGACACATTTATGTGTAACAGACTTAGAAATTATGGAATGTATTTACAGACATACAGCATGGGATGGAGCTTTAAAATCCTTTACTCTATTAATTACACGTTTACACTGTTTTCAGAAATAACAAAATTAGATCACTTTGTAAAACATCACAATATCTATACAAAAGCATTTTTTAATGTCCAAATTCACCTTAGAAGTCCTCTGTTCCTAAAACATTTTTTCAAATAACTATTTATAGGCATAAAAGGATAAAAATACCATTTGCCGTTGTGTCACAACCAAGAACAAGAGGTGTCCTTGGCGTTGTAAGAAGCTGTCTCAGATTCATTTTAAGCAGGCTGCTGTGCTGGGGCCATTACAAACACCTCCCCTTCAGCAGGGGAGACCTAAACCCTGGGGGGTTTTGCTGCCAGGGCTCCCGTGTGCCTGCACCGCTCCACCTCAAGCATGTAACCCTGCTGAGCATCAAACGCTGCCCAGCACTTGACATGGCTCAAGGAAGGACAAGTGGCACAGGGGAACCAGTGTGTAAACACCGGCAAGCATGACACACTCAGGTGGATTACTCCTGAACACAAATGCCCCAGAGAAAGACAATCGCCTCTTTGCTTTGTCACACGAAACAGGATTTTATGCACGTTCTCTTTAAAATATTCTTTTCAAGGGATATGACAAAAATTGCACAGAAACACACCAAAAAATCAGCACCCATTTTGCAAACAAGAACTGAAGTTGGGTTTGGTATAATACATTAAATTAACTGTACGATGAAATTTCAGGTTTGGATTTTGTTCCTAAACATCTGGTCAAGATTTAGTCTTTGCCAGGATGAACACACAGGATTGCTACTGCCAAACTGATATATCACATACACTGAAACTGCCAGAGGGAACCAGGGTTTAGCACAGAGCGAGTGATGGTGGAGGTAGCCCCTGCCCAGCCAGGCCACTGCTGCTCCTTACCCAAGCTCTGCTGCCGCACACACGCTGCTTGGACAGAAGAGGAGCTGCCTTCACCAGGCACAAGGGGAAACGGCCTTTTCTTGCTGTCCAGACTCAACCCCCCCACCCCGTTAACTCCTAAAAACTAGTATTAATGAAACGCCAAACTTCCACCAACCTGAACACTGTTAGGTTTCACCTCCCCTAAGTGCTGGAAGCTGGACCGGAGCAAAGAGCACACCCACCATTCCATGAAGGGAAGGGTTTTCTTAAAACAGGAGTGTTTAACTAGCCCACAAAGGGTGTGCTAATAAAAGCGACTCAGCCCTGTAACAACACAAGTGACCTGATGATGGAAACTGATGAAGTCAGTACCCTCCTCTTTTAAATTCTGCGCAGCGACAAACACACAGAGAACGTTTGTGGTCCGTACTGTTTGCTTGTGAGTGGCAGAACCTTCCACCCAACAAACCACAGCAGAGACTTCAGACACTTTGACGTAATCATGTGAGAATTACCAGCACTCCTTGCAAGCGACATGAAGTGAAATACAAGATCTAACTGAGGAGGAAAGTGTCTGTGTGGGCTGCTCTCTTCCTACACATGGCATTTTCATTTCCTGCCAGGCTCAGGGCAGTGCACAGACCCAGTGTGAAAAGGTTTCTCTCCAGCTGCGCAGTTTGAAATACCCTTCAGGTGTTCTTCTCCACTCACAATGTGATCAGCCATCTACAGATGCCAGTAAGGAGCAACTGGAATAATTATGTGAAATAAGGGATTCAACACTCACCACAATGGACCTTGAAAGAAATACATGAAGCAAAATGGAGTGGAAACAAAACTGCAAATCAAAAGGGGGAAAATTCAGCTAAGCCCAGTCCTTAGCAGTGCTCCCATGGGAGGTTTACTTCCACAAGAATGCCTGTTAGCCAGCCTGCTCCCATTTCTTCTGTTATTATCCCTATGAAATCCTTCTGGTGTATTCTGCTTCAAATATATTCCCAGATGGAATACCTCCAGCGCCTGAGGTTGGTTTCAGACCCCATGCACCATGTATTTATTAGTAGCGTAACATTCTGGGATGCTTTAAATGGGCCAAAGCCAACCAAAGGAAGTGCACGGGAGAGAACTAGATTTTGCAAGGTCTTTTTTGGGGGTGGGGGGGAGAAAATACTGTAGGTGATGTGGTTGTGAGCTTGGCCTCGGCACTAGGACCAGAGCACATGGAGCTAGTCTTTATTTTGCCAGGATCATCTGTCCAGAAAAATGTGAAACCTGTTGGGTACCTCTCCCATTCCTGTATATTGAATTTCCATTTTCATATTAAGGAAAAAGGAAAGAAGTAATGGTAGCTCTGTAAAACCAGTGCGGCTCTCTACATAAACTCTCACCGATAAAAGGCTTATTTAAAGCCCTGTTGAACCCCCAAAGAGAAGCTACCTTTTGTAACAGACACTGTTTTGACAATACGCAGCCCACTGTGGAAATTCAGTAACTGTGTTCTTAAAATGGTGAATTTCTCAGTGGCTGGGACACTCACCAGTGCTGGCATGGCTGCAGGGGATGCTCCCGCCCCTAATAAACCATTTGATAAAGGGTTGCCAAGGATTATTAACACAGCAGGCTGTGATTCTTTGCACTGCAGTGAAAACAGAGACGTGGCTCCTGATGACATCTAGTCACCGTTCAACAAAACCACCGAGTAACCAAACGCATCCCTACTTGACCAGAGGGGCAGGTGAGGAAACAGATGTGATCTCTCTCCACTGGTGTTGGGAAAATCGTCAGATAAAGACATGTTAAAAGCCCAAACAGAAAGTGAACCCAGCAAGAATGCTGATGTGATTAACACAATTTGAACAGTTCTGATTTAGTATCTTTGACAACGGCGCTTTCCTGCAGAGAAAACACGCAGTATTTCTCAACCCTTGAGAAAAAAAAATTCATCAGTTTTTTTTTTGTCTTCAAATTTTAAGTGATGAGGACATGCCAACGCAAGTTACAGCAGCAGGAGGTTCGACCCTGTCATCAAACACTGCAGGTAAGATTGTGTGTTGCAATTTTTTAGTATATATAATAGAAATAGCTGTTCTTTGGAAGCAAAGAAATTCCCCTTCTTTGAACCCTGTGAGGAAGGAAAGAAATTTCCCCATGTGCCCACTGCAGCAACATCCTTTTTTAACAATGAATTCCCCTAGGAATCTCATTCCAAGCTACACCCATGTCAGCAAGGAATTCCCTACCCTCCTCCCAATGAACTCTGTTTTCTTTAAATAAGGGGCAAAATACTGATAATAAAAATGTTATTGGAAACTGTTGTGATCTCCAAAAAAAATGGAGAAATGAAGTAAAACATTCCTGTCAGGAATCACGGAAACTCGTTTCCTTAGAACAGAGCTCTGTGTGTTTGGATGCACTGCATGGGCAGTAAAGTCTTCACGTCCTTCTGCTTAGCCAAGGTAACCCCAAAGGTCCTGGAGGTCTTTACACAGCAGACAAGTGGTGAAGTTGCTGCTGCTTTGGGGGTGCCAGCTCCAGGAGCGCCTGGACAGTCACAGCTACCTGTGTCAAACCCTTCTCTTCTAAAATATGTAGAGGCAAACATAATTGCTCCTGAATGGGGAACAAAACAAAGACAAAAACAAAATGGATGAAAAACACTCAACTGAAAAGAAAAAAAAAAAAAAAATCAAGCAAAAGGTGACTGAAATATGAAATGTTATGGATAGCCAGCACACACACACACAGGTACGACATGAAACTCCTGCTTGTGGCTAAAGAACCACGAACTCGACTCTCAACGAAGGTGGCCTCGGGCTAATCCTTGTCTTCATTTATCAGAAAACTGTACAAATGAGAACCTGAAGAGGACTGTGGGAGGTGCGGGGAACAGCAGATTGCTCTGTCTCTGCCCACACTGAAACGGCAGCAGCTTATGAAACCAAAAGATGAACTTCTCCCAAAAGAAGGGAGACAGCTTTCCCTCAGTGTGATGAACCCACCACCACATGGAGCAGGAAAGGAACCATGGCTTCCTTTCCAGAGCAACACTGCCTTTTTGAGGAAGTCCTCCTGTTTAGCTATCAAACGTGAGGAGAGACATGCTTTAAAGCAGAGAATGAGCCACTACCACTTATCAACCTCCCAGAAGTACACCCGCCTAGCAGGTTACCTCCAAAGTCATCCTGAGGAATAAGAGTAATACGCAAAATGCAAGAGAGGTTTAAAAGTGTTTATTAATAATTGTGCTGTTCTCAGCCTAAGACGTATTTAAAGTCTCATCCTACATCAGTCCTTGGCACATCCTGGCCATCCTCACTCCGCAACAGTCAGGATACATGTCCTGTATTTGTAGAAAATAACCAAAGTGTGTCCTTCCTACAGAACTACATTTCACGTGTTATTTCCACAGCAACCTGCCTTCCTCCACTTTTTGACCCTTTACTGATTTAGGATGTTAAAGAAATCCTTCAGCATAAACAGCAGCAGCCAGCACTCCTCCCGCAAAGCTCAGGGTGGAGAGAGAACAAACAAAACCAGGCTGAAATTCTCACAGTAAACCATATGACCAGGCTGAAATACATTTTTCTTCCAGCAAATCTGTGCTGTTTTGAAAAGAGTGTGCTTTTCGTGAAAATAACCTGTAAACTTGAGCAAACATGCCTTTTTTCTTCTATATGCAAGCAGATAAGAGGATAAGCTTTGGAATGAATCCATATCACAGTCAGTCGTGACAAGCAACATTTGTTGGAAGGCACTGTTAGTGTAAAAAAAACCCTTGCAGCTTTTATCACAGTGTTCATTAGAAAAAGTTAAAGGACATAGGAACTGAGTTCATTTTAGTTTATACCAGTAAGCAGTGCAAAAATAGCTCATTTAAAAATAAAACAATTTCCCCCTGTCAGAATTCCCCTCTTTGCTCAGAAATGCTTTGCTTGGACAGAACACTTTGTGTGATTTGGAAAGAGGGCACAGACTCCTCTAGTTGCACTAGTGCACTTTGTTAAGCACTCGCTCTGTGTTACAAGGGCTTGCGAGATCCATGTACACATAACACATTTTTACTGGTAGCAACTACAAGTGCAACTGAACTCCTGTGTATCTTAAACTGTGCTTCAGAGCTGTTGCCAGGTTAACACCGGAATGCTAACACCACTTACACTGGGCTTACAAGCCATTTCCTGTATTTTCAGATGTAACAGAAATATATTGAAAACACATTTGTCATTAAGCCATTTTCTTTAACACTTACCTGTCACTGGTCTCTGAACAGAGTTCCCTGAATCAATCTACACTCTGAGGAGACATGGTCTTTTACACATCACATGGGGAGTGCCCTGAAGTTCTGAGGTGTCCCTGAGACATTAAAGCATTAAAGCACCAGGATGCTTTTCCTGGGGAGGGAAAAGCTTTGAAGCATTATGGAAGACTACCTGAGTTTTGTATAACAGTGAAGAGTCATTGTGCAACTGGGACTTGCATTTCTGCAACTGGATGATACAAGGTTTCTGAAAATTATAGGATGGGAGGAAGATGCATGGAACAAGCATGGGTTGGGCTGCCCACAGTTAAGTGGAAACTCAAGAAGTTTTTGTGAAGTTTTATCTGGAGCACAGTAAAATGCTACAGCATTCTGTGGCATGCAACAGAATTTTAAGGGATTTTTCCTTCTGTGACAGAAAAAAAATTATTTCAAAGTTGTTAAAGAGTGCAATTTCTCTGAAAATTTCCTCCTTGATCTGTTACAAAGCTCACGTAGCTCAGGATTCACTGACAGTTACTGTGCAAATCCTGACTCAGAGTAATACACCAGTCTACAAATACAAGAAATCACATGCTCTCAGAAGCAGCATAAGGATAAGGAAAAAGAAAAATCAGCTACAAGGTCCTGTGGATAAAACTTACCAGACCATGCCTCCTTAAGACTGTGAGATCTCATCAAGAACACTGATGTTGGAAAAAAAAAACAACTTTGCCTTCTTCAACATTTTTCATCAGATAAATTCTCAAGCAATTTACCAGGGTGGGTGCAATTTCCATTATACAGGTGGGAAAACTGAGGCACAAACTGACAACACCGTTTTCCAAGTACTACATCACCTGTTGGCAGACTATAGCATGCACCCACACGTCCTAACCTCTGTGCCTCACTCTAGCTCCCAGACAGCACTTCCTCCCTTGTCACCTGCTAAATATGACACAGGAAATACAAATGTGGATTATGTCACAGACGGTCGTGTGGGTGCACCAATGTGTTCACACATTATACTTGTCACCTCTGTCCCATCAGTGGGAAGTAAAGCACTTCATACACACAGTCTTGACAAAACCTCAAATCCTTTCCCAAGCACTGGAGGGACAGAGGGAGGAAGCGGCAACACTATCCTTCAGCTAGAGAAAAAAGACCCAGCGATAGAACATACAGAGCGTTAGCATTAGAGTACAGTAAAACACCACAAAGCCCCAGAGCTGAATGGAAAGGGAGACAAGACTGGATTCTTCTGAATCTGTCCCCAGGGAAAGAAGAGTCTCAACTGTTCTTTTAACGCTGAGGTTTAGCTGAAGAATGTCAGAAGGGGAACAAAGATTGTCCTGTCCAGAGTGTGTGAGCAAGAAGGGAAAACAGACAGAAAAAAAAAAGGTCAGTCAGTTAGCCATAGCAACATCCACGAAGCAGTCAGTTATCAGACATCTCAGATACAGCCTACATAGTTGAGGAGCATATCACAGCTGGTTATTTTGCACAAAGGAATCCGCAAGACTCCCATTGCAAAGAACAGACCTAATGCAAATATTTAGTGTTCAGTGAGGTGCCTGTCACCTGTGTACAGCTTAAACATGTAACTATTCCTTGTTGTTAAAAACAGCAGTTTACACATGCCTTAGTGAAAACCATTTTTCTCCAGGGGAGGTTTCTGAGACACTGCTGGCACTAAGCACTCACCAACACTAAGTCTCCATTAACTCTTAGTTAATGAAAACAGTAGGACAAGGGTAGTCTGCAAAAATATCTATCACTAATTAAAGTGTTCTGCAACTATTCCCAATGTGTATCTTTTCCCTTCCTTTCACCCAGGTAAGAAGTGTAAATCAGTGAAATCTAGATGCACAGATCAATCTGTTCAACTGTCAGACTCTTTTGATGCAAGGGCTTTAACTTGCAAAGTTCTGTAAAGAGCTGCTCCACTGTGGAGCCTGTAATTACCATTTTCTAAAAGTAGTCTTCTCTTAGTGTTTCTACATAGATCCATATTTCAGAAAGCCTTTTATTTTTGTAATTAGATGTTAAAGGAAAGGAAATACCTGCAGGCATCTTTTCAAAAAACCATGCTAGGCCATTCTTGCATAGAGATATCTTACATTCACATCTCAGCAGATATGTAATGTAGACATGTGAGAGCAACTTCAGAGTTCAGGTGGGGCTGTTTCAGTAAGCTTCCCCAGAGACACTCTCCTTGAACTCTTCCACATTAAAGCAAGAAATATGAGAAAATCAGGAGGGTCCTGGACTGTAGGTGCAGCAGATGGAGCAGGCTGCGTCTATAAGGGCTTTTTTCTTGACTGGCTTTTTTGTTTGTTTGTTGTTAAAGGTGGGTCATTTGAGTGATCTGCTCCGTACTGTAATCTCATAAAAATCACATGTGCATGTTTGAGGGAGCTGTAATTAGGGAAGCTGGGATAGAATTGAACAACTTTGCCTCAGGCAAATTTATATTGTGTAGTTCTGCCAGAAGTAAAAGTCTGAAGTTTCCTAGGGTGCCAAAATAGTGCAGGATCTCAAAGTACTAATGATCACTTACAACTCCCTACCATGTTCCAAGGCAGTTCACCACTGAGTCATGCGGAATTGCCAGGCATTTGATAAGTATGATATCCTAAAAGCCCAGTGGTTCAAATGCCTGCAAGTGAACTATCTGAATACACCAAAAAACACTGCATGACTGACTTGAGAACAGTGGTTTTAGAAATAACTGGGAAATGAGCGCCTGGGTCTACTTTTCCCTTTCACAATACAGAAGAAAGAAAACAGCACCTACAATAGAAACACTAATGCTTAGCAATATAAGAAACAAAATTAATGCACTAGAAGAAAAATGAAGAAAAACATGATGTATCAAAGTTATTTATGCTGACATAGCTGCTAAGACAAAGTGGAAAGGACAGGATAGCATAAAACAGGATAACTGGAGTCAGATGGACTATTTTATGTTCCCATCTCCTAGATCTTCCAAGTTTCAGAAGGTGACAAGGAGTATCTGAAGACGGATTTCTACCACTTGTATATAATGAAAGAATTAGGATCTATGCAAAGATAGCTACCATCAGAGAAAGGCCAGTAATACCGTGACTTGTTGGTAAGACAGTAAAGGTATTTGTGTGGGATAATTACTCTGAAGGAATGTGAAAAGCTTTGGGAAAAATAAAACATGCAAAACATCATCCAAGTTTTATCCCACTTTTAAGCTGTCAAATATCTAATCTTGAGAAGATGTAACCGTAGTTAGAAACACCTTGCAGTTCTAAAGGCAGACTTCAACTGCATCAGCTATTATGAATTTGAGGGACAGCAGTAAGTGAATAAGACCTCTGATACACTAAATCTGACATCATTTAGCTCTGGAAGATTATGCAAGCTAAGTCTGATCTATACCACAAGACACAGCTTATACCTGCACCTTCTAAGCTTTTAATAATTTTGTTTTCATCCAATCTTTCAAAGAAGGTTTTATTTTCTGAAGCATCATACAAAACTGCACCTGAAACATTATATCAGGATAGCAGAAATACGTACCTGAGGCACTCCAATCCTCCTGCAAGCTTCCAAGAAATTCTCCACGTTTCGTCTGCATTTTGCCATTGTAAGTTTAGGCTGCAAAGAACGAGGCAGGCACAGTGTTCGTCATTGGCAGGATTTAAAAAGATCTTAATTTTTTATTTAAATAAAACTCCTAATAAATCTCTTTGCCAAAAACTTACTGCACTGACCTAAGCTTGTCTAATTCAAAGCAGGCTCTGTTTAAGTTTGCTTTTCTTTAGAATTTCAAAGCCATTTTATGAAAAGCTAATTTATGAATTCTGGATGTTTATTAAAAAAGACAATTTTAAGCTGTGCACTATTTAGACACAAGGTGTTATGAAACTGGCCAACACCCTTAGTGACCACAGCATAGCAATTTTAAAAATATACTTTGAATGAAGCACATGCATGGCTTCCATGCTGTGATTTCAGAGCAATTTCATGATATGAAGCAATCTGGAGTCTCTCTGGATGACTACAATACAAAACCATATAAATCTCAAACTGTGTGTCAAACAACAAAGAGATTAAAAAAAAAAAAAAGGAAGGCTGTTAGATGTAACCAGAACATAATGGGAGAAAAGTGGAACTGAAGCTTGCTGCTTGTAGATGTGTTTGATGTAGCTGTTTGAATTGCACTCACCAGCATTTTTTCAAGCAAGTTTTTTTCTGCAGTTAGCTTGCACACCTCTACACATACAGACCATGCCACAGCCTCTGTCTCGTTTCTATTTGTGAAGTTTATTCTTTTCTGGTCAAAGAGACACAAGCTTCCTGCTCCTTTGAAAAAACTACCCAGAGTCTACATAGCAGCAGGCAGCAGCCTCTGTGGGTTCAATGCTTTTCCACAAATGGCAGGGACTCTGCTCTATCCCCTCAATGTGCCACACTTCCCCATCAAGAAAGCAGGTTAAAGGCTAGTGCTGACTTCTTTCACCCCAAAAGGCGAAGGGAATACAAAGATTACATTGTAACTGAGGAATGACATGATGCCTCTTCGGCTCCTGGAGCCACACAGCTAATGGCTGCCTCCTCCTTGGGATTAGTATGACAAAGCCATGATGTAATTCCCAACACAGAATATTCAACAGCACATAAAGCCAGGCCACTGAAGAGATACTCTCAGTGACGTAAGTCTTATGAATAGCGGCTGTATGCCTTTTCTCTTAATGATTCCACAATCTGCCTAAAATGTTGGCATGTCCAGTTCAATCATTCCCAAAGTAATGAAGACATTTGCTTGTTCACATTAAGTCCAAGGGAGAGGAACCACAATGATATAGCAGGCAGCCCTGTAAGTGCCAGTTCAAATTCCAGCCAACACAATGACAGACTCCAAAATAAGGAAAAGCAAACGCAACAGGCATGTTTCAACTCCTTCCCAGAGGATCAGTCTCTAAAGGTGCATAACAAGCAGTCTGACTGTTCCTAATACTTTTAAGTAGCTGACCCTAAGTATTTTCACTGAACTTTCTAACTTCCACAAATACACATTAGGTAAATGATCTGCTACTATTTCCCAGTTCTTGACCTTTCTCTAATTCTGTGCTTTCCCTATGTGATATGGAGTGACCTGCATCCTGAAATCTTATTATCATCACTGCTTTCCCAAAGCACTGCAGATAGGCAGGGTCAGAGAAACAACTTCAGACATTTTCAGACTTCTCTGTTTGCAGTATGTCTGCATTTCCTTCCTTGCTCTCAACAGGAAAAAAGGTTGTGTCTGGGTACTATTATCACAGAGGTATGACTGGATTTGTTTTGTTCCAGGAGATGCTGTTCTCCTAGTAGCTTGAGTGTGCTCTGCTGAAATTCCTAAGCAGAGGAATTTGTAGTGCTGCGAAGTGGACACAGGAATCAACTTGATTTCTCTGCTTGTTTTTACTGTCTTATGTAGTGGGATCCTAAAAGTGGTAGAGAATATTCTATTTCACTACTATCTGCTTTTCTTAACTTCTCAGACCTTTTGATCTTTTGAAATATCCTATTTCAGTTTTCATGCTGAACTGACTCTTATTTCACTAGTTTTCATGTTGATGGATAGAGGACTTGAAAATGTTAACATTTTCTTATAATCTATGTTACAAGCAACTTCATTTAAGTGAAGCAAACACAGAGCAGATGGTTAATGTTTGTCATGTACATTCACAGAGGAAAATGCTGAATTTAGCATTTGTCTAGGTTATGGGACTTTGTTGGATGCTATTTTGGATACCTATAAAATACTATCATTATTACATACTTACAACAGCAGGTGAGGGGACGTGAATGCTGGGAACAGATCGAGGACGCACGTGATTAGCTAAATGGCACAGAACAACACCATCAGTGAGAGCTGCTCCAAGATCACTGGGTAATGACACTTTCAACCGTGATTCTATATTCTGCAGAAAGATGAACATGGACACACAAAAAGTAAGAGCTGGTTTCCTCCAGCTGTTTCATTCTACAGAACATTTTACATGAGGCAGAGTGCTTGCACTACAACTCTGTCTGTCCTCATGACATTTCCAAACGGCTTTCTGAATATCATCAAGGAAAGCTCTGCACACTACTGTGGCCCAGAGATGACCATAATCTGGGAGCAACTGAGTTCAATGATGAACAGTTTTCATTGTATAGCAGGAGGCACTAATACAACCATTATTCAGAAATAATGGAAATCAGGGTCTAGAAATAGTATTCCTGATCTTACGTAGTCTGAGATAAAGGTTCTGTCAATGGAAGTGAAAATCATTGTCATTGTGGGCTGGAAGACAACACAGTTAACAAAAGTCAAGACAACATTTTTGCCTTTAAATAAAAAACTGAACTATTTGACGAAAACAGTTAGCATTTGTGTAAGAAAATGAATACAAATTCTGTTCAGCCATTTAATCTTATTTCAAACATTGTGTGAATTTCACTGAGTTGTTAGGCTGTATCTACTTTAAGCGTTAAAAAAAAGATTTAAGCGTATCTGGCAAGCAGAACAAGACAGACATTCTGAGATAACAGAAGAGGGGCTTTGCAAACAGCACCAAGTTCTGTTTTGCTTTAAGATAACTTTCTCCTTTTAGAGAGATTGTCCTTACTTTAAATGTTACGAAGAGAAAGAATTCTCTCTGTCCATCTGGGATGTTTATAGCCTTAACAAGTAGGAATTCTTATTTCTTGGGAAAGTTAAAAAAATTGACATGTCAAGGAATCTCTTCATGATCTCCAGAAACAAGTCTGGGGTAAAGCAGAGCAGTACCTTAATGCTGTGTGTCATTTTCAATATTTATGTATGTGCAGTATCACTGTACCTGGGTATAAGCCACAACTGTGGTGGCCCTGAACAGACACGTATAAAGAATATTTGTGCCTCTGATGTTCTGTACTTAACTAAGGATAAAGCATGAATCAAAAGATGGATCCAGAGCACAGAAGGAAACCATACTGTCAGCATGACTGGCAGTAGTCTGCATAGCACCAGCTTTTCTGTGGGATTTACAGCAAAGGGGAGTTTAAAACAGAGATTAAAAGGAAAAAGTGAGATAACTTCCCAGTGAAGTGTGAAGGCTTCACCCTAACAAGTGTGAGGGCTGATAAAGAAGAAAGCAAGCACACATTCATTTTAAAAGCAGAAATCACCAGACACCCAGAAACAGAAGTCTTTATTTTACAGAATTTGAAGCTGACTTTATCCATCACAAAAAACATCACTGCATCCATCTGAAAGAACCACTTAAACTGTACACCACCATTTTATTTTGGTCAATTGTGCACCACACTGGTTCAGTGAAACTGATCCGAAACACAATGACAGCTTTAACAGGCTGTGCACAATGCATTTACTAAGATGCCCACATACTGGCTCTGGGCAGCACCTACCTTGCGTAGCTGCTCAATTAGCTCCAGCTCCTCCTCTCGCTGTTTGGAGTTCTGTCTTACTCTAGGGTCTGCAGCATCATTAGCAGGAGACAAGGTACAGGTAGAAGATGAAACAACACCTAAAAAAGCAGCATGAAGGAAAGAAAAATCACTAAGCGTGGTTTGGCTGATTGTCCTTCACTGCTGTACTATACATGCACACACAAGGTTCCAGAAAGGCTATCGTACATTCTCTTTCACAACCTGTTTCTTTCATTTTATTATGAATCAAACTAATGATCTCCTAATCTAAGTGAGGCATTCTTTAACACATTTTCCTTTCTGTTTAGATTGGTCTTTCTCTTGGGTAACAGTAACTCACAAAGGAGACAGCAAAGTTCTGCTGGATGGAGTATGCTGAAACAGTTCAGTTTTTCTACAGAAGTTGCAACTTTATTATGTGCGACTTCACAACGCTAAATTTATCAAGCTGCCTTCATCAGCTGCTGAAGACTCTTGTGGCATTTCCTCGGTATCTCTTGGGTGTAAGCACAGACCAGGAAGAACAAATCCCCACATTTCTACAAATATGGCAAAAGAATATTTGACAGCTCTAAATAAGAAATTTCTTATTCAAAAAGTATGCAATACCACATGTCTAGAAAAGAAAGTCAAAAAGTAGTTTCATGGTAATGACCTGAAGTAACAGAACACTACCGAACCTCAGTAAATGCAGATGTTAATACAGGGTAGCAAAGTTAGCTGATTTCTGGGCTATTTAACCTACCTTTCTTTGCTTCATCCCTGACAGCTGCTTGGTAAAGGAAACTCTCTGGTCGCAGGGCAGGGTTTCTATAGGAAGGCGGGACTGCATGGCCAGGATATGGAGGGGAAAGGTGGACTAAACAAATGGGGAAAGGCACAGGAATGGAGGAAGAAGGAAACAGTTAGAATTTAAATAGGAAATGGGTTTGGCAATGTGGTAATTAAAGGAACAAAACAAAAATTTTAATATAATAATGACAAAATAAATTACAGCCATGCATGGTAAAAGCACAGAGCAGGAAAAGGCACTTCCAAGGACACTTGCATGCAAAGCACATTCCACATACCAATACCAACAACTGTTCTGGCTGGTGCTGAATGCATCTGCTTTAGGTCTGTATGAGGGCCTAAAGCAGCCAAACCCTACACTCTGCCTGAGGACATGCTTCACCCCTGTTGTCTCTTCCCTTGTGTGTTTCTAAGGAGACCCAAATAACTGGGTAAATTCTCTAACAGCATTGCCACATAGAGAGATGGGAACAAATGCTCCCATCTCTTCATAGTACAAACAAGCAAAGCAGGCATTTTGATCCTTTTTCAGAAATTTTTGTTCCTTTCCCTGTTACCTGTCTGAGTGGTAGGTGAGCCAGGGGAGATGGTAGATCTGTCATCACTCTGTGGATAAAGAGAGCAGAAGAATATAAATGGTCCTAATCTGGAAAAGCTGTGACTACATTCTAATTTTTCTGTGTTTTTAAAAAAAGCTCCATCCATCTAAATGCATTTCAGAAAAAAAACCCAAACCAAAGAACCCCAACAAAACCCAGAAATGTGAAAAACCACAGCACACTGTTCCCCAAGTCTCATCGCTGCAGAAACCAACAAAGTTTTGTCTTTTGCAGAAATGACACATTTGGTTTTTTCTAAGGAAAGAGAATGATGAAACAGTACTGACAATGCAATGATGGATCTTTGTTCACTCTTCCTTCAAACCAAAACTTTCAAATTATTCTTTGCAACGGGGCACAGAAAAAGAGATCATTGTGCAAAACTTGTACTACAGAAGCACCAATAAGGACACACTTTTCCCTTTGCTAATGCAAACCTGGTATTTACTTAACATCACTCTCCGCAGTGAAACATCCTGTGTTTTACTACAGTGCCTAGACAGATTGATTTCTTGTGATTAATGCATGCAGTATAGCAGTTTTCACAGAGGAGAAAGAAAGACAGTGTGTCTGTATTCAGAAGTAAGCTGGTGAAGAATACAAAAGGAGTACTTTTGATGAACTCAACTTAGTCAAGCACAAATAAACCTGTACAGAAAAAGCAACATCAAAGCCAACCAAGAAGCCCTCAGAGCAGAGACTGGTTACCATGCTTTTATAGCTTAGTCCTCCTGTAGATGCAGCCTAAAGCTAAGATGAGGTAATATCTACTACATTTTAATCAGATAAATCGGATTCATACCCTACCTGAACTTCTGATTAGAAGCTGACAGACTAACACCTGTTAAAACAGACGTGTGGATCCAAGTTTTTTTTGTTGGTGAAAGATAATAGCAAGAGATACCTTGACAGGACTGAAGGTAGAGGCATTAGGCAGAGTAGTAGCATGGCTTTCTTGATTCAACCCTGAAAGTGACTGAATGCAGAAAGAAAGAGAAGGCAGTAGGAGTGTTAGCAAATGGCTGATAGGTCACACACAAAGGTGGAATGCAGTAGACAAGGTAAAAAACAAGAGATGAGTGTGATCACATTCTCAGAAACACTCAACAGGCAACAAATATGTACTTGCTGAACTGCAGGTAAAGCCTTCCTATTCTCCTGAACTTTTTGGCTTGTAAGCTTGGGAGATGTGATGTTTCTTTTACACACCACACAGTGACATCAAAAGCAGAACTAGTAGAACAGTGAGGCGAAAGCTTCTTTAATAACACCTAATCTATCCCCTATGCCATCAGCCAAAAGGAAATTTTACCCTAAACAATTTATTCTGAGCCACTATTCAGAATAAAGCTTTTTTTTTTTTTTAAATATTTGAACTATGTTGTGCATTTTTAGTTAGTTATTTTCCTGTCAACTTGGTGAAAATCAGAGAAACCCACATCTCACCAATTTAGGAATACATGCTTTGTGTCTGCCACAAACACCTAATGCTGATCCTTGTGAACTACACACAAAGTAAGTAAGATTCCATGAGTGGAATCTACGTCTCAGGGAAGATATCAGTGTGAAGATTCACAGTGCTGCCACAAAAAAAGCACAGTCAGATTTCAACTACAGACAACCTTAAACCCAACCAAATAAACAACTTCTCATGTTTATGGAACAGGAGCTCCAGCATCCCAATCTATCACTGACAGATGGGCCTAGAAGGCCAAATTCCATGCCTTATTGAAAGCACAATCAAAACATTTGAGGACTGAATGGCTCAAGAATGAAACTATACTTTCTGAAACAGCATTCAAATAGGAAAGTGGCAATTCAGCACATGAGAAGAACACCAAATGACACCTAGAGACTCTATGGATGTGAACGACACACTTGAGAGCGTTAGTATTTTAAATGATTTGCAACTACTCTGCCACTTCAGAACAGTATAGCCAGGAAGGACTAGGAGGATACGTTATGCTCAGGGCAAGCCTTAAATACAAACATCTTCAAGCCTTATGCAGACTTAACAGCTGATACTCAGGACAGACTCTTTCTCCACAGCAGCACAGAGCAAAAATCTTGTTTGGTTATTTTTTTTTGGTAAGAATTTCAAAATATCACTTAAGAAAACATCAGCTATTATATAAGAACAGTAAAATAAAACAGAAGTAGGTGGTCTGTAACATTAACATAACTGTTTCTGCCTATATGAAAAGACCAAGACAACCTTGATGCAGACTAACAAGAACTCATCACAAATCCATGTACCCAGCAGTGGGGGAAGGGAAGGGGAGAACAGCACACGACAGGGTAGGACAATCACAACAGCAACACACTGCATGCTCTTCACCTGTTTGCGAGTCCCTGGCCTTCTTTTAATGGTATTGGTGTTACTGTCAATCTCAAACACAAAGAAAGGCTCAAAGCCATTCTGCCAGGGCCAGCAAGGAAAGAGAGGAAAGAAAGGAGGAAGTGAGACAAAGAACAACTGTAAGAAAAGGCAGCTGCAATATGAAAGGAACCAAGGTGTTGGAATTCAGACTTACAACACCTGACTGCACATGCCGCACTTGGCCTCTAGGTCTAGCACTGAAGTCAGAGAAATCTCCCTGTGCCAGAAACAACTGTAGATACAGGGACTGTCAAAGCAGAGCCCAACCAGAACTCTGCTCAAACCAAGTAAGGGTATTTTAAGAGAATTTGATTGTTAAACTTCTGAAAACACAAATGGATGCCAGTGGTCTAAGAGAAAACTCCAGGGTAGAAGTTACCATAACTCAAGTCCTGCTTACTTTACCCATACCATTATTATTTGTAACACACTGGTGCCTAAAAGTCTTAAAGTGTTTCAGAAATCCCATGTGCTAACAGCAACATGATGGCCTCAGGCAATGTTTGAGACCACAACAAGAAAACAGAGCACAAGGCAGCAATGACACAAAGGTTATGAAAGGAAGAGGTCACACCAGCTGCCTGATGCTTATCAAGTATGTCATAGGCTTCACAACAGAGAAATTGTGCAGCAGTTTGAGACGATGTTTTGGGCTATTTTTCCTTCCACAGTATTCACTTTGTAAGAGACGGTATGGGAGGAAACAAGGTGTTTGGGAAAAAATGAGATCCATAAGCAATCAAAGCTGACATCACTAGCCATGTCTGAAGCCTTGATACTATCTCAACAAGTAATCTCAATTTAAACCAACAGGACTACCCTTGTGAGACCAGCAGCCAGGACAGGATTAATACAAAACTTTGAGGTATACAGCACCAGAGACCAGTGATTACATTTCGTCAGCAACATTTTAGTTAGTCTGGCTATCATCAGTCAACAAAAAGAAAGCACCCGCAGTGTGCAATGAAGCCAAAATCCACTTATAATCACAGGTATGTAGAACAAACGTACAACTCAACTATTAACACTCATAGAAAAGTATGCGTAGTTTTTTGTGAGTTCAAACAGACTGTCCTGAAAATGTTTACAAACAGAAGGAAACAATCAGAGCAACCTGTGCAATGTGAATACATTTTAATTTAATTAGTTATGAAAGACAACAAGGAGAAGAAACACGATGTAAGATTTAAAAAAGGAAATTCACAACTTAAATTTTGGTTGTAAGAAAATTTTTTGCTAAAGCAGTAATAAAACCAGAAGACAGAACAGGTAAAATAAAAGAACGCTCACTTGCATTCTAACTATGTATTAGACTACTACTTTTTTAATCTTTTCCTTACATCTAAGCTGAAAACATTGTTTGGAGGAAAAGAAAAGCAACTGCTCAGTTTGGAGAGCTCTGATGTAACAAGGGAAATGCTGAACAAAAGATCTTTTACTGTACTTCTGTGTAGTATTCTCTCCTTTTGCCATGAAGTGTTATTCCCACACTACAAAGCAAGAACAATCAGTGGAAAAACCAGCAGAACTAATTTTTTTTTTTAGGTAACCTATCTGCAAGTTGCAATGTCCTAAAGTTTGGTATGGTAAAGTTCACACTGTTGCATGCAGTCTTTATGGAGAGAGAGAGAAAAAGACGGAGAGGAAACTATGTAAATGAAAAATGGGTACCGAAAACTGCCATTAGTGAACAGAACTTTGATATCAAATACGTTGTGGAGGAAAAAAAATATCCTCAGAAATTAGACCCAGCTAAATCTCAAATCCATAAGGGCAGGGAGAAAGTCAAATGAAATACAACAGAATAGAAAAAAGCAGAAGTAATTTCAACTCTTATGACAGACTGTTGTTTTTTTTTTCCCTAAAGCAATCTAATGAACATTTCCTTGGTTTTGAACAGGTTTTTACCACACAGAACACATTTGTTGAAACAAAACTGCTACAAATTCATGAGCTTGCATGGGCTTAATGTTCCAGTTTATAATAATTGCCAGAAACAGCTGCCCTGGCATATGTCATCATTAGACACACTGTGTATTTATTTCCACTGCAAAATAGAGCTGCAGATCATACTTCAGCAGTTTAGAAAACTGAGTATTTCATATACTATTACAGTTCAGTGCTGCTGAAAAGAGCAAGGAATCAAAAGAAAATAAATGAACAGAGAAATGACTGCTTGGAAATCTGGTTCAATCTTTCCCTACCAGCCTGGTGCAAGGATGTGACTTGGTTAAAATACAAAAGAAACAAACAGCGACGGAAGACAGTCTCAAATCAATTTCTGAAAAGTGCAAGTCATGTAATGTAAAATTCTACATATTAATTTACAACAGAAGTCATGGAGTCACACAGTCAAATAGTCCCTAAAGGTATCTTTAAAATACATTCCAAAGATTAATTCACTGACAACAGATTCTTAACACTTAAACCAGACCACTGCTATTCTCCTGTTTCTTATTATCTAAATATGAAAGCACATTTTTATACGCTAATTGATTGTGATTTCTCTCAACAGGCACATGCATGATCACTACATCTCTCTCTAATATTACAAACTTGCTTGCTTTCTTTCTCGCACAGTGCTGATTGTTTTAAAGCAGGAAAACAACGTCTGAATAAAGAGATAGTAAATATCTTGAGCAACGTGTTCTAGAGAAAGATACCCTAACTGAAACCACTGCCTAAAGAAAATTTAGGCTGATAATGGAAGCATGTGAATGAAGAAAATAAATCCCAGGCATGCAGTCATGCAACAGCAGGCAAATCAGGTGTATTTTTCTTTTATAGACATGGATTATGGCATTAATTATATTCTTTATTATGCTACATTGCTAAGATGCCATAAAGGGAGAAATAGCATAAAACATGAATTAGGTACATAAATACTTTTATTTTTTCTAAGTGTCCATAATAGATTATTTTTAAGACGTCTCAATCAATACACAGTAAAAAGATTTGGGGAATATTTCATGATTTGTAGCATATGTAAAGCAGTTTTTCCTTGCCAAGATACTGAGTATTTCTAACCACTGTGTGCAGGATGCCGACGAGTTAAAGTAGAAGGCTGTGCCTGAAGCATTAAAATTGCTTACTTGATACTGCAGAGCGCATCAATGGGGAAGCAAGCTGAATGGAGAAGAAATCAAACCAGAACGACTAGAGGCTAATTTTTAATTGTAGAAGCTGTTCTTTATTACTGTTCTATCAGTAATTTTCTTCTGCTGTCAGCAAAAGGTAAGTTTTAATTATTTTGTGGGACATCATCACTATATTACTAAAAAATGGCTCCCAGTACAAGTATCAATATAATATTAAAGTTCACAGCTAAGCTACTTTTCAAGAAGATGGTCATGTTTTATGCTATTTAGATTAGCTCTAAAATAGTTTGTCTGAGAAAATCATAACATGTTGTTATTTCTATGCTCTAGAATCTGACACATAAAAAGGCCATTACGTGCAGGATCTTACCACTAACAAGGCACTATCATCAGTATGCTGAGACCTTCTGGATGGAAAAGGACACTGGGAGTTGGGAGAGATGGAGTAATGTCAGAAACACACAGAATGTCAGAAACACATGGTATGTGAACAGACAGACATTTTGGAACATGTACTGCTTGTTTATAGCATTGTGAGGCTTTTTTAAAATCCATAAAGTATATGTAACTCTGCAGTAATATACAGCCACATAACCAGGAATTACAGTGTATTCGTATTACTTAAGGAATCAATTACTCTGCTTTCTGTGTTGTCTCAAGTAAATATAGCTAATACATATTCACAGTTCTTACTGTGGTAGAACAAAGGACCCTTTAAAAGAATAAATTAAGAACAGAAGAACATTAAGAAGGCAAAGGAGCAAAAACTATTTCAATTACCCCATGTTTCGGTAATTTTCTAACTACTTAGTTCGAAAATGCTGCTGAAGAAGTATTTATACTCATTATATTATTAAAAGTTTTGATCTGATTAACACTGCCAAGTGAATTACTGTCCTCTGGAGGAAAGTGGGGATGGCAAGCAGTGGAACATGTAGAAATCTTATGGAGAGAGTGAACAGATGTTATTGGCTCAGCTCTAGAAGGCTGAGCCTTGTATGATTTGTGCTCCCCACTGACTTACTGGTTTTGATTGTGAAACTACACAAGAATAAAACTTTAAAAAATTTTATTTATTTTTCTGACAGCCCTCAAAATTCTAATGCTTAAACTTTTTGGCATAACTGTTGATCTAATGGCAGGAAACTGCGAGAAAACTGATCAATGAAGGATGACTACAACACAGTAACTTGTCTCAATACTCCCATTAGAAAGTAAACTGTAGGGCTCGCAAGGAGCAACTTTAAATGAAATAAGAAATGTGACACAGAAAACATGCAAGAAACAATAAAACAACACACTTGGACAGGCATTTACACGAACAAAAGCAAATACTAGGATGGTCCCATAAGCAAAAAAAAAACATTCCAAGGATTAACATGAAGTGTCAAAAGAACTGCTATAACCCAGCCCTGAAGAGTTCTCCATCATCAGAAAAATACCTCTGACGGAGAGTGCTAAGAATTGAGGTGCTGATGTCCCTTGTAGTACTCCTATTGGACTCTTACCTCACTGTCCAGGGGACTTTGCTTCTGAGGACTTAAGGATGCCTTTTGCTATATAGAAAAAGGAAAAATGAATGACAATTTAAAAGAATGTGACAGAGAAACAAAAGCTCAGAACAAAACAGTGTAATTTAGAAGTGTTTTAAAAACAAGTCTTAGTT
The DNA here is from genome assembly GCF_034315485.1 of Pezoporus occidentalis. NCBI lineage: Eukaryota > Metazoa > Chordata > Aves > Psittaciformes > Psittacidae > Pezoporus > Pezoporus occidentalis. The sequence goes on from NW_026915235.1 coordinate 399,377, forward strand.
TTTAAATATGCACTGGGAAAATTGCAGGTTTCCACTGAGCTGAAGCTTCACTGATACAATCAGTAAAAAACCAGCCTTTATTCCATGTGAAAACAAACAAAATTAAAGTTGCTTCTGCATATTAAAGATGTATAATAAATCCAAAATATAACCCAAGGGAAGAATTTAACTGCTGGGAATAAAGTGCTCATGCATAACAAAGACAACAGAAGAAAAAAAAAGCTAATCAAAACCAAAAACCCCAAAAAGGCTCATCAATGAACAAAAAGCATTCTAAACATTTAATGCCTTTAACTGAAAGCCTGAGCTGAATCTTTGATAAAAAACAGCTTTTATAAAAACTATTGCCAGAGGCCTGAGCTTAGTTGGTGTCAATGAAAAGCCTAATTTCCAGCAGCTAAAAACCTTTTTCTAAACTAAATTTACACATTACATAAATGCAATAAAACATTCTTTTCCTCTCTGCAGACCACCCTAAGCCCAAAATGCTAGATTTGTAATAGCGAGAGTTGGGGAGGTCACCAGACCAGTAAACAGTAAAATAAATTTAACTAACATATAAAGAAATTTGCATGTTGAGCAGCAGAGTACTTCATACTGACTACAGTGAAAGAGAATGCAAAGATACAGCACCCATGGAGGATCTGACATACCATAAATTTGCACCTGTGCTTTACCTGGAAGTAACTAACTTACACACCATAAAGCATCAAAATAGATCAGCCAACGTCATCTTGTGGGTATGATCGCTTTCTTTCTGCCCAATTTGTCTTCCAAATTAAATGGCCTCCATGCCTTCTCCAATAAAGACCCCTTTTTTCTTTTACCAACCCTGTCACTTCTATATGAATGAAAAATTGAGAGAATGAGGTGGACTATGTAAAAATACAGTTCTTTGCAAAAACTGTGTGTGGGCAGATCTCTTCTGTCTTCCTCTCCAGTTCTAGTCCTGTCTATGTTAAGCTACAGCACCAACACTAAATGGACTTAAGCACTATTTCGCCATTTTCTTTATAAATGGCATGCATGCTCAAGAGTGTAATGTACAAGTATTATGATCTTGGCAATTAATTTTCATTCAGGGATTCGGAAATGATAAAGTATCAAGTAGATACTAAAAGGAGGTACCTTAACAAAGTCAAGGACAGCTTCTCTCTGAATCTGTTTTGTTCTCATCCTCTCCTCCTCATACTGAAGCGCCGCTAGCTGAGCCTCCCGACGGGTATGCTCTATGTGCCTGCGGTGCAGCTCAGGATCTGTGTTAGGCACCTGGAACAAAACAGTGCACCATGCTGTAAAGACAGAGCTACATAGGGTAAAACAGATGGAGAAACAGTCCATGTCTTATGGCTAACATGAGTCTGGTTTTGCATCAAACTCATCCAAAAGAATAAAATAGTAGGTAGAGTTCAATGTGTTACCTGACTGTGGTGACTTGATAGAAAGTAAGATGAATCAGCTGGGGGTCTGACAAATGGAAAAACAGAGTAAGTATAATTTTTACCTTAAATCTAAACAAATTTTCATACATGAGTTGTCAGCGACACACAAGTATCTCATCAAATCAGAAGAGTAACTGTTTAGTAAGCAAAGCTGTTAAACCAACTGCTGTGATAACAATTTAACTCACTGTGCATGACAGATTTTGAGCAGTCATTTCTAGCTCTCCTCTGGTACTTTTCTATAGCTAAAGGCATACCAACTGGATTGTACGTTTGGCCTATTACACAGAGATATTTCAGTTCTTCATACTGATTATCTATGAGCTGATTAAGTAACCAATCCAGGACCTTTTCAGACGATCCTTGTTTAGAGGACCAACAGGCTACTGCAGTTACTGGGGGGAGAGGGGATGTATGCGTGGAATAAAATTAGTCAGTAGAAACTATGTGTTGCTTTTCCCTACCTCTCTGTCCTGTCCCCACGACTCCTTAGTACTTGGTGATGCTCTCTGTCCTGCATCAAATTTAGAGTTTCAGGTCTTTGTAATTTATCAGTATCCCTGCAGGTAAGCACCAGTGGAAGGGGGATCAGCCACTAATGCTTATAAACTATCAGGTTAATTTCTCTCTAGATTACATCTTTCCAAATAGATTTTCTAGATTACAGTTTTTCCAAGAGTAATGGCCTAGACAATTAGCTTCAGGTAACAACAAAGCTGAGGATGACTAAAGAAATCATGTTGTTATATGTAGTCAGATCACAGTCACTGCAGCTCATAATTAAATAAACACACCTTGCTTAATTAACAGTGATTTCAAAATACACAAAGATAGAATCTCTCTTTTAAGACTATATTCTGGTTATTGTAGGCCTTTTTGTGCTCTGAAAAGAACAGTTTTAAACATTAGCACCCTCTGATATTTTCAGAACCTGCTCACTTTATCAATCAAGTACTGACTTCCTAACTGTGAATCAACCCATCAAAGTCACAAGGTAAACAATAACTGATCTGTGTTATCCATCATATCAACAATAAGAGAAAACTTGCAGTCATTTTTTTACTAGAAGGCAGTTGCTAGCACTGCAACAATTCCCAAGGCCCACAGTCTACAGCACGTTCCCTGCCACGTTGCTGCCTAGAAAGTTGATGGAAATCTAGTAGCTTACTCTTGACAGCCTCAACACTGCAACCTTCACTCCTGGGGCAACTGTGGAACAGAGACACATTCGCCAATTTCCAAAAAATGTCAGTCCTGCAGCCTATGTGTAGACTTATTACCTATTCTGCATGGAGAATCTTAAGAGATGTGGAAGACCCATATGCTACAGGTCTCCTCTGTTACTTAAATTAGCACTGATTCACATGACAAATCCATCAACTGTGCTGTTTCAAATGGACAGGACTGGATTCAACTGAGTGCCAAGAAACGTATTCAGAGCAGAGTACACAGAGCTTTGTTGCATCAGGAATGCACCACAGTCTGTCTAGAGACACAAACTGTAGTTACTGAGTTGAATAAACTAATGTAAGTACTCTTGAGATGGAGTCTGCCTTACATCCAACTCTTAGAGTTTTAATGGCTTCAGCATGCTGAAGGAAAAACAAAGAGGCCGCCTGCCAAGGCATTTGTACAGAATTATTGTGGATGCAGTTTACAGCTTGTGGTGGCCACAAATGAAATATTTGTCTAATACAAGCTTAAAATACAAAAAATTACTCATTGTCATATGGCTGTTTTTACACTGTTTTGAAGGCATTAACAGTATGATCTGTTTTTAGTCCCTTGTTAAGAATTTCACTCTGCTGCAGCATAATATGAATAAACTACAATTCATCTAGATCGTACATTAACTGCTTCTGCATGAAGATCTGCTGCCACCCTTAAGTTAAATTTTGAAAACACTGGATACCATCCTGAAGCACAATTTCCTTTATCTTTAAAATACGTCTATGTAAACATCAGCTCTCTCCAAGCTAATGAGCCTTCTTTTACTTCAGATGCATCATAGAATCCAGTGTTTGTAAAGTCTAAATATTTCCATGTTGACCACAAATGTACAAATAAGAATGTAAATAAACAAACAAGCAACAAAATCAGTCTTTCAAACCAAGAGCACTCACTTTATTTGGGGAGGACATATCAGACTGCTGCATTATTTTATGCCTTACCTGTAGACACTACAGGATAAGGAATGCTGATATATGCTGAAGGAGTTACCCTCCTCTGAATCAAGACAGCTACCTTACCTGCACATCTGCTGACATTTCAAAATGCTTATTAAAATGTTGCCATGACTCTGGAAAAATGCACACACTATTCTTGATTTTATTTTCTCTTTCAATGCCATTTTAGTATGCCATTAAAAATTAATTTCCACTGTCAGCATAAGTAATGACATAATTATAGCTAGCAGTTCCTAACATTCCTAGTACAACTGAGCTGGCGTTCTGCTGTGTCTTTGCACATTCACATTCACCCCACAGAATACTGAAATATGAAGGGTTCCAACAATTTTTATTCAAGCTCCATTAGTAAGAAGCTAAACATTCACTTATCTTCTGTTCTCTTAACTAGACACCCAAATGTCTTTTATCAAACCCAATCACCTCACTTATACTCTGTTCAACTCTCACCAGTTTTTACAGATAAGCATTCCTTCCAATAAGCCAATAGTCACTAGAGTGTGAACATCATTCAAAAAGTCTGCTTTATTAAACTAAACAACCTGTTTTCAGCATTGACTCCCATCCTATCCCTTCTTCCCCTGACGTAAGCTCATGATTATGACACATAAAAGCACATTCTAAATTAAATTAAACCCCTACAGTACTACAGCTACCTAGAGTCAACCAGGTAGCACATCGGATGCTCCATAGTAACTCTCTTTGTGCTTCCCCTAAACCTGCAATACAAGTTTGTTTATCCCTTCTGTCCTTTATATAATATAGTCAGCTATTTAATCAAAGTCAGCTATTTAACTGAAGCACAAATTAAATCATGAAATGCAGATACTAAATCAGTTTAAAAGTATACACTTTAACATGGCAGACTTCTTTAACCAACTGATTCAAAGCTGAGCACTGGTCTAGAACAGCCGTGCCTTTTGGTCACTGCCATTATTAGAATACAAATTCCTAATCTGGAGCGATAATTTACAAGTCAAGTGCAACGCATGTTTCTGGTGAAGCATCAGACAACAGTGCCATTTTTAAAACACATTCAGTAAATATGCACTCTGCATTCATCATAAAACTCTGGATAGAATTACTGTTACCACATATTCTTACCTGTTTTGATGTAAGTATCGTCTTGTATCCTCTGTTCTCTGAAATTCTCTGATGGATACAGGCTTTACTGGTGAGCCCTAAGCAAAATAACAAAGACTAAGTTAGCAAGTTGTTCAGAAAACTGTACATTAATGTCAAAGAAACTCTTTGTACAGCAACATCTGTAATTACTTGTATTCAAAATACTTGACAAAGAGCCACAAATCACAACTCAGGGACGTTCATTTCCAGCTAGGCAAGCTCACTTTTATTTTTTCCTCCAATTTAAATGCTTTTAAATAAATTCAAGAGTTTAAAAACCTACACTATTAAGAATTGTGAAGAAAAGTACATGTAGGTAGAAAATAATTCATGTCACTTAGAAGAAATGTAGCATTAAGCCAAAAAAACATATATCCCAGTGTACAGCAATGCAGTCTGGATTCTCAGAAATACAGGATACAATAGCTGATGGTCTTTTAGGATGCCCTAAACACACATCACAGAGGGACTAAGAAAGCAAAACATGGGAAGAGTGAGAACACATCAGGCTTCATCTGAGCTATGAAATCATTTAACCCATTGGGAATTTTATCTTAAAACGTCTGCTGATACCCATTAATGTAGGAAAATGGAAACTCTTCAACATTAGCTTGCCAATTTCCAGTCATGCTTCTTGTACGCATGTTGTTATATTGCATACAGCTTGTTTTCCTAAGTAGTATTTTGGATTGTCTAAGAGAAATGACTTCAGTTAAAAGCAAACAATTAAATTTTTATGAAAAAATATGGCCAGCTTTTTGATATTAACAATGCCTTTTCCCTATCCACAGCAAGGAGTCCTTGGGTTGCATTGCCAATGGTTGCTTTTTTCCGAGTTTTGCTTTTATGTCTATGCTTCAAATGACATCAGCTTTCGTGATCTGATACTGGATTTATGAGATTTGCAAAATGCATGCGCCTCTCAAATCTCTGTCACGGATTCTGAACACAGCAAACAGTAATATAAAGTGGGCAAACTGGGGACCAAACTCCTACATGAACCAATGTTCCTATTGGTTAGATTTCTGAGGACAGTCTCCAGAAATGTACCATCCAAATGACTTACAGGGAACAGTTTTCTCTATGTGTTTCACAGCAGGGGCTGCTACAACTAGAACAAAGGCACTTCCCAGTTTTGGCAATTCATAGAGTTTTAAAGCAATTCCAGTGAATTTCATTATAGTATGCACCAATTCTTGTGCAGCTAAAAAGCAGTAAAAGACCTGAGCTAAAGAAACCTTACTGGAATCATTGCCCTTGTCTCTGCCAGGAGATCATTTGGATAGAGTAAGAAATCAATAAAACCAGCTGCTATTAGGACAGTATATGCTAAGTTTGCCCTTTCTTTTTAAAATTACTATTATTATTAGTTGTATTTTTTGTCTGTGAGAGAAAGCAGGGCAGTGTTCAGAGTTGCTCACAGCTGTTTCCAGAAATTTCTAAAAAGCTGGCTGGAGAACTTTCGAACCTGTCTAGCAATAATTTTACTTATTGTTCATTCACCTGTATACTTTCACTGACTGAAAACAGTTTTGTGCCAGGTTTATCTAAAACTACAGATGCTGGTTTTTGTTCAGAAAGGCGACCATACACGTAACCAAATCCATATCTGTGGTTCAGAGCTTTCCTCAATAGTAAAGTGAGAAAGAAATCGTTTTCTGCAAAGAGTAGGCTTTCTGAAAAGTCTGAATATTTAAGTTAGTCTAAAATTAAACTGGATGCTCAAGACACTGAGTTTACTGGCAAGTAACTTACAATCAACTTGAACAGCCAAATAAATGGAATTGCAAAATTCCTGTATTAAATGTTTTAGACTGGTAACAATCAACATTTTCCCCCTGAGAAAGCCAGTATATATTCAGTACTACCAAGTAAATGTTCACAGTTTTCTAGATCTCATAAATTACCATCTGGAAGCATCAACTTGCATGTTTTTTGAAGACAGCACTCCCTCCTTTGTAAAAAACACTTACTTCACATATGCCTAAAGCATAAGCTTGCAAAAAGCAAGCCTAGTGGAAGGGGTCACTGCCCATGGCAGGAGGGCTGGAACCAGATGATCTTTAAGGACCCTACTAACCCAAACCATTCTATGATTCCATCAATCCACATGACAGAAAAACAGTATGGCTGCATTGGACTTATCCCACATATCCCAAAAGGCACTTGGGAGCAGCTTAAAACTCCAGCTCTGACCTTCCACAAAGCCCAATGCTGTGCTCTTCCTCCAGATCAGACCAGATTTTATTATTTAAATAAATAAAAGCAAACAAACAAACAACCCTAAGAAAACCTCTAAGGACAAGAAGCATTAATACCATCACAGAGACTTTCCTGGGGCATATGAATTTAACTAATTTAAGTAAAAGCACCACCTCATTAGAGATTCGCCGCTGGTCAATATATGCCATGAATTGTGAGCTGAGGCTGTCTGAGTCCATGCACTTGGGTTGCCTCACCTCTTCCTCCTCCTCTTCTGTGGCACAGCTGTCAATATAATCGATCTGATCGAGATCATGCTCCACTTGACATACATACACAAAGAAAACACCCACAATTAGGTAAGCAACAGGAGAGGGGAAAAACACCAACAAAAAAGCAATGCCAGGAACTAAGGCCCTACTGTTTTTCTTCTGTCTGGGAAAACTCAGCCTAAAAGCTCCTGGACTTTGCCAAGTCCACTAACATTTCTTAAACATCAAATTCTGAAATAATGAGAAAATTTATGCTTTCTAAAGAGCAATGAGAACCATGTATCAAGCATGTAGTTTTATGGCAGCAGATACTTTCGCAGTGACTGAAAAAGTAAAGTAAGTAGTGATTTTTTTTCAATACCCAAAACTATCTATCAGAATCTGCCAGCTGACACCAAGACTGTACAATGATTTGTGTACACATTGAATCATTTCTCTTGGTTCTAATTCATCTCTGTCACAGAAATGAGAATGGATATGACATACTTCTATTAATTTTACTACAACAACAAGAACATAGAAGGCAGAGTGTCTGTTACCTAGATACAAATCCACTAAACATAGGAAGTATGTGTGGAAATAATGAAGGACAACACAGAAAGCAACAAAATCCTTATAAACCAACATAAAATCATCTACAGTTTTATTTTAAAAGGAGGAATGGAAAAGGGATTAGGATCCACTAAAATGAGAGCAAGAAACAGCACAGCTTGGCTAGTATTGATTTTCCCTTGTGTGGGTGATATTATGTAGGGCAATTTTTTCACTTGTCACTGCTTTTATACATTCTGCCCAGGGATCCTGAGAGTACTGACACTGAGTAAACTACCCTGGTGAAAAATACTGTGCTGGGGATGCAGCACAAGGCATGAGCTCCCTTTCTGAGTACTAGAGTTTTCTTTCTCTTAAAACTCTCCCCAAACTGGCTCCAAACTCTCTTGCACACATTCTTTTTCTACTCCCCCGCCCCTTTCCTGCTTGTCTAAAACAGACTTCTCTTTGCCTCACCACACAATCTAGCAACTGTTACTGCCGAAGCCACCTCCTCCGCTACTACAACCCTCCAGAACAGCATTCATATGTACTTTGGCTTCATTAAGTCTCCATGACAGTTTCAAATCATAAAAAAATCCCCAACAAATAAGGCAAAACAAAAAAGGCCTTCTTTCCAGCCTTGCTTATTAAACTTAAATAATGATAACACTACAGTAAAAGGTGAAAGACACTAGTGTCTGTGTTAGAAACACAAAATTGGAAAGCACCTCCTGGATCATTGACAGCTATGGGCTATGGCTTGTGCCACTCTCAAATACTGCTAATCATGAACTGATCCTGCTCGATCTTAAAAGACTAGTGAGACATTTTGAAATCCCTGGTGTACAAAATAAAGTTAGTCTTGGAGGCAGAGCTGGCAGTACTACCTGTTGTTAAGGCTGCCCAGAGCTTCTCATGATGCCATGTCTTCAATTCTTCTAACTTTGATAGAATCTAAGTGTTTGAACTGGTACTTATTGTCTGTCATCATGTGAAAGAGTGTGAGTCAACTAAAATAATGCAGGTATTTCTAGCAGATGGCAAAACCCCAAAGTACTGTGGAGAAGAGTAAGACCAAGAAAAGAAGATGGCAAAAGACGACGAGGAGGAGAAGAGAGAAGAAAAAATGGGAGTTGGGCACAGAAGATTAAAAGTAGTTGGGAAGAGTGCCACTCATAGAGGGAATATGAATTGTAACCATTAGGGGAAATGGAAAGCAGGGAGCAGCTAAGAAAGAAATAAAATTAATCAAGATATATGGGATGAGATCTAACAATAAGTAGTGCAGGAAAATAGAGAAGACGGAATTACTGGGAACATCCCCCTCCCCCCCCCAAAAAAAAACCAAACAAACACCAAAACCTGGAAGAATGCTAAAACTGAGACATATAATCAAAACAAGACAGTGGTAGCAGCAGATTATTGGAAGTTAAAAGGGAGAAGGACTGCAGAGATCAAGAAACATGTAAAGTGCTGTCACCTCTTTAACAAATATGAGTGTGCTACTGTAAGACTGCAGAGCAACCAATTGAGAAAGTGCAAAAAAGCAACATCACTAAGAAATACCAGTCCCCCACAGATGCCTTGTGTGCTTGGATTAAAACCTGAGACCTGAATGAGGCACTTTTGCTACTTGGAAATTTGGCATTCCCTGACAAAATTGCTGACCCCCTTCCGACAGCAGTCAGCGTGAAGCCCTGACAATTTACTCCTACTGTAAATTTTCCCCAGTAGCTCAAGCAGCAAAACTCCATTCCAAAACACTGTCCGAAGCAATTGGAGACTTTACACAGCACATAAGCAGAAGCTGACACAATCCTAATTCTGATTCTATTTGATTTTGCCTCATAGCAACCTTAATACAAGTGTTTTTCTGTTTACACAGCAGTGGTTGTATAAAATTACACCTGGATTTTTTAATTTTTTTCCTCTTTAGACAACCTACTATTTATAGCAAATATCCTGGAGCTTTCATAATGATGACAATAAATAGTGTCAACCAAAATCACTATTTACCTCCACCATTAGTGACAACTGTGCTGCCTCGGTTTTCTTGATACTGACTTTCTCTTCGCAGCCTCTGTTCTTTAGTGATCTCTGCCACACGCAAAGGGAGATCCGAGAATTCATCTGTTGGCTTCAGAAAACAAACAGTGAAGTCAAGAAACACTTTTCTTCAGAAACATCATCTTGCAACTGTTACTTCTCAATTTGCGTTTTTACTTCAACTGTCCTGAATGGCACCTACAAAATACAGCTGTAGTGCAAGGGGTTTTTCAACCACATATTTAAATTTTCTTAAAAAACCCCAAACAAACAAAGAAACCCAAACATCCCCCCCCCCCCCCCCCCCCCCCCCCAAACCCCAACCAAAATAAAAAAAAGCCACCAAAACAACCCCAAAAAATCCAAAAATACAAACAGCTTGCCTATGGAGTTGTGTTTTTTTTGGCTTGGTGTTTTTTTTGTTTGTTTGTGGTTGTTTTTTTGCATCTGTAAGTGTCTGAAAACGTTGCAGGATGGAAACTCCTAGAACCCTCTCAAAAACCAAGCTAGGAGTGCAAGCAGCTGTACAGAGTATATCTCACTGAAGCTCTTAAGGTCTTGGCTACTGCCTTTTCTAGTTGTCTCAGGAGAAAAAGGGAGCTTTTCTCTGGGAAAAGTAATTGACAGTCGCCTTGCTAAAAGACGCCATTTTCCTGCTTCTAAATGGCAAACGGATTGTAACATTTGAAACAAGCTTCAAAGAAAGAAGAAAAAATTTCCATCTGATTTTGGAAGCTTGATTTTCATGTTCAGATTTATTTTATTGAAACAACTCCTCATAAGTAATTGTAGTTGACTCAACATTGTAATATGATACAGTTATAAGCTTTTTTAAAATGAGGCCACCCATTTTTCTCATGTTTTGTACCCCAGTAAATTAATCTGTCATGCAGTGTTTTATACATTTCTCTTATTATTTCCAACTTTGTCCCATATAAAATTACACTTGTTTTTCTCCAATAAAACAACAAATATTTTTGGCTCAAGGGCACCTGCACACTAGCATATACGTTACATATTGAATATGCTTCCATATGTATACTTAACAGTTTTCTTTCCTATACAATACTGCACCAGACAAAAATAAAGCTGCAACTTACTTCATTCCCTGACCATCTTTTGTCTCCGCTGTCCACACTATTGAAGCCAGAATCAAGTGCTCCATATGGACGACCGGAATAGAGTTCCTCATGGCTGTTAAACACACAGTTTTGGTTACTATAATATAAACACCACTAAAAACTCAGCTACTGCAGAATCAAAGCAGAATGAGCTACGAAGCAGTTGCAGCTTGTTCAGAAGCTCAGCATATTAGAAAGCATCATAGCACATTTGCCACTTAGAACAAGAGGGCACGTACTCACAGCTGCAAACGTACTTCAGACTTGTCCACCTGCCACTGCCTAGTGTTTTAAGAGCTAATCTGATCCAAGAGATCCATACTTTAAGCATTTCCCAAGCAGAAATTATGACAAAGAAAACTTCAAAGTGGCATCTTATTTCACTTATTTAACAACTCAAGTTTTTATTTTTTCATGTTTTCACTGATAAAACACTGTCCCACAAACTTTTTCAAAAGTATAAATTACCAAAAATTAAATTACATGCAAAATTACTAAAAATTCAGAACATACTACTCCTACACAAAAGTGCACAGAATGCATTACATAATTATCTCCTGTATCATAATAACCGACCTAAGAAACTGTACCAATCTCAACAGTATTTCAGATGCTTTGTAATATAATATAGAAGTGCAGTTTTCATCCACAGAGCCTGACTTTGACTAGACAAAGGCATCAGACATGTGTCTAGTGTAACAATACACATAACCAAACAGCCATGCAGTTCTCAACTTCTGGGCTTAGAAACTACTTAATTCATCAGTACAGCCATCACAGATGTCAAGTCTGGCAACTGCTGCAGATAGCTACAGTAAAAGAGACAATGGGACTTGTCTGATCCACTGCAGATGGCATTTCACAATGGCTCAACTGTCCTACTGGCACTGGATGCCTCAGGGAGAGCTGCAGCAATAATTACTATACAATACACAAGGAAGAACAAATTTCAGGAAGCTAATTGCTTCACCCCGTCATAACTAAATTGCAGGTCATTTTCTCTCCGTTATTGCTCTCCAGTTGTCGCTCCCTCTGAAATTCCTCTTTCAGGAAACACTTATTTTCAAATGAATCATTACTGATTCATACTGTTGTTGTTATTATTATTAATGCAGTATTGTATGTGTGCATGGGACTTTGTATAATAGCAACAGACGATTATCCTGAGCTATTTTAATTTTCAAATAAACATAAAATAGCAAAAAAGTAAGAGGAGGGATGACAAAGTTAAGCTATACATCTACTTCTATGCTGATATACACCAAAAACCAAACCTGTATAGGCATGGAGTTTTGTTTAAATAAAAAGAGTTCACTTTTGTGGCCCTGTATTTGAACAGAAAGCTCATTTGCATAATAAACCCCTATAAAGAAGAAGGGGGAAAGAAAAAACAACTTCCTTCTTTTGTGTGGGGAAGCAAAAAGAATGACCATAAAATCACCCATGCAGTTAAAGAAATATTTACTTGAATAACTGACAACTGAACTATATTTATGTGAACAGTTGTCAGTACTTAAATAGTGTCTTTAAAACATGGGTCAGAGAAAAGAAAAATCCATCTGCAGTGTAATTCCATTATAAATACATCAATATTTTCAGAATCTCCCAAGTACCCTGTTGTAAGGTTGAACAATCACTGCAAATTGAAGAGCATCAAAATGACTATTTGGCTACATTTCAAAAATGAGAAAGTATTTTGATACAAATTTTCTTCTTTTAGCCTTCCTTTTCAATTAGAGATTTTGAAAAGCTCTACATCTAACAGTGAGGGCTACCAGGAAGCTCAAGAATTCATAATCGCTGTTCCTAGGACTTTCTTCCTTTTTAACATGAAAGCTGCTGTCTCTCTAACTTTCACATCTAAAAACAGCTGCACACTCAATGCTGCACACTTTACATGTTTATAATCATACCGCAGCCATCCTGAAATCAGTTGAGACTTATGATTTTTATTCCTCTCTGACCAACAAGCTACAAGGAACAATGACTAAGCATTTGGACAGATCAGAGCATTTTGGGGCAAGTAATCCAGAAGGCTATGTAAGAAGGCCATGTAAGGCTTGAAATCAAAGCATGAGAAGCTAAATGCCTGGTAAAGCCAACAGCCAAAGACAATACTTGCCAACACTTCAAAGACACCACTCCAAAGCCACATTAAAACATGTATTTTTAAGAAAGAACAGTTCTCCAAGTCCCAGAATATCCAAGACACTGGTTCATGCGTGAGTACTTCACATTTTAAACCTTCTAACTCCAGCCTGTACCAGTCTGCCACAGTGCCAAAAGAACTGCTACACAGCTTGGACAGTTCTGCCTCCTCTCAATCACATTCATTCCAGCACCAGCCTGAGCTGCTCTGAACTTCAATCTTACAAATGAGGGACTGGCTGCAGCAGATAGAAACTTGCTGCAACACAAATTTCATATATCTTGTTTAGAAAAGGACTGTAACATACAAGATTTCACTCTGGTAAAACAGTTTGATAATCAGCTGCACTACGACTTTGAAATCCCACTTTCTACCCTAATGTTTCAGAGCATCTTGTTTTATTAGCAGTATTAACAACTTTGTTATTAAACAATGTTTGATGAAGAGAGATCTGACAGTATGACTCAAACTTTCTTAAACTTTTAAAAATCTCAACCACTCAGTTTCAGATCCTTAACCTTCATATCCATGGTATTTCACCTAGCTTATCAGATAAAAACAGCAACAAAGTCTAGGTGTACAGACTGATACCTTTGTTCTATTGGCCACCTTTGAAGAGAACAAACATAAAGCTCTTATGACTTGCCTGGAAATATTAACTATATTGTAGTAGAATGCTTTTATTTCTCTCACCCCAAGTTCCAGAAGAATATAGTAATTTGAGATCCTCTCTTCCACTAGATCATTCTACTGTTGCCTCCTAATATATACTCTTAACCGTGGACAGTTGAGAGTAGGTACATGAAGACAGGAATAATCCCCTGTAAAACTAAATGCCCTGAACAGCATGGTAATGACAAATAATTCTACCACCAACTCTTATATCCTATTGGGGATGGAAATACAGCTAAAGGAATGCCAGCTGAAACTCATTTCATATGCTTAAATCTGGAGGCAAATCCAAAGAAAGCATATGCAAATAGCTCTGCACTTGTTTTTACATTCATAATTCCAAGTTATGATTGTAATACATTAATTCTTCTAATTGCACAAAAGCAATTAATGAAAATTTCCATAGTAATATACAACTGAAAACAACAATAAATCAGTAACCACATAGTCCACTGATATTTTTAGAATTTCTCTTAAAAAATACACAAACTATGCTAGAGATAAACAGATCATGACACTTTATCATTTAGATAAAATACCATGGTTTAATAACATGGCAGAATCCTCAGTATTATGCAGAAAACATCTGCAACAGCTTATACTCTAGGAAACTGAGTAACACTCAAAATGCTTATATGTTGACCTCACCTAAAAAATTAATAATTTAAGATACTCTGCGCTGATGAGGAATCACTCGTCAGTCCCTTGTGCAAATCCCTCTTCACAAATCTGTCTCATGATTTATTGTAATGTGCTCTGATTTCTGTTTTATTGCTGCTAAAACAGCAGTACATCCTTTCCAGGCAACTCACTCCTCCACACCTTATTACCACCTTCCAAGATGAAATTTTTCTATATATTTAGTTTCATACTTCACTGACTCCCTTTCTTCTATATAACAGAAATAAATCTTAACTCCTGCTTTTCTCTAGACATCTTAATCTAGCAGCAGATACAACTGACTGTTCCAACATTTGTGTTACAATGCTAAGCAACAGTGCCAAGTGAAAGCTTGCCAAAAATAGCAGTATACTAATAGGGTGGAGATCAGCATTTACACCTGTGGTTTGAGCACAGCAGTTATAAAATTCTGTACAAAAGGCTCAAAATCACAGCAGGGATGTACTTCAGGAAGTATGTGGAAAATATTAAGATCTTGTAAACTGAACACGTGTTAACAACACAAGAGCATGCACCAATTCCTAAAGTGCACCATGAGATAATATAAATTACATTCCTCAAAGCCACATCCATCAATGCACTTACTGAAGAATGATCCTTGGCTCTAGTTTCTTTAAAAACTCAAGGCAACTGAAAAATTTTTCCTGAATGTCAAAACTAAGAACTTGGATTGTGCCAGACTTACCAAGATCCAAATCCCATGGGTCTCCTATCATAATCAGGCAAGTCTGGAGCTATCTTGCATGCTTCTATGTTCAGGTATTTAAATATGTGGATTTTTCCTTTTATACATATCTAAAAAAAGAAAAAAAAAAAGAAATAAATTACATAGGTATAATCTGACAATACATTTTCAAAGTACTCTACAGGCATTTAACCTGTAGTTGAGAAGAATAAATGAGCACATTTACATCAACCAACATATCTTTTCTTCTAATCTCACTGCATTTTAGAGAAACAGCTACAGTGGAGCATGACAGGATGCACACGACAGACAAATGGAAGCTACCCTCCAAGTACATCTGGTCTGCATGCAACTGTGTCAGCTGGATGCTGAAATTTCAACACGCAAACAACACATGAGTATTTACAAGTACTAGAATTTATATCCTTGGCATTAGAACGGCGCATCGCACCCATGCCCAGCTCTGAATGGCAGTAGCAGTCTGCCAAAGCAAGCTCAAATTTAAAGTGAATGAAGCCAGTAACAGCTGGTTTTGCTTTCAAAAGGGAGGCAAAAACCTACTTCCTACAGGTCTTAGCAAGTGCCCTCCTGACTCAGAAGCAGCAGCTCACAGTAGAACCTGTAATACTCAGGGGCTTATATACCACATTAAAAAAATCAAATTAGTCACTAACCATATTGCAGCTTCTAGCTCAAAGGCTAATTTGAGCACTGCGCTGCAAAGTGAACCAGCACACAGCAGCACTGAGGCCTCAGTCAAAATTTTGACATTTGAGTGGCACAAAATCAGTCTTGCTTAACAGAGCTTCCTCTCTCTTACACCAAAAGCAGAAGTGTTCTGCTAACATTAACAGTAGTACAATGCTAACAGGGGAATTCTTAGTAATATCCCATCAATGAGACTACTAATACAGTAAAGTAAAAGAAGAAAAGGGACTTCTCAAGCTGTGCTGCGTATTTAACACTATTAGTTAATACAATTTATTTGAAGTCCTCTTGTTCTTAAATAAAGCTCATAATATAATTCTTCAGCATCCAGCTTTGTTCTGCTCTTTATAGATGAACTAGTCCATCTGGATTCCTAGCTGCGGTTTACCTGTGCAGGGGGTGACTGGAGAGGATTGTTCTCCAACATGATGGTCTGCAGATGTCTGAGGTTCCTATAACAAACTGGTATTGTTGTTATCTTATTGCAGGAGAAATCTAATCGGATCAAAGGCAACTCAGCAAGCTCTGGAGACAGAAAATAAACACAGAATTCAGCAGATTAAAAAAAGTATTAAAAAAATCAAAAGTATAAAACTGTGTGTTTTACAAAATAATTAAACATGCTGCTTCTAGCTCCCACGGGAAGAAAACCGCATCGAAAATACAGAAGTGCTTTAGGTTTCTGCTGTTACAACTGACAGTCTTTATCTCACCTTCAGGTAAACGCACCAAATTATTTCTTCTGACATTTAGGTCCCGCAAGGATTCCAGATTTCCAATCTGTGGAGGTATTGTCTGTATTTCATTACAGCTCACATCCTAGAAAACAAGAGTAAAGAATGAGTTATCACTGACTGGTAGCCTTCTGTTAAGTAAAATATGTAGCACTTTATTTAAGGACTGAAAAAGACAACTATTTACATAACATGTCAGATCTCTATATTCCTTAATCTCATTGCTGATATGAAGCATTATTCTCATTTTAAATACATGGGGAAATAAAAGTTTTACAAAGATTTAAGCATTCAGATGTAGAGGGCTATTTTAAGTTATCACATTCAAGTTATTCCATATTATCTGAGAGAGCACAACTTGCTACATAAAAGCTTTATGCCAGAAACAAATGCATGAAGAGCTCTAATTCCATCCAGCCTTCCTTTAAAAATTAAGGAAGACTTTTAGTTAAATTGACATGGATCATTTGCTCTCCAGTGCAAGGCATCTCTCCCTCATATAATTTTTTTTTAAGACGTCAGAGTATTTCAAACTCTATCCAAAGTCAAAGCATAGTTGGAGATACTATAGGAGACATAAATCCTCCTTAGGCTAAGGGCAGATGTAAGTAACTTACGACTGCATGCAAGTGACTGGTTTAGAATCACAAAGTTCTCAGCAGAATGAGAAACAGGATGTTGACCTTGTACATGCCCAGACAGCATCCTAGTTACTGCATTATTTTGATCAGTTTAAAAGAAGTTATTTCTTCTGAGGCACGTCTGAACCTATTAAACACATCACTTACAAATTCAGGACAGAGTAGTAATAGTTAAAAAGCAACTGCATACTCACAAGCTCTGTCAGCTGTCTGAGCTGTCCAATTTCTTCAGGTATTGAAACCAACTTATTATTACTTGCTATCAAGACTTTTAGCGGTAGACTACAGAGGTGTACTGGCAATGTGGAAAGCTGGTTTCGACTTTTTGGACAGAAAGAAAACAAAATCATCAGAACTCTAATGAACTCACATTCTAATGAAACGAAAGACACATACAAGAAGCAAATTACAATTATATAAAATCTGAGTTGATCATCTAATTACTGTAAAAGTAGTTCCATTAAGTCATTCTTCATTACTTGCTTTATTCAGTTACATGTGAACAAACTCTGAGTATCAAGTACCAAACCTGATCAGATGTTTCTGAACTCATGTGCTGGGCAATATGTTATTTCAAGTGCTTCTGATGAGGGGCCACCCTCTGTCACAAATGACTACGAACAGAGTGCAAAAGCCTTTCAGATAGGTAGTACTGCAGGTGGGCACATACAAAATGCCACAGAGAAAGTCAGTACTTACTGAATATTTAAAGTATATTTCTAATTGAGCAAGTCATGTGGATCAAAAATCATGGTGTGCTGGATTTCACTATTACAAAATGCAGCCTTGAACATTTCACAATAAATTACTATTAAAGCAAATATGAGGTCATATGACTGGACTGTAACCTCAGATGAGAAACAGGAAGGATGAGAATGGGCTGTAAAAGACAAAGATTCCCTTTAAAAATAAAACATAGAAAGGAGCAGTGGCTGGATGATTAGAAAGAATTTTATTAGGATCTTAATTAAGGCTTTGATCACATTTAGCAAAATATGCTGTATTTTTTCACACTTGAAATCAAGATTTCCCTGCTATTAAAGAAAAAAAGTTCTGAGCAGTAGTAGTAGGTGAACCAACAGCAACTTTTAAAAGGATAATAATTGGACCTCACCTACTAGAGATCATAGCAATAGGAAACCCATACATGATTCATATCCTATTCATACAATTCTCACCATCAATAAAGAAAATAAAGAAAGTATACTAAATTGGCAAAAGTATAGCAACAGCAAAAAATAGCCTGACGTTTTTCCTGATTGATATCACTGCCAATTTGTGATGAGGCACTTTCCATGCCTCTTAAAAGGCCTTCTACAAACAGAGGATGCTGTACACAGTTAAATTAAATCAACAGCCTGAGTTGCACTGATTAGCTTTTGCACCAATTAGCTTTTTGGCAATGCTGCCAGAGTCATATTAATGCTTAAGAAAGATCGTTAAAAACTATCAATGCAGTGAAAGTAAAGGAAAACTGCATGAGCCTTGCTCAGCTACTGAGAGCTGAAATGTAAAGACTGTCTAAAAGCTCTATCATCTCTTTCCAGTCTGCATGCCTGTATTTCACATGAAAACTACTGGAATTTGTCTGGCTATTCCTTTAAGCCGGAATTAGCTTTCTTCTTCATACTCAGTTCCACAAGCTGCTAGTTAATCCTCATGTTCCTGATCCACCTGAGTGGGTAAGACTGGTTCAGGTGCTTTGATCCAGTGACATAAAATAAAACAATGTCATGATCACACACCATGTTAGCACTACTTACAGATGCATTAAAATTTATAAACCTAGACTACTGATGCTAAAGCAAAATTTCTAAGACAATTGTTACCTGATATTTAGAAATGTTAAAGACTGTAAGTTCAAAATAGCCTCTGGGATGTATCGAATGCAGTTCTGGTACAAATTGAGACTCTCGAGGGAGACAAAGTGACATGCTTCTGCTGGAAGCTCTGACAGTCTGTTCCGTGACAAATCTAAAGGGAGGGAAAAAAGAAACATTCAGTAAAGCTCTTAAAACTCCATGAGGACAAGTATTGTCTGTGTATTCACTGTCACACAGTTGGACAGGAATTAGTTTCGCTGTCCTGCCTGCAAGAGTTTCAAAGTTATGAAGTGACTCACACATGAAATACATCAACATCTTTTAAAATCTTACAGCCGCAATGAGAGAAAGAGAGCCTGATGCAACACTCCTTTCATAGTCAGACTTCCATATCCCAAAATGCCTTATGCTTATAGGAAGATACTTTAAGATGCTGAAAGCCCAGCTTCAAATCTCTGTACCGAGACCCTCTTTAAATAATGGAATTGGCACTGGGTGTCCAGTGCTGTAATGAAAAGAATCAGAAACTACTTTTCTCCCAGCCCTCTACTAAGGTACTCAATGCTATGTGAAAATCACAGATTTTTAGTCTAAAATACATACTTCATATAGATACATGTATATTCATGTGTAACAGTTCCAACAGGGGAAACATGAGGCACACACTTCAGACAAGCCTTCTATACTCTAGAAAAGCATTCCCTCCTTCAGAGAGATACAGTTCAAGCCTGTAATCTCAACCAGGCAAAAGAATGGTTTACAATAAAGGGTCTTCCCAGCTGCAGAGAAATGCTCTGCTTGCTGCTGGCAGTAAAGTTTACTGTTATCTTTGTGGTCATATATTCCTCACTCAGCAAAAGATAAAAAGTTTCACCAAAACTCCTACCAAACTCTGTATATAAGGAATCAGTATTTTTCCTTAGCCTGTTCCAATTACCAGTCTATTTGCATAAAATACCCATTGGTAATACTCTCCTTCAAAAGTACTCACGCATGGAACACTCGGTGGATAAAGAATTAGCTCACAACTCAGAGAGTTCTGGCCAATGGACCAATGTCCAATTGGAGACCAATGACAAGTGGTGCTCCTCAGGGGTCAGTACTGGGACCGGTGCTGTGTAACGCCTTTATCAGTGACATGGACAGTGGGACTGAGTGCACCCGGAGCAAGTTTGCCAATGACACCAAGCTGTGTGTCCACACTCCACCTGGAGTACTGCTAAGGACTAAGGCCCCTTCCAACCCTAACCATTCTATGATTCTATGATAAAAGCTGTATTGTGATAAATAATGCAGCTACAAAGGGCTCTTGTTTTTAAAGGTTAAAGAAAGCTTTTGCTTATAATGCCAGCTCCTGCTTCCTAACACACCCAGCTCTTAAGTCTGACAAGAGTTATGCTCACATCAAGAACAGCTTGTGTCAGCAGGGAGTTCCTACAGACATACTTCCTGTTTAATAAACTAACTCTTCACCTTAATATTTTTAAGGGAGGGCAGACATTCATTGTAAGAACCCATATAACCTGAATCAATGTTATACATGATTAAAAAACAAATAATCCAAGCTTAACTGCTACTTTGTTTTGAATTTCGAATTTTCCTCAACAGCATAAAGGATGAAGGAACCATCAGATTATTTTTTTAAGACTTCCAATGCAGTCTTAAAGAACAGAACAAAACTCTTTGTCCATTCAGCAATGAGTATTTAACAAAAAAAAAAAAAAAAAAAAAATCACACCAAGTGCTTCTTTCCAGCTTGTATCAAACTCAAACATGACCTCAGCTTAAACTTGTCCATACTTGATTCTGAAAAATCAACAGTGGGAGCCAAAACTACAAAATAATAGAAGTCACCAATATTAAGTGTGCATCACGTCTTGAATTATTTAGTTGCCTTACGACAGGAAACAATTTGAGATCTTTGCCCATTTTTTCTTTGTGTGAAAAATACCTCTTTTTCCACTTCTTCTTTTCTTTGACGAGTGAAGGAAAAGCTGCTCTTACAATTGCTAAAGGCAGATTCCATAAACATCCCAATCTTACCATATGCTAATCCAGATAAAACATCAGATAAATGCATCAAATGCAAAGAAAGACCACTGTGATAGGTCCTGCTTCCTGCTACTTGCCAAACCCAAAGTCTTCTTACTTCTGTTGATCATCCCAAGCCCTTGTCTTGTCAGAGTTTGTGGGAAATCCTGTCAGAATTAAATACAATGGTTTTTTTTTCTGAGCCCCTCAGCACCCAGCCCCACAAACCCTAAGCCAACACCAGGGAAAAACAATGGTGCAAGCAGCAGAGTCCCTTGCTCCAGTGGCATGGATTGTTTTTGCTGATTTAAAGCACTCGCCAAACTCCAGCTGAAGTGGAAACAGCAAATGAACCTGGCTGATCAGAACCTGCTTAAGAATCTGTAGATAGTAAAAGAGTCAATAAAGCAATTGTCTATATCCTGCTTCCTTCACACAGTATACACTTTCAAAGGAATTTCTGCAATGGACACTTATTTTGCACAAGCCATTTCCCTTAATATACTAGCCTGTCCTAGGGTGTCTTCTGCTTTACTTCCATAATATATTTTTTATTAATGTTTCAGTGAGAATGACAGCAAACTCCAGCTCTCCCCTCCTCCATGTTGTACAGCTGCAGTAAATTCAAAGCAGAGTAAATAGCGCTAAAACTATGCAACAATGCAATGTCCAAAATGGCAACATTCCCAAACATCTCTCCTGTGCCAACACTGTTGTAATACGTAACAGAAGAGCCATTTCCAAACAAACATATTGTCCCAACACATAAAAATGATGTGCCCTGAAAAGTTTCTTGTAAGTGCAGCCATAGTATTTGGAATTACTGAAATTATCTGTGACATATAGAACTCGCCATTAACATTTCACTGCACAGTTGTATGTTGCCATAAAAGAAAGGGAGAAGAATGCAAATTATTTCAGAGATATCAAGAAACAAGCAAAGGTAATTCAGAAAGAATACTTAGCTTCCACACTGACTAGATGTTTAAGCACCTACTTAAAGAATTTCAACACTGGTTCACTATAAGGTGCATTTTTCCTAGGGACTCTGGAGGATGGAACAGAATTCCACCAGTTATCTCACAATGTAACAACATCCTTCAGCACATGGTTTTAGCCCTCCTTCACACAGCTGTGTTGGCAGTCTGTTTTAATACTACCCATTTTAACAATGAAACAGGCTTCCCAAGTAATGAGCCATATTTTCTGGCAGAAGAGTTGCAAAGAAAGAATTTCTTTCAACTTTGTTTTGGAAAGGGTTTAACCACAAACATAAGAATTCACAAGTGCTTTTTGTTTCACTTTATCTTACCAAAGAACATTTAAATTCTAGTGTTTACATATTGTGCAGCCCATGAGGCATGAACTAGTCAAGAATTTAATATATTCTGAGCTATGATTTGGAATTTCTATAGAAGTAACTCCCCACAAAGTAACATTGGGTGTGAAGAAGTGAAAATATATTTTTTTAAACAACAAATGAGCTCATTGCATGATAGAAGAGAGACACCAAAGCTGGCTAGCCACAACAACTAAGTTTTTCCAGACTTCTCTCAATCTACAGTGATTTTTTAAAACTTGGCACTTCTGTTTAGCAGTAGGAATTTGGTGGGAAGCAGATTAAATCGAAGCTGAATTTTGATGCTGCAGTGTAGTCTCTTACATCATTAGAAGCGGGTCTAACCAATTACAAGCTTGGTTAAGAAGCTTGCAGCATTTTTACCCAGATGATGGCCATGAGAATGCTAACTCATACACAGCAGCCATGATTTCATATGCTTGAATGGGGAGCTAAGAGGGAATGTCTGCCAGGAACATAAGAAAAGGCAAGTGCTAGAAAAACACAGACTAAGTGATAGAGTCAAACAATATATGATAAAATACAGTGTGAATTCCAAATCAGCAAATGAAGAACTGCTTTTGGTCATTCGTAATCGCTGCCTTGCCGCTTTGCAAACCTCCAACAAGTATTTCAATTTCCCTAAGTCCAGAACACACTATCCCTAAGACTCAGAGACATTTCTGATTTTGGCCAGTTTCTCTGGAACCCTCCTCTACTCCAAAAAGTAGACCTTAAATGGACCCAGAAATGGAGCAGAGACTGCAGCAGTCATTGTATGAAATGATTCAACAACTCCATCCTCTTCCCCCTCTTCTTCCTAGAAGTATCTGAATGAAAGGAACAGCTCTAACAAAATCAGGAGAGAAATAAAACCACCAGTGATTGGTTAGATATTTACACATATGCTACCCTGTAGTACGGCAGTAGCTGATGCTTTTCCAAAAGAGAAAGTGGTGAAGGAACAAAACTTAAGGTATTTTATTGAAAATACCTTTTCAATTGAGACTTGTTTTAGTGATATTTTTCTGCTACTGTATGCATAAAATAACTTCAACTACAACCAGAAAACCAGAATGTGCTACAGTATAAATTACTGAACTAAAATTACAAACTAAAAGTTCTGCAAAGATTTCTCTCAACTTCTCGGAAGAACATTGTAGTGACTTCTTATTTCAAATCTATTTTTTTCTTTTTTTTTTTTTTTAACAAATACGACAGCATGAATTAAGAACCAATTGCTGTCAAATCAAGAGAGGAGTAATCAGCATGATGCAGATTATTTGCTTTAATATATATGTACACACCCTTGCTGCTTGACATACCATGAACTCCAAAGAGCAAATGACTAATTCTCCCCCGAAAGCACAAACATTGAATTTCAGTACGCGCAAGTGTATGAGTGGAATATAGCTAATATAATTTGAAGTAGGATTCACCTGTGGTCACATTTTATGGGCTAAAATTGCTGTTACCAGAAATCTGCTTTAAAAAAGGCTCTCGTACCCTGCTAAAAATGGACATGTTTCCTTGAAGGCAAGATTATGTGGAATTTTGGCAAAGGAGAAGCATTCTTTGGAACTAAGCTCTTTGTGAAAGATAATAAAGCCAAGAGTACAAACACAAAATGAAACCTCAGAGTGGAGTCAGATCACTGACCTTTTCCATCTTAATTGGGATTCTGTTCAGAAAGCCAGTAAATCCAACGTTAAATGCGACTAGAGAATACAATACGTATAAAATTGCATCATTTGGCTCTAAACTTCAACTGTTCCTGCTCAAAGAAGAATGCTCCTCTGACACCAAATATTAGCAGGGCTGTGTTCACACATCTTTAACTTAAGCTGTAACACTACTTTTGTCTCCAAAGTAAAATCACTGATACACAAGGATGCACTATTTAAGGTACTGGGTACTTTAACCCACTCCATACTCTAGAAAGAAAGGGAGCTGCAGCTCAACTGCTGCTGGCACTCAAACTAGCTGGGTGGTGCTGAATTCCAATTCATCTAATGCTAATGTGATCAGTCCACTAATCCTGTTGCAATGGGAATACAGCTTCTGCTTTCATTCCAATTAATTATGACAATGAAGGCCAGTTCTAGGCCTGGGCTGCTCTACACCATTTCGTTGATAAAAATCTGCCTTTTGTCACCAGGGATCTGCATGTGCTCCCCATGCACATTTTTTTTTCTTAATTTAAACCAGCAAAGCCTACATTTTTGGCCATCTATTCAAACCCAAATGTCAGCAACCACCATAACACCCTGCTGGCAAAATGCTAATGTAAGAGAGATTGTGACTTTATGTCAGCAGCTGTAAACTGTGAGCTCCCACCCATGATGTATCACATCTTCTACAATAACCCAGTTGCAGCTGTGTGACATAAGCCGTGAATGTGCTGCAGTGATGCAATAACAATACTGGTATCCATGAATTGATTTGAATCCTGATGGTGACACTGGCTACTATATACTGCCCTTAACTAGGATGACTTCATTTGAAGGGCAAGAAAATGTTTTGTTTTCCCTAAAACGATGAGAACAGTTGTAATTTAAAAGCACGCCACAATTTTCTTTTTCTAACAGACAAATCTAAGATATATTAGCTTGCAGCTTAGAGACAAAAACATTTTCATATAAATAATCAGAGAAGCCAATCAGCGACCATGAGGCTGACAGCCAGAACAGTGACAGAAGGCAAAAGGCAGAATGAACTGCTGTATGAGGACAAAGCACAGCTGTTCAAGAAGAAATAAGATCAAAATCTGGAACTGTGTAAACAGACATTATTTTTCTCCCCACATACACAACTTAAAGACCAGAAGCAAACTCCATAGTTTCACAATGATAACAACAAAACCGCAATCACACTGAAGAATACCCTTGAAGTAGCTGATGTAATCTCACAGATATGGAAAGCAGCTCACCTGAACAACTCATCTGCAACCTACTGTTCCGGAAGAGTTGGTCTGCTCCTTGGAAATTAGCTGCTTAGGTTACAGGCATCTTTCAGATAACGTCACTCAACAGATCTTTTGAGGAACTTGATGCCGTCTGATTGCTCAATTATGATGTTTAGAATCAAATCTATTAGAATGATTACTCACAATTCCAAATGCATTATATAAACTTTAACTCCACCTCTTGGTTGTCATTCATTCTATCAGCCAAACAAATTCATGCATATTCATCCTGGTTTTATGAAATGATTTGTTTCACCTTGCAAATATTTCAGAACTTGAAATGTTCTCAGGTTATACTGAGAAGAGCAATGATTATGATTCTGATGATTTTTAGGAAATATTCCCACAAAGCTACTGAAAGAAAACAAATAAAAAGCAAGCACAGTCCTAAGCAGATGAGCTGCTGGTATTATTGTCCTGACTTGCACAAGTAAAACCAGAAATCATCATTAAATAATACCTCTGTGTATAATTCTGATGCTGTTGGTCTCTGGACTCAATATCTAGTAACATTTTCCTCTCTAAGCACTGAAAATGTTGGCATCCTTAGAGCTGCATTTCACACCTGGAGGATTTCCTGACACAGAAGGGATGATTTTGCCTCTTCCTGCCTGCTGTGATACAACACTACCACTTTTGTCATACCCTAATTTAAAACTAACCTCAGAAATGTCATCTCCTGACTCACCTTCCACCTGCCAGTCCTGTCAAACCTGAAGTTTTCCCAACTATTCTCCCATGTATCCGAGATACACTTCTTGTAAACCTATTAAGTTAAGGTGAAAGGAGGTGAGCCAAAATGAAACACTTCCTTCTTTGTTTTACCTCAGTAATGTACAATGACGACACAACAGCACCACTGCCCAAGCTGGAATACCCAAGTACCAGGCATAATGAAGACTATTTTCACCCACATTATTTCTGTAGCCCTGTAATGAAATACATCCCCTAATTTCTAGTTTCAATTTCCAGTATTTCATGAAGGAAAATTAGATTCAGACATGTGATCCATCCCTGATACACTTACCACATTTCAGTTATCAGCAAATCCATTCTTGATATGTACGATCACATTCCTACTTAGCCACAATACTAGCAGCATTGAACTGTGTTTTAACCATTTCCATAGACTAAGATTTTTTAACCAGGAATCTCCAACCTACTGGGTTTTGCCAAGTGAACAGGCTATTATTTCTACAGTTACAGGAAACAAGGCAAAGTATGGTGGTTTCTTCCAAATGTCAACTTGGTGGTATCATGCCTGGAATGCAGTGGTGTTTACCACCAAAGCCTGCTTCACCAACCTGTGAATATACTGCATAACATGCAAAATTAACTGAAAGATTATACTTCACATTGAAATCATGCTCTGTATCTCCTGTCTTGTGTGCTGAAGACAAGGTTTGTAGCATGCTTTTAATCAGAGCTGCTTAACACTGTCCTTTATAAACCATGCTTCAAATCATTGCCAAATCATTGCCAAGCATCAGATGCATGGATCAGTTTCACAGACGCCATTTCCTCTGACCACACTTTTATTTTGGAACACTCAATACAAATAACACGGCTTCTTGCCAAAGGTTTAAAAAAAAACAAAACCCCTCACTTTTCTGAAGACCTCTCACAAATCCCTTGCTTGAGGCAATTTTAGTGACCCAGAACTATGGCCTAAGCGTTTACCTTCAACACACAGTTTGCGACATGAAACCTAGCTAGCTTTTGTTTTAACTCAGGAACATCTTAAGAATAGTCACACAAGGGAGTCTTGCTAAATCTGCCTTCCAACTCACCTGAACTACAGTAGGGATTTTTTAGCAGTGTTGCCCCTTCAACTCTTCTCCATTAGAATACAACACATAAACCCAAGAAATTAATCAACTGCAACTCTCTTACTGAGCCTGGTCTTTGCAAAATTCACCATCCCCTGTTAGGGCTAGAAAAATCCACACACAAAGATCTGCAAGAACTTTAATCATACTAAATAAGAAAACTCAGTCATACCTGGGATCAAAGAAGCAAACAAGATTCCAAGCACCAACTCCCATTCTCCCTCCCTTTTCCTTTCCACATGATTTTAATGCGTATTTGCTGTAGTTTAGCTTTCTCTTTTTACACATGAATGAAAACTTCACAGGTGTCACCATAAAACATACTGACTAAACACAAACACATATTTTACAGTCCTGCACTTAATGTCAGCTGCTGTACATCATCTGACAAGAAAGCACATTCCCAAAGAAAGCAGGATTTTCTCACAGGAGCAGACTGTGTAAGCACTGCAAGAAGAGATAAACACTGTAATCAGAGTAACAACCTGGAATACAATGCCACTTCCTCTGTAAAATAATTTATTTTTCCTTTTGCAAGAAATAATATTGCTTGTTTACTAAAAATGAAAACAAACAACCAAAAGCCAGTGGAAACTATGGAACACCATTACACAGTTGTGTGGTTACCAGAGAGTGACAAGTTCCAGTCCCTGTAAGTAACAGAGAACTCCTAATACTCCAGCTGCTTTTCCTCTAGTTGGCTCTGGAGCAGGAAAATCAGTAGCGTCAATGAATCAAACTGTTATGTCAAGTATTATTTATTAATTTTTCAATGGAGATGCTGGCTTCACAGTCAGTCACCATAAGCCAGTGAAGGGAACAATTCCTTTCTGGCCATGTGTTATCATGCCCTCCTCTTGCACCAGCACTCCCAACTGTGCAGCCACACAGGCAGTTCGGGCTCGTTAGTAAGAACAAATCCTGCAAAAAAACCACCACCGCGAATAGTTTTCAGCCCTTCTAA
Organism: Pezoporus occidentalis; assembly: GCF_034315485.1. Lineage (NCBI taxonomy): Eukaryota > Metazoa > Chordata > Aves > Psittaciformes > Psittacidae > Pezoporus > Pezoporus occidentalis. Next base: position 427,526 of record NW_026915235.1, read on the forward strand.
GGCATGATCTGATTCATGCTGCAGTTATGTAATCTCTAACATCAGTATGAAAGAGAGGACAAGAATGTGCATGGGAAGAAAGGGACCATGATTTTTGGCAGTAGTTGGGATTTGGACTAGCTGGTGCATGAAACTGCACTTTTTTTTGTTCCTTAACACACACACTTACCAAAACACAGCGTTCTTCTCAGAGTAGCAAATACATTGTGATCAGGGATTTATTCGCAAGTTTTGCTCATTACAGATACGTACCTGGGTATGCAGTATGACATTAAGGATGGCACATGGTGGAGCAAAGCAAACACTTCAGGAATGAGAAGCAACCACTTTTCAGATGAGCAGGGAGCAGAATTCAGTGGCTTTAGAATGGAGGCAGATAAAGGAAGTCAGATGACTTGGGCCTTATGACTGGTCAATAAACAAGAGGACAGATTACCGACAGAATGCAAACTGCAACTCATGTACTGCCACACCAGAGATGATGCAAATTGGAACTGTTCAGCTATGGTTGAAAACAGAGACTAATTCTAACCCCCTCCTATACGGTTTGGGGTTAAAGAAGTATTTACATACACTTTACTTCCATCTTCTGCTAGAAACCCCACCATTCCCGTGATCTCTCTTCCAGCAATTTCATTCCCTTTCCTCACTAAACTTGGGCATCCAGCCAACAGCACAATCACGCTTCTCTTTCAAACCACCCTAAAACATAAAGCCAAACAAACTAAAATAAGTGAAAGTTGGAGGAACAATGTCGCAATAGATCTAACACTGAGGAAATGAACCAGAATCTCCAGCTCACCAAGGCCGGTTAAACTGGGGAAGTTCAGTTCCTCCCTGACCAGCTGCATTGCAAGAATCTCTGGGGTTTTGTGCAAAACACACCTACAGTATTTATCTCCAAGGGAAAACAGCCTTTGGACTGCACATACATAGGTGGTAAGGCAGCATACACCCCTTCATTGATAAACGTGTTTTAAAGGAGGCTGTTTTGGTTTGACCCAAGCCTACTCCTTGTTGACTTTTAACTAAAAAGAAAAACAAACAAAAAACCACAACCAAGCAACCAACCAAAAAAAATATATCAAATCATAGCATAAAACCTGTGAGTCTAGCCTTTTATACTAGTTTAACCAAGACAGTTTAAAATGGCATTTGAAAGGCTTGGAGATACACCCCCTGGAATCCAACTATACTGGTGTAAAATTATCACCTCTATTGGATACTCCTTACCAGCCCTTTGCTGTAAGTTACTGATTCTGCAACACTTCTGTGAGCATTTCTCAATTTACATCAGGCAGAGAAGCAGTCAAGTTAGCCCACATGAATTTTAGAGTTGTTTAAACCACTCTTGCAAATTTTGCCTGAAGTTTTGAATTTTGCCTCCTTGGGGAGGACTTACATGAACTGTCTTTCTAGTGGACAGGTAAGGGCAGTGACTTCCTTTGGTAGTACAACCTCCTTAAAGTAGCTGTTACCTGCATACTGGCAAACGAGTTGAAGCCTCACCTTTACAAGAAGATTAAAAAAACCCATATCCCAAAACCAAACAACTGACCAAACCAAAACCCAATCCAGGAGGGAAGAAAGAAAAAACCTTATGAAAGAAAAATCTTTAATCAGGATTTTCTAAGCAGACATTACTTGGACTTGAATCAGATCAAAGTGCTCATTACTTAAGCATTCTATTTTCTTCTAGCATTAAGCAACCATCTCAGCTAAAACAAAGGAAACTAAGCTCATTCTGTAAATGCTTTGCTGCAATAACACTACTTAGAATCATTACACAGTTCAGATTTGCTCGTTTGATTCAGGATTTCAATCCCAGCCTATACAACAGGAAATTTCTCTCTCCTATATTTCTTCCTCATCTATTTTTTATTTAAGACATCTGCTTTTCTCAGTTCTCAGGATCATGGAGAATGAATACCAATAAATGGACATACTCCCACCAAAAGTATCAGCGCTTCCCACGATGTTTGCTTCCCATATGCCTGAGCTGGTCTTGTCCCATATTATTTAGGGAGGACATACCTTCCTTCTATGGACTCTTTTCCATAATCAGGAAAGAATTTCTCATTTTCTGTTACATTCCCATTTAATACCTCAAGAAAACCAACTATTAAAGACTTGAGTATAACTTCTCACTTTCACAGGAGCAGAACTAACCTAGTTGTCACTTCATAACTTAAAACAACTTTATCTTAGTGATCTGGTTGAGAGCGCAGGAGAGAGGAACTGCTGTACAGAAACAGGAATGAATGTGGCAAAGGTCTACAACTTTTTCAGCCTGCTGTGACACTGAAGCTATACTCAAGCTTCGTTAAACTTCAGCTGACATTCTTTTGCTGGGTTGTGTTGACCTGCTGAGTCTAAAAGTCAAGTCACTTAATAATACTTTTTTTATCTTGTTTTTAATTAAAAAGCTTCCTGTTGTTATGAAACTTGTCCTCACATCATGGTAAGTTGTATTCAAAATTTACTTCAGTACAGGACACAATGCAAGTTGCCACCTCCAGAACAGAGGGCTGAGCTACTGTTGTAATGGGAAGACATTTGCTCTTTAAGAGAGGAGGGAAGGCTGTGTGCTTTATGTGGCAACTTTTCATTTCCTTACACCTACAGGTTTAAGGAAACACGTTTTTCTCATGGTCCAGAGGCTGGCCAGTAAGCACCCAAATGGCTTTGAGGTCTTCACACACATTATCATCTCCTTCAATTCCATTTGTCTCACCTTTCCATTTTACATGGAAAACCTGTAGTATGCAGCATGTACTAAAGGTACCACACACAGAAGCAGCTATAATATAGCAGCAGGAAAACAGAAAAGACTCTTACCAAGAAGCTATACTATACATACAACTTCTCACAAAAAAAGGAAAACAAAAAATACAAGAAATATTAGTTCCTTCATCTCACTATTAGACTCTAAGGTACTATGCTAGATACCATATAGTTTAGAATCCATAGTCAATCTTCAGTTATTCAGAAAAGGAGGGGGAAGGAAGGGTCAGAAAATGTGGATAAAGTAACACACCACAAGTTAATACAAAGGCTAATGCAGATGGTGTGCAATGATAAGTAATGACAAATACTAACAGAAAGGTATCAAGACCTCCTAGGCAGCAGTGAGCCAGGCTAGAAAGTCCCTGTAAGGCAGCATAGTGCCTTTTCAATAAAGTTATGTTGCCTAAGCTGGCACCTCCACAACCAGCTCAGGCACTCCAAATACACCAATTACATTTTTAAACCACCCTCAACAATCTGTTCATGGCTATCAAGAGTTCTGCCTGAAGAAACTATCAGTGTGGAAGACTCTATGTTACCATGACTTTGCTTAATGCTCTGTTCTGGCTTTCCTCTGTATCAGTGAAATATCTCTTATATTCAGTAATTCCAACAGCTCTGTCATGAAACCGTAACTTGGGGAAGGAGACCTGGCACAGACGAAAGGCAGGAACAGGTTAGTCAGGAAGGCTGGAAACATAAAATGCAACCAACAAAGGCTTCATATTTCCACCATTCATCTATTTATTTCACTAAAAGCTAGCAATGACTTCAGTTCATCTTAATATTATTATCCATAAAATTCACATATAAATAAGTCAGCTAATGTGACAGCTGCAATTTACCTACTATCCCATTAGTTTTGCATATTTCCCTTATATATTTCACTGATCAGTTCAAAATACATTACTTTACTCCCTTTTTTCCACAGACAGTTTAAGTTGAATGATATATTAAAGTCAGTAATAGGTGGACAGACCATAAAGAAAAACATTTTAGCTATGAATACATTTCAGAATGTCATAAGTGGAAAGTTAGAAACAAACCAGCTTAAACCAGAACTGGAAATTCAAAGGTCCTAAAAAGCAAAGTGAGTAATTTCACATAAAAAGGCCAATTACTTTCACAGAAAGGCAAGCATTTCTATAAAAATTTATGGCTGTTATTACTGCATTTCTCTGAAGCTCTTAATAGAGTGCCTCCGTATTTACAGCACTTAGATGCAGCTTCATCAGACTACACAGTAAGGTCACCAAGTATGTCTCATAGCACTGCAGACACTAATCTGTCTTTAGCAGGATGGTATTTTATTGAGAAGAAAAGTCAATAAAGTCCAACAGTCAAAAGTCCTATGTTCTTTTAATGACTCCTTGAGGCCATCTCTCATGCTGACATCATCCCTAACAAAAAAAGTCTGTTACACTTTACACCAGCAGTGCTGCAAATTTTCAATTGGACAATTATTGCCAGAGTTCTAGAAAAAGAGCTGGAGCCTTACCAAGTCGTCTGTGCAGTACAAGCCATTTTAGTGTCAAGAAATAAAACAACAGTACAGAATATGTATGGAAAATCCCCCCCATCAAACAGAGAGGACAGCCAAATGAAGAGATAAATGACAGCAATTGCCAAAACATATGTTCATCATATGAAATAAATTTTGAATCTGGAAACCATAAAAGTCACCTTCAGTCAAAAGCACGCCATGCCGATGTTAGCAGGGATCAAGAACTACAGAACTGGTGGTCACAATTACATGCATCTTCATTTTTTTAAAAGCTCAGCTTGCTAAGAGCTAGTAGCAAGGCTATCAAAAGGATTGTTACATTCTCAAACCAATATTTGAGATGAACTCTACATGTCTTTTTACAAAAGTATCTCTGGCAGCAAATACACAACACAAAAACTAACCTGATCTCACTACAACTTAAAAGAGAATTCTTTTAAAACCAAACCCATCCCTATTCAGGAAAAGGCTGAAGCGGAGGTTTAACAGTAAACATTCCTCCTCTGAAGAGGCCATGATGGAAGTTAATCTCAAACTGTAGCACTCACTTTGAAAATTTTTGGCTGATTGGTTCTATCCCTCCAGCTCCTCTGAGAAACATCAGTTTTGTGCATGTAACAACTCCATCTATACCGTCTCAGTGCAAACTGCACACAGCAAGAGAAAAAGGAGAACAAAAGTTTTTTTGCATTATTAGAAGAATTCTTGACAAATGCTGAGCTGTGTGGCAACTGCCCACACTGCACAACAATGATAAGAGTTCTACTCCAAGAGATCTCTGCTACTCCATTTTCAAAATGACTTTTAACCCCTGGTATTTTTAGAGCTCTCTCTATAAAACCTCATTTCACAAAGTGGTCATTCACCAACATGTAAAAATCCAAATGTAAAAATCTCAAAGGTTCAGATAAACTGCTTTATACATGCTCACGCATGGGCACAAACATGACACACTATGTATGGAAGCACACTACTGCTCCTTAGCAACATGACACCCTGCCTCTTGCCCACTGCTTATGAAATACTTGACTGTGTTCCAGGAGAGCAGGGTTTCATTTTACACCACTGCTTCACAGAGTTAGCAGTGAGGGGAAGTGGGCAGTAAGTGAACTCTTCCCCTCCCAACCCCCGTGACAAAGTTTCTTCAGGTACAAACAAAAGGAATTGCCCAACTAAAATTAACTTTAAAAATTCATTTTCAAGCAAAACACGTAACAAAGCCTTGAAAATGGAGCTAGAACTATTGTCAGATTGTAAGTCTATGCAGAAAGCTCTGGATCCATCTGTCTTTTTTCCTATTAAAAATTACAAGCATTGTTAAAAGCATAGATTAATATTTATTCAATCCATTTATCTTTCGCAAAATCTCGCTAGGATAATAGGCTTGGGTAAAAAGAAGAACAACAATCTTCAGCTTGGGTGAAACTGCAGGTAAACTTGCAGTTCCAGCACTGCAAAAAAATCCCAAACAAATCCAACCCCACACCATGGAAAATAGTCCCACTGCAACAATCACTCCATGAATTTTAATCAAGAGACTTAATGGAAACAATTCACCTTTAACAACTTCCACAAGCCTGCACAGAGTTATGGAGAGATCGGAGAGAAGGACTTTGATGCAGCAAAGATACTGGATAGCTTAAGAGTCCTGAAATTACAAATCTGATTTTTAGATTTCAGTGCAGAATAAGTCAATGAATCACCCACAGCAAAATGGAAAGGTTATACATGGAAAATAATTGGCTCTGATATGCAATTTTAAAAAGGCACTGCATTAAAAGATTAACTGTGGTATAAATATGGAAGTGATCAGCAAAAAGAAAGCAGTAAGGGTGGAAAATGTGAGTCAAGCAGGATATTTGAAGTTTATATAAGAAGAAAAATGATGATAAAGCACTAACAATAGTGACGGCACTAAGTATTTCTTTTGCCCTGAAAGTAATACTGATCTCATTACAGTATGTACAAGATGAGGAAGAAAATCTATCCTGGGATGACTAGAAGCACATCTGTACTTCTAACAGAAGTAAAATAAAACTCTTCAGGCTATTATAAAACAAGAATGAGAAACTTGTGAAAAATCCCACCATAAAATATATTTGCAAATAAACCCATTTTAGTTTCTACTTCAACTGCTAATATTTAACATCCGTTACAAATCAGAATTTACCTATCATTATTAAACTGCAACTACAGCCAAAGAAGAAACAGCTGTTACAATTGCAAGAATACTACATAAAAGAAACGGAGTGCCGCATTTCATTGATACAGAGTGAGAAAGCAAGAGTGCCAGTGATCACAAGACAGGATGCCATAAACCAATTGAAACTTCGGTAAATGAGAATTTGCCACTGGAGTTTGACATCCTATGAAAAGGTTAACACCAACAATACAGGAGGAATGACCTTCCTGCCACAAAAGCTACATGGAAAAGTCGTCACATGGGAAGTAACATGAAGAAAACACTTGAACAGCTGGAGCGAAACAAAGTTTATGACAGTGAAATTATGCTATAAGTGTGAAGCAACATTAAGATTACAATTACAATTTCATATGCACATGTATTAAACTCTTGTTCATTAATCTTCTTTCCCCTCATGGAAGATGCTACCTGCCAGAGACAGGCTGTTTTATCAGCTAATAACACCAGTACACCAACCAACTCCATAACACCACATACTCATTTTGCTTATTGAAAAGGATGTCTCCAGCTTTACAGATGTTAACATCCCCAGTTCCTCCTCCTAAGTACTGTCATCCCAGCACAACAGGCTATTTTAGGAGATTACATGATGTAGTAATATAGTTTCAGATCAAATGGCATGGAAGCAAAATACAAAGGCATATTAAAAAACTCTTTCAACAACTTTAGTCTATGTGCAATATAAAACTTGAAATGAAATCAAATTCAAGCCCCCCCAGGTAAGACACATGGCTTATATTATTTTTTTTTTTCCCCTCTTCTCTTCATGGGACATAAACTGTGTTTTCTAGAATTTCTCTAAAATTGCAAGATTTTGCCTGAGAAGTAAAATAGTACACCAAACAAGTTGTTCTACAAGTATCTCTGACATAAGTATGTATCACCATGCAGGGAATGGACGTACCACACAAATTAGAGAGAGCAAGATGCAAAGAGATAGGAAACACAGAGACAGAAAGATTATTTAAGGTCAAAACCAGAGAATGAAAATTGAACAGGCAAATCTAAAAGGCATATTTTTTTTAAGTATGAACACATTTTCTTCTAATAATACAAAAAAAAAGACACTGTGTTGAGCAGACTGAAATACCCCCAGCTGAGCATCAGAGAATTATAAACTGCTTCTTCAAGAGTGAAGCAGGAGCCATTACCAGATCCTCTCTGCCTCTTGCACTCCATCGCATCAGTCCAATGTAGGAGCAAAGAGAAATTCTCTTGGTTCTACTTGGTTCTTGTTGTTTCTTTGCTTTGGTAATCCCCAACAATTGTCAGGTATCAGATACATTTCTCATTACTATACTGAGAAAGCCCCAGAGACACATGTTGTAGTCATTCATTAGAAGAGGAAACCCCTTCCCCAAAACAAAGGGGACAACAACTCATTCAAGTTATTCCAGAATCTGCTCATACAGGTTGCCATGTATGCTTCTAAAAACCCTTCTATTTCCATTTATTAACCTATTCAACACAGTCAAAAGTTGAGAACACCCTCATATGGGAAGAATATAGTCATGTTTAAAAAATAAATCACATTTCTGTCTGAAAATCTAATTAGATCGAAATAATAGCAGAGGTTATTAAAAAAGTAAGAGTATTTCTTTTTCCACTTAAACATTGCAAATCTGGCAGCACCATGCCAACAATTACATTACTGATGAAAATAGGTATTTCTGCATTTTGTTTTACATATTCAAAGAGAATAATGTGTTTTAAGGAAAAGGAATATGAACTGCATACTTTAAAAAAGCTATTTAAATGGTCTAGTTTCAAACTGGTGGCACATTATTGAAATAGAACTTCCAGAGACTTATTTCTTAACCACTTTCTATAGCAGCACTACAGAATTGTGAATAGAAATTATACTGCAGTAACACCGACAAAAAAGAATTTACCAGATTAACAGATGAACTTCTCATTTTAGCATGTATTTGTGGAAGCAGAAATACCAGATATCTAGAAGTTTACAGCTGTTACTCAGTTACATAATTCACACCCAAATCACGTGCACTAGAAATATGTGAGGGAGAAAAGTACCACTTCCGTTGTGCCTTCCCTCCTCAAAGCGCTGTATGCTTCTTAACAGCAGTAAAACATAACTCTCTTACCTATTCCCAAATCGCATCTGAATGGAATGTTATGGTGCAGAGAAAGTTAAACTCAAGAAAAACATATGAAGCATGTTAATTTCATAAGCAATAGAGATTTCTGGCAAGGAAAGCCACATTTAACGATTTATTTTATTACTACTTTAATACCTTGGTCTAGATGAACGTCTATGAAGTAGAAGAGTTTCTTGCATTAAGTAACAAAAATGCTCTTCTGAAAAAAGCAGGAAGAGCAATCAAGCTTTGCAACCTGCACTACAGCACTCCTAAGGTATTTTCAATATCTGAATGAATAAATTTTTAGAAAACATGGCATGCAGAGTTGTTTGTAGCCACAAAAGTCTCCTCAGAAACAAAACAGAAACATCAGATCTAGGACACAAATAGGTTACACCATATTCTTTATTTATACCCATTGTTTTTCATTCAACATGGTCATAGCCATCTGCACGCTTGAACTTGTGATGAATGTAATGATACGGAAAAAGCAGTGAAAGTTAATTCAGTGACAAATATGTCATATCACAAAAAAGTTCTCAAAATAATTACAATACAGGTATGTTTTTGTAACCCCTCATATTCTTCATACCTTACAGCATAGCCCTGGGAAAAAGTTCTTCAAATGATAACACGCCAAGTTGGAAAGAAACTACGTCTTTTTTGTCATATTGAGGTTTGTTGAGGTTTTGGTTTTTTTTTAACATGTGTTTAATAAGCACATTAATACTCTCATAGAAGTATATTTCTAGTAGTATTGATAAACCTTCAGGTAAACAGTAAGAGCTTGTAAAAGAATGCTTCTGAATAGAAAACTAGCCTCCTCCTTACCCTATGTGAAGAGAAAATAAAACTCTCACTCAACACCATTTGTTAACATTGACCATATCAATTAACCAACAGAAAGAAGAATGTAATATTTCAGAAAGATTTTAAATAGTTGCAGTGCACATGGGCACTAACAAACTCAAATCTTCTACCTCTTATTTCAAATTACATGTTAATGCTCTTTTCCCTTCAGAGAAAACAAAACAGCAGGAGTAAAAAAAAAGTGAGTATCCTGAATAAAAAAGAAAAATATGTTAAGTTGATCATAGTATGAAATCTGCAGTTAAATACTAGCTCATGATAAAACGCTATGACAGCACCTTTAAACTAACAATTCAAATAGAAAAGCTGATTTTAAAAAATGTGTTTAATGAGAACAGGAACTACAAAACAGATTGAAGGTTATCAGTTATGGGGGGGGGTGGGGTATTCTCCACGAAAACTTGCTTCACCTTGCTCAGAAGCTAATGTTTTAATCACCAGTAAAGCTTCTAGGCTTGCCTTCTTACACTGTAGCTTTTAGCAGTAATAATGATAACAATCTTTCGACACACAGGCCTCCCTGAATGACAGGATGATTTGCATGGCAGCAGAACAGAATCATGCCACATAGAATACTCAAATATTCTGCAACACATTTACAGCTCAAACAATCTGCTGTTTTAACATAGATGGGTTCCAAAGATAATTTTTTGACCTTGCTAAGCACAAATCTACCCACCCCTTGACAAGCCAGCAGAATAAAAGGAAGTAGCAGATATTTTATGGTTCATAATCACATTCAGCAGTGGCCCTCTAAAAAAAAGCTGAGCTTGGAGTCAATGTAATGACAAGCACCTAATTGTCCTGCTATTACTGTGCTCACTGACTCTCACTCCTAGAGAACAGTATGTATGACATCAATTCAAAGACCAGTAAAAGCCTTGGTCTATGACTGAACTAAGTAGTAATATATATGTCCATAAATAATGGCAATAATGAATTAAACAGGTTTAAATTACTACTTGTCTCATCAGCACCCTAAAATTAATGTTCTGCTCAGATTTAAAAGGGATTTTCTATCAAGCATTAAGATATAGGTTAGTCCTCTCTTTATCATGCTAACAACTTAGAAGATTGGAATTGGCAACAAGAGAAGCATTTGAGACAGAGGGCAAGATTATTGAGGAAAGAATAAAAGGTTAAGATGTGGAAGCTTGGATGAAGGAGATGAAAAAAGATTGAGGGTAGAGGAGACAGATAACATCATAGCTGGGAACATGTGACACAAACACTTAGGAGGAATCCCAACCCAGTAGAGCACAATCCCCTCCAGTACACCAAGCACAGTACTGAAGACCTACACATACTATCATTCCTCTGCTTTCAAACATCTGTACAATTTGGAGGCAGAGCATTCCACTCTACAAACTGGTCCCATGGAATGGCAACCTACTGCTGTCTCATTGGCACAGGTAAGAGAAACCTGATGGGCATAAAGGTTTGAATTGTCATGATGCCAGCATGATTCCACTTAATTGCATCTAGAGAAAGTCAGCCTGCATTCAGAATTCAGCGTTAGGAAAGTAACCTGAAAAAAGCACTGGAGTCTTGTACAGAGAAAACCCAGTTAAAAACTTACATAATACTGGTAAATCAAGCACACAGACAGTATAGTCTATAATCAAAGATGGTCACGTAACTGTAGTTGCCCATTTCCTGTGTGTATCTAGTGTCCGGAGGTCTTTAATTAGCAACCACATACTACTTTTCATTCCTCTTCAAGATCTTTCTGTTCAAGTGGATTTCTTCAGAAGACAAAATTACTGTAAGAATCAGGACTGATCACAGCAACTGTGATCAACAGCTACTGTTGAAAAATCATTAGGAAAAAAGTGGAATTGCAAAAAAAAAAAAAAAGGGATGATAACCTGAAAGCTGGTGAATGCTGCTTTGGAAATACAGATTGCATCTGTCATTGCCATATAGTTCCTCTATCATACTAAACAAACCTTCTGAACTAATTTTTCCAAAAGTAGCAATTAATCACATATTCCCATTTTTCTAGATGTCAGGCTTGATTTCCAGTACTCCTGAAGAGTCACCAAGGTAACTGAAGTTATGAAGAACTGCATTTAAAAAATAAATCCATGATTTATCTGTAATGGTTCTGTTGCCTAAAAGTTCAGGCACTAAGTGCTTTGAATCTGGCACCCCAAATCAGCATATGCTACCAAACTTTGTATGAATACAAGCTTCATATATACAAAATACAGTTACATTACCTTGCTTCACTCCACAGAGATTACATGAAAAACAGTGTCTGGAACCTTTTCAAAAGTAGGGAGCACTACCCAAATGCCCAAGGCAATAACAACACAATTCTGTACTCAGAGCTAAGTCTCAACAATAAGCAGAATAGACTAAAATTCACATGGGTCACTGAACAATTGGGGGGAGAGGGGGAGGGAACTGAATAGATGCTCACTAATCCTACTGTCCTCTGCACAGAGCAGACTGGTTAAAAAAAATGTGTTCCTCCAGCCAACACCTGGGCTGCACAGCAAGTTGGGATTTTTTAGGCATATCCTCATTTTGGAGTGCTTGAACTACATTTAGAGAAGACTATTAAATACTTTCAAATCGGTAACACTACCAGCTAGAAAAGAACAAAGGCTCTCCTTGCTCTAAAGAGACTTCTCTGGGCTCTTTCCGTGAAGACAGCAGTTTGTAATGTAGGACCATAAGTGAGGCTGAAGTAAGCAACTGTCAGGACAGTCTGGGGGACTTCAAAGTGAAAAATAAAGCCCCCTTCCTGCATATATACAAAATTACTAACTTACACGAACTTACTAACACTCCTATGAAGAAAAGACCAGAATGTATTACCCTTTCTCTAAATAGCTGTAATTCAGAGAACTAAAGCAATATTTTAACTCTAATACACTGATAAAGTCTAACCCCAAGACACTTTTAACATGAATGGGTTTTCACACCCCCCACACTTTGGAGAGGGGGACATAGTAGCTGAAGAAGAAAGCTCACTGCACAGCCCATAACTTCATCTAAATACACAACTGCAATTCATTCAAGCTGTTTGGCTAACATCGGAAACCGTGAGATCCAAGCCTGGTTAGTTATTAAAGAGAGAAGAACCCTTGAATTGAGTTACAGCCTTTTCATTAGCTACCATGTAATTTTATTTTTAACACACACTATATAATTTTCAGTGTTTGTTGTAATTAATTCTTCACTGTTGGTTCTTCTACTGAAGAAACTAATTCCATCTACTGCACTCTAAAGCTAAACATGAGTGTAAAATTACTTCCATAAAATAATGTATTTTGCCAAATGAAAGCATGAGATCAAAATCTGTCAGCAGTAAAGTTTCAATTAATGCAACTCAGCTCTGTAAGCCATACTCTGAAAGAAAAAGTTCCTATGCTTACTGACTCAAAGGCTAGCACATCGTTTTACAGAAAGAAATACGCAAATTTACAACAGCTCAGTGGTAAAAGGTTACAAAATAGAGCTAAGGTATGATTTCACAACTGATGCAAGTCAATTTAAGCTCACATATGTTCCAAAACAGACCCCCTCATTCTTATCACCCAATAGGGTCTTTCCATCCTTTCTGTTTGCTGGCACTCAAACACACGTGAAAACGCTGCAAGCTGTCCAAGGATTTGATCTAGCTAGTTATGGGTTCTGTTTTCAGCTCGGTAAGTACGAAAGAGGTTGCTGGAAGGCAATATGATTGCTGGCATTGACTGTGCAGCAAGAGATGAAGACAGAACTTCCCCTTCTGGCATCAGCATAGAACTTGGACCACATTAGGCTGTGTATTTATGACTGACTTCAGCGAATACTTACCCAGTATAAATTTGCTATCTCCAAGCACAGGTATAACCAGAGGAGAAGAGGTCTGGAAATGCCATGAGAGAAAAGAAGACATTTCCTATTTTCCTAAACTCTAATTTCTCCTTGGTGTGACTGCTGGACTGAATATATTTACCTACCAATCCTGCTCCTCTTTACTTTTTATGTAGTTACAATTATCTTTAAAATCATAGCTAAAAGTGTGCATGCATACATGACAAAAATATTTAAAAAAGCCTGACCATGATGGAGGCAGGGAAGTGGAAGTAACCAGAAACACATGCCATCCCAAACAACACTTAGAAGAGTTCACTGGTAGCAAAAGTTTGATTGTAAGACTACTTCTTCTGCTTTAAAAGATCAGCTCACTAAACAAAGGCATTCTGAATGTCACATATTACTTTCACTGACACAAGGATCAGAAGCTACAAGCTCAGACTCCATTTCCCCAGCTGCTATAAAACATGAGGCAAAACGACTGCCTGTGTGCCAAGAACCACTGAGCATTAGTGCAGGCCTCAGCTCTCCACCAAAACCCAACCCATTCAAAAAAACCAAACCATAAACTGCAACAGTCTACTGCTCTACACATTTTGAGGGTAACAAAGAAAGAGAACCGACCACAATTTACCCATTCACCAAAGCAACATTCTCAGATAATCCCATTAACCTAGACTAAGAATTGCCAGTATTTACACACAGAACATGTATGAGATCAAGACTTTATAATAACAGAAACACAACTTGAAAGAAAATAAGGTAGACCAATAGTCAAATTATAAAGAGACTGACACAAGAAGGAGGTAAAAATCAAAAAATGCAACAAGCTAGACTACCATCTATAGTTTGGGGAAAGATTGCCATCCTCCCTCCTTCTTTCCCATACAGCTACCAGAACCTTGGGAGAGTGTATTTCTGTTTGGGTTTTGATAAGGGTAGGTGTAAATATAGAAATCTGAGCACAAGACTCTGGACTACCCTAATAAAATGTTTTTATTTTTAATACTGAAACTTCAGATAATCTAAGTAGCAACACTGTAAACTCCTCTGACAAATAGCCTGTGACTTGAACACAGAACAATCCCATTTCCTTGCAAATTACCTTAAAGATCGCTATAAAATCATATTCTAGATACAGTAACCCAAAGAGGTTTTGTTGGGTTTTTTTTCCAAACAGTTTTTTAATTTTAGGCTGGTTTAGATTCTGCTGTTGCGGCTTTTGAGTATAAATGTTGGGGAAATACGGCCACTGCTCTATGTGCCAGAGTGTACTTCTCAAGTTGTTTTTGCATTTCATCAGGCAATATCAACTCAAGCTCTGGCAGGAAAGAAAAATATCAGTGAGAGCTCTTTCTGCAGATCACTGATAAAGTCACTGTAATCTTTCTAAATGCAAGCAAGCACTCTGCACGTAGAAATTTTATTGACACTATGGTCGGATTATACTTTTTCTGTGGAGAGCTGTCAAGACCAAAACTACAGACACCTTACTGGCAAAGGCATGCAAAAAGGTAGTAGCAGACAAGTTTTTTCTTAATTTTCAGAGTCTTGCTATCTTTTCTCACTATTAATATATTCCAGAAACAAGATGTAGTACACTGCATATAATGATCTCACGACCTGATTCCCACACTACAGCCATTTCTTTTATTGCATAAAACCCCATATTCCCATCTTTCCCTTTAAAAATGGAGACAGTGAGTGGTTTAGATAATTACAGCTGTCACAAAGGGCTTGACAAATAACTTTTCTGCTCAATGTATGCTTTAGGCCACTGGGAAAGCTGTCAAATAATGACATCAGAATCTACATTAACACTGGCAAAATGCAACTGTGCTTCCTTTCAGATGGTTTATAGCCCTTCCTTTTCCTATTCCCTGGTTGAGCACAAGAGTGGGATGAACAAATGGGTTGTAATTCAACCCAGACAAAACGGGGATAGACAATGCAGATTAAAGGAAAGAGTATGAAAGAAAGAGAGAAGCACATCCTTGATTTGTTAATGAAGAAGCTTGCTCATTCTTCATTATCAATGAATGCTGAAAGCTTGAGTCACTTCCTAAAATTCCAATTAAGTTGTAAGGGATGAGCATACATAACAGCTGCTCTCCCCTCTTTCAGTATCTAAGTTGTTATTACAGTGCATTTCTTGTACATGAGCCACTCCACATGTACAAGAACGTCAGATGAACTACTGCCTCACACATTGTGGGGAGCTACCTTCCCGCTAATCCATTCCAAAGCTCTCAAGCACAGACCTTCCCATCTTCAATCTGATTTTATATTACGTGATCTTAATTCCAGTCAATGTACAAGCAAACCAGAAATTCACTATTACTTCAATGCCTGCTGAGTTCACCTGCTCTGTTCTGAGAGCAACCTTGGGCACTGATCTTGGTTTTAAAAGCTGCTTGTGGGTATTCCCCACATGGAAGATGGCAGTGGCCAGAAGCAGCTGAGGCTTGACATTATTAGACAATTCACTTGCCAGTGAAAAGTTTAGTGACTATGGCAAATGATTAATGAGGAACTTCGTATTTCTGTTAGGCATCAGTGGAAAAAATAGATTTATTTCCAGAATAAAAATGCAGCAAACCTGATCTGGTCATGTGGTTTGGTTTTAGGTAGCCCTGCGAAAGGCAGCAAGTTGGACTCAAGGATCCTTATGGATCCCTCCAACTGATTCTGTGATCTGTTTGTCAAGTATTTTTCCAGAGTTAAGTTACACACGCCACAAATTTGGCTCTGATGATTGTTTAGTGCGTCGTTAAGAATGCTACTTTGAAGCTATTACAGCTTGAGCACTAGGGTTAGTATCACTGTCAACTCTGAAGCCATAAAGGATCCAAAGAAATATGATCTTCCCATTCATTTAATGTTTTGAAAATGTACCTTATGGGTGACATGTATTTAAAGGGATTTTCCCCCACCCATCAATTTCAGAATCTTCACAGAGCCCCTAACTTGATCAAGCATCTAACCTCTAACATCCTGTTCCTGCTGACCCACTGTGCTGGTTCATCTGCATTAACAACAGTTTCCACACGAGGCCAGTGATTCTGTTAAAGCTTAAGGCTATGCTAGATGCTGGTTTTCTACCAGTGTAGTTACGTTAATGAGAGATGCAATTCATTCCCACCTCTTTAGCATCAATGCAGTTACAGTGACATGCAATTACTTTTATTACTACAAGAATGGGAATGAGCTATACCAGTATAACATGATCAACACTAGAGAAGTGTCATGTAAAAAGAAGTAAGGTTTGCATATACATTGTTTTGTCTTCATTTTTACAGTTTTGGAGTAATTCCAATGATTTTTACGAAACTCCACACACACATACCCCACCTGTATATTTGTGGCCCAGCATGCAGGAAGGCATTTGGAGTATACAATCTAGGGGGTTAGTTAAAGTGTTTCAGTATTTCTAACACCTAGCACACATATATATTATACCATATTACCCGTGGCTGCTCCCATAGAAGATAGTTGAAGGTTTTACAAGAATGAAACTGATGTGGGGTAAGAAGCAGATTAAATTGTAGCTGACCACTCAACTGAAAAGTGGGGGTCAGAAACACTGCCCAGCCTCACTCAAAAGTCACAGAACAGACCACACTAAAAAAGGGCACAAGATGAAGTTATTCACAGCAGCCTTCAAAACAAGAGAATTTAAACAGTATGTGTCCCTCCCTCCCTCCCACACACTGCTCAATAAGATTTGCTCCCTACAACTTAAGAACAGTTCTAGCTTTTTTTTTTCCTAAAGTTCATTGTGATGATAAATACACAAAAGTGTATGGCATGCACTGCTGCTTATTAGCATTTAATGCTTCTTGAACAACTACAATGCAAATATTCATCACAACAGATGGGAACCTTGGTGGAAACAAGAATTCCCACAAATTGTTTAAGAGTACAGTAAATGAATAGGATCACAAACAAAAAGCCCAAATCCCTCACAAATGTGTATGCTGCATTTGCTTACAGATTAGCCCACTACACATCCGTTGTGCAACTGCATTTGTAGAACACCCTTTGAACAACAACGAAAAAAATTATACCCCAACAAGAAGTGTTTCCTATTTATGGATGCGTTCATATCAAGCAAACCACAGTTGTCTCAAGGCTTGGTTTGATGGATTTTTTTTTTTTATTTTTATTAGTGACAGATTTTTGCATAAGTAGGGTATGACAGGACAGACTATAAAGTCAGACAGTTTTAAAGAAGGCTCCATTTTGAAGTACTTAGTTGACAGTGTATCAATACACTTTCTAACAGACATGGTAACTTTCAAAAACTGATGTCCAGAGTTTATTTCCAAGCTCCTAAGCTACAACTCCACATAAACCACCAAAAAATCTGAATGACAGCGTAGGAAGTAATCGAAGCTACAAAAGGCATTCTGGCACCCTTTAAAACTGCTTTTACTTCATGTATACAACTAGACTATCAAAATAAACATAAACTAAATTTGCTCTATAGAATGCATTACGAAAACTCCTACATCCTGCACAAACTCTCACTGATTCCCAAGTCTCCTCTCCCTATTCAATACAGTAATATGTAAACACACTCCACAAACGTGTTTCTTGATCAAGGTGCTTCCAGGGAAAGTATATTAGTTTTTAGTCTATTCCTATGACCACACTGAGGAGCGCAGAGAAAAAACGAGCCTTACTGCTTACTGTACCTTGTAAATTGTTTCTTAAAAATACTTAATATTTTTATCCATATGAGGCAGGAGAAAAAAAAAAAGGCATGTGATTCTGTCTACAGTACCTTTCATATCTTGCTTATGGCTGTCAGAAATGACAACAACAGAAGCATAAGAGCACAAGAAACAGTTGTCTTTAGTGTATGCACACGTGACAGCCCTTCTTGGAAAGTTGGTTTCCCCTGTCAACAGCACAAGACGAGATGGGTAGGGTCCATAGACCCGTGTACATATGCACACACAATCACATGCAGCTACATCAGAACAAGAACATGTGTGGCTAAAACCGCATCAGTGATCAGCAGTATTCAGAAAAGCCTCATAACTCTTTTAAAAACAGCCTCCAACAAGGGAAACACCTCTAAAGTGGAGACGACAAAGGAAAAAAAAAAAAACAATAAATGAAGAGATTTCATCGGCCAGACCGACGGCGGGCAGGGGAAGGAGGAGTACCCTGCAACAGCTCCTCCATCCTGTCCCAGCCGAGGAGAGGAAGGGCGGAGGGCGAAGGGAGGAGGCTAAGGGGTGAAGGAGAAACGGCCCAAATTAAGAAACATGCCAAGCATCGCTTCGCTGCGGGAATCCCCCTCCGCACACACACGCACTTTCAAAGAGAAACTCGCGGCGGGGGGGGGAACACCTCCAAACATCCACTGAGGATATTCCTCATCTTCATGCACCCAGCTTGAATTTACTGGAGCGACAGCGAATCGACCAACTCAGCTTCAATTCTGGCGGGGGACTGTCACCCTCCCACCCCAACACCCTTCCTGGAACGGGGCGGGACGGGACAGGCAGCCCCCCCGAGCCCTCTCTCACGGGGAGCCGCTGGACCCCCACACGCCGGCTGCCCCCAGCCCTGAGGTGCTCGCGGAGGCACGGCAAGGCGTTTCCCCGACCCCCCGTCCCCGCCATCTCGCTCCCTGCAGCGCCGCGTCCCTCACCAGCCTGGGTGGTGTCGCTGAGGTCGTGGTTGGCGGCGCTGGCCCGCGGGTAGTCACGGAGCTTCCTGCCGCTCAGACTGAGGGTACCGCTGGCCGCCGCTTCTTCTAAGGCTCGGTCCAAGGAGCGGTTCCACGAACCGGGACCCGAGGGACCTGGTGGCGGAGTACAAGCCGCCGCGTTTCCCGCCTGCATCACGGCGGAACCGCCCTCCGGCGCCGCCAGCACCGTGGCCGCCATTTCGCCCCCTCCGCCGCCACCACCACTGCCGCCGTCGCTGCTACTGCTCCGGCTTTGCGCGCCCCTGCGCAGGCGCGGGGAAGCCCGGGGACCGGCTGGGAGGGAGCAGGGTGTGCGCATGCGCGGCTAACCACCTGCGCGCACAGGAACGGCAGCTCTTGAAAGTAACGCGGCACATCCGCTTTGTGCGTCCGATTGGGGGTAATGTGTCGTGCGGGAGCGCGCACCGCCCCTCGGCCATGGCTGCTGTACCCGGACCCCTTCTGACCTCCCACCAGCTCCTGGGCATAGGCAGCAAACCAAGGGGAGATCGCAGGGATTGAACTAGGTGGGAAGAGTACTGACTGGATCGTGTTCAACTCGATGTCATCAGTCCCTAAAAGGTTGCACTCTTTGCAACGTCCAAATAAACGCCAGTCTTGGTCTGGGCAAGCACTGATGTGCTTGCATGCTGGAACTGCTGCGGGAAGCTGGCAAGTGTGCAGGCTTGAGCTGGTAAGGAAGAGCAAAGGCTGTGAACACTCTTCCTCATCAACACCTTATCAAACGTATTTACAGGCAGCATTTTCTTCCTGCACCTCCAATAAGCAGCAGCACTTCCAGTGCTAGCACAAGCCTGCACTCAGAACCACAGGTGGTGGCTGTTTTCTCAGGGTGTTGACACCCATCTTGTAACCCGAGGTTCAGGTGACAGTCACTTCTCACTAGCAAGGTATGTCACAGCAACACGAAACCAGCACTTGGTCTGACTGAGTCAGGGATCTGGTTCTATAATCACACCAAACCACTACAGTAGATGATGCTACTGAAAAAATACATAAATACACATTTAAATGAAAGTTTGTACAGTGCCACTCCAAGAAGTGCTTCATTTTCAGGATATTAAGCTGGGCAACGAATGTGAGCCCTCCTCAAGTGAGCCTCCTTTCTGGTATGTTCTTCAGAACATTTAATAAGAATCTAATTATTAAGAACCCCTTGAAGGATATCACAAAATTCACATAACCAATATACTGCTTAGGTAGTTATAACAGGAACAAGACAATATGAAACCTGTAACTTTTTATTAAAAAAAAAAAAAAATTAACAGCTTCAGAATAGATCCAATGTAATAACTTCTCTGAAAAATACCAAAAGGTATAGTGTAACACATCTTCTCATTAAATACAAACTAGCATTTTTTGATGCACTGCATCAGTGTTTTGCATCTATGTTGATGCAAAAAAAATGTTATTTTCGTTGCATCCTGGCACATCAAAGAAAGTATACACTGAAACAGGGTGACTGACAACACTTTATCTACTCCAATTCTAACAGTGGGACATTTTTTAAAAAACCCAATTTCCTACTAGTAATTAAGAGAAAAAAAACAAAACCCAACCAACCCTTAACACCATTACAATTAGTTTGCTTCTCCTAAGGTATATTTTTCAACATTAAAAATAAGGGTTTAAGTACTATATAGTATCAGGATGCACTCTTGACTTTAAAACTGCTATACAAAAGCCCTTCTAATGTCAAATGTTCTTCAACATTGAAGTTCCTGGTAAATGTCAGTTAACTTGGAATTTGAGACAAAAATGCAAGGAAACCAACTCTAAGAAGGCAAATGTAAGTTCCTGAAGAACAATAAAAGGAATTAAACCCACTTCAAACACTGAACATTTCTGGATACAGCAAGCCAGTTGTTCTTTTGCCTGACTGTACCTAAATCTCATTGCTATAGAACACTGTTAAGTTCCTGATCTGGAAGCAATTCTGAACAGGTGCCTCAGTTTTATGGATCATACAAATTCAGACTGAGGATGCCCCAGCTGTTACCATCCTGCAGATCATGATGCACAAAGCTAAACGTAAAGCAACAACTACATGGTCCTGGCTTAACGCATTGCATGTGCTGGCAAACCGAAGGCTTTCTTCCAGCAACATTCCCCAGTTCCAGACAATTTTAAGATATCTGACCACTTCTGATCAGCTTCACGTCTTTCCTCTCTTTGGTATACACAAACAAGTGCCATTAGATTGCTTGCCTCTGGCTATTTCCAAGAGCCAGAGAAAACCCTCTGGGGCAAGGAATGCAAAATGAGAATCCTGTGTCTGGGGAGGATAAGGAATTCTACCATACCACTGGCTTTCTGGTGCATGGTTGCATTTATTCCTATGTAATTCAAAATTTCAAAGTTATTGCATTAAATTTGTGAAAAAGGTTACAAAAAGAAACAGCAAAAGTTTAAGAAAAAATAGGAGACAGACATACTCCATTTACAGAGGAGGATAATGAGATTAAGCTATTTGTAATATAAATTACTCTCATACTGCCTGTGCAGTATTCCTCCACTGCAATCTGGACCACTTTTAAGGATAAGAGTAGAATAGTCTCCATCCCAATTTCATATTTTGGATATCTCAACTAACAGCTTTATTTGTGAAAGTGAGGATGAAAAACATGTAGTTTTCAAGAAAGGAAAAAACCTGAACTTCAAAACCACAAAGAAATCCAACCAATGCTCCCATAAAAAAATGCCACTACATCACTACCGAAGTATTCATGGACTGAGGCTCTGTGCCAAACTGCAGCCCACAGGGAAGTTTACAAGCAGTCCCTAAAAAACCCTAAAATGGGGTTTGCAATGAAACATACAACCTTTCTTGTGACAGAGGGGTCAAAGAATAGACACTGAGCACTCCTAAATAAAAAAAAAACAAAACCAAAAAGAAAATCCAAACAAAAACAACAACAAGAAAAAAAAAAACAACACAACCCAAATCAAACAAATAAACAAAAAACAAAAACAAAACAAAAAACTTTTAAGATTTTTGTATTTTGGTTACAAGAACCAAAATCAGTGTTTGTTGTCAGCTGGGCCACAGAATCCTTTCCAGCCAGGTGATGGTGCCACTCCAGCAGATCAGTTTCCCCACTTTCCCCCTCTCAGGACAGCATGTCTTTTACTATTCAAAGTAATAAAGAGAGAAAACTCTTGCCACCATCTCAGCATGAAGTCCAGAGAATTTCAGTGATGTGTGCTGTATACTTCTGCCCACTTCTATCTCCATTTCTTAGGTAGGTGAGATCAGTGCTCAAGTCCATCTGTCAGGTTAGCCCACTGTTACAAAACGGCTCCCTTTGTTCTGAGACAGTGCTGTTCTTTGTTCCTTCAGGATCCCGAAACGTTCGTTCAACGTTATCCCTGTCTGAGAAATAAAATAATTTAACTATAGTCTTAAAAAACATTAGGTTAATTTAATCAAAGTAAGAGAGGCAACAATATTTTTTTCCACTCATTCTGTATCATCACGCGATTTCTTAATAGCCTCACTTGGATAAAAAAATGGTTTGATTTGATTTCATCATTTCCCCACACCATTTAAAAATCAGATTGGACTATACATCAAGAGCTAGCATTTCTCATTTCTCAGAATTCACTAAAACCACATGGTACACAATGTCAAGACAATGTCTGCTCAAAATACTGCAAGTTAAATTGAGGACGGACAGACTGAAAGCGGGAACTTCCACTAAACTAATTTTCCCCACATAGTTTCCATGCAACTTCAACAAATGCAGCAATTTAACTACGTTAATGCAGGGCTGCTTTCCAGTCCATCCATCTGATGCAGTAGACTGGAGTCTAGTCCAAAAGTTCAATTAATGTTACAGTATACTAGTAGGCCTTTTTTACCATACTGCTTATTTATGGAAGGAAAAAATCCAGTCTGATGCCCTGAGCCCATGTATTTTTCTACAGCTGGCAAGAAGGAGCCAATTACAAAAGCAGCATCTAACGGTCACCCTGTAAGAATTCTTTCAATGATAGAAGCAAGATTTCTGCACCAAATCATCTGTCATCATGAAACTTGTGAAAAATTGTCCATCTTTAAGCGTTTACATCATTACATTTGATTTTTTTCCCCTAGATGCATAGCAAAAGTTGCTTTATAAATTCAGCTGCTGGGGTTCTATGCAGGTTACACAACTGAAAACAACTCATCCCTGAATTATGCACAGTTGCTGATTCAAGCACTGCGGGAACACAAGAAGGCTTTTAGAAATATTCAACATTTTAAATCCCATTTAAAACATGTGAGCACACAAGACATGAACTAGATGAACAGGAACAGTGAGTTTAGTTACTTGTATGAAGTTACATAGCAAGTTAGTGAAAGAACTGGAAGTGGAAACAAGTAGTCACTAGTTCCCTCTTCCTGTCACTAGTGAGTCTAGGTGGAAAGTGCCTGGCTCACTGGCTTTCATCTGTCTTGAAACTGTTTCCACAGTTAAGCAATGAAAATGCATTTACCTGTTTTCCAACACTATTAATATCAAACTGCAATGGAACCCCTTTGGGAATCTTCTTCTCTTCAGATTGGTCCCTCTTCATCAGAAATGGTGGCACAGGAGTACGAGTTAATCGCAATTTTGGGGAACTGTGAAAGAAGAATGGTACAAAGGACAGAGTGAATATATGTTTTATGTAGTAAAACCTTAATGCTGATAGATGTATGAATTTTTCATCAAGCCATTCGATCAGAGTAGCTGAATAGCTGAAAGGTACAAATTCAAGAAGGTAAAAGTTCATGCAGAACTATAAAAAGGTACCATTTGTTACTGTAATCAGATAGCGAGTGTCATGACAGGAAGTAATCTTTTACCTCTCACTCCTTCTGACAAACACATAATTTGGAGTTAAGGATTCCCGTAAATACAAAAAGAATTAAAATGCTACTAATGCAAAAGGCTACTTTAAAATAAAACACCTCATGAAACAACAGTACCATCAACTTCCTAAAGACAAAGACAGTAATGCTTTCCTTAAGCACAATTCCAGAACTATTTTTATGAATCACAGAGGAACTATTACCATCACTCATCAACTAGATGCTCATTCCTTTTCACACAAAACAGCTGCAATACAATCTGATTGGGAAGAGACAGACAAGGTGAAAATTTACCAGCCCGCCACTCTTTGAGTCTATACACAACATCAAGCTCCTAACTGGGATACGTCTAGTTAAATCCAGCTGTGATATTATTCAGTGTTCAGAAACACTCAGAGGGGTGCCAGACTTAAAGTTTTCTCAAGAAGCTGTGACCTTGAGGTCATCTGAAATACTACCTGCAAGGAACTTGCTGAATGGCCCAGACCAGCAATTTTGGTTAAGCTAAAAACATTTCAGAACTTTTTTGAAAACTCACATTGGGGTTATGATGGCTCCTGGGTTGTCAATAGACACAGTCAGAATCCCTCCAGTTGTGGTAGAAGTTCGCCATCTAGATGGAAAACACAGAAGTCACTTACAAAAAAATACAGAAATTTAAGTCAGAATATCTTTAAATGTGCATCCAAAACACTGGGCTAGTAAAGAACGTGCAAGCTTTCAAAATATAGGGCAGTGCAAAGACCACATGCAGTCGAACAATCTACAAGAAGTTTGGCTATTGATTCTTTTATCTTTTACACTCTCTAAACCTATGCAGGTGAGTGCTACATTACACACTGGCAAGGTGTACTAGAACTGCAGCACTGACTGAAATGTTGTGGTGTTGTTTTTTTAAAAAAATATTCCATTTCCTTGTCACAGATGGGACTAAAATGGTGCTCACAGCAAATCAAACAGGTGACAGATTCAGGTCTGTGGCATACACTGCTTACTCAGCCTGTTGTGTTACCAATAAAGTTGTGAAGAGCCTAGCAAGCATGGAACAATATGGGAAGAATATGTGTGGGGAGAGTTGAGTGTCCACCTGTGACCTGCTTTGTTTATTTCCAAACTGTTTCATAGGCTTATATGTGTACTCAATAAAATGGAAATTACATTAAGAGATCAGGAGAACACTAACATTTGATTTTTTATTTACAGTCTATGCAGTATTCACAAGTGGTAGACTACTCTGATCCTCTGAAGCTCCCTCTTTCCCCTTTATTCCTGTAAATGTCTTAAGCAAAACCAAACTCCTCCTGGTTAAATTAGAATATAATTTAGGAAATAACTGAGAATAGGGGAAGGATCACTGTCACTCAGTTGATATGCATACAGGGTAAAAGAAAAACCATTCAATTATCATAACCCGGAAGGCAGAGCTAAAATGAGACTCGTACCAGTAACTAAACTGAAGTTTTACAAATTACATACTTACTGACGACTTCTCTTTACTATCTGATTATCAAGATCATCTGTTGACTGCACTTGGGCTTGTACCTGAAAACACATCAACAGACACTGGATTTGAATACTGTTTCGACTCCTATTTTAGCAGCTGGAAATAGAGAAGTTCAAAAACAGAAGTTTAAAACCATTTGTACACTCTGGACAAAAACAGCTGCATTTTCACAGGGACTTTAAAGACCTACCCTATCTATCCTAAAAAATAACTATCCTATTACCCTTGCAAGACACTGGAAAGAACTTAAGAACACAATGATTTTATACAAAACTGTTAATGACAGTAACTTCACCAATAAAAAGATGGAAACATTTTGGAAGACTATGTCAGCAAACATATGCTGTATCAAGATACACCAAAACCTTACGAGGCCAGTGAGAAAAACCTAGTTAGCTCCTAATCTGATCAATGTTAACATACATAATATCCAATACACACTCACAGCTGTTTTAAAGGACTTTTGTTTTATTTTTCTTCCTCCTGACCCTGTCTGTAATTCTACAATCTGTGTGGCTGGAATACAGCAGCTACTTACAGTCACAACAATGGCAGATATAGAATGAGGGCAAACTGAAAACACCATTTATCATTCACTGCACACTCTCTGTTCTCTTGATCTTATTCAAAATAACTTAAAAAAAAAATAAAATCCTTAAGTAACTAACAACTCAAACAACAAAAATAAATAACCTCATGTAACTAATCCTCCCCCAACCATAATCAGATTCTAAAATATGCTTCTCCTATATTCACCTGAAAGCAACTTTTGAAAGCTGCAAAGTGCTAACATTGACCTTTTAAAAGGAAAAATTAATACTCTGCAACCATCCTCAAACACTAATGAGTTCCATGCCCCTCTGAACAATCCAGTTACACTGGAACAGGAAGCAATACTCAGTAGATTACAGTAACTAAAGGCAACAAGTACACTTCCCTAGAAGAACCGGTAGTTATTTCCTAACCCACCTGAAGTTTCTACTCAGATCTAACATTCAAAGTCAGTTCATTAATACCAGTGTTATAGGTTAGTTTAGAACCTGAGGCACTTTCTTTGTTATTGTCATTTTCAGTGATTTTTATTACCTTCAGGCCCCTTCTAAACAGGAAAGTTGCTTGACGAGTCTCTTTCTGCTGATTTAGTTTGTTTCCAATTCTGGCAAAAGCTGACAACGCATTATTCCTGTAATATTTATTAAAATATAGTTATTAAAGGCTCCACAGGTAACATCTTGGAGCAACTACAGTGTATGAGAGGAAAGTGCCAAATACAACCTTAAGGACACCTGCAATGCTGCCTCTTTGAGGCGGAACATTTCAATTGCAGTAAGCTTTGCCTCGATCAGGAACAAAACACAGTACTCATACAGGGGAAAAAAATACTCCTGCTGCACAGAAGCCTAGTACTATTATGTCATAGGACAGTATGGTTATTAGCTCAGTTCTGTACTTCACTCGGTATCCTCCAGCACTTTAAACATTGCTGATTAGATGAAAACCAAGAAGCAACTTGATTTGTATAAAGAAAGTTTGTTAACAGTTTCCACAATAAAGTCACTCAGTGAAAATTTTCATCATGGACACCAGTTAAAATGCAGTTTATAACAGACATGTTAATTCCAGCACAAGCAAAAAATGCAATAGGTTCTATGAAACTGAAGATGGCACCAGCTTCCACAAAGGTATTTTCTTTAGGAAGTTCACTAAACCATGGCTATCACTTCAAAGCTACTAAAATCCGTACTGGCCATTTCAGTATAGGCTGCCTATGACTTAAATGAAGGCAGTATGCTAGGTGCTCACAAACACAGGTATTCCTGAGTGTTTTACATGGTAATAAAATATCTGGCTTTGTATTGGGATGCTGTTTGTTCCATGCTTGGCTTCTAGATTTGTAGAACTTCACATACATGGCAGTCTTGACCGTATTACTACTGCTGGTATCTACCATCTTCTCTTTGACTCACTCCTATCAAGCAAGACTCCCTATGGGAAGTTGGCAAGGAGAGTTCAGAAAGCAGACTTGGTATTTTACCTTCTGTTTAGCAGGGCATGCCTCCTTAGGGCTGGAGCTTGTTTTCTCTGCATTTCAGATTGTCTCCGCAGGTTTGTTTTCTTTTTCAAAACTGGGTAATACCGCTGTGCATTCTTAAAAACCAACAAATATATATAGCATGCATGTACTGCATACACACAAACATTTCTCCTTCAATTCCCATTTACAAACTGCATATAGAATACATTTAGCCTATCCTACCTTTTGCAGCCTACTACAATTTGAAAACAACTTCTACACTTTCATGAATTCTATATTCCACTCATTACCGGGGGGGGGGGGGGTGGTGGTGGTGTGTGTGTGAGGGGGGAATCAACACAAAACCCCCAAAGCTCGGCAGTTACTTTTTAATTCCTGTATTTCCCCGAACTGACAAAGTACACACTTCACACATCTTTAAAAATGATTTTTCTTCACAAATGCAAAAGCAGTCCCTGTTCTACAATATTGAATGAGATGGAGCAGGCACCAATGCACTGGAGGAGTGCAGAAGAGGCAGCCTACGGATGGAGTGATGTATTTTGCAAAAGCTTCCATTTTTGTAACAGGCACATGCTTAACACCTGCATTTTGGTTGAATCACTGCAATGCAAAGGCAAGAAATCCTATTAAGTAAGCTTTTCTCATAAAAATACAGTAACTACCTCCATACTTGCACAATATACATCTGTACTTCAACTTTAATGACTTCCAACCTAGTTTAGAGTTAAAAGTTTCAAACCTAGTCATTAACCACTCCCTTTAAAACAAGGAAGAACTCAGCTAACACATTCGTAATTTAATAAAAATTTGCACCAGATTGCCTCCATTTTCTATTCAGCAGCACTCTTCTGAAGACACTATGCTTCGTGTTTTAATCTGTTCTTAAATAAACCACTAGAACTGCATTAATTACCTTCTCACTAAGTGGCTGCCTGTTCAGAGGACTAATTCCTTTGCGTGAACCCATTGCTTTCTTGGCTGCCAAGCCAGTTACAACTCCATAAGAACGCTTCTTCCCTGCTATCTTCTTTCTGCGTCCCAAACGATTTATACCATAACCTGCAACAAATATGGAGAGTTCAACAATCCTTATTGAAAGAAAAAGCTTATTGCTTTACAATGCTACACCGGCAATGGAAGTTATTTGGCTGCACACTTGAAGCCCTTAGAGCAGAAGCTATCATTACACTCAAAGACAATTTGGTCATTCAGTTATTCTAGCAGGTTTGGCCCAAGCTCTAGCACAAGAATAATCAGCTTCTCATACAGATCCTAGTGTTGCTTTAGTTCATTTCATTAATTTCTGCTGAAAATCTGTTATTTGACATGCCTACAGGGATGACTTAGTCATTCTGGCATAGAAAAATACCAAAATACTAAAAAACGGAATTTCATTAAGTGCTGAATAACACAAAAGCAAACCAAAACAAAACCCCAGCTGCCTACCCATTTAGCAAACTTTAAATTACCAGTTTAATTTAAAAGGGAAAAAAAAGGCAACTTCAAAGCTTATTTATTTACATCAGTGGTTCCCAAGACATGACTTTAAAAAAAAAGAACATAGCAATTGGCCCACAAAACCATACTAAGCAGCATATGAATGACATCACATTTAAAGTGTTTTCAATCAGAAGTCTGCACAGCAGTTCAGATAAAACTGAGAATTAAACCAGTCTTTGAATATAAAAGGCTTGTAAGTTTGAGGTCTGTAGTATAAACACCTCAAATCTCCAGTTACAAGGCTTTGGTTAACCCTGTCTGGAGCCATTTAACTTCACATTATGAATACAGACCATGTTTTAGTTTTATCCCCAAGTATCATCCCCCCTAAAACCTCAGACCTCGAGAAAGTAAGACTAAGGTGTCAGCTTAACAGCAACAGACACATCTAGATTTGACATATCTGACTTCATAGCATCGATAATAAATCTGTGCTTCTCCATGAGACATGAGCTGTCACATGAGGTTAGCCATCGATCAGAACCCAGCTTTGATAAGTCTGCCATGGCGAAGCTGCTACGTACCTGCATTTTGTGGGTGGTTAGCAAATGCTTTTCAAATAGAAAAACAGAGAAACAGGGTTACTTTGGCTAAAAAGGACCTTATAAGCTCTCTGGACCAAACTCTGCTCAAATGAATGACAACCTCTAAGTTAGCTCAGGCTGCACAGGTTTTGTGCACCTGCATTTTCTGTATCACCAATGACAACCTTTATTTATATGAACAATGTTCCTCTCTCTGTTTCTTCCACCAAAAGCTGAAAAGACTCCCAGCTCAAGTTCCTCGCTTCTTTCCAGAGAGTTTGGCAGATGATTCTAAAACCACAAGGAATTGAATGCTGCTGACCATCTGTGGTTTCCATTGCTGTCCACAAACAACACAGGATTTGCTACTTATCAGAATAGCTTCAATGGCAATGGAGCAGCAACAAATCTATTGGTCATAAGCTACTAATAACTAAACTGCTCAGAAGAACTATTCAATTATACCTTCTGCTCAAAAAACAATATAAAAGAGGTTTGCTTTCAAATGAAAATGTGTGGAGCTGTACAAGGGAGAGAAGTTAAAGCTGAAGAAGTTAAAGAAGTTCACAATGTTTCAGCATGTCATGAATCTGGCAATTTAAAGAAAAAAAAAAGAAAGAAAAAAAAAAAGAAAAAAAAGTCATCTTTTTCCTAGAAAAAGGGCAGGCAAGGAAAGAAGGTCCCAAGAGAGAAAAGTAACTGCCAAGACAGTTGTATTTAGTTTAGTATCTGCAGCTCAAGTTCCTCCTAAAATTCCAAATTCTATTACTTGCTTCTTTTGTGACCCTTCAGATCACAATTGCTTTTAACAACCGCAGCCATAAATAGAAGCCTCCACATTTGATAATCTGCAACTTAAATTCACTTACACGCTTCACCTACACAAGTAATTTTACACTCAGGCTGACAGATGCAAGATATTTTCCTGCAGTCACCAATCTACTGAAGACGCACAAGTAACACTGCCATGTTGGCCTGTATAAAAACCAAACTTCCTCTGAGCCCTGATCAACACAACACTGCACTGATCCCCAAAGATATTTGTGTCTAAGATGCTAGCAACAAGCTGTTGCTTCAACAAACATTAAGCAAGACAACGATAAAATGGGGATCACTGAATACACCAGACAGATGCGTTGTTTTAAATGAATGTTACTGAGCAAGAAATTACATATATTAAACACTTAATTAGCCCGTATTGAGGTGGTCAGCTTTCTGATTAGACAGTACTCTTCCATATTTTGATAATCCAGAGCTAAACAGATACTTTGAAATATTAAATATAAGCAAAACCAGTTTATACTTCAAGCAAGTTCTGGGCATGTCTGGACTAAAACCTGGGAATCATCTGAGGATATGACTTCTGTTTATCTGTTACTCAGGGAATCTACAGTAAAGCTATTATTGTGCGCTTTGCCTCTTCTCACTCCCTGCCTATTTGTATTTCTATATTCCATTGTAGAAACACTGGCTTAAGAAGGCTGACAAGGTTCTTCTTCTCCATCCCAAACTCTTAACAAAGCCAATTCAGACAGTCTACACTACACATTTATGCATCCCAGACCCAGTGTTACAGTCTGCAGTAACAGGTGTTTTAGGGAGACCTGCTAAGAGAATTCTTCTTAGCAAATATAAATATGCTGGCTCTGTTGCACAAAGCTCTGAGCTCTGGCAAGTCCTCCGTATTTCCTAATATGAAGGCATTGGCATAAGCACTCTTCCTATTCATTTCTGAGAAAGGACAAAGTATCAACACCATTTCCAAAATTAAAATAAATAAATTACTAAAAAAAAAAAAAAAAGCAAGCCAATCCTTC
The DNA here is from genome assembly GCF_034315485.1 of Pezoporus occidentalis. NCBI lineage: Eukaryota > Metazoa > Chordata > Aves > Psittaciformes > Psittacidae > Pezoporus > Pezoporus occidentalis. The sequence goes on from NW_026915235.1 coordinate 458,750, forward strand.
CTCAAGTCAGAGTCCCTCAAGCACCTAAGTTCCCTTTGGGCCAAACATGTCAATGACTTTCTCACACTGAACCAAAACCAAACATAAATGGGTCACAAAGAAGTCAATTATAATCAAAATTGCATATAATAGTATTTGAAAGACACCTGAATTGACCAGGGCAATCCCCACATTTCATTAGGTTACATTTCACCTCAAAAAACAAATTGTGCATCTAGATCATGTTTGGCATACACACCTTTCTGCTGTTGGGTTCCCCACTTAGAGCCTGGTGCCCTGAACTGTCGAGTTTGATTCTGCTGAAGCCCTCTTTTCATTTTGGGAGAATATTGCTTTCTCTCTTCTTTCTTGTTCAGTTTAATTATATCATCTGTAAGAAGAAAATAAAAATTTTATGTCCTGCAGACACGTTCCAGTTCTGAAGAAAAAACCCTCACAGCTTGGAGTCACGGGAAACAGACCAGTTAATCCTGCAAAGCCAGCGCATACAAGTTATGGTTCCAGAAACATTATCACCAGAAAACACCCAATCCCTGTTAGTCTTATTATAAGACTTGCTTTATAATATAATGACCTAGCAAAAGAGAAGTGGTTGCATACCTCCAGAAAATCCAGGCTTGAAAGATGATGGTATTCAGCCCATCATTAAATTTTAAACTGAATGACTCCATTATTTTTTGTATACCTTTAAAGAAAAGATAATTCCATCTCACACCCAGACTTTGAAGAGTCCATACAGTCAGTTCAAGCCTTAGTTCTTCCACATAAAGTTAGTTAAGAAAAACCACATAAGAGAGAACTGAGCCTATCAGTTATCTTCCTATGTTCACCGAGGTTAAGATGAAGGGAAAAAAAGCAAGCAAGATTTCTCCCTCCCCAGGTTATCTGCAATGCAAAGCAATCATCAACCTACTGTCCAGGGAAACAATGTTGAACAAATTATTAATCTGTTTCAGAATAAGTGTAAGATAATACACAGATGAAAAGTGAACAGCAGGTCTGTCAAGTGCAAATCATGCCACACCAATTGGATTTTCTTCACTGATCTGGTAGGAGATAAGAGTAAAGCAACAGATGTAGCATGTTTCTATTTGACTGTTAGCTTGTTCACAGAAATACCATAAAGGAAGATGTCAATTACATTTATTGCATCTAGATCATGGGAGCAGCACAACTGATAAACATATTGTTTCAACAGGGAGCTACCACAAACATGTGGAAATGCTTTTCTGAGCCAGGGAGAGATGGGAACAGGGTTACTGTGTTTAACAGAGTTCAAATGGACTTGGACAGGGTAAAACAGATCACAACATAGTTATCCAATGGTTTCTATCCTGCTGAAGTAAAGCTAAGAGGAAATTAGCTTACTTTGCTGCAAAAATGACTGAATGTTCAGAAGAGTCCTAGCAGGACAAGGAATACCAATACAGGTCACTCAGGGTTTGATTGCTCCAAAATCTTTTTTACCAAACGGACCATCCAAGCAGCTCTACCCTCTTTATATGACAAAGGAAACCAAAGCCACTTCAAAATGACAGAAACTGTCACTGCCAACAGCAGTACTCAACCAGGAGCTTTAGTCAAACACAGCACCATTAATAAAGTGATGTTAAATAAAAACTAAAACTTCCAAAACTGTTAGAGCAGAGTATGTACCTGAGATACAAAACCTCCACGTTCAGAGAGCACGGATCCTTGCTTCAGCTTCTCTGTTCCATCTTAAATGCCTTTTTTGCAAGTTAGCTATTGCTGCACACAGGGTTGTAAGTTTTTTTTAAACTTTAGAACTTAAGTTTCAGCTACTCTCTTATTTGGGAAAACGAAGGATATCTGAGAAATGTATCAAACTGGAAGGTTAGCTTCAGATGAGTTGCACATAACACATTCCCAACAAAACAGGTTTAATCTTTACTGCTACATGAGAAAATACTCAATGTTACATCTAGATTTTAAGATTACACAGATTAATGTGACATTTTCTTATTCTGTATCACAGAGAGGTGGGACAGCCTCTCATCTTTCCTTACACAAGCCCACGCAGCTTTGACCTGCGGAAAGTAGTGATGGATGTCACAGTTCTCATGCAAGCTACCCTTGCATCTGAACAAGTGAAGGGACATACCCACTCACAACAAAACATCACCATGACACCACAACAGTCTGTTGTGATCTGCTATTAATCAGTGTCCAGGACACATAGCAGTAGCTAACCAAAAGGTTAACCTGGCCAAGAAACATTAGAACATATGAAAACATAACCAGCCACTCAGAGTCAGTAACTCTGTTAATCTTGGTAACTTTGAAAATACAGACTCAATGTGCTACAAGTAAAACTAGATTTATATGAATACTGTAATGCTACTCCAGTCAGAAAAACTCAAAACATCACTTCACAAGTCATCTCTATTGCCAAAGCAAAGAATTGCACTGGGCTCTCTACAGAAGGAAAAATTATACAAAACTTATTTTAAGCTGGTTCACAAATGCTAAGTCTACCATTAACAATGTTCACACCACGATTCTTCTGTTTGAAGTGAGTCTCCTGGGAGTATCCACCACCCAACACACTCCAGTAGCATCATGGAACAGTCTTGTAGTGTATAAAAATAAGTTTTCTTTTTTTTTTAATAAAACTACACTGGAACAAGTACTCCAGGAACACACCAAATGTGTCCCCAGCTGTTAAGGGAACTCAGTGCACAAGACCAGACTAGAACTGTTCTGAGATCCCTCTCTGAAATATATATAGTGAGAATGTCAGTTTCTCACAGACACAGCTCTGCAGATCCCTAAGGAGGTTGTGCCACTTCCTAGCACACACAACCAATGGGAGGACAGAAGAGAAAGGAATATATTGCCACAGGAAACTACGTGGTAGACACGACATCACGCTTGATCTGACTGGTAAAGTACTGCAAAGGAGTTACAAAGGAGAGCTGCCATTACCGACTTCCAAACCTGAGAAGAAGGAGTCACAGCCAGCTGAGCGGCAACAAAACCACCCCACCCCTGCAATTATGAACGCTAGGTGAGGTCCTGGAACGCTCCCCAGGGGCCACCCAGCAAAGGGCCCAAGCACCGCAGGGCCTGGCTGGTGCTAACGCACGCAGCACCCCGGGTATTAGGCCTGCTCCGGACACCCAGACGGAACAAAGGGGACCCAACCCGCCGAACCCCGCGCCACCATAGCCAGTGACAGCAACTCCCAGCCCAGAGCCCTGGGAGCTCTGCTGCTCCCTGGGACACAGCCGGGCCTCGCCTCCCGTCCCCGCCACTATGGGTCCCCGAAACAACCTCGCACTCCACCCCCCGCCTCGCTGTAACTGTGATGTGGTCCTGCGCCCCCGCCCGACTTGGCTCCAGCCGCCTCCCTTTGGTCCCACCCCCGCCGGTAACCGACAGAGCCCGTCGGTTTGTGCCGCCCAACCCGGCCGGGGCGGTCGCTTCAGCCCGCGCCCCTCCCCTCTCTCCCCACAGCAGCGCTCTCCTCACCGAGCGACATGTCGATCTTCTCTAGGCTGTCGCTGCTGCCCTTCCGGCCGCCCGCCGCAGCCGAGGACCCGGGAAGCGGCGCCACAGCCCCGAACCCACTCATGGCTGCCCACAGGACCACTGCTGCCTCCCCTTACCGCCTCGGCAGAGCGCTCCACGCATGCGCAGGGTGCGGCCACGCATGCGCCCTTCCCACCCAGGCACCGGTAGTTCACGCGTGCGCAGTAACCTCCCCTCCGCCCAGAGAGCAGACGCCTGCGCCGGGGAGAAGAGCTGCTTCCCCCCTTTCAACCCCTCTTGCCGGGAACTGGCGTGCCGCCCCCTGCCGGCCGGGAGGAGCAGGTACAGGGGAAGAAGGGGATCCGGGCGGGCCGGGCCTCAGACCCCCGCCGCGCCCTTGGAGCTGCCAGCGTCGGCAGCCCGCCCTGCGACTGTCGAGGTGACACTGGCCGCAAGACGGATGGTTCGGAGGCCGCTTGCGAGAGGGTTTCCCCAGGGACAGCGGGTGTCCTTGGGATAGGCGAGCGGCCCCCTGCCGCAGCGGGGTCCGGGGACGCCGGAAGGCTGGTGTCGGGGTGGGTTTGGTCCGACCGGGACCCGGGGCAGATGTGCCACAGTTCGTAAAATCACGGGCTGGCCTAGAGCAGCCAAGTAGCTGAGCACAAGATGCCTTCACCTCCCATCCCACTGCAACTAAGAGAAATACCCTCAGCAGTAAACAGCAAAACCAACACAGTCCAGTTTCTAGTAGAATTATGTTTTCAAATGGCAGGGTTCAAAACATGTTCCCATTTCAAAACATCATGTAAGGCGTAAAATTACTACTTAAGCCGAGAACAGCACGGCTACTGACCTTTCGTTTTCTTTGGGTTCTTTTCAGGGTTATCTTCTCCCACATTTGGTCAGAATCACGATTCAGAAAAATTAACTACTTGGTATTTTTTAGCAAGGAATCTAGTGAAGCCTTTCCCTCCTCCCCTATATATATGCACTGTGCCTACATATAGGCACTGTTGTTGCTGGGTCAACAGCACACACATAGCTAGTGGTCAGTTGGCAGCTGCTGAATGAGCTGCAACAGGGCTGAGTTCTACCTCTTTTACACAGTGGCTCTTTCCTCCTGCAACACTATCTTTGCTAAATCTAACGGATGGCCATTAGCTTTGCAATCTCTACATCTTGCTCATAGCTGGTTGAAATTGGGCAGTGGGTTCCAGAGATAGTAAAGGAAAGAGCAGGTGTGCAAACCGCATGATTGCAGAGACTGCCTTTGGAAGCCAGACAGTAAATGGTGAGAATAGGATCTGTACCCATTTCCCCCACCTGCAGTAGTCACCTGGCATCTCTGCCTGCATCTCCTCGAGTTTTCATCCTGGAGCTGTGCTGAGGCTGCCATTCAAAAACTGATTGCCTTTGCCCTTCAGCTGGTTTTGCAACATGACCCAAGGACAGCTTGTTTTAGGGCTTGACTAACTGCCTCCAGTGCTGCAACTCCAGGGACTATATTGCAAATACCCTTGGACAGGAATAAATATTTCCATACGCATGACTCAGTGCAACAGGGACACTCCTGCATTTCATTAACTGCCCATGTACTTCACATGCTCATTTGATAGAACAAATACTCTGCGGCAAATCCGAGTACCCACAAGCAGCTCCCTGTGTGTGCAGTCTCTGGCACAGCTCTGTCCCATGCTCAGAGGCACCTGTGCCTAAATACCTAAATAATACTAATACCTAATACCTAGTATAAGTACCTAATAATACTAAATGGAGGGCTTTGCTCCTGACTGCAGAAACGGACATCCTTCTTGGAGTTCCATCAAGAAAAGTGAGAATGAGAAGAGAGCTGAGGTTTTCTGGCCACCGCCCTGTGCTGTGCAACAGACTGTTGACAAAGCTTTGCTCTCTCTGCTTATGCTCTTTATGCATCTCTTCCCTTTTAAAACAATGCTAATAACAGCTCTGGATGCTCCTCTTGCTGCTTTCTACTATGTAGAAGTGAATGCCTCAGTTACTGTCACATGGCATCTTCAGCTCTTGAGACTGATCTTCAGCTAGTGAGAGATTTTCGAGCAAGAGCAGCTCGTGACCACAGTGCTGGAGGCACCCTGTTTTCTTCTTTATGTTCTCCATGTGCAGCATAAGTTCAGACATGGAGTCCTGGAGCCACAGATTTGGTAATTTATGCATTTTCCTCCAGATGACAAGTGGGATTTGATGACAAGTGATTGATGACAAGTGGGACTTAAGGTTCTTAAAGTCAGGCCTCATTTGTAAAGCAAAGATGCTATCACCAGATTACCAATAAATACTAATAATAGAGCTGTCACAAGAGGTATTATTTTAAAAACATCAAATCAAATTCCTGTAATGCTGTAGGGTACAGCTCCATCTGGTGACTGTGTCACACTGATCAGCAAATGCTCTGTTTACCCAAAACAAATATGCTAACTGCAAAGGTGGCAGATGCTGCCTGCCCTCGTGACAGGTGGAAATCAGACAAAATCCAGACTGTACCATATCCATGGTTCCCATTTATTACCCAGACAGGACACCAGCTGCCTGGTTCTCAGCACAACAGAAAAAAACACAGAAGTTATGATCCTGAAGAGTGTTTTCTTCTGTATTGAAAATGGCTGAAATGCTGTGGGGATCATGGTGACAACTGTACAGACATCAGCTCTAGATTTTCTTCCTGGCTCTCAGGACTGTGTCAGCATCCAGCCAAGCAACAAAGATTCCATGTGGCACTGACAGTTATTGTCTCCTCAGAAAAATGAGACTTCATGACTTGGCTGCCCAGTAACCCCTGTTGTTATGATACATCTTGGGGAATTGCAGACCAGATGTTACCTGCTGTACATCCTGGCTGAAATTCTTAGGAGGAAGCGATAAAATTACCAAGCAGAAACCATTCCCTAGAGGCATGGGCATTACCCCTCTGAAAAACAGCTTCTCATTCCTCACATGAAATTGTCTAGCAACTACCATTAACTTCCAGGCCTGCCTTCCCTGTGAAGTTCTTTTAATGAGTAAAGAAATTACATTGAGTTAATAACTGACTTCATGTCACCCAAATCTTCTCTGAACAGCAGTCAGGTCTGCGAGATTCCAGATTTTGCTACTGTTTAGCAAAAGGATATATACATGCTTTCATACATTTACAACTGTTGACCTCTATAGGCACTCCTCAAATTTTATACTGGAAGGTGACTCTTCAGTTGAACCTCATCACAGTCCCAGAAGCTTACACATCCATGTGTGACTACAGGCTCTTGGTGACTGGGCTTATTCTTGACAGAATTATTTCTTATATGCCCTCTAAATTGACAAAGGTATGGACAATAGTTAAGTGAGCAGTGTCTGTAAGTAACTTGCAAAACAGTAATGAAGCAGGGGAAGAGATTTTCCTGAAGAAAGAGAATTTGAAAATTGCTGTTAAGCAACATCCACGCTACCTCTAAGTTGTGGAGCCAGAAGAATCTTGTAATTCCTGATTTAGGAGCTAAATGAGATCTGTCAGCAGCTTCGTCTACATGCTCCACTTCACCAGGCATGATCATCTAACAATGATCACAATAGTCTTGACGACTTGATTTTCTCCACTATTTTTACTGTGAGAGTTAATGCGTAGCCCAGTGCCCTGACACCAGACATGGCACATACAGCCAGTGCTTTCCACCCATCCGATCAGCGCATGAAAACTTCTGCACAATGCACAACCAGCTGGAAGCTGTTGTTCCACACCTGTACACAGTTAGTATGGCTGGGGAGTCCTAGGCTCTTAATTAAGCACCTTCTGAAAAAAACAAACAAACAAAAACACTAGTTTTTTGTTTTTTTTTTCTGTTACTGCTTTTAGAATAGCAGTATAGAGCCCTATTCTCCCAAATGCTGCTGAAGTCCTGTACTGGTAAAATACAGAGAAAATGTCAGATGAAGTGGGGTGTCTTCATGTATGCAGCATCAGTGAGCAACACATATTTGTTAGAAGTAACAAGATACAGGATGTTTCTACTGTACTAATGACTACCTTTGGTTTCTGAGGCATCAGATGTACCTGGAGACATATCTGGGTTTTGTCTCCTATAATAATTTGTCAGTGACTGTTCTCAGACTAGTGGCGGCAACATCATTTTTTCTTTTCCAAGTTTCATGTCAATCTTCCTTGAGGAAAGTACATATAATTCTGCAGTATTTTTCACATACACTTTACTGTGGATGATAGAACAGAAACCCCTGTTTGCCTCCACATGTGCATGAGCTGTCTCTCAGGGACCCCTTGCCTGTTTGTTTTTCTCAGCATCACAATTTCCTCATCACCTCTGATGCAGGATTTGTCAAGCGGTTACCACAGCACTTCACTGTGGTTTTACACCGTGGTGCAGCTACACCCCAGTGCAAACGCTTTACTCGGAGGGCTGTCAATAACCCGACTGGCAACTCAACATTTGCACGCTGACACAGCGAATCGCTACAGGGGCCTAAAGCAGCCATAGACTCACCCTGGGGTGAGTTATAGACACAGGTGAGAACCTGCATCTAGAGGGGTGGAGGACGCCAGCGGCCGTGCCTGACGGGAGCCCATAGTGCCCACTGCTCCCTTCTCACCTAGTCATGCAGGGCGCTGGCTCATGGGGACATGCTGTCGCAGAGAACAGCGAGGGCAGCGCAGAGCTCCGGGCGGCAAACTGCGGTGAACCTCCCGCCGCAGCATAACGCCACCACCTCAGCACGGCCGCGGGGCGCGAGCCACGGTTTTCCAGCCGCGCGAAGGTTGCCGGGCGGCCGCGGTGCATGCCGGGAGATGTAGTTCACCGCCGGCGGGGCGGGCGCACGCCCCCACGTGACGGCGGCGAGGCGGCGGCGGGTGGCGGCGCCGCGCGCCCGGGATGGAGGTCGGTCCCCGCGAGGGGCACGCGGAGAGCAGGTGTGTCCGCGGCGGGGGGCGGCACGTGTGCGTGTGTGACACGGCGGCGCGGGGCGTGAGCGGGACGGGCCCGGGACCCGCGGCAACCCCCGTGCTGCTGGAGGCGGGGGGGGCGGCTGCAGGGCGTGCCGCTGCCCCCGCTCGGCCCCTCCTGTGTCAGAGCCGCGCGTTGCGCTGACAGCCCGGGCCAGCTGCCGAGTGCTTCACATTGCACCCCAGGACTAGCGGACCGCTCTGCCCCCGGCACTGGGCGGGTGTCTTGCTGATGGATGGAGGGTGGTCAGCGGTTCGAGGGAGGTGATCCTGCCCCTGTGCTCTGCTCTCGTGAGACCCCAGCTGGAGTACAGTGTCCAGCTCTGGAGCCCCCAACATAAGGAGGATGTGGAGCTGTTGGAGTGAGTCCAGAGGAGGCCACGAAGATGACGAGAGGGCTGGAGCACCTCTCCTATGGAGACAGGCTGAGAGAGCTGGGCTGTTCAGCCTGGATAAGAGAATGGTCTGGGGAGACCTTAGAGAAGCTTCCAGTGCCTAAAAGGGGCTGACAAGAAATCTGGAGAGGGGCTTTTTACAAGGGCATACAGGGATAGGACAAGGGGAATGGCTTTAAACTGAAAGAGGGTAGACTTCAATTAGACATAGGGAAAAATTCTTCACAGTGAGGGTTGTGAGACACTGGCACAGGTTGGCCAGGGAAGCTGTGGCTGCCCCATCCCTGGTAGTCTTCAAGGCCAGGTTGGACAGGGCTTTGAGCAACCTGATCTAGTGGAAGGTGTCCCTGCCCATGGCAGGAGGGTTGGAACTGGATGAGCTTTAAGGTCCTTTGCAACTCAAACCATTCTGTGATTCTGTTGGCAGTGACAGTCACAGATGTACACCCTGAGAACCTTGTGCTCTGTCTCCGATATGGTGGAGACAGCCACTCTCCATCAGACATGGCCAAGACGGCAGCTGCCAAGTCTCTGCTTCACACGCCTTGTTTTAAGGGTGACGCCATCCCGCCCTGACGCTGTGCTGCTGCTGTCCTGGCAGCTCTGCAGCTTGCTGCTTTTGGATCATGTCTCCTTACCCTCCTGGCAGGCAGCTGCATCGCCCTTTCTGGGTGCTGAAAAGAAATCCCCAGCTTCTTTCTATTTCTAAAGGCAAGGCCCTGCACCTGCACAGGGCTGGCTGCAGGAGTGGCTGTGTGGTCTTCATTCATGCTTTAGGCATGGTTTTTCTTGTTGACATCTATAAAAGCAGCAGAGGTTGCTCCCTAGAGGTGTTTTGATGACAAGTCCTGTTTACTTCAGGGTTTTGCATGTCTTCAGCCTTTGCTTTGTGCTTCAGTTTTGCCGTGGTGCTCACAGGCACAGCGTGGATGTCGGATGGAAAAGGGAGTGTTGGCTGTGGAGGAGAGAGCCACTGAAACTTGATATGGGAGACAAGCATTCCTTATCTGAGGGGCTCAGCCAGCCTCTATTCCTGCTAGCAATATCAGCCGGAAAAATGCTGCTGTAGCTTTTAAAGCTACAGCACAGGTTTGGGGCAAACCTTTTGATTTGCACGGTTCAAGCTATTCTCCCTCTTTAGCTAACACTTCAGACCCAGCAGGTTCAGAAAGGTAAAAGGAGTTGACTGCATTCATTTCTTTTTTTTTTCCAGATTGTCTTTGTGCGTTTTCTTGCCTTTACAAGTGAAAATCCTGCACTACCAGACTCTATCATTGTGTTATTAATAGGGCTGAGGTGGTGCCACCCCCAGCAATCCCCCAGGGACACAGCAGGCATCATCCGCTCTGGAGCTGACATACAAGGGGGCCTGCTTGTGCTCCTGGCTATCACTGATGTGCTGGGGAGGATCCTGGCATGGGCCATGCACAGCCTCATTGTCCTTTGTGCAAATGGTTCAGCAGTTTAATTCCCTGTGAGGTGCCATTTCACTATAGATTGTGGCTGTGACTGACAGCAGTGGGGTAGAGCTCACTGGAGCCATCTTCCTATGTATCACAGGAAATGCAGAAACAGAAGTTATTTTGCTGAAGTCCGTCCTTCTGCCAGCACAGGAGAGGAGAGCAAGGATTTTGCACTGGGTTTTGCTGTCTCTCCTGCTATGCAGCAGGTTTGACGTGCATTGGGGAGCAGGGGTTGTAACAGCGATGTCCACTGAGGCGCAGCAGGAAGGTTAGCTGGGCAGAGAGCAGGGCTTTCGGTGCCTCAGGCGGGTGGTGTGGAGGACACAGCAGTGCTGGGAGGGAGCAGAGGGGCCCTTGTCATCTGGGCAGGTTGACAGCTGCTGCCCTCAGCTCCCAGGATCGGCAGGGCCTGAGGAGAAGGTTCCTAAAGGAAGCCTTGCTGGGAGCATTGGAGGAAGGTGAGTGGCTGGTCCCAGGGAGGTGGGCTGCCGTGGGGGTCTGCTCTGCCTGTCACTGCCCCTGGCTGCCTGTGCACAAGTTACAGGCAAGGTCCCATGCAGATCAAAGCTTGATGGACAGTATCCTGGATTTATGGTTTTGTGGTCATCTGCCTGTGGGAGGTTTCACCAGGACAAGCAGGTGAAACTACTGGTATGCTGTGCTGGGAGAAGGCTAAAACCCACCTTTAATTCCTGTTTCCTTCCCTCATCGTTTGCCAGTGCAGAGCAAGAGTGCTCCAGCAAGCAGCAGCTCTGGGCTGCATTTGCTGGGGGAGCCTTTTGTGGTTGTGCCCCCTGTTTTATACTGATGAATGCTTTTAGCACTGTTGCAAACCACCCTATGTTTTGTTTCCCTGCCAGCCTGCTCAGCTGTTCCCACCCAGGCACTGCAGGGCTGATCTGCCGGGCTGGCAGAGCTCTCCTGGCTTCTTCTGCCTTGTCAGCCACTCCCCATGGCTGCAGATGAATTGCACGAAACCTGCCTTCCTTTTAATGCGCTTCCCCAGCAGCGCTGAGCCTGCTGGAGGAGCAGTGGGGGAGCCCAGGGAAGGGGCTGCTGGTTGTCTGGGAGACCCGGGAATGGTGAGAACGGGAGCAGGCTGTGCGCAGCAGTGGGTTGCGCAGCGCCTGCGGGATCTGCATGAGGAACTGACAGCACGGGAATGTCCTTGGAGATCTGGTGGAAGTCCCTCCGTGACCTCACCATCCTCAGCCCGACCTTTTTAGTGTGCTAAGAAGGATTGAAAGCCTTCTCTAGGTAGAGGACAGGGTTCAAGCAGCCTGTTAGGTACCTCCTGCAGGACACAGACACATGTTGACTGCTTTTTTATTTTATTTTTATATTTTTAATACTAACTAGCTGTGTGATTCTATTTTGGAAAGTAACCAGGGTTTGGTTTTGTTTTAAATGAAGAAGTTCACCTCAGTCAACAGCATTTCTCTCTGCCTCTGCTGTGGGTCACCTTTGCTGCCTTGGACCAAAAGAAGCTCCTAGCCTCAGTGGCATGGAGGGGCTGAGAAAGCCTTGGGAGAGCAAGCAACGTTTCCCTCTTGTTGTCATAAGCAGAGGCATTAAGTCATTTCTTGCTCCAAGGCTGTATTCTGTCTTCTATTGCTTCAGTGCAGAAGATTCAGTTATGCTGAACACAGTTCTTGATGGCAGGTTGATGTTGCTGTACCTGAAGGTAGAGTTTGTGGAGGTAAAGCAAGGAGACCCAGTGCCGAGTTTACAGAGCTGGTGGTTAAAATTAGAGGCTGGATCAGAGGTTGTTGTCTTTAAGGAAGGAGAGGGATGCGGCTGAGGTCTCAGTGATGACCCCTGCAAGCACAGTCAGCCATTCTGGCTGGGAGAGCCAGGCTGTGCTAGAGCAGGAGAACAGAAGCACATGTAGTTCTTGCTCTGCTCGCGTACTGTGACCTCTGTGGGACACAAAACCCCACTTGTCTTGCTCTTCTGTAAGTTTTTATGATGTGATTACGAAGTGGCCTTGCCTTTCTTTAGCACTAGTGAAGGGGAATTCTCTTTATTCAGGGAAGACCAAGCAGATTTCTTAATATTGCTCTGAACACCTGCTGAAATGGGGAACTTGTGGGCAGCTGGGCTCAGGCTTTCTCCATCCCTCCTGGCAGCCCAAGCTCAGGCTCTGTCAATGGGAAGGCAGCAAACCCTGCCGCTAATTTGGGGTTATCCCACAAGTCCAAGCTGAAATGTGGTTTCCCTGCCACCTGCAGCCAGCTGTATGGGTCTTCATTTCTTCAACCTTATGTCACTGCATGATTTTCAGCATGCACAGTGTTCCGTCCCAGAAACAGCTGGGTTTTCAGTGTCAGTAGGATCTTGTGCGTCCAACTTGTGAACTGCTTTGCACCAGGAAGTCCCATGGGATCCATACTGTCTTACAGCTGTTTAATTCATTTCTGGTAGCTTCTGCATCACCTCTGCAAAGTTGCTTTTGTTGTGCTGCTCATTCCCTATGTGCCTCTGAGTTCAATGTTTTAATATTTTGAGGTTATTTTGTTTGAGGGTCGCTTAACCTTAGTTTCCCTGTGCTAGGAGGGAGCTGTGACTCCAGCCTGTTGGACCCTGGTTTCCTACCTCTGGGGAGATTCACAACTCCTTTAATGAGAGAGTTCGTTTAGAAAGGCACGTCTCTGCATGTCCTACCCCCACATCCTTGGGTGCATCGCCTGCTTTTTAGCATGAAAGAGCATGGGAGGGAGTTCCTCTGACTCAGTTACTTGGAAGACCAACAGCGTGGTTGAGCTTTCACTTGCATTTCCTAACTCTTGAGTGTCAGAAATATCCTGGGGAGGAGCTGGTGAAGTTTTGAGCTCGGTGGCTGCAGATGCTCTTTGACTGGGGACTGGCGATGCCGCTCTGGGTGTCCACAGTCCCCGATCAAAGAGCATCTGCATCCCTCAGGGCAGGGATGGGAACAGCCCATAAATTTAGAAGAGCTGTATCAGTTTTCTGTGTCTCCCCAAGTTGGATCTCTTTCAGGATAAGGAGATAAAATCTCCTGAGATAAAGCCCTGTCAGTGCTTGTTAGCTTAAGTACATCATAAACATATACATACATATATATACATCTACATTGCAGCTCTGCTTTGGAGCTCCTGTGTTGTCAGGGTGACAGGCTTTGCTGGTGGGATGGGCTGACTTCTGTTTAAGTTTAGGTGGGCACTGAAAGTGGTGAGGTTTCACTGGGGAGACCTTGTGAAGGGAGTGAACGGAGAGCCTGAAGTAGACCCAATATTTGATGATCTGCTTGTTCATTTAATCAGTTTCATAGAATCATAGAATAGTTAGGGTTGGAAAGGACCTTAAGGTCATCTAGTTCCAACCCCTCTGCCATGGGCACGGACACCTCACACTAAACCATGGCACCCAAGGCTTCGTCCAACCTGGCCTTGAGCACCGCCAGGGATGAAGCATTCACAACCTCCCTGGGCAACCTATTCCAGTGCCTCACCACCCTTACAGTAAAGAACTTATTCCTTATATCCAATCTAAACTTCCCCTGTTTAAGTTTTAACCCATTACCCCTTGTCCTGTCACTACAGTCCCTTATAAAGGGTTCTTCCCCAGCATCCCTATAGCCCCCCTTCAGATACTGGAAGGCTGCTATGAGGTCTCCACGCAGCCTTCTCCTCTCCAGGCTGAACAGCCCCAACTTTCTCAGCCTGTCTTCATATGGGAGGTGCTCCAGTCCCCTGATCATCCTCATGGCCTCCTCTGGACTTGTTCCAACAGTTCCATGTCCTTTTTATGTTGAGGACACCAGAACTGCACACAATACTCCAGGTGAGGTCTCACGAGAGCAGAGTAGAGGGGCAGGATCACCTCCTTCGACCTGCTGGTCACGCTCCTTTTGATGCAGCCCAGGATACTGTTGGCTTTCTGGGCTGCAAGCGCACACTGCTGGCTCATGTTCATTTTCTTATCAACCAACACCCCCAAGTCCTTCTCTGCAGGGCTGCTCTGAATCTCTTCTCTGCCCAACCTGTAGCTGTGCCTGACATTGCTCCGACCCAGGTGCAGGACCTTGCACTTGTCATGGTTAAACTTCATGAGGTTGGCATCAGCCCACCTCACAAGTGTGTCAAGGTCCCTCTGGATGGCATTCCTTCCCTCCAGTGTATCAGCTGAACCACACAGCTTGGTGTCATCGGCAAACTTGCTGAGGGCGCACTCAGTCCCACTGTCCATGTCAGCGATAAAGATGTTGAACAAGACCGGTCCCAACACCAATCCCTGAAGGACACCACTCGTTACTGGTCTCCAGCTGGACATTGAGCCATTGACCACAACTCTTTGTGTGCGCCCATCCAGCCAGTTCTTTATCCACCGAGTGGTCCATCCATCAAGTTGATGTCTCTCCAATTTAAAGACAAGGACGTCGTGTGGGACAGTGTCGAACGCTTTACACAAGTCCAGGTAGATGACATCAACTGCTCTATACCTGTCCATCAGTTCTGTAGCCCCATCACAGAAGGCCACCAAATTGGTCAATAGTTTAGCAATAGTGAACAAGTCTCAAAAAGGTAATATTGGCAAGGAAAGGTTGGTTTTAAATACCAGGATTATGTTACTTTTTAGTCTCGTTCTCTGTGCTGCAGAAGTGTGCAGCCCACACTTTCATCTACAAAGAGCAGTTTTAAATAATGTTATTTTTTATTTTATATTTTTCCCCTTTTGCTTTGGAAGTTCAGTTTAGTTTTGGCTGTGGGAGGAATTAACCGCTGAAACACTGGCTTGTTTCTTGCAAGATGAAAGGTTGGACTTTCATTGTAAGCTATCACCTTGGGTGCTTTTGTTACAAACCCTGCAGAGGCAGTTTTTTTGGTATTTACACCCCTATATAGACATTGCAACATTCCTGCTGCTTCTGAAAGAGTAGCTTCTGTCTGAATACATGTTTCTTAGAGCTGCTGTTCCTCTAACAACATAGTCAAGGAGCTTGAGCAGGGACCTTAGTTGTCCAAAGCTTCCTTCCCCAAAGTTGTTTTTGCATAGGCAAATGATATTACCTCTCTGCCCTGTCACTCCTCCTTTATAGCCAATCATGGTGATTTCTTATTGTATGGAGGGTAGCTGAGGTGGGTCGTACCAATGAGAAATGCTGTGCAAGCTCTTGAGTACAGCTGTAGTTTGCAGTTTGTTAATCTCTGTCCGGAACATGATGAATGCTTTTGCGAGAAAGTCAACTTGTACCTACGGGAGCTCAGGAGCCAGAGGGCAGCTGTACAGATGGAGATGCAGGTGAAGAGTTACCAGCCTTGGAGTAGAGCACCTCTGCATCGTGATAGTGCTGGAGTGCTTGGTGCAGTACATATTGCTCAGGGCGTGCTGCTCTCTGTAAATGTGGCTGCAGCATGGCCAGTATCTGCTGTATAGAATCATAGCATCAACTAGTTTGAATGGGGCAGACATCATGCTTTTGCCTTACAACTGCTGTACTCCTGATGGGCTGCTGCTCTGAACAGTTTCTGACAGAGCTTGTGAATGAAACAAGCAAAAGGCTGGCTGGAAAAATGTCCTTCAGCTTTGCTGGTGTGTACCAGGCAAGTGGCATATTGCAGGAACCATGACTCTTTGTTCTGGTTGCCTTCTGAGACCACATTGGTGGTGACTACCAGTCATCACAAGAATCATTATGATACAGCCTCTTGTCCACAAAGCATGTGTGGGAGACCACACGGAGTTGTAGTGTTAGCTCACCTTTGCTAGCTTCTGGACCACCAAAGGTTTCAGCCTGACCAGAGTCTCCTTGGAGATACCAGTACCATGATCCTGTTGTGAATCTCCTCTTGCTGTGTATCTGATGCAACTTGCTGTGTTCCTCTGCAGGAAGGAGCACTGGAAGCTACTAGGCAACCTGAAGACTACAGTGGAAGGTTTGGTGTCCACCAGCAACCCAAATGTCTGGTCCAAGTATGGTGGCTTGGAACGGCTCTGCAGAGACATGCATAGTATCCTCTATCATGGGCTCATCCATGACAAGGTAGCCTTCTGTCCTGCCAGCACTGCTGTAGCAGCTTTGGTGCCTGTCATGAGCAAGTGGGGCCGTCCTATCTGCTGCAGCTCGCTTCAGTGCTCCTAGCATGGAGTGGGTACAATGCTTGTAGCAGTGCGGGAAATGCTTGAAGCTGGAACTGAACTTGCCTGGCAAGTGCTGTGGTTGTCAGAGGGACCTGAGTGTGTGTTCTTTCTATCTCATCCACCTTTGACATAGTTTTTCTAAGTACCTGTGCCCCTGCGCTGAGGTCAGCCCCTCTCTCCTTTCCTCCTGCTGCAGCCAAGTGATAAAGTTGCGTTTGTGATGAGTTTGCCCCATATTGTCTGCACTTGGACAACTCTGCAGCGAAGTCTGGCAAGAAAACCTTGCATCTTTACTGTTTCCGGTTAACTGTGTTAGTAGCAGAAACTGGCAGCCAAATCTGGCTTCCTGTGAATGGGATCTCTTTCCCGGCTCTTGTGCCTTGCAGTTACTCACACAACCATTCCCCCTTTCATGGCTGCTTGGGAGAACTTCTCTTTCCCACTTGTGTACAGAGGCCTGAAGATCTCCCTTTCAGCTTACAATTACCAGCACAATTAATTTACAATGGAGGGTTGAAGCAAGTCTGCAGGGCATGCCTGGGGGCAGGCTTCCCATCTTGGCTCTGGAGCCCAGAGAGCAATGCAGGCAAGAGAGGGATGCAGAGGAGCCCCAGGCAGCTTGCATGGGCCAGGAGCAGGAAAGCCACACCTCTGCAGTGCTGCACCCCAGCTAATAAGCCTCCAGGAAGAGCCAGGCTGGCATGTCATCCCAGCGTGGTGCTTTGCTCCCTGGATTCATTAAATTTGCAGTCAGCATTCTTTACCGTGCCTCTCTAATCCCATTAGTTCCCAGGGAATAGGAGCTTCTTTGAGAGATCGACAGAGAGAGAAGCTACCTTTCATCTGAGGCGTGCAGTGCTCCCTTCTGATAGATGTGCTATTAATAGGCTTCAGGAAGTGAGATTTAAATTATTTGTACTTGTCTGACTATTGGTAACAGTTCATGCCAGACCTGCAAAGCAGGATGGTGTCTTCCTGAATCCTTTTCAGGTAGGCAAAGGCAGCTCTTTCTCTTAGAAATGTCTCCCGTGTCTGGGCACCTGCAGCACCAGTCAAGCTATATAAGCTGCAAAGGGAGGCACATAAATACAGCTTCCTAACAGCAGTTTTCTCATAGTTGCTCCAGCAAAACAATTAATTTTGCTTATTATTTCATCAGCTTTTTTTGGAAAAATTCATATGTCCGTGTTGAGAAAACAGAAAGAGTTTTTTAAACTTTTAAGTGAATTTTACCTACCTGTTAAAAAAAAAACACAACACCCTATTCAATCTAGAGAACTAAAATTGCCATGTTAGTTCTCTAGTCTTAAAAAACAAACCAACATCTCTCCCCCAGCCAAATAAACCACGAAACAGAGCCCATTCCTCTGCCACTTGTGAAAGAGGAAATAAAGATAGAAGAAAAAAAATTCAGTCTTTTGGTGAACAGAGATATTTTGGGGTTGTGTTTACACCCTAGGGGGTGGTGAGGGAAACAGCAACTCTGCTGCAGTTCCTCTTTAATGGCAAGAAAAACTAAGAGCAAAATAATCCGGTGTTTGAATAAAGCTGAGGCAAACAGAAGCAAGGAGTTGATAGAAGTGCAATGCCAAATTTCCTACCTGGGGTGCTCAGCTGTGCTGGTGTCCTCAGTGGTGGTTTGCATCAGAAAACAGCAATGGTTGCTGGGTTTGCTGGGATGTGTTTGCCTGTTTTCTGGCTCATCTTGCCAGGTTTAGGGGCTGTCCTCTGTGGCAAGGGGCTAATGGGAGATGTCATTTAAGTGGGACTTGGCTGGTGGTATCTAACTGTGCCTGTCCTATGCAGGTGTGCTGCAGACAGAAGGATTACTGGCAGTTTGTGAAGGACATTCGCTGGCTGAGTCCTGGCTCTGCTCATCACCTGGAGAAGGTGAGTTCTGGTGGGGTGGCCTTGTGTGCCCAGCAGGGATGGGATTGGGTAGCTGTGCTGCAAGCCTCACTGCTGGGATAGCAGTGCCTTAGCTGCTGGCCTGCTGGGAGTAAAGCAGTCCCATGGTTTGTGGAGGCTGAGGCAGCCTTGTGTTTGTGTACAAGCCACGTCCCAGGAACTCGACATGGCTTGGGCTGAGACAATTGGCTGCTTATTTCTCCCAGGCCAATCTCCAGCTTGGCTTGGCGGGGTACAGCAGGCATCACCAAGGAAACTGGCACAAGCGGCACTTGTGTGTACGCAGAGGTGATTCATGTGTCTGTGCAGATCTCTAACAGTCTAGCTCTTCAAGCTGCAGCAGCTCGGGCATTGCCATAACCTTCCACAGTTAATATGTCAGCAAGAACATGACCGTCACCACTGGGGTCAGGTTGGATTTGGGAGTGTGGGGTCCTATTAGGTCAGGGGCGAGGCACATGTATGGGAAAACATGCAAGAGAAATTCATATTGCTGGTGGCTGTCAGAGGACTTTGGTCACTGGCTGACCTTTGAAGCATTGCTCCTGCCTGGTGCTTTGCCTCCCTGGTGGCAAAGGAGCTGCTGGGATGTGTCCTCTTTCCCGCTGACAGTGACTAGTGCTGCTCCAGTGCTTGTCTTAACCTGTACCTGGTGTCTCTTTCCAGTTCATCAGCCTGCAGGAGAGCGGTAAGCCTGACCCTGAGGGCCCAGGGGACCAGGCCATTGCACAGCTGTGGCTGCAGCACAGCCTGCAGTGCCACTGCCTGTCAGCGCAGCTGAGACCACTCCTGGGGAACCGGCAGTACATCAGGAAATTCTATGCAGGTAAAGAGAAATGGGCCTTTTCCTTCTTATTAGGAAAATATCTAGCTGGTGGCATTTCTAAGCCACATAGGAGTGAGTGGGATGGTAGAAAAGATGGTTTGAATGTGAGGAACTGACACTATCAAACCACACAGATGAGAGGGACCCCTCCAAGCAGCAGTTTTCTCTCCCCAGACACTGCCTTCCTGCTCAGCGACGCACACGTCACGGCCATGCTGCAGTGCCTGGAGGCTGTTGAGCAGAACAACCCCAGGCTTCTGGCTCAGATCGACACCTCCATGGTGAGTTGAGGTCCTGTCTTTTACATCTGGTTTTCTCCAGATGCTGGCTGGCTGTGGCTGCTTGTGCGAGGTCTTATTTGGGCCACATGTAGCCCTTGGACAAGGGGCTGGACTTGGAAGTAGCCGAAGATGCTCCAAGAGGGGAGGAGAGCAGTGCACTTATCCCTCCACTGCCTGTGTGAGACTGGCAGGGGTCGGGGTGGTGGAGGTGGCTTTGTGGAGCCTGTGTAGTGGGGCACCTTGGTTCTGGCTGGCATCGAGGATTTGAGTATGAGGACCTGAGGACTGGTTCCTTCTAAGAGGCACCTCTGAAGCCCTCTCAAATAGGCTTCAGGGCCAGTGAGCAGAGCTGCCTGGTTGTGAGGGACAGCCACCATCCAAGGGACAGGCAGCACCCCAGGACACCTGGGTGCCCATTCCTGCTGGTGATGCCAGTTACCCCCTGTGCAGCCCCACACCATCTTCCCTCTCCCCAGAGGATGGGAACAACAGCTGCTTTCTTTACACAGAGCTTCCCAGAGGAGAGCAATTAATGAGGCTCCATTTAATGGGAGCTGTGTTCTTTCAGCTGGCCGGCACGTCACTGCCATCCCTGTGTGCATCAGGTCCTTCTGCTGGTACAAGAGAGATGTGTGACCACGACTCTGAAGGACATGAGAGCCATCTGTCTGGGGCGCTGGGCTGCCTGGATCATTTCACTGAGAGCCTGGTAATTTCCCAACGGGAGCCTGCCATGTAACTGGAAACAAAGAGCCGCTTCCCTTCTGCACCTCTGTTTTTCCCTCCCCATCCTCCTGCCCTCAGGGCTGCCACATCCTTGCTGGCTGGTGACCAGGCACTAGCAAGTTGATTCCTTTCCCTTACTGCTCCTTTGATGTGTAAATGCCCTGTAAATGCTAATTTATTAATGATGCCACCTCTCTTCAGCTTACCAGGAAGAGTGATGGTCCACCTCCAGTGACCAAGAGTCAGAGCCTGACTGCCCTTCCCGCATCCCCATACATTCCGGTTGCAGACTGCATGCAGCAGCGCTGCTTTGGGTCCGTTTCCAGCCTTCATTCTCCAGCCTCCTCTGGCCTCTCAGGTAATGAGGGGTGCTTGGAAGTTCAGGATAGACCCAGAAAAGACTTTGCCTTTTATTTCTGCTTTTTGATTCATTGTGGTGGATGGGTGCCTGCAATGGGAGGGAGATCCCTGGTGAGAATGGGCTCATGGGGTGTGGACATGCTGGCGTGAAGACATAGGGTGCTCTGCTTGTGCCAGGGTATGTGACATCCTGCTCCTGATTCTGTCCAGACAGGAGATCAGCGAGCAGCTCCATCAGCTTCAGTGCCAGTCAGCCCCAGGAACGCTGCCTGTCCACCCGGTCTTCCTCCTTCAGTGAGGGCAGGTCCCCTCTGGAGCAGCCCAGCTCTGTCACCCACTTCAATGTACCCTCACCCAAAGACCCCTTCTCTCCAGCCAGTGAGATGAGCTCCAGCACCACCAGCCAGAGTGAGGACACTTGGACGGGGAGTCAGGATGATCCACAGAGCGATGTTAATGATGGGCCAGAGTACCTGGCCATTGGGAA
Source organism: Pezoporus occidentalis (assembly GCF_034315485.1). Classification (NCBI taxonomy): domain Eukaryota; kingdom Metazoa; phylum Chordata; class Aves; order Psittaciformes; family Psittacidae; genus Pezoporus; species Pezoporus occidentalis. The sequence continues at coordinate 479,756 of NW_026915235.1, forward strand.
CTCAGGCCGCCGGGGCCGAGCGTGCAGCAGTGCTAGCACCAACAGCACCAAGAGCAGTAGCTCCAAACTCTTCTCCTCCAGCAGCTCCCAGAAGCTGGACTCGGTCTCATCCCTGGGGGAGCAGGGGGCAAGTGGAGGTGGAAGCAGGGGCCTGAGCCTGTTGCGCCGGTCCAGCTTCTCAGAAGGACAGTCATCAGCTACACAGGGCATCCTCAAGAAGAGCCACGTGCGCTCACACTCTGACACGAACGTGGCTTCGGGGAAGTTGCACGGTAATGGAGGAGCTTTTCTGGGATGGCTTTGGGGTATGGGAGTCCCCGGTACTGGGAGGCTCATGCTGGCCACCCCTTTGACACCATGGATCTGGTTGGTGAGGGGAACAGTGTGCAAGTGGTTGGTAAATTTGGTCTTTGCCCTTACTTTCCTGCACTGCACTGGAACGATGGGCTGACCTTTTGCCTCCCAGAATGCCCTGGGCCAGTCTCTAACTGGTATTGGCAGCTTTTACCAAAACTTAGAAAATGCCAGCAATGGCAAGGCATTAACTGTCCTGCTTCCCCACTGGCCTTGCCTGGCTGGGGCATGGGGCCATGGTTGGCAGGGCACTGAGCTGGAGCTTAGGCTCATCCTACTGGTAGGATGTCATCCTTCTGGTAACCTGCTGGGTCCTGTGCTCGAGTGGGGGGGGGAAGGATGTGAGAGGACAACCAGTCTGTGGGAGTCTGCCCCACTGTTGCTGCCTTCATGGGAGAAGTGGAGGCCCTTGCTGAGTGGTAACCAGTCTGTCTCTGTTTTCTCTCCCTTAATGCTGCCCTTCTTCTCTGTCTGCCCAGGAGGCCTCAGGGATATCACCATTATAATAGAAGATCCAGTGGCAGGTTTGGGAGCCAGTGTAACAGCCCTTCATTAGTGATCATTGCATCAAGTTCAGGATTTCCATCAATCCATTAGTGCTCATTTAGAAAAAAAAAAAATAATCTTTCTTCTCTGTGTCCCAGCTGATGCTTTGAAGCACAATCAGGTTTATGCATGTGACCTGACTGAAGATCCTAGCTTGGATTTTGGGAACAGTGGGCCAGACTCAGAAGGGCACCCAGCTCCCCTACATGGTGTTACAGAGTGCTGGCCACTAAGTCCCTGAGATGCATCCTCTGCTCTTCCCTCTACCCTACTGCCCTGGGAGCCAGGAGAGGTTTCATATCTCACTTAGCAAGTAAGGACTGGCAGCTAAGCAGGCCTGAACATCTTATTTTTCTTTTCATTTAGTGGGTCTGTGGCATGGGGAGGTTTGATGTTGGCTGAGGTCAGCCACATCCCAGTCAGCTGTGTTTGCACCCACAGCCAGGACAGGACTCCCCCTGATCTGCTGAGCCTGGGGCAGGTTTTCCCTCAAGCTGAGGTGCTGGGGTGCTGCCATCCCTTTCCCCCACATACAGAAAGAGTCAGGAGCTCTAAAAAAATGGGCTGCTTTCTTTTGTACTCCGCTGAATAGCAGCACTGGGTTTGTCAGGCTTACAGCTGGGTGCTGAGTGCTCTTGCAGTTGCAAAGGCTCCTTTCTAGTGGTGGTGGACATTCAGACACGTGTGTCCAGCCCTGTGTCTTGCCCCAGCAGAGGATTCTGAGCACTGCATTGTTTTACCCTTCAGCAGTGGGCTCTGTTGTATGTGGCATTCCCCAGGCTGGTGATCACGAGGTGGTTTCTGTGCTGGTTTTCAGCAGGGCTGAGGTGGCGGCAGGATACTCTGCCAGGCTGCAGTGTTTAGTTATGGGAGCCTCCCACCCCAGCGGGCTTCCTTTGTCACCCAGCCTGTCAGGTGGGTTAATCCCAGGGCTGATCCTGGTGCCTGCTTCATGGTCTTTGCAGGGACGTGCTGGTGTTGGTGGGCTCAGGAGCCTCCAGCCACATCAGGGTTATGGCACAAAGCTGGGAGCAAAGAGGAGCAGGAATCTGAGAGGATGGGGTTGCCCTTCTGTTTTGCTCAGCATGTCAGGATATCAGCTGGCACCAGTCCTTCTGTCCACACCTGTGTGCTCCTGTCCTGCTTCAGTCAGGGTGTTTTCAGTCTCCTTCAGTAGTCCTTGGTCATCCAGGTGCTCTCTGGGGCTGTGGCTCTCCATAGAACACTATCCATTGCTGGTCTCTGGTCACACCAGCTCGTCACAGTCCCTACCAGTTCAGCCTGGCAGAGAGTTGCACCACAAGTGTGTGCACGGGGCAGTGCCCTGCACACAGCCTGTGCAAGTCACCTTGAGGACTACAGGTGACCAGGGAACCCTGGCTTCTAGTTGGGCAAGTGCATGTCCTTCAGATGCCTCCTTTTAGTTGTTTAGGCTGTTTTGCAGGGCTGGGAGCCCCACATATCCCTCAGCTCCTCAGGTTTCCCCTTTCTCATGATTCAGTACCCTGGACATAGCTCTTTTCTTAAAGGTGCTCCATCAGAAAGAAAGGGCATGCAAGAGGCACTTGCTGGAGCCTGTTGTGTCCCCCAGCTCTGCTAGGGAGTAAAGAGAAGGCAGCTCCGGACTTTACTGCTCTGTGGCATCTCATGAGTATCTCACCTTCTTTCTGTCCCTCCTCTTCTCCTGCCTGAAATGCCTTCTAGTTTTGTCCCCTCCTGGGCTTGACCTTAGTGCCTGCCTCCATCCATTTGTGCCTGCCCATGCGATGCTGAGCCCCTTTCATTTCACCCTGTGCAGTGGCTGAGCACCTCTGGGATACTGATTTGTGCCTGGTGTCTTCTCTTCCAGAGTCCCACGATGATCCAAGTGGAGGGAGACGGCCAGTCTCTGCTTCTACCCAGAGCAGTGAACTGAGCACACCCAGCTCGCTCTACATGGAATATGGTGTGTACAGCCAGCCTCATCAGGGATGCATGCTCCTGGTCAGGCTGCGGTGGCCTCAGCTTTAGGCACTTTCTTATGGGATGCTGATTGGGCACTGGCAGGGCTCATTAGCAGGGGGATAACAGCAGGTGCCTCCCTAATATGTTTGTCTCTTGCTTTTGTAGACTCTGGACAGTACCTGAGCTCGGGTGAAGGGATGTTCAGAAGACCCTCAGAAGGGCAGTCCCTCATCAGCTACCTCTCTGAGCAGGACTTTGGAAGCTGTGCAGACCTGGAGAAGGTGAGGGAGGCAGCAGCAGTCTGTGCATTGGAGAATGTATCTTACTGCAGGTTCAGTGATACTTTCCTCTGTGGGGAAGATAATGCCATAGTATTTCCTGTTACAGAGGTGTGCACAGAACTTCAAGGTTGAGTTCTGTGATGGTGTCTGGCAGCCGGGATCTGCCCAAACAGCATATACACAGCAGCTTTGCAACATGTTAGGGCTCCTCCACAACATGTGCTGACTGCCCGGAGTGGATTTATTGCACAACCTCTTTGTAGAAGTATTCTGGTGCCCAGGAAGGCTTTAGTTTCTAGGTCCTCCTAGAAGAGTCAGGTTTTGTGTGATTGACAGGGCTTAAGATCTTTCTACCACTCTCCATGAGCAGTAAGTTCTTTGCTGTCATAGGTGGAGACAGGATATTTACCATGTCTTCCTAGTTTCTCTGTGCTACAGCCTTGAATACTTTTGCTCTTGCCTTGCAGGAGAATGCCCACTTCAGCATCTCAGAGTCCCTGATCGCTGCCATTGAGCTGATGAAATGCAACATGATGAGCCGACAGCTGGAGGAGGAGGAGGAGGAAGACAGTGACAAGGAAATCCAGGAGCTTAAACAAAAGATTCGCATTCGGCGCCAGCAGATCCGCACCAGGCACCTGTACCCTACCTGCCAGGGGATGGGCTCAGACAGTGGGTGATGTGTTTTGGGCTCATCAGTTATTAGCATGTGGGGTTTCTGTCTGTTGCCTGACCTTATAGCATCCTGCCTTCCTGCCCATTTGTGAGAAACAGTCACGATTACAAAGGTGCTGCAGAGATTTGTGAAACTCTGCTGCTACTGAAGATCATAATGGGACTAATAATGTAACCCTTGTGTGATGCTGTCACTGAGTTATGGAATGTAATTTGATTTTGAACCCATAGTGTTTTCCAGCCTTGACCTCTGTCCCTCCCTGCCCTGGCAATGCCTGGCTATCAACTTGTCCCTTAGCTGTCAATGACCCTTCAGACCACTTGCATTGATGGCCTGGCTGTGTTGCATTTCTCCCAGGTCTTGTGGTGACAGATAGTGGGTCCCAGTTCAGCTCCCATGGCTCCATGCGACTCTCTGACTCTGGCTCTGCAGAGGATGTGGAAGAGTACGAGATTCGAGGTAGGAGGGAATGGCTGTGTTGCTCCTTGCATAGGGACAGCTTTCCCCTTGATGTGGTTGTGCTGAAGTCAGTCCTGCTGAAGAATAGCACATCCCTCTCACTTCAGGATGACTTTGCCCAAACAACTGACTGAATTCTCAGCATGAGAAGAGCAACCAGTTTCCCTCATGTGGTGGCATAGCTTTCCTTCAAAATCCTCTAACTCTCTAGCATTCAGTGCCTCTGGCTAGTAGGTTTCTGTTTCATTGCCTGGTCCACATAGTGGCTGTCACAGCTAGAGACAGCTGGGAGAGCTGCCATCCTGCTCCCCTCATCCCCAGGCAGAAGGAGCTGTAGCTCTGACTACTTACCTCTTGGGTGGCAGTAGTGGGTGTTGGTCACATCCTGACCTACAATACCTCTGTTCTCCTCCTGGCAGCTTGGGTGGCTGAGCTTATTGCCCACAGGAGACCTGTCAGGGTCCCTGGGTGTTCTTTTCTTCAGACCCTTGTTTATCCTCTGAGGTGGATGACTGACTTCTCAGCAGTAGTTTCATCTTACTGACTTTAAAAAGGAGATAAAATCGTAGAAGACAGAGCACTCTCCACTCTCCAGCTTAAATTTCTTGTCTCTTAACTGTGGATATAGCAAAGCTCTCCTTTCAGTCACTGAGGGCTACATTTTTGGCCTGATTTTGAAGCCCAAGGAGGGGTGTGTGAATTCAGTTCTGGGTTTCTTGTGCGAGTGCTGCTCTTGTATTATGCCCTTTCTCTTTGGCCTGGCTGAAGCACTGAAGTCAACTATTTTGTCATCACCGTGTTATGCAGATGGTAACGATGGATCTAACCTGATTCAAATGTCCAAGAACGGCCTCTCAGTGTCAATGGCTTCCTTGTTCTCAGGTAGTACACCGCAGTGCTCCTCTGCAGCACGTGTGTGTTTGTGTGCAAGCTGTGTGTGTGTGCATGTGCACACTGCTCAGAAATCTGTGGTTTGACTGCAGTGGGGATTGTGAACAGTATCATCCAGACATCACCAAGAGAAGCTATGGCAGGATGATACAGGATGGAGCAGAGAGGAGGCAGAGGAGCTCTGCTGTGGGCTCCATCCCGCAGCTTGTTTTGCCATACAGTATTTCAGATATACCAAACAAGCTGGCTGTGGTGAAGACCTGTCTTGAGTGGGGTAGGGCTTGGCAGGGTGATGGCACAGCTTTGTGGTTCTGTAGCTGCTGAAGGCTGAGCCTAAGCTGAACAAACACAGAGACCTCTACAGGTGCCTTGGGGAGCATTATCCTGCTTGTCCTGGCAGGGCTGCTGCCCTGTTTCTCTGATCTGAACCACAGCCAAACTTTGACATCCTGCTCAGATTTGTCTTGGAGAAGAATCCTTCCAGAAAGAAGTCCTGGAGGGAGAAGTGGTGAGAGCAGACAGGGCACAGGCAGTTTGTTTTACACTGGAGCCCTGAACACCAGGATCATGTGCAGCCAGATCTTGCTTAGTGTTTTTATTGTTTACAGTGCTACTACATAATCCTTCCAGTATTCTGGCTGCATTTGAATAACCTTCATGTGTCCCCTATTTGCTTTAGCAAGGGAGCAGCCTATGTGAGCTGCTGCTGATCCCTCCTGTCAGTTTTTTGGCGCCAGCATGTTGCTCGTGCTGGAGATGCTGGTGCTCAGAGCTTCCCCACCAGCCCTACTGTGTCCTGTGTTTACAGCCCAGGGATTGATCCATGGGGGTCTCATCCTGGCCTAAAACTGGCATACAGGGACTAGGGTAATGTCCTTGGGTTTGTGTTTGTTCACAAGCCTTCTGGAGACTATCCCACCTGGTGATAGCATTGGCAGCAGAAGCATTTCAGGCAGCTAGCTGGGGCTTTTGAGGAGTGTCTGCAGTTAAGGTTGGGAAGTGAGTGGTGGCAGCATTCCAGTGAGAGCCCCCATGGGAGCCTGGGGTCAGATTTGGCTCCCTCTGCCATCCCTGAGATGATGCCAGTGCCAAAGTGTGCTGGCTCTTCCTCTCCATAACACTTAGCCCACACTGTGCTGCGTGTGCTCCGCTGTTTGCTCATGTTCATCGTACTCCAGGACAACGGAGCACCTTCCTATGCAGAGCCAAAGGCACCAGGGCATGGCAGGTATGTCTAGCCAGTGCCCTCTGTAGTCGGGAGGCTATATTTGCCTGAATTCCCTGTTTTGTGCAGCTAGAAGTCTATTTGCATGATGTAGATATGTGGATTCCTTAGAATTAGGATTATTTACTGTTCTGTTCTAGCAATGGATGTCAAATGTGGAGGGTCAAGCATCCATGCTGGACTCCTCTGGTGTGAGTCTGTAAATTTATGGGCAGGAGTGGAACTTGCTCCCCTTGGTGCCAGGGCAGCCCCACTCTTCCTAAGGGAGCCAATGGCTCTGGGGTGACACTCTTCAGTCAGCCAGACTGTGATTCCCTTGGCCCCAGTGTGTGGTTGGTGCCTGGCCAGGAGCAGATGGACTCTTTGTTGGACCATGTACTGGCACGGGGCCATTGGGTAGGAAAGCTGCGAGCCTGTGTTTGGGGGTGGTAGGTCACTGCAGACCCCAGTGCTAGAGCTCCCTAGAGGTACAAAACAGGAGACCTACTGGGCTGAAGGTTGTGGCATTGGTCTCTGTACTGTCTGACCTATAGTACTTTCCCCTTATATGTCCTTCTTCCCTTTTCTGGGAGTCCTTCAGCAATGAAGCAGTGTTGCTGCCTGCTTCTGCCTACCGTGTACTGCTGGAAGAGTCTCCTGTCCCAGGGTCCTTCCACTGTTGAGATAAATTCCCTGTCAGGGTTTAACCTGCCAGAATGAAAGAAAGGATGAGTGATTAAGGTACCATCGGGTACTGTCTGCACCCGAGGCTGCCACTGAGGAGGAATGTGGGGCAGCCCAGGGCTGTTGGGGAGCTGATGGAGGGAGCAGGACCCCAGGGTCCTCCTGCATCTTACCTTGGACTCCCCCTCCTTGGGAGATGGGCCTGTGGCCTGTGCAGAGCATGTGGCACCCATAGGGCCAGCCCACTTCCTGCATAGATGCTGACATGTTTCTGGAGTGCTGGATGAGGCTACCAGCCCTGGCTGTGCAGCCACTGAAAAGCTGAGGCATGGCCACTGTCTGATCTTACAGGTTGTAGTCAAGTAGAGAGAAGTGGTCTGCATCCCATTGCTAATCCCCTGCAGCATCTATACTGTGTGTGGAGAGCTACTAAACCTTCTTGCTAACCTTGCTGTCCTGTCCTCCTAGCTCCTGTGTGTGTACTGTTTCAGGCCATTCGCTGCTGGGACTTGGTGTGTGACCAGCAGCCACTCAACTCCCCCAAGCCCCAGGCTCACTGTTTTTACAGCATCTTACCATGTCTTTCCCTTGAAACTCCTGACAGGTGACTGATTAGACTGCACCTCTCCTTGCTGCTCACTGGTAGAAGTTGATGCTGTAGTTATTTCACGTGCTCTTGAACAGCTTGATGAGTTTTACAATGAAGCTTTGGTTTGAAATGAGTGTATCCCCCTGCCCTGCCCCATCTGCTCCACTTTGTCTGTTTGTGATTCAGATGCAGACATCAAGAGGAACCCAGACTCCAGCAGGAAGCCCTTTCTCTCTTCAGAGTCCATGTACGTTTGCGGCTTGTGGCGAGACATCTTGGTACCAAGTTCCCTTTCCTGCCCAACTCTGCTCTTCCAAGTTCATCAGCTCCTGTTTTGCACTGGAGTGGACATTCCTCCTTTCCTCCCTTCTTCCCTCCCTCCCTCCTTTCTTCCCCCCTTCCCTTCCTCTCTCCCTCTCTTTACTTAGCAGTGAGGCACTAGGTTCTAGTCTTAAATTTGGTAAGCAGCACCTGGGATGATCCGGATACTCATGAGGTAGATATGATATGGACAAGTGTCAGGAGACAGGCCCACACCTCCTGGTGGGTAAGAGGCTGGGGAGAGGACATGGCATAACCTGAAGCATCTGGACTGGCTGCTGGCTTGCTGCTGGCTCTGATCCTTCCCTGCCTCTCTCCTCTCAACTGGGATAGCCTGATAGACTACGTGGTGCTGACACCTTCTCTCCAACCCTTGTTGCGGTGTTGTGACCCAGAGGTGGAACTGCTGGCACACAGCAATGCTCACTGACTGTGCAGTGTGGCAGCAGCTTAAACTTGAAGTGCTCAGTCCTTTCCTGGTACTGCCCTGGGGTGATGAGGTGGGTGCTGTGGGGAGGGGAATCACCACCTGTTCTAAGCACTGCTGCTGTTAATGCTCTGAAAGCAAAACCCTAATGGGATGCAGGGACCCCTTTGCTAGCTGGGTAAGATACAAAGCCCTGTCTGTGGTTGGAAGGTTCTTGGGTAGGTTTGTACTGGGAGAGCAGTTCTGGCTCTCACTTTGCAGCTTCCCCTGCAAACAGGCACAGGTTTTATTAAGTAAGATATGTTTTGCTTGCCTTTCTAAATAATTGTTGTGCCATTAGCCAGCTTTACTTGAGGGCAGCTGCAAAGATAGAAATCAGTAACGTATCTCAATTGCAGGCCTGTGTAGCAGTGCAGAAATCAGGTACCAAAGTTGAAGGGGGCATCTTCAGCTTGAGATGGGACAGGCATCAGGGGTTTTGAGGAGAGCACAGCTGTGAGACCCGGTACTAACCGCCCCCTTCACTGTCTAGATCCCATTCCTTCCTCAATTCCAACTCAGCGGAGGCTGTGGCCATGGGCTTGTTGAAGCAGTTTGAAGGCATGCAGCTCCCAGCTGCCTCTGAATTGGAGTGGCTGGTCCCTGAGCATGATGCTCCCCAGAAGGTAGGGTTGTGAGTACTTGATCTTCCCCAGATCCCTGGCTTCTGCCTACTGCTGAGGGGCTTTGCTCGTGATCCTTTTGTGGAGCTGGAGGAGGGATTTTGTCCAGGCTCTGGGGTTCAGCTCAGTGGGGCTCTGCCACCACAGCCTCCAACATCAGAGTGCTCACATCCTTGGGGACATCCCTCCTCCAGCCCCTGTTCAGCTGGAGCAGCAACTTGATGCCTGGCAGTTTTCCAGAGGTTTCTGGCAAGCCAGCCAGGTGCATTGCATTTGCTGTACCTGGCAGGGATCTACCTTCTTCCCTGCTTCTTCCAGCTCCTACCCATCCCCGACTCTCTGCCCATCTCTCCTGATGATGGAGAACATGCTGACATCTACAAGCTGAGGATTCGGGTGCGCGGAAACCTGGAGTGGGCCCCTCCACGACCACAGATCATCTTCAATGTTCACCCAGCCCCAACGTAAGGACCTGTGCTGCCAATGGCTTTCCAGGGTCCTGCCCTTTCCAGCCCTTTTCCATTAACACCAAGGTTGATTATCCTCTCCTTCCTACTTGACCACCAGGACTTCCCTGTTCTTAGCCCGATAAATGCATGTTGATCACTACCATAGCTGGTGCTATGAGATGGAGCCAGTGCCAGTGGTCAGCGCCTTTGGTGTGCACCAGGGCACAACAGGGCTTTTCCCCTTGGATTTGTTGTCCGCACTGGAGTGGCAAAGCATGTGGCCATCTCCTGTCCACCCCTGTGCCAGTGCCCATCCTCTGGTGCCATGTGCCATCAGGGCTGGACTCATGCATGTTGTCTTCTGTCTCTGGGCAGGAGGAAGGTGGGTGTAGCCAAGCAGAATTACCGGTGTGCAGGCTGTGGCATCCGGACTGATCCTGGTGAGTGCTGGGACCATGAGCTGTACTTGGGGAATGGGGAATACTGTGAACAAGTGGAAAGACACACAGTGGGGGTGTGGTGGCAGAGCTCAGGACAAGGACACTGGGGAAAATGATATGGTGGTTTTACCAGCTTTGCCTGCATATATATTAGTGTGCACCATCCACAGGGGAGCTTCCTTGTTCAGAAGGTCACAGGGGTGGTAGAGACAAAGAGCAGCCAGCCTGTCCTTTAGGAAGGGCATTTCAGATGTTGAATCTTCTAAGGCAAAGTCATCTCTTGGGGTCCTATAGCTCCGAGCAGGTTCCTTGCTTGTTGGAAATGCTGGGCAATGTTGGGAGTCCAGTAGGTGGTTGTGCAGAGCCTATGCCTCAGCTGACCTCCCTGTCTGCCTGGGTTTGGCCAGATTACATCAAGAGGCTGCGGTACTGTGAGTACCTGGGGAAGTATTTCTGCCAGTGCTGCCATGAGAATGCCCAGATGGTCATCCCCAGCCGCATCCTGCGCAAGTGGGACTTCAGCAAGTACTACGTGAGCAACTTCTCAAAGGACCTACTGAGTAAGATCTGGAGTGACCCCCTCTTCAATGTGCAGGATATCAATCCTGCTCTGTACCGGAAAGTGAAGTCTCTCAACCAAGTGTGGGTAAGCTCCTTTGCACACCTTCCTGAGTGGGGTTTGGGTGAGGTGAGTGGCTGTTCATTGTAAACAGCGTTCTGGGGAAGCTGTGGAGAAGCAGATATTTCAGGTTTTGAGGCTTAAAACCTCAGCACCATGGATTTCCATTCACCTCTTGTTCTTTGTCCAATAACAGAGGCATTTCAAAAGGAATTTCTGCCTAGTGTCCAGTTGGACTTCAGTTTATCTCCTGGAGCATGTGATGGTTGTTGTGCTCATTTTGTCCTGTGTGGTGTAAACACTTTGGTAGCAGGAGAGCAGCAGCTGAGGAGCAATGGTTGTTTCACCAGCACAGAAAATTGGGCAGACCTGCTTGGCCAAAGACTGTACTCTCTTTACTGATTCTTGTGTCCCCCCTTCCTCTCCAGCTGCTGCGAATCCAGCTTTTCCACATGAAGAACATGTTTAAGACATGCCGGCTAGCTAAAGAGTGAGTACCAGGCTGTGAGACGAAGCTGTTTTGCTGTTCTGGTTCTGTCCCATGACAATTTGCACTGGGGATTGTGCAGGCTGTGCAATGAGCAATGGAGGGAGAAGGGAGGGGAGGAAGGAAGAAAGCAGAAGCAGTGGAAAGGAGCTTAATGGATTTGCTTTGCTCTGAGTTCTGGTTTCTCTATCCTTGAAGCCTCCTTGACTCCTTTGATACGGTTCCTGGCCACTTGACAGAGGATTTACACCTCTACTCGCTCCGTGACCTCAGTGCCACAAAGAAGGGGGAGCTGGTGCCTTGCCTGACTGAGCTCCTGAAGGCAGGCAGTCTGCACGTTGATAAGTGCATGGTAAGGCCTCCCTTTCCTGCCTCCTGCATGGCTCCACACCCTCAGGAGCACCTTGGGAGCATCTTGCTGCAAAGATAACTGATGGGGAGGCCTTTGATATGTGGGACAGCCACCAAATTAATGATTCAATGCTAACTGTTCCTGCCTGCTCCACAGAGTTAGTACTGGGTCATATACAGGATGTTTGTTTCCCCATTTTGGCTCCCCCCCCCACCCCTAACACATGTTGATTCTGTCTTGCTATGCTCCATGCTGGGGAAGGGCTGTCCTGCATGCTTAGAGCAGGGCACCGTGTCCTCCTGTCCGGCTCTGCTCTACCTCCTGCCCTGCTTGCCAGGGAGATGAGAAGCATTCAGCTGCTTTTTCCTCACCTTTTCTCCTTCCAGCTGTGCCAAGCCAAAGGTTTCATCTGTGAGTTCTGCCAGAATGAGAGCGACATCATCTTCCCTTTTGAGCTCAACAAGTGCAGCACATGTGAAGGTGAGATGGTGCAGAGAAAAAAGAAGGGGACAGACCCTGAGGCCACCAAGGTCTGCCTCCGGTTTGAGTGGCATTTGTGCTAGCAAGAGGTGTAGAGCCAGGGCCAGCCAGACCGGGGTGCCTCTGTGCATGGCCTGTGTCTCTGCACCACGTTATCACAGTAGTCTGTCTAGAGCTGCTGGTGTGGTGGAGCATGTAGGTCCCTTCCTGACCATGCTGTGTGCTCCCTACCCAGGCGGCAGCATGCAGTCGGGTTGTGACTGCAGCAAGCAGGTCCCTTGGCTTTCCTTCTGCTGTGGCTGTGGGACACACAGCTCCCCTGCCCTTGCTTGGATGGCTGGAGCCGACCTTCTAGAGCAGAGAGAGGCTAAAGGCTTTGTCTCTGTGCACTTCCTGCCTGCCAGGAAATCCACAGGTCCCTTCAGGTGTAATCCTTGATAATGCCCAGTATTAGTGGCCAAGCAGAGCTTGTTGCTGCAGCTTGGAACCAGCCTCTGAACTGGCTTGAAATGACTCTGACACCATGCAGACACAGTGCCAGAGAAACCTTGGGGCAGAATTACTGTTTCCTTGGAGAATCGTGAAATTTTGGGGAAGGACCTTATGTGGAGGAGGCAGCCTCCTGCCTGTGCTCCCAAAGGCTTCACAAGTCAGTTCGGGGACCCTGCAGCCTGTCTTCTTGCTGCTTCCAGAGCAGTGCTGGACCCCTGCATCTTGTGCTAGTTCTGCCATGGCTTTGGTTTGAAAAGTCCTCCTGGACAAGTCTGGAGCATCCCTCTCTGGGGGTGCCAAGTGTCAGGCAGTCTGTGTCAGCCTCTACCAGCTCTCAGTCATGCTTCCTTTGCAGAGTGCAAAGCCTGCTACCACAAATCCTGCTTCAAATCCACCCGCTGTCCCCGCTGTGAGCGGCTTCAAGCCCGGAGAGAGCTGCTGGCCAAGCAGAGCATGGAGTCCTACGTCTCAGACTACGAAGAGGAGCTGGAGCAGTCAGAGGTGGTGGTAGCTACATGAATGTTGCAGCAGAGGAGCAGAACGTGGGTTTATGTGCATGGCTTTCATCACCAGAGACTGAGGCACACAGACTGGCGATGAGGAGGACTGTCAGGAGGCTGGAGCACTGTCTTGAAGGGATCTGTTTTCCTCCCGTGCAGTAGTGCTGGGCTGGGGAAGGGACATCTTCCATTATCTGGGTCTGCTCCAGGTACTGCTCACAGGTTTGCTTGGGGAAGTTCAACTGCTTCTGCCTCACAGGCAGAACAGGGGCCTTTTCTGAGCAGTTATTCATGCTGGACCAGGCAGGGCTGTGCTGCCGGTCCCTTTGCCCTGCTCCCCAACAGGGTCCCTGGGGGATCAGCACTTTCTGCTCATCAACTGTATATTAGGAATCTCTGGCCACATCTGCTCCTTGGAGGTGGGAATCAGCTTTCCAAGTCCTCTGATCCTGTATCTTGCTGCTGGGAGTTGTGTTTATGGAGGGACAGTGGGGATTTGGGGTTGATGTGCATATAACAGCTCTCTGCCTCAAATTTGGCTTGCGACACTGCCAGAGAGCAGTTGTTCTCACTCCAGGATCAGAGCAGAGGATGTGGCAGTGGTGAAAATGCCAGATTCCTGCCTTGTCTCTTTGTGCCATCTGTGCTGAGCTGCTTTCCCTGCCCTCCACATGCAGCCTGTGCTGTAGAGGGGCATTGCCCCTGGAGAAGCTGCACAAGGACACTGGTGCTGCCAGGTTTTTGTAGGGGCAGATCCCCATGGCTGGAGAAGGCAGTAAGCCCCACTTCCTCATTCTGCCTGTCTGTCCCCCTGGGGGGCACGTCCTTCTCTAAGGGTGATACGGGGCCTCACTGGTGGCACCAGGACCTGCCTTGTATGCAGCTGCCTTCTGTTGGGATGTGAGTGAAGGCTCAGCCCTCCAGCCACATCCCCTGAGCCCCTGTCTCAGTTTGTTCTTTGGTTTGGGGTTTTGGTTTTTAATCTGCTGGGTTTGGTTTTATTTTTTAATGTGGTTGTTTGTATTTTTAACTGTGTGTTCCCCCCAGGGAGGTGCTGCTTGAAATGCCTCTTTGGGGGACATGCACTCTGCTTGGGGCTCACAGGTATAAAACTTCCAAGCCTGTCCTGCTCCTGGTTCCTCAGCCCTGGAGGGAGCTGTTGTTTGCCAGGAGTCCTCTCTCCCAGCACATCTCCTGTTCCACTTGGGAGAGATGTCCCTGAGCCAGGCAAAGCCTCAAGGCTTCCCAGGTGCAGTGCAGTGGGGTGGCCAGGCAGCCTGCTTGCAATGGGGGGTGAATGGGGGAGAGGGTTTGGCACTGAGGTGCTTCAAAGGGCTGGTCCCTTGCTGATACAGAGCTGCCTGCCACAACCAACAGCTCCGCAGGGTCGGACCCAGCAGTACAAGATGCTCTGGGGCTAGCAGTCAGCTGAGGAGGTGCCTGCATTGCAGGGGAATGCTTTACATGGCACAGGTGAGTGTCCAGCATCACCTTGGCATGGGTAGGACATGGCGTGTTCAGAAGGGTGGTGTGGCCTGTGTATGTGCAAGAAGGGTGTTGAAGAACTGTAGAGCAATACACTGGCAGAAGGCATCTAGAGGCAATGGCTTTTGCAGCACAAGCACTGGCTTGAGGCTGGGGTGTGACCCCTCATGGGCTATCCCTGCAGGGGTGGCAGGGTCAGGGAGAGAGTCTGAGACCAGGAGAGGTGGATGCAGGACTTTGTGAAGGAGGGTGGCTGGAAGCGTTGCTGCACAACAGCATGTCTCCCTGACTCGCAGCATCCTGGCAAAGCCAGGTCTAGCCGGGAAAGGGGCTTCAGCTCCCCACACACTCCCTGGAGTGTTTGCTGCCTCCTGTCTTGCTTCTGCTCTGTTTCTTGCCAGGGGAGCCACTGCTGTCCTGCTCACTGTCTGTCTCTGCAAGCCATGGGGCTGCCAGATGCTGGTCCACCTCTGTCTTCTCTGTCCTCAACAGCAAGCCAGGCCTTCACACTGCTGCCCGGAGTTGGCACCCCTTCCCTGGAGCTGGCTCAGCAGCACACCTTCATCCACCCTGTTTTGTTTGAAGCACTTTAATGTCATGGGACAGCAGCTGAGAGGCTGCCTATGTCCCCTTCTAGAAGCACTGAGTACATTTAAAGAAGAGAGAAGGGATTTTGGATTATCTGTGGTTTCCACCCTCCACTGTGGACTTTGGAAGCAGTGGGACTTGCAAACTCGATGGAGGGCTCCAGGGCAGGATTGTGCCCAGCACTCACCATTGCAAGGAACACTGGAAGTGGCCAAGGCAGTGAGCTCTTTGTAAGAGAGAGCAAGGGAATGCTCTGGCCATTACCTGGAGCCCTCCCCATGGGACTGTTGCACAGAGAGGCAACAAAAATGCCATCCCTAATAAACTAAGTTAATGATGGGCCTGGTTCTGTTGTGGCATCATTTCAGCTGTTGTAGCAGTGTGTATTGCCCTTGGGGTCAGTCCTGCAGTGCCTGTTGGCCCCTGGGGTAGGGAGGGAGTGGGCAGAGGGGGGACAACTTGTGCAACTGGCAGTGCGTTGCCAGATGTCACTGGGTCTAATCCATGTGGTTTGTGGCCTCTCCTTGCAAACTGCCCACTGGGCTCAGGGCAGGAAGTACAAAACACTGAGTAAGGGGCTCCCTGTACGCTCTGGGGCTCCCTGTATGGTCTGTCTCTCCCTGGGTCTGCCTTTGCAGGCATGGCCTTGGGTGTCCCATTGTTGGATCTCTGTCGCTTGCAGCAGTGCTGTGCATCACCACATAAACACCACACAGGACATATACAGATGGATAGATACAAACTGTAAACTTTAAAACAACTGTTGACAGATGCTTGTGCAAGCACAGCGCTAGCTCTCCATGGAGCAAAACAAGGCTTCCCTGCCTTGCAGCACACCAGGAGGAGCTGCTTTCTAGGAGCTTTTCCCCAGAAAAGCCCTGCTCAGCCTAAATCTAAGCTGTGACTAGCAGCAGCAACAGCAACTTAGGCTTGTGCCCAAACACAGTGGTTGTAGAAGAGGTTTTGGGCAGGCAGAGGCACACTGAAGATGTGGCAGCAGGAGGGACCTGGAGAGCCCATGGGGCTCCAGCAGCTTGAGCAGGGGGTAAGAGACCTGTGAAACCCCGGGGCTTGCCACCATCACAGTGAGCCCTCCAACAGCATTTGTGGTGATCCCCGGCTGTGGTGTAAGGTGTGAGCCCATACCTTGGCACTGGCACATCTGCCCCCAGTGCAGAGGGGCACAAGCAGTCTGGAGTCTGCTGTGCCTGTCACTGGGAGAGTGTGCAGGGAGCATAGCGACGCTCGAACTGCCCCACGTCGAACTTGCGCTTGCAGCCAGCGTAGTTCATGTAGCGGATCTTCCCGAAGACAGCACGCTCGGTCCAGCCGTGGTCATGTATGCCGCAGATGGACCAGAGGCAGCCTGCAGGGTGTGGGGACAGAACGTCAGCATTGCCCCTGCTTGGAGGCATCTGGAGAGCAATGAGATGTGGGTGCAAAGCAGGATGGCCTGGGTAGCCTGCAGAGAGCCTTCCCCCTGCCACAGCCCTTGGCCATCAGAGATAAGACCCCCCCTGCTGTGCCCCATCCTGCTGCTTGCCTACATAGCCGTTGGGGTCTCTCCCATCCAGCTCGTAGCGGTCGTTGAGGTAAATGGCGAACTGCAGGGCCTCCTCTGGGGAGCGGGTCCATTCCAGGATCTTCTTGGCCCAGTACATCCGCAGGAAGCCGTGCATCTTGCCCTCCCGGACCATTTGGAGCTGGGGGAAAAGGGACAGATGGACAGGTCAGTCTGTGCCACCTCACCTCTGCCCCTCAGGAAAAGACTCAGCATTTTGTCAGGGAGATGTGGGGCAGTACCTGGGCAGCGTTCCAGAGTGGGTCATGTGTAGTCCCCTGCTCCAGCTCCTGGAGCTTGTAGAGAAAAGGCCTCTCATCTTTGGCGTGGAGCTTCAGGGTGGTTTGTGCCCATGGATAGGCACCTGTGAGCAAGAGAGATAAGGAGCAATGATGAGCAGCCAGCTTCTGCAGGGCCCTGGGGAAGAGATAGAGAACTGAGCTACTGAAGAGCACTATGCCCAGGGGACATCAACCTTGAAAAGGGCATCTACCAACTCCTGTTTTACCTTCAGAAGGACTGAATGGCAGCATATTAGTGCCCTCACAGCCCCTCTCCAAGTCAGTCTTGGGTTTGCCAAGCTGGGTACCAGCCCAGCCATTGGGTACCAGGCCAGCCCCAGTGCTGCCCACCCAAACCAGAACGCTACCTTGCACGCTGTCATAGTTCTCATTGTAGTAGCAAAAGTTCTCAGCCAGCTCTCGCCGCACCACGGCCTCCTCCACAAACACGTCTACTGACTCCTTGTACTTATGCTGGTGCTTCTGCACTTCCAGGATGGCTCTCTGGGTGGAAACCTGGCCTGGGGACATGGGGAGGGAGGAAATCAGGCTGCCAGTCCCAGCTACCGTGCTCAGCCGTGCTGCCAACTGCAAAGCCTGGGGCACTCACCGAAGTGGAACCACGGGGACAGGTTGCTGAGCGCAGGCTTGTTGGGGTCATTCCGGTGGGAGCCGAAGTATTTCAGTCGCTTTCTGATGAAGGACTGCAGCACAGCCAGCCCCGCAGCCGTCCCAGGGGTCGCCCACTCCACCTCCTTCACTGTATGGTCCACCTCCAAGCTGGAATAACAGGCCTCCCAAGCAATGGGCTGGGCAGTGACCAAGCAGCATGAGTGCATTTACAGATGCTCTTCAGCCAGGGCTGCCCTGAGTCTTAGGTCCCCTGGGTGTCCCCAGCCAGCAAGTCCCAAGCTCATGCCAGCCTTCTCCTCTTAACTAGACCTGCCCTGAATGAATGAGACGCGAACCAACCTCCCCAAGGGCACTGCCATCTCCACATCACCTGCCCACTTCAGGCAGGTCACTGTCCCCATTCCCTGCCATCCTCTCCCAGGATCACAAAACAGCTGTAAAACCCTCTAGGATTGGCCTTGAGTGCGGAAGCGTCTGCTGCTGGTACCTCTGCTGGGCAGGAGGGGGGATATGGGTGACGAACAACAGGGGGGAACTCCGTGAGGAACTCAGGGAGCTGAGCCTGGATCTTTCTCCGGATGGTATAGGCACTGTACTCCTGTTTGGGGGAGGCAACCCAGCAGGGCACGATGTTGTGAGCATCAACCTGGAAAGCAAAGCCATGGAGGAGGGTGTGAGCAGGAGAAGCAAATGGTCCCAAAGACATGACACACACACTCCCTGCTCAGGTCACTCTGGCTCACCTCTGCAGGCACAGAACGCAGGAGACAAGTTTCTCCCACATTTCTCCAGCCAGTTTTCCCCTCGCAGAGTGCAGGCACCCACCTGTGCAAATGGCACATCCTCTGGCAGCCGCTCCCTGACGTCCTGCACCCACTGCCTGGGGAGGCGGAGGGGGCTGAAATCCGTCACCAGCCCACCAACACCATGCTCCAGCACGAATGCAGGCAGCACGTCCTTGGCGTAGCCCAGCAGCAAGTGGAATGCAATGTTCAGCTCTGTGCACTCCTGCAGTGAGGGGGAAAAGGCTATGGGATGGTTCACACCCCTGCAGACCACATCCCACGACCATCCACTGAAAGGATGAGTCTTCTGCCCCCTCCCTCAGGACCCCTGTCCCACTCAGCATGGACATCCCTGCAGCAGTCATACCTCGGCCACCTCTTGCAGACCCCTTAGCATGAAACCATAGTGGCGGATGGTGGCCTCCAGGAATTTGGGCACCAGGCAGAAGCAGACATGCAGAGGCAGCTCCTGTTTGAGGGCCAGGCGCTGGGCATAGAGGAAAGCCCAGTTATCTGGGGAGAAAGCACATGGGGCAGTGTCAGGGAGGATGCTTTACTGAGGGAATGGAGATGGGGTCTCCCCTGCACAGGGGTAACCAGTTCCAAGGCCTACTGTGGGAAGGGACTGTGGATTTCGCCACCCATAGGAGCTCCACTTCCCAGCCTCCCCCATCTGCTGATTCACACCTTGCAGCCGCTGGTCCCGGGACATCCAGTAAAGGATGCACCGACCATCATCCTTCAGATCCGAGCCCTCCGAGATGAGGCGCACCCGCTTCTTGTTGAACTTAAACTCTCGCACGGAGGGGGCCGCCCTCTGCCGGGCTTCCTGCACCTCCTCCTCTTTCTCCGTCCTCCTCCGAGGCACGCGTAAAACCTCCTCCGGGGCCGAGGCCTTTCGCTTCCCTTGCCGCCGCCGCATCCTTAGCACTACCCGGGCCGGCAGCGAGAGCAGCGTGGTTCCGCGCGGCAGCTGCGAAGGGAAACGGGACCGTACTGAGCTCCCGGTGCCTTACCCATCCCGGTCCGTAAGCCAGCGGGATGCTGGTACCCTGCCCCTCCCGGTCCTTACCTGGCAGCCACGCGGTCCTCCTGATGTTATACAACACGGGGGGTAGGGGGGTTGTTAAAGGCGTGGAAATGGGCAGGGATTCGGGATAAGGGGAGGGACTCCATCATCTGGCACCGCCCCCCGTGCACACGGGGGCCGGTGCTGTGACGATGTCCGCGGCGCCCGCGGGTGCCCCGGGGACATCGGTGCAGCACCTTCCCCCGGGAAAGGGGAGTAGTGCCCGCCAGTGCCTCCACTCCCTGCCCGCTGGAATGAGGAAGTGGCTCCTGCCACCTTCAAACGTCACTCGGCACCGTAGTTCCACTGCTGGCACCATTCGCTGGCCCTGTATCCCTGGGTGCAGGGACTTTGTCTCCACTTAGGGAGTGGGGGTGCTGGCTCTGGACATGGCTGGGCAGAGAGGAGGGCTGCCACTGCTGCTGTTGAGCCTTGCCGTGCTGGACCTCACGCTGGGTAAGGGCTGAGTGGGATGTTGTGCTATCAATTGGGTGGGTGCTGAGATGGGAGCATCATTCCCCAGGGTGGTGGTGGCAGCCTCGGCATGGCTTCAACACAGGTAGAACACTGTGCGTGCTGTTTGCTTTCTGATATCTCGGCCTCGTTCCAGTGGGTGAAAGGACTGTGCTCTGCAACACAGAAGCAACAAGCTTGGCTTCACTTCTTTTGCCTCTCATGTGGGTTTCCATCCAAGCAGAGAAGACCTTGCTCACAGTTTGACTTCCTTCCTGAACACTGGTCACTGCTGGGCTCACTGCCTTTGATACGACCTACCCAGAAGCACAAAATGGCCCTGCCTGGATGGCAGCATCACCAGGATGTTGTGGGCCTGGAAAACTCCAAATGCCATCGTGATGTTTGCACTTGACACAAAGCAAGAGCAGTGTTGAGTCAAACACAGGGAATAAACTTGAGGCTCATTCCTCCTGCATGCCTCAAACTCACAAAGCTTGGGTAGGTCTTATCCTACTGCATCCTTCACCCCCTCACAGAGAATGACTTGCCCTAAGCTGCGAGCTGGGATTTGTTCCTCTGTGGAGCTGGTTCCCCCCTTGCCATTATTTACACCCGGTGTTATCAGTTCCTGACTATCTGCAGCAGGGAGCTTTGTGTAAACCGCTGCTGCTGCAGTTCCAGCCTGTCTCACGGTCACCAGTTCCTGCACGGCTCTTCCTGTCGGACGGGTTTGTCTGACTTCCTCCAGGGGTGGGTGAAGGTGGTGAAACGGGTCTCAGTGCTGGCGCCTACAGGAGTTTCTGTCCTGAGCCCAACGATGGCCATGTCTTGTTCCTGATTTGTTGGGCTTGGATTTACATGGCCTGCCTTGCTGACAATCATATTGTTGTTCAGGGCATCCACATGGTGGATCCATGCAGGACAGTGAATTCCCACTCCTGATGATCCATTGCTCATGCATAGCTTGTAGAACTCATGGTGGTGGTGGTGCTGCACAGCCATGGTCTCAGCCTTTCACTACCAGCCCTTGTACACCTCATTCTCCCTCCTTGTTGCAGCGACTACTGTCACAGATGTGACAGCAACCATGTCCACGAGTGTCCCTAACTCCCTGACACCTATGGAGACCTCAGCACTGCTGCCCACCACTGACCCCACCACTGCAGCCACTCTCCCTCCCTCCAGCTCTGAATCCTCTACCCTGGAGAGGTCCAGTACATCGCTGGGGACCAGCAGCTTCTCACCATCCACCACGCCTACTGTCACTGCAGCCGCCCTCCCTCCCTCCAGCCCTGACACCTCCACCATGGGTGCTTTCACAGCCAGCATTGTGCCTCTGAGGAGCAGCCCGGCAGCCTCCAGCATGACCACACCACAGGTGACTGGTAGCACAGCCCTCAGCACTCCCGATGGCACCTCGGTACTACCTGAGCCCACCCAAACAAGGCTAGGGCTCACCACCAGCACCCCGACACCAGCTCCGGTGGCTATGACATCCAATGGTACTGATTCAACCATTGTCACATCTGTGGGGACCGGTACGCCATCGGCTGTCTTATCGTTTGGAGTCGAAAAGAAAACACTGCCTCCCTCCAACTCTGCTCCTCTCTCCTCCACCGGAGCGGGCACCACGTTTGGCATCACCACCCGCCAAGAGCCAGCCGTGGCCACACTGCTTGGCAGCACATCGCTAGGGACCGGCAGCGCCTCTTTCCACACCGCAGCAGCACCGACAGTCACTTCGGATGAGCCCCATTGGACCACGTCGGACACCACGGCCACCGCCGTTACCAGCACGGGGGGCCCCGGGAGCACCCCCACCCAACTGCCCGAGACCACGGCCGGGACCACCGCTGGCGCCGCCTCCGAGACCCCCAGCTCCGCCGCGGGTGAGTGCGGCTCCCACCCGACCCCACCGCGGGAAGGGGCGGGAAAAGCGGGGAGGGGCGTGGCCTGTGGGAGGACCGTGCGTGGCGTAAGTATGGGAAGGGGCGTGGCCCCGATAGAGGGCGTGGCTTCGGGGGCGCGGCGTCTGTTGTCCGGCGGTAGCGCGGCGGTGGGGCGGTGTCCCGGCTGTACCCCCGGAATGCGGCTGTACACCAGCTGTTCCCCCTCAATAGCTGTACACTGGCAGTGCCCCATCGTAAGCACCTGTGTCCCAGCAGTGTGATCGTACCCCGGTGGCTCTCCCAGGGTATAATCTTCACCCCGGGGCTACAGCTGTGTCCTGGTGACACCCCTCTCCATGCACCTCTACCTGGCAGGGAGGCTGGACCCTATGCTCCGGTGCCCCTAGCTGTGCATGTGGCCCCGGAATCCCTGTACCAAGGTACAGCAACTGAATCCTGACCGAGTACTTGTACCCTGGCCTAATGGCTACAGTGTGACAGCACCCTAGCAGAGTGCCTGTACCGCTGTACAACGGTGATGCCTAAATGTGTCTGTACAGCGGTAGGGTGGCTGTGCCCTGACGGTCCTCCAGCATGTTTGTACCTTCCAGGAGCGCCTGTACCCTGGCCCAGTGCCTTCAGGCACCTCTGACTGCTCTTGTCCCTGACCCTGAGAAGAAGGAAGTGACTCCAGCTATCAGCAAAGCGCTTCAGCCATGACATGCTGTGACATAGGGAAGTGATGCCTGTACAGACAGCCCAGGGGACAAACCGTCAGCCTGGAGCACGCCCTTCCTGAGCGCCTCCTGTTTTCTCAGCCAGTTCCTCGCGCTCAGACAAGGCTGTTGTCTCCCAAGGGCGTTGGTGTCCGGAGCCACCACCAAACATCACCCCCGTGGTGGAGCACCGGGACGGTCCCAGGCAGCCTGGCTGCTTCCCTGGGCTTTTTTCTGTTGTCGCTGTCTCCTCAGGAGGCAAGGACGGCACAGTCCCTGGCTGCAGTGGTGGCCCTGCCGGCCTGCCCTGCCTGCTGTTCCTGGCCCTTCTGGGTCCAGCTGTGCAGCTGATGTCTGCTTGGCATCGCGCCGCTCCCTGGGAGTATCTGTGTCGGGTGGAAACCCCCCCATTGCTGCCAACACCTAGGGAGTGAAAGAGCCCACCTGAATGCTCCTCCTCTACTGGGCAAAGGAGACCAGGAAACCCCAGTGCTGGGGACATAGGGAGCACTTGGACTGGTGCCTGCAGGGTCCCATCGGCTCCCACCCACCCACCCGGACATGGCTGGGCAAAGCAGGAGGTCACCCCTGCCCCTGCTGCTGCTGAGCCTTGCCCGCCTCGCCGTGCTGCACCTCGTACTCGGTAAGGGCTGAGTGGGTTGCAATGGTCTCCATGGGGCGGGTGGTGAGCATGGAGCATCATTCCTCGGGACAGTGTGGTGCCTTGTGTGGTGAGGGAGTGAAACACTGCGAGTGTTGTTTGCTAAATGGGAAACAGAGGTGGACTTACAGCTCCTCCTTTGTATGTGAGCATGTGGATCTATAGTGCAGATACCCAGCATGGGTTGGGATCAGACCATTGCCCTTCTCCACATTATTATTTAACCAGTTGCAGCCAGCACCAGCTCACGGAGTGAATGGCTGTGGGAAGTTTTGGTGGCGTTGGCTGAAAGCTCGTGGCTTGTTTCCCCAACCCGATGCAAGCAGAGACACAAACTCATTGGGTTTCTGCTGGGATTATGGTGGAATCCAGCCTGGCATCTCAAAGCCACTAACTCGCAGGCATACCTTGATGGAGGCTGGGACAGCCAGGCTGTTTGTGCATCCTTTTGGAAAGGGTTACAGATGCCTGGGCTTCCTCAGGGATAGCACAATGCCCCAGTACAGAGTCGGTGCAGGCAGAGAGGAAGGCCCTCCTGCATCCTTCATGACCCCCCCCCCCCGCAGAGCTTTCATGGGTTGCTGCACGTCTCTAACTACTTGCCCTAAGCTGCGAGCTGGGATTTGTTCCTCTGTGGGGCTGGTTCCCCCCTTGCCATTATTTACACCCGGTGTTATCAGTTCCTGACTATCTGCAGCAGGGAGCTTTGTGTAAACCGCTGCTGCTGCAGTTCCAGCCTGTCTCACGGTCACCAGTTCCTGCACTGCTCTTCCTGTCGGACGGGTTTGTCTGACTTCCTCCAGGGGTGGGTGAAGGTGGTGAAACGGGTCTCAGTGCTGGCGCCTACAGGAGTTTCTGTCCTGAGCCCAACGATGGCCATGTCTTGTTCCTGATTTGTTGGGCTTGGATTTACATGGCCTGCCTTGCTGATGCCCATTTTGGGCATCCACATGGTGGATCCATGCAGGACAGTGAATTCTCACTCTCAATGTTCCATGGCTGATGTGCAGCTCTGGATCCCTCATGGAGATCATGGTGGTGGTGCTGCACTATCCCCAGCAGAGCCATGGTCTCAGCCTTTCACTACCAGCCCTTGTACACCTCATTCTCCCACCTCTTTGCAGCGACTACCGTCACAGATGTGACAGCAACCATGTCCACGAGTGTCCCTACCTCCCTGACACCTATGGAGACCTCAGCAGTGCTGCCCACCACTGACCCCACCACTGCAGCCACTCTCCCTCCCTCCAGCTCTGAATCCTCTACCCTGGAGAGGCCCAGTACATCGCTGGGGACCAGCAGCTTCTCACCATCCACTGTGCCTCCTCTCACCACACCAGCACCGACAGTCACTTCAGCTGAGCCCTTGACAACCCTGGCAGACAGCACAGCCTCCCCCTTTACCAGCACGGACATGTGCAGCAGCAATCCCACATCCAGGACTACCCCTGGCAACTCCAACTCACCCTTGGGGTCGACCCCAGGTATATCAACAGTATCTGGGACCCTCAGTGCAGCCACAGGTAGGTGCAGCCATGGGGTGCCTGGCAAGCAAGGGGCATAGTCAGGACAAATCCCCAAAGGGATGCTGGGCATATACTTGGGTGGCTTCATGGAGGTGGCTCCATTTAGGCTCGGTCTGTCCCCAGCTGTAGGAGCATCCTGCACCTCTCTGCAGGCTGCACTAACATAACATTACTTTGCCCAGGCACGGAGCCCTCTTCCCCTGCTGCCAGCTCAACCCAGACCACAGAGGTTGCCCTCAGCACCTCTGCAGACCTGCCAACGATGCTGCCTGTCTGCCCCACCACCACATCCAACACCAGTAAGTGCAGTGCCCCATGGGTATCACCACCCTCAGTGCTGGTGGCTTTAGGCTTCCAGGGGCAAGTGCAGGGGGTCCTGGAGCCCTGTTCTTTTCCCATGCTCTCAATACAAGGGTGTTGATGCTCTGTGGGATGTGTGGTTTGCTATACAGGTGGAGCGTTATTCTCCTGACAGTTTAAGGTGTCCATGACATGACTAACCTGGGAGAAGGTTCTGTGTCTCTGACAGAGGATCAGGGGAAAGACCCCCAGATCCTTTGACAGAGCCCAATATTTAAGGGCTATAACCAGAACCATGTTTTCCATCCCTAGGTGTATCTCATCTCTTTCTGTCACTGCGGCTAACCATCCCCCTGGACCTGGGCAACGCCACAGTGCAGGAGCTGCTGTTGTCCAAGGTGAGGTGTGCTGGGAGGGGGGTGCCACTTTGCATTTGCCAGCCATGGTGCAGCCAGCTAGGGAGGAGGTTTGACAGCCAGCAGGAGGGGAATGGCTGGGTCTTACACTGAATGTCACCTGGAGCAGTTTCAGATGAAGGGGAGACCCTCATCTGGGATCAAGCCCCTCCTAGGTTGGAGCAGGGGTAGGACATCCCTTTGGCATTGTTTGATGGCTGTCCTTTCCCCACAGCTCCGCGGGGACTTACAGACAGCGTTTCCATGTGCCGGCCTGGCGGTAGAGTGGCGAGGGAAGAGGAGGACCTGACCGCTGCTCCTCGCCCAGCCAGCACCCATGTGGACTGGCAAGCCGTCTGCTGCCAGCTCCTAACTCACAGTGGTGCAGCCCTTTGGGGTAACCTGTACAGCTCCCCTTGAACCTGGGACCCCCCGTCCTTCACTGCCCATCCCCACAGGACCCCCAGTGCCTCTCTGTGGGCTAGGGTGCCCCTGCCCCTTCCCTCAGCCTCTCTGCAGAGCCTGAGCCCTCCCACCATCCTGCACCAGACCTGGCTCCTGTGATGAGGCTCCCCCTACCAGCACTGCCAGGGGACCAAGAAGAGAGGGCCCTGTGGGGATGGGCTTTTACAGCTGGGACTAAGCTGGCTCAGCCATGAAGGCCACCCTGAGGACCAGTGGATGAGAGAAAGGAGACCTAGAAGCCCCAGTGCTGCTGTGCCCAGGACACTCAGGGCTTTGGTTTTGGTGGTCTCCAAAGATTTGCAACCCAGGGAGGCTGCAGTGCCTGAGGTCTTCAGGAGATGCTTCATGGCTGCTTTACATCCAGAGCGGGCCAAGGTGGAGCCTGAGGTGGTTCTTGGGAAGGAGGCAGGAGAGGAAAAGAGCCCCCATCCCACACCAGAGCCCTGCCCCATGGCCAGTGAGCTCCTGAGCCCTGCAGTGCAGTGGTCAAGTGAAGCCAGAGCCTGGTACAGAGGCAATCCCCAGCTCACCTGTGGTATTGCTGACAGGAGCATACCCATGCTAACCAGGCTGGGCAGTAAAGGGAAATCCCATGTTTTCTGTGACAAAGATGATGACTTCTTTTTTCTCCAAGCTGTCTTCCCCAGTTTTCAGCTTCTCCATCTAGCAGAGGTACCAGCAAGGAAAACTGTGTCCCAAAAGCTTCACAGCAGAGAGAGGAGCTGAGGGCTGCTCCCCCTGGCAGGGGCTGCTGCAAACACTCCGAGGTTGGCTCAGTATGCTGACAGGCTGGGGGTCCCTGCTTGGGTGTTCTCTGCCCCATGCCACCCATGTGCACCATGTGGCTGTGGAAATCCCATGGGCTGTGCTCCTTCCCTGTTTTTTTCCAGTCCCCAGTTAAGGAGACGGCCGCAACATCTATCCCCCTGCAGCAAAGTCATTTATTAACTGATTAATTAGCCAGATAAAATCCAACTGAAGCAATTATTAGCCTAAACAAGTCACCTCGCCGGGAGATTGAAAACTGAAATAATTAACAAAATAGCCCTGTTGCTTCTCTGGGGTTGTTTTAGGCTGATCTCTGCTCCTTGCTGGCAGCCCGTGCCACCAGTGTGGGGAAGGCTGGGAGGGGGCACATGGGGCTCTGGGATATTAAACCTGAGGATATATTGTTCCAGGGCTGGATGGGGACAGAATGGGGAGAGGCACCCTGGGATCACCCATCTGTCTGCCACTTTGCAGTCCAAGGAGAGACTGGGCTGGGGATGGAGGCTGAGCCCAGGCAGCTTTTCAGGATACTGCCGTGTGGAATGCCCCTTGCATTCCAGTGTTGCCCCTCTGCTCTCTAGGATGCTGCCTGGCTTTGTGGGACTTGTTGTAGCTGTTGGCACCAAGAGAGGTCCTTAGCACCTGCTCAGGGAGCTGGGGAGCAGGGCAAAGCCTGCCGGAAGGGGTCCCCACACTGGATGGCTGGTGGGGTGCTGGGAAAGGAATCCTCGTGCTCTGCCTACGCCGTGGAGCTGGGCCAAGAGTCCTCCCACACCGCATCCCATTGGGCTGCTTTCTCCAGCTGTTGAATCCATAACTTCAGACCCCGGGACATGGCCAGGGGCCAAGGCCGGGGTAGTGGAGCCAAACTGCGTCACAAAGGGAGGAAAAGGTCCTGAAGTGCCGGGATGAAAAGGTGACCGGGGCACTCACTGTCCCCTGCCAGCGTGGATGCCTTCCGTTGTCATGGCTGGGGCGTGGCCGGAGGAAGAGATGCTCTGGTCCCACTGGGCGGCTCTGGACCCCAGCATGGGAGGAAGAAGTGGGGCATGGTGGGGGGACATGCTCCCTTTGGTATGGTGAGCCCTGCCTGGGTGTTGGGGACATTGAGCTCTGACAAGCTCCTAACGCTGCCCATGCTCTCCATGCCTGCCATCCATGAGGATTCCGGCTGCCATTTTTACCATGGCTTGTCATGGACCCCTGTCCAGATGGTCTTGGGAGGTTGGATCCAAGTCCCATTCCTTTCTGAGCCCATAAATCATTTCTCAGCCTGTTCGCTATAACCCGCTCCCATCTATCATCATTGTCCCAAGGAGCAAACTCTGCACCAGCAGAACTGTCACTCCAGAACACCCAGCAGCATCATGGGGAATATGTCTCAACTCCCTTGTGACTCAAGTGTCCCTTCCAGTGTCCCTCTCCCCTTCACCCGTGCCGGAGGCTATAGCCTGTCTCCGTAGGATGCCAAATCATGCAGAACCTATGGAGTTGATGGATAACCTGGTCCCCCCCACCCACCCCTGACCCCTCTCCAAATGCCCTTGATAGGAAGCAGGACCAGTGCTGGTAGGAGATGCCAGCATCTCCGCAGGGCTGGAACAACCAGCCCATTAATTCCGGGAAGGCTGATAAGGCACTGTGCTGGGCCATGCCATGCCATGCTGTATAGTGCAGAACCCATGGATGCTGGGATTCATGGTTTTGTCCCCTGGATGTGGGCTCCTGAGGGGCTCTGGTGCACAGCTGATGCTTTGGTCCTTGATAACTGCAGGTGCTGGTTATCCTTCCAGGAGCCAGCAGCTTGCTGGGACCTTGGTTTTAGGAAAAGTCCTTTCCCAGGGTGGGAACAGGGCACCATCCTTGAGATGAGGGACGACCCTGGGTGGCTGCAGGCCTTCTTGGGAGGGTGTGCCAATGCCAGAGCAGAAGGACAAGCTTGGTTTGTCACCCCCATGACTGCTGGAGGAGCATCAGGGAATTGGGCTATTTAGGCAGAAGGTGTAAGCCTGAGGGTCTCTGGATAGTGCCAGTCCCAGCACAACACGGGCAGGAGCTTGCAGGAGGGCTGAGGTTGAGGTGTGCTGGAAGCACCTTGCTTCATCTGAGTTGTTTTCCCCTATGCTGAGCAGTACACTTGCAACAACCCTTGTGGTTCCCACCACGTTTTACACCTCAGACACCACCTGGAGCAACTCTCTCCAGTGTCAGCACATATTCCCCATCAGGGTGGCTTTCCAGAGCAATATGGCATTGTCAGCACAGACAGCAATGACTCTCCCACTGTGGGTTTGCATCCCTCTAATCCTCCATCAGCCCAGGTATGGCAGCTGCTGGGGTGGTCACTGGCTGGGCAGTCACAGTGATCTGCAGTGCTGGTTGAGGGGCACCCAGTGCACCGTCCTCCCCCCGGCTTCGTTCCTGTGCTGGTGTTCTCGGTTCCGGGCAAGTGGTGCTCCCCCCTTATTTACCACCTATGCCCTGTTCCCAGTGCTGGGGGTAATGCGTGGGTTACAGGATGGGGATCCATCAGCCGTGACTTGGCCTCCCCTGGACTTCCCCTATCGGCGCTGCCTAGCTGGGGTCGGGATGTCGCTCAGTGTGCCCTGCCATTGCCACATGCCTGGTGGAGGGGTGGGACACTGTGTACTGCCTAACACCCCTAATAGCACTTTGCAGGAGTTGCCTGGGGGCAGTTCTGGTTAAAATGCGTTTAATTGATTACAAAACCATGTAGCAGTGGTGGGGGTTTGCATAATGCTCTTAGTGGGGGAGCTGGCAGCAGCTTTCAAGGGGGGGAACTGGGAATTGTTTCTTCAGGGGAAGGGGAGACATAGGGGTGAAGTGACCCAGGGGATCCCCATAGCAGGGGAGGGGATCCTGGTCTGCACCTTTTCCTGCTTCAGACCTCTGGGGTGGCTGGTCCCACCTTGCAGAAGAGTTTCCCTGGCCTGTTCACCCCGTCCCAGCACCCCATACCACTGTGCCCATACTCAGGTGCAGGTTTAAAACCCTGATGGGGCATGCTGGGCTCTGGATGGGAATCCCCAGTGCTCTCAGTTATAGCTGAGTTCTGGGGAGCTCAGCTGACATCCCAGGGCCTGCTCCCCACCCTACCTCTCTCTGCTTTATAACCTGCCTCTGCTCTGGGGGAAGCCTTGAGCCAAGGGGGAACATGGCTCAGCTGCTGATTTCAGTGTCTGTGGTGTCCTCACAGGCATGGTGGCACCACCTGGCATTGCCCCACCACCACCACAACCCACTGCTCCGTGTCCCTCTCTCCTGCATGGGGAGCAGGTCTTGTGGGGCCTCTGGAGTGTCTGGATACCACTGTGGGCAGTGTCATGCACTGCTCTGGGCTCAGCTTCTCCAGCTGGTGCTGGTGGCCCAGAGAGCTGCACTGGACTGTGCCCAGGTCCCTGGGAGACTGGGTTCCTGTAGGCTAACCCCCAACCCATGCACCACTTGAACATCCAGCTTTTGGGAAAGGAGGCAGCTCAGCAGGAAGGGAATGATGACAGGGACATTGGAGGGAAAGCACTGGGGGCGGGAGGGGACGGCGGCTGCAACCTGCCTCCTTCTGCCATCCCTATAAATGGGAGGGAGCAGGAGCAGGGTTGCACCTGCGGGACTCCAGCTTTGCAGGAGAGGCAGGCAGGGAGGGAGGGACAGACGGAGAGACAGACAGACGGACGGACGGACGAACGGAGCTGCTCTCACCTCCCTTTGAGCTTCCCAGTGCTCTGCCTGCTTGGAGGCCTGAGGCATGCAGACCAGGGGATGGCCACTTTCTACCTTCGTGGGATGCTGCATATGGATTCTACACGGTATGTCTTATATTTTAATGCTAACACACGTCCTGTATGAGCCCTTGCAGGGCATAGCAGGTACACTTGTGAGATGCTTTTCTCTCCTGATTACTCTGGAAACTCCTCTTATGAGCAAGTCCTCACAATACATTGCAGCCAAAGAGCTAGGAAAAGTGTTTTATGGAGCAGGCATCACCTGAGGGGCTGGCTGCAGGCATGGACCCGTGGGAGAGGTGAGAGCCCATCCCTGGAGCCTATATACAGCCCCTCCAGCAAGGGATCCAAGGGAAGCCAGCGGGGCTCCAGAGACACTCCCATCCCTCCCACGTCCCGGGAAAGAGCAAACTCCATGCTCCATGCTGGGGCCCCTCTCACACATGCTTCCCACGACGGGGTGGCGTGGGGTAGGTGGCGTTTCCTGCTCTGCATGGAAGAATTAAGATAAAACAAGGATTTACTGGGGTAGAGTGTGCCCAGCTAACCTGGGGGACTTGACTGATGAGCTCTGTTTTCTCCAAGATGGGGAGGGAAGCTGCTGAGCTCCTCTGGCTGAAGGGGGTTGGTGCAAAGAGCCAAGGAAGATGACAAGGAAGCAGCTTGACAGGAGGGGGAATAGGGGGTTGAGGGAGGACAGACCCCTCAAGGACTGGTCTATCATAGTCATTAATGACTCCGGTACAAGCTATCCACAAGTTAATGATCTGAGCCAGCGGTGAGGTCGGAGGCACCTCTGCTGCAGGGGGATGTGGTTGTCTGGCAGGGGAACCTGATGAACCGGAGCACCGGGATGGGGAACAGGCTCAGGCTGTCGTGCTGAGGTGAAACCCTGCTGGGGCTCACCCTCGGGGAGCCCTTTGTCTCCCCTAATTGCGGCCGCCTAAAGCCAAGCGTCAGCAGATCTGCCTGACTCCTCCTGAAGCCAACCGTGGCAGATTGGCCTCCCCAGAGCCTACATCCCTCTCCTAAAAATAAGACTGGGTGGAACGTCACCCATGGGTGCCAGAGGGTGCTGGGATGTGGGGTAGTGTCTCCTCCTTTGTGTAAAGCTCCTGGATATGGGGCAGGACTTCGACAGCAAGAGGAGGGAGCTGTAAGCAGGGCTTGGTCCTGGGAGTTAATATTCCCTCCACAGGCAGGGAATTCCTGATGCCTGCACCCAGCTGGAGGAGAGGGGTAGTCCCCTTTGCTTTATCTGCAGCAGGAGAGAGGGATTTGCCATCAGGGAATATTTCACTAAGCCCTGGCTGCCCTATCTGCCAAAGGGCTTTGAGTAAACTGTATTTAAATGTCCCTCAGACACCAAAAGGGTGAAAAAATGGAAGAACACACACACACACCAGCTCTGCAGAAGAAATTGTGCTCAGTTTTGTCCCTGCAGCAAGGCAAAGAGGGCTGAGAGCTGCCCTCAGGCGGTAGAGCTCCACAGACGCCCTTGGGGCTATGAGCTAGACTTGCTGGGCCCCAGCTCTTCTCAGTGGCAGGCAATACCATCCGCAGTGCCTGGTTGCAGTGTCTGCCTTTGTCCTGGTTGCAGCATCTGCCTTTTCCTCCAGGCTTGCACCAGACCTGTGATGAGTTGTGTCCTGTCTCAGCTGGCAGCAGCAGATGCTGGGGCTGCAAAAGGCGCTGTGCAGTGCAGTGCCTAAGGTAGCCCAGGCTGCTTTCCTTATCTGTTAAATCAGAGACTTGTGAGGCCACAGGACGGGGCAGTAGGGTTTAAGAAGGGGTGGGATCTTCCCGTTGCTCGGCTGACAGGGACACATAGCTGATCCTGGCAGGCTGCTGGCTCCAGTGCCCAGCATAATGCTCCACTTTGTGTATCTCTGCAGGCCTTGGGACTGCTCCTGCAGTCCCTGTTACTACCGAGGGGCCATTTGCTACCGGGACAGCTTCTCACATCACAGCAGAGAGTGAGGGGCCTGGTGCCCTGGTGATGGGCGCTGTGGAGACAAGCACCTTGGCGGCTGATGCTGAGACAGAGGGCCCACCAAGCCCATCCTTTCCTCCTGGGACTGAGCCGAATGTTTTGGTGACAGCGGCGAGTGAATATGGCTCTACAGCACCAGCTTTGACAAACGGGACCAAGCCTCCTAACACACCTCAGGATTTTGAGAGGGGTTCGGCTGCTCCTGCTGCAGGCACGACCGCTGCTGCAATCTCTGCACAGCACCCTGCTGTCACCCCAGAAGCAGAGCTTGATGTAACAGTGGCTGGTCCCGACACCCCCCTCGGGACCACTCCTCTCTTTCCAGATATAAAGGAGGACATTGCGGCCGTGACCAGAGAAGGAGGAGAAGATCTAAACCCCACCACTGAGTCCCTCCCCATCACCCCTCCACCAGCACAGTCAACTGCTGGCAGACCTGTGGGTACCTTTGTCACCGTACTGCCAAGCCAGGGGCTGACCACAGCCACGGGAGCAGTTGAGGAAGGTGTTACTCTGCCTCTGGATATCCAAAGTGAAGACAGTGCCAACTTCTTGAGCCCCAGAACCAGCACTGGGGGGCTGCTTACGGCCCAGCAGGACAGAGCGGTGAGTGGAGCTGTGGGCATCACCCCAGAGCCAGTGGGAGAAATGACCCCAGCTGCTGAGGGAAGTCTCTCAGCTTCAGTGCCTGGAGGTGCAGGAGATGCAGTAAATGGTGAATTCAGCCCAGCTGCCTCGACCTTCCTGCCCCTGGAGAGCCCAACAGTATTGGGAACAGAGGGAAACCTATGGGAGCCCTCCCTCCTCCCTAGCCAGGCAGCGCAGAGCCCAGCTACTTCACTGGCACCAGCCGGCAGTGAGGATGGGGATGGGCAGGGAACCTCCAGGGTGTCATTGGAGGCTCCTGGTTCAACCCTGTCACCTGCAGCCAGTGAGGCACCCAAGGCAACAGAGGACACTGTCATCTCACAGCTAGCCCCACGGGTTCCCACAGATGTACTGAGTGGCATAAATCCCCCAGTCTTGGCCACTGCACTACCCAGAGGGGACATGGGGGCTGTGCATCTAGCCAGACCATCCTTGCAACCCGCCCCGTGGCAGACCCTCACTGGAGAACAGCCGCCACTGCCTGCTGCTGCTCTGCCATTCCCCAGCGCTCCTGGGGCTGCTTACCCACCCCCAGGGACTGGGTCTGGCACCCTGCCTGCAGCTGATGATGGGACAGAGACACCAGCAAGCCCCAGCCTCACTGCTGATCAAGGAGCACCTGTGTCTCCTTCTCTTGGAGTGTCACAGCCATGGGAGATGGCAGCAGGTGGTCCCCAGGGTGCTGATGGCACTGGCTTGAATTCAGCTCCAGATGCTCCCAACCCAGCGTCTTTTGTACCTGATGGACTGGCATGGCCTGCTGCTGGGGTCCAGGGTCAGGGGGCCGAGGGTGCAGGGGACACAGCACAGTCAGGAGGTCCAGGGAATGGCAGTCCTTATGCAGATACCCAGAGTGACATGAATCCTTCAGCCTTCAGCACTCAGCAGGACCCTGTTATCACTGGAGAGCTACCCGCAGGGGCAACAGGCACTTTGGTGAATGCTGAACTGTCCCCGCTGTCAGCTCTTGAGGACAGAGCAGCAGCAGGAGCAGTGCCACCACTGGGACAAGGGCCCCTGCCTGGTCCAGCACCTCCTGGCAGTGCTGGCCCAGAGCCTGGCATCTTGGGGGCTGAAGGACCAGGGCGCCTGCCTAGTGAAGCTGCCAGTGCTCCTGGGGATGCTTACCCACCCCCGGGGGGTGCAGCCGGCCCTGTGTCTAGGGCTGAGACACCAGTGAGCCCTGACCTCAGTGCAGCCCAGGGAGCTCCCGTGCCTCCGTCCTTCGGGGTGTCACAGCTACCGGGGATGGCAGCTGGTGCTCCCCAGGGACCACGTCTCCCTGAAGCCAATGGACCCAGCACTGGCTTGACTTCAGCATGGGATGGCCCCAGCTCAGCAGCTTTTGGACTGGTGGGACCCCCATCAGCTGCCCTTGGGGTCCAGCTTGGCACAAATTTGGGGCTGCCGGCGGCAGGGGACTACGGAACTGGCCCAGCAGAGCAGGCACTGGGAGGAGCAGGCAGTGGGACTGGGTTTGAGCCACCCCTGCTCCCTGCTGCAGGCAGTGGGACAGTGGGTGGGATGGGTCAGCTGCCTGGGGTAGGTTCCTCATTTGGTCCTGCCTCTCATAGTGGTGTGGTTGCAGCATCCTCCGTTTCGGATCCATCCAGCCCGAGTGCTTCTGGTGCTCTGCCACCTTCCCTGGGTGCTGGGCCTGAGATCCCTCCTGCTTCAGGAGGAGCAGGTGAAACAGCTGGTGGTGGAGGGTCGCTGGGGCAGTCCCAGGCCCCTGCTGGAGAGGGACCAGCTGGTTCAGGAGCCCCTGATGGAGAAATGAGAGCCGTTCTGCAGTCTGCATCTTCTTCCCCATCTGCAGAGGGGTCTTCATCACCTGGGACAGCTGTCGAGGCTGCTAACAGAGCAAGCCTTCCTGCAGCTGGTGGTGGCTTGAGAACAGACTTGGAGGCTGCTGGCCCTGAGGAACGCCTTGTGCCTACTCCTGGCATCCAGAGCAGTGCTAATCCTGGACTTCCTGATGCAAAACTGAGCCAAGGCAATGTGGTGGAGCTGCCTGGAGGATCCTCAGTGAACGGGGGACCTTCCCCTGGTGCCAGCCTGCGGGAAGGAGCAGGAACCATCATGCAGAAGACGTCAGGAGCACCAGCCCCATCCGCCCTCGCCTCCCCTTGGGAGGTGCAGCCCCTGGTCCCAGTGGCTCTTCCCAGCAGCAGCATTTCCAGTGACATGGCCACCTCTACGGCTGCTTCTCTGCCTCTTCCCGGGCATGGGCTGAGCTCCGGGTTGGCACCCAATGGGAACACCAACTCTGCCCCTGGCACCCAGAGTGGGAGCAGACCCCTGGTGCCATGGGCACGGGGTGGGCTGGCAGGAGAAGCTGGAGGTGCTCAGACATGGTCTCTTGAAGATGAGGTGGCCTCAGGGATGCCAGCAGCGTTGGGAGAGGTGTCCCCCCGTGCTCCTGCATCCCCCGGTGCTGCCCTGGCGCTGCCTTCTGCTCCACAGAGAGAAAGCGCTGCAGAGGGAGACTCCACCAGCTCCGGGCTTTCTGCTCCACTTTCAGCATGTGAGTCAGCAGGGGGGTCCTCTGCAGGGGGAAGGGGAGACCTGGGGGCTGCTGCACCGGGGAGGGCTGCCCTGCTCGTGCCTGCCCACCAGACGGAAAGCCCTGGAGCCCCCTCCAGGGATGCTGATATCCCCGTGCCCGGGGAAGCAAGTGCCGTGCTCCACAGAGCGATTGCAGAACGAGGGGATATGGCTCGGCTCCTTCCCAGCATAACTGGAGCCAGGGTAGGTATGGAGACCGCTGCTCATTCTCCGCTGGGGGGAAGCCCAGGGCTCCCTGGTCTTCCTCCCACTGGGATAACTGCTGGCAGCCCCACATCAAAGACCCTGTGCCCAGCCGCTGTACAGCCGTTCCTGGGCAGTGAGCTGACAACCAGCCTAGTGAACCGAGCCCCTGCCACTGGCGGGTTGAAACTCCCCACAGCCTTCCCAGGCCAGGGGGGAGCCCGGCTGGGCTCCCCAGCCACCACACGCACAGCCACCACCAGACTTACCCCACCAGTCCCCATCCCTGGGGACAGGAAGGTACTGCCCAGGCCAGAAGCAGCCACTGTCATCTCCCGAGCATCATCCCCAGTGTTTCCAGCTCCACTAGAAGGGCCGGCGGCTGCCCTGACCCCATTGCCTGGCCCTGCAGGTATGTGATGTATCCTGACTGACCATCCTGAGGGATACTTGGTTTCCAGAGACCAAGGGGACTATCTGGGGCCAGGACCCCTGGGGGAGACACACCATGAGGACCTCCTGCACATGAGCTTTCATTTTTGGCAGGCTGAGCCTGCCTTCAAGTATGGTCCAATCAGCTAGAAAAACCAGTCCCCCCAAATGCTTTGTTTTATTTAGCAGACATAAATATGGGACTGGAGACTGTGGACATCTCTAGAAACTGCTGTGGGTGCTTAATTCCCTGCTATCCCCCTACCACGGTCCCATACAATGTTTTTCCCCTCCTAACAGCAGTCCTTCAGCACAGTGCCCCAGCAGGGCTGGAGCAGGAAGGGACAGTGACCACAAAGGCCATCACAGTGGGTTTAGGAGAGCTGTGTACGTGTAAGGCAGTGGAAGCAGTGGGAGCAAGCTCCTGTAAGGGAAGGTGACAGACAGGGTGTCCAGGTGGCTATTGGCAGTGTCCTCCCAACCTCCTACTGCCCAGGCTGTGTCCCTTTGGAAGCAAAATCATTTCAGCCCTTTGAGTTTTTGGCACGCACCAAAGGCTTTGCTAAGTGTGCTTTGGGGGTTGTTTTTTTGCTTGTTTTCTTTTTCAGTTGCAGCTGTGCCCCTCTACGAGTATGGAGTGAGGGAAAACGATCGACAGTACGTGGAGAGGAGAGTGGATTTTAATTCTCCGCTTTTCAAGCCTGAGATTGGATTCCCATTTGGGAAAACCCTGCGCGACTCTCTCTACGTGAGTCTACCTTGGCTACCTGGTCTACCCCTGCTGCAGGGCAAGCTGCCATCCCTCAGGAACCTGGGTAGGCCCTGGACGGCAGGTGCCTGGGGTGGAACCGTGTCAGAGGCAAATCAATTGTGATGCTGCTAGGGTCTGTTTATAGCAGGAAGTGATTTTGTGGCCACATCGGTGGTGACCTTCCTTGGCCTTGCTCAAAGTGGGCTTGGAAATGGGCTTGCTATTCCTGTGTTATAGGGTGATCCTCACCTGACGGAGGGATCCCTCTGCTCAGTTTACAGACAATGGACAGATCATTTTCCCAGCCTCAGACAACAGCATCTTCGCGTACCCCAACCCTCCTCCCAGAGGCTTTAATGGCCACGAGGAGGTTCCCATGATTGCTGTGTTTTGGGACAACGCCGACTTCTCCAAAGGGGTTGGCACCACCTATTACCAGGTAAGTGAAGCCACTGGGGTGCATGTTTGCATGAAACACCTTTCAATGATAAACTCGTCACCTATTCTGTGGATGTCCTTTGAAATGTGTAATTGATGGAGCCCATGAGCAGCATTTCCCTTTTCTGGGCCAAATCTAAGAGCGCTCAGTCCTGTGTGTGTCATGTCTTGAGCCATCCAAATCTCATCCGGAGCCTCAGTCGCTCCATGGCATGACCCCAGTCTAGACCTATCTTTGCCCTGCTGGGAGCTAACATAGACATGGGTGTACCCAACCCACAGGAGTACATCACCCTCAACACGGCCAAGCCTCCATTTGTCCGTGATGTGGAAGCAAAGGTTCGGCGGTACCTGAGGTCCTCCTACTCTGCAGCCTGGACCCTGAAGATCACCTGGGAGAGGGCA
This sequence comes from Pezoporus occidentalis, assembly GCF_034315485.1. Lineage (NCBI taxonomy): Eukaryota > Metazoa > Chordata > Aves > Psittaciformes > Psittacidae > Pezoporus > Pezoporus occidentalis. Next base: position 517,352 of record NW_026915235.1, read on the forward strand.
CCTGCCTACACAGCGCATACTGACACCCACAGGGTAAGGGGCTTAGGGAGCTCAAGAGCTCATTGAGTTGTCAAAAAAAACAAGACCCGTGGTTGTCTGTGCCTAAAAATAACAACCGGTTCTGTGAAAAATTGAAGATTTTCACCAGAAGGACTGGGCTGTGCCCATGTTTTGGTGTTTCTCAGGTTTTCTGGGGGACATCTTTGGTTGAACTTCTCCTGCTCTGTAAAATTTTCCTCTTTAATGTGGTAGGAGTTTGCTGAGCACCAGAAACACTGTTCTTCAGGAACATAAAACTGGGTGAATATGAGGCTTCTCCTGGAACATCAAAGTAAATGGAGCATCAAAGTAAAACCATCACATTTTCCATGCAAAATGCAAACCAGCCCAGGCTGCCTTTGTCTTGAACATCAGGACCTCAGCCCTGCTGTTCCTCAGCGAGCACTGACCCACAGCCATGATTTAAAATCCAACAGCTTTGCTCGCTTTCTTACCTGTCTGCAACACTTCTCCCCAGACGATCACGTATCAAGCTGTTCTGACCACTGATGGCTTCAGGTCCTACGTTCTGATGCTGTACCAAGATGGAGGCATGCAATGGGACTACACCAGGCTTGCTGCCACCAATGTGCTCATCGGTTACACCAGGTACAGCAGGATCAGCACCCTACCCCTGCCTCCTCTGAGCACCAGGCTGTGTCCCACCACTGGCTCTGTATGGTTTAATCCTTTTCCCTGCATCCCATGAAGGATGAGGGACAGCTCAGATGGGGTCTCCATGCCCATATAGCCTAACATACAGGGGTCTCACAATCAAATTTGCCCCACTAGTGGCTGTATTGTGCTGCAGCACACTGACTTTCTGGGCTGCGCTTGTGATAAAAGCCAGACATCCCCCTGGGGGCCCAGGCCCACAGCATCCTGGTGGTTTGGGTAGAAGGAGTGGGGAGCAGGGGATGTTTGCTGAACTTTGCACCAGTCGAGGGAAGGGATTTCCACTGCTTGGCTAGAGCAGTCACTTCCTGCCTCCTCGCATTACATCTCACCCCATGCGCGCTGTCTCCAGGGTTTCCTCATTGCTGCAGCTGGGTAAGGAAAAGGTGGCTGGGACAGGAAGCGTGGGCAGCACAGGCATGTCTGCGTGCACGTTTGCCTGTGCATGACCACTGGTGGTTTCTGCTCCATATCACCCTGCAAGATGCTGGAAACCACGGCAGCTGCTCACAGGGGTCTTGAGGTATCTGCAGGTTCAGCCATGATGCAGTAGGTGCATTTGCAGCACCCAAAATTAACTGCATCCCGTAGAGAGGAGGCAGCGGGTTGGGGTAGCTAGTACCTTTGCCCTTGTGTCCTCAGAGCTGTGATTTGGGTGCTGCGGGTCCCACCGGCCCAGGATCAGAGCAGCTGAAGGGCAGGCTGGGGCTGTGATAACCTCGCACAGGAAGAGCAACCCCTGATTCTTCCTCTTTCCTCTGCATGCAGCGGGGATGGTTTTTACCACAACGATGACCTGGCTCAGAGACCTCCAGCCGCTAAATATCGCCCTGACCAGTTCAGGGGCTACAACACAGGTAGTGCCGCACAGCCAGGGGGGGGTCACGCAGCCCCTCAGGGAGTTGGGAAAGAGCTATGTGGGGAGGGAGATGTCCCCAGGGGATGAAATCCAACCTAACACTGTGGCAAGGCTCCCACTGAGTTCACCGAGACTAGGCCTTCCCCCCAAGCACATAGAACCGTAGAAGTGACCAGGCTGGAAAAGTCCTTTAAGATGACCAAGTCCAATCATTATCCTGGGACTGCCAAGACCACCACTAAACCATGTCACTGACAACCTCATCTACAGGGCTTCTGAACGCTTCCAGGGACAATGATTCCACCGCTGTTCCAATACCTGACTGCCCTCTCTGTGAAGAAATGTTTCCTAATATCCAATCTAAACCTTCCCTGGCACAGCTTGAGGAGGAAACTCTTGTCCTATTGCTTGTTACGTGGGAGAAGAGACTGACCCCCACCTCACTACAACTTCCTGTCAGGTTGCTGTGGAGACTGATTAGGTCTCCCCTGAGCTTTCTTCTCTCCAGGCTACACCCCCAGGTCCCTCATCCGTTCCTCATCACACTTGTGCTCCAGACCCTTCACCAGCTTCCCTGCCCTTCTCTGGGTGTGCTCCAGCTCCTCAATATCTCTCTTGTAGTGAGGGGCCCAGAACTGAGCACAGGATTTGAGGTGCAGCCTCACCAGTGCCAAGTACAGGGGATGATCACTGTCCTGGCCCTGCTGGCCACACTGTTTCTGATACAGGACAGGATGCCATTGGCCTTCTTGGCTGCCTGGGCACAAGCTGGCTCATGTTCAACTCCATCAATCAGCCAGGCCCATTTCCACTGAGCACCTTTCCAGCCACTCTTCCCCAAGCCTGTAGCATTGCCTGGGGCTGTTGTGACTCAAATTCATAAAATGCTTCCAGTGGGTACCAGCTAGTAGGGCCCTAGAGACAAAAGGTACCGCTGGGTACCCTGAGGCTGAAATATTCTTGATGTGTCCATGGACCCTTTTTGTTGTAATGGCTCTGACCCAAGGCTTTCTTCTTTGGCAATAGCCTCTCCCCATTTTCCTGCAGTTGGGTAGCTGTTAAGCATGGAGTCCCAAGGCTAGGGACAATGTGGGCTTAGCTTCTAGCATCAGCATCACTCAGCCCTTGCCTCAAGCCAAAGCTGCCCCTGTGGTCCCTTGGCTGGAGGTTACAGCTCCTGGTTTCTGTCCCTGCTCAGACCTCCGCGGGCTGTGGATTTACAAGCTGGAGAGCCGAGTGGGTATCAACTACCGGCTGAAGTGCCTGGCATGGACGGGGCGGCAGCAGGAGCCGCAGGCATGGAGCCAGGGCCTGCCCGCCTGCCCCTGCTCCCTGCAGCAAGGGCAGCAGGACCCCCGCTTCAAGAGCAGCCGTGGAGGTAAGTGAGCACACCACTTCCCTCCATCCTCGTGTCCAAACTGTCCCTTCCCACCTCCCCTGCGAGGGTGTCTGGGGTCCCGCTGGCAGGGTGGGCAGGTGATCCCATAGAAAATGGGAGGAGAGGGGCTGCTCTTCCCTACAGAGACAGGGAAATAGAGGATGAACAAGGGCTGACCTGCCCCTGTCTTATTAAACTGGATGGAGCTGGTCCAAGCTGTATGGGGACAGTGGGAATGGACCCTCCGCAGCACCCAGGTCTCACTGTGGGGGATCACTTGGATGGTCTCTGTCAGTCCCTCCAAACCCCCATAGCACCACGGGTGGTGCAGTGGTAGTGATGGATAACAAGGAGCAAGCCCCAGCCCTGCTCCTTGTCCTGAGGCAAGGATGCTGGCTGGGGAGAGCTGTGGTCTAAGGCTCACTGCCACCCCATTGCAGGCTGGTGGGCTGCCCGTGTCTCCATGCTGCATTCCACCTCTCCCAACCAGCACGGTGCTGGCATCCGCTGCCTGTATGACAGTCAGAACCAGCTCATCGAGGGGCGGCAGGAGAGGTACTGGAGGCCCTTCAGGCAGGCGTCTCCCTACCGTGGTAAGCACAGCCGCCCCTGGCATCCCCCAACTGAGGCTGACATCGCTGTAGCCTCTAAATCACTTTAGTCTCCATACCAGCCTCTTTCCTGACATGCTGTTGCCCTTGGAGGGAGTGTGGATCTCCCATAAGCTGAGGCAAGCACCCTGCCTGCCCAGAGCCAGCCCATCTCCCTCTCTTCTCTCCTTCAGCCCCTTACTCTCCTTTTTGCCTCCAGACCAGGAGCTGAAGTTGTATGACTGGTGCTGTAATCAGGCTGGCAGTGCCCACCTCTGTGCCCGCTACAGTGAGAAGAGACCAAAGATTGGCTGTGATGGATACCAGTTACCTGGCATGGGTAGGTTTGCAGCCTGTGTGTGCTGGGGTGATGCTGTCTTGGTGCCCAGGGGTGCAGAGGGGAAAGTCCCAGCCACCCCATTGTTAAGGCAGCAAGAGCCCCACACAGATGAGGGATGGGTTTTGGGATGTCCAAATTCAGGCTGTGCTGTGCTCTGGGCTGTTGTGGGAAGCATCTCCCTTAGCAAACAACCACCAGTGTAGTCTGGGGGTGACAGCACAGGGAGGGGAGGAGGATTGCAACTAATGTGGTTATCGGTGTAAGTTGATGTGGGGCTTTATTGCAACCCCAGCAGGTTCCTCAGAGGAGTCAGAGAGCTACTCAGAGGAGCAGAGAGGTGAGCGGGATTGGGGATCTCCTCTCTGCCGGCCACTTTCCTTTGCCCCTGTCCCTCCATGTGGAAACTCCTCCAGGGCTCCCAGCTTACCTTAGGCCCTCAGGGAGGAGGTGGATGAGCAATTCTCGTTTCTTTTTCTTTGCAGGTGGAGAGGATGAATAACTGTGGGACTGCACACCGACAGCATGGTCTGAGCCACAGCTCATCCTCTGAGTCCTTTGCTCCTGCTCATCCACTGTGTCCCTGCTCTATCCCCAGCACCCATCACCCTGCCCACCACACAAGGCAGCTCACTTGGCCAGTGCCTGCTCCACTGGCAGAAGTTCATGTTTCTAACCCAGACTTGTCCCAAGAACCAGTAGCTTTAGTTGCCCTTCCCCAGCTGCAGCTCAGTGGGTGTTCATGGGCGTCTCCTTGCTGGCAGAAGATGGCCAGGTACCCCTCACCACATACACCATCTCTTTCTCCCACTGCATCCCACCACGCCTCCCATGCAGCCGGGGGAGGTCGGACCCTTGGCACCTGGGGAAGGAATTTTTGCACCTTCCATGGGTTGACTGTGTTCAAGCTCCTGCGTGCCATGGTGTGCCAGGCTCACCCCATGAGCTGGACCTATCTTGTTCCCCATACCTTTGCTGGGTATGTGAGGGCAAAATGCAATCTCATGATCAGAAATTAGGAGAAAAATAATTATTTTGTGCCTAGAAGAGCATCTGCCTTTCTTAAAAAAGGAAAAAATAATAAACCCTTATCAATCTTACTTGTTCAATAAAACCTCTGAGGGGTCTGAGCATCACTATCCTGCAGCAGCTGTGTCCTCTTCTGAGCCAGGATGGGAGGCAGTGGTGGGGGCAGGCTTGGAGTAGCAGGACTGCAGGATGCTTCTGCCCTTGGAGTTGGTGCTGGGGATGTGAGTGTCCAGGCTCAGGCCAAGACAGGCTCTAGGGATGTGGGGCTGGAACCAGCGTCTACTAGGGTCTGATACACCCACTTTAGGCATCTTCCCTCAGCAGGGCCATTTGTGGGGACCATAGCCCAACCTGCATGATCTGAGCCACTGTGAGTAGTGCCTGGCGAGAGCAGTGAGGGGAAACTTACAGCTCTGCAGGGAGAATGAGGGGATGGAGCAATCGAAGAAGGTACATCCATCTTGTCTTTGGTTCTGTGAATGGAACCAGCAGAAAGCAGGAACTTGAGAGCTTGATGACAAGGAAGGAGGGCTGGCGCATGGGCACCATGGGGTGCAGGCAACTTAGCAGCATGCCATCATTGTTGATTTATTCTATTTTGTTCCTAATGGGTTATAATCACTGCATTGTTCCACTTGACCATATCAGTGGCTCTGCTAGGTCTGGTTATGTTGCACTAAAGCATACCCCAGTGCATACACACTCAAGGATTAACCCAGTTGCCTCTGCAAGGTCCTCAGTGGAAGGTAAAATCCTCTTGCTTTGGCCACCCACTGTAATAGCACATTTTTGATTCAATGAAAACACCTCCTCCAGAGTGAGTCCTCCCACAAACACTAGGCTCCAAAGGACAGCTGCCAGTCCCCTGCCTCCATGCAGGCGTTGTTGCTGAAGACCTTGAGAGCGGGTGGTGGGGCTGAAAGCAGCAGCTGGCTTCTCTGTGAGCCCAGAGGTGCTGGGGCAGGACCAGTGGCAAGCTAAGGCTGATGGGGGAGCTGGCTTGGAGGCCTGATGTGGGGTCTCTGGATCCTCATCTGTAAAGAAGGGACAAGCCACACTTTCTGTTGGTGCTGCTCTTTGTGATGAGCTCAACAGCACTGACACATGCCAGTCAAAGCATCTGTGGTGCTCTGGCATGAGTCATGGCTCCTGAGCATCTTGGAGGCACAAGGCTAGGACATCTGTCCCCATCCCACAGCCCCCCATTCCGACCCACGATGGGGACAATAACCCCAGGGCATACCTGGACTAGGGGGTCAATGGGCTGGAGCTGCAGTTCCCAAAGGCTTTCCATGGGGTGACAGTGGATGGGCTCTGCTTGCTCTCCTGCCATCGTCAGAGCTGGAGTGGGGAAGATGATCAGAGGTCAAGGAAGACTGGGGTGAAGCAGAGCTGGTGTGAGGAGGTGTTGCAGGGATGTACTCACAGGAGAAGGGCCGTGGCATCCAGAAGGTGTCCCTGGCCCTGGGAGGGGAGAAAAGAAAGGGGATGACATGTCAGGGGAGGCTGGGAGAGCCCCTGCCTGACCTTGGCTCCTGACCAACTTTTTCTAGACCAACATGAATAGCAGTGGAAATTATTTGTATGGGATTCAAATTAACATTAAATAGAAAGCCTGTCTGTAATTGAGCACTAGGTGGGATGAAGAAGAAATGCAAATATTCTCCTGACACAGGGAAAAAAGGTAAGCTAATGTTCAACCCACTGATGTTATCATACCTCTGGGCAGCAGATGACTAGGAAGATGCTAAAAGATCACCCAGCCCAGCCTCTTCCCCATGGCAAGCTCCCTCTGCCCAGGCCAGATGAGTTCCACTGGTGGTGGGTCTTCCAGAGATGGATTTTCTGCCAGCTTTTGCTGCTGACACCCAAACTCCTTTCCCTGCTGCACCCACAGCACCCCCCACCATGGTCCAGCCTATGGCTCACCCCTCGTGCCGGCGGCGCTGCTGGTGGCAGAGGTGTGAGGCCAGGCAGACGATGGCAAGTGAGAGGCAGAGCAGAGCCACGACTACCAGCAAGATGCTGAGGAAGGCAGTGAAGCTGATGGCCAGCTGCTCACACTGGGCACCGGCTGGAGAGAACATGGAAAAGGGCAGGCAGCTGTGGATAGGGAAAGACGAGAGGTGATGGAGAGGTGTGGGGAGAAGCAGCAGTGCCAGACGGCTTTGCACATCCCAGAGCTGCTGCTACCTGCAGGTGGGACCCTCGGGCAGGTGCTGACACTGGCCACCATGCTGGCAGTAGCCCTTCTTGCAAGGGGAGATGCAGACGAAGCCAATGGTCCCCACGTAGTGAAGCTGGTATCCTTTGTAACCATACAGATTGCAAGGGAAATAGTGCCTCAGCTCAGCCACTGTCACTGGGGAGGGAAGGCATGGATTCGTCACCTCCCTGAGCTGGATCCATGCCTGGGGACTGCTGCCCACCCGCCCCCCTGTGGTTGTTACATGAACCCCGGGGCACACAGGGTGATGAGAACAATGGGGACAGCAGGGTGCTCCTCCTGGGCTCCCCTGCAACTCACACTTCACCAGGTCAGTGATGTTGTCCCGGTGCAGGTGCTGGAAGAGGAGGCGAGTGCCTGCTTCCCGCTGTCCCCAGTGTCTGTTGAAGGCGCCGGTGATGGCCCCCGGCAGCTCCTCATTCAGGAATTGGATGACGGTGCCACGGCTGTCATAGGCAAACTCAGACACCACCGTGAAGGTGAAGCCATCACTGTCTGTCCTGCAGGGAAAAGACGGCGCTGCTGGCAGAGCTGTTGCTGCATCACAGAATGACTGAGCCTCACTGCGCCTCAGTTTCCCCATTGGGTGTGTGGTAAAGAAGGAATGAGGCAGGAGATGGAAGGCGCCATGGGGCTTGTGTCTCCAAGGGTTTATCAGCATCAGGGCTGGTGGGTGGAACTGCCCTTTGTGCCCCAAACCCCATGGCACCAGGCCCAGCCTTGCTCTGCTGGCTCTCTGGGGTGGGCATGGGGCTGCTCCACAGCTGACTCACATTTGGGTGATGTTGGTGTTGCACTGGAAAGCCTTTACCTCCAGGGAGGCCAGGATGGCTGAGACCTGTGGTGGAGGAAATGGAAGGGCATTAGGGAGAGGCTGAAGGGCAGCGGGGGCACTGTGGCCAAGCCCCAGGGGCTGCTCTGGCCTTCCATTCACACACTGGGGACCTGGCACATGGCTGTAGCCAGCATCACATGGCTGGCGCTGCCTCCCTCCAGCCCTGTGGATCCATCGGATCCCTGCGAATCTCACAGGAGGGGAGCGCATGAAGGCATGGGCACCCCAAGTTGCCATGCTGCCTGGTGTGCTGGCGCATCCCCCTCCCTGAGCCCATCCCCTCTGGTGACATACAGTGCCATTGACTTCCTCGGCAGTGGCGTTTCGCAGCGTCCTGGCCCGCAGCCGGATGCTCCTCCGGGGCAGGCCTGCCAGGGGGAAGCACAGCAGCGCCTCTGCATCCCTGCACCGGCGTGAGCGGGGCTGGGGCTCACACCCACCGGGTACAGGCACCCACCTGCGCTGGGCAGCGGCCGAAAATCCCCCCCTGCCACCAGGCAGCGCTGGTCGGTGAAGGCCGGGGGGCAGGCGCAGCTGGGGGTGCAGGTGAGGGGGTGCAGGTGGCAGTGTCCCCCATTACTGCAGTATCCCGCGGGGCAGGAGCGAGAGCCGCAGGCTGAGGCACAGCCTGGCTCCTCCCCTGCAGGATGGGGAGCCCAGGTCAGGTTGAGGCACGAGCCTGGCTGCAGGCAGAGAGCCCCAGCCCATGAGCCATCCCCAGCTGCTCTGTAGCACCCTTCTTACAAGTTTCATGTTTGGGGGATTCTTTTTAACACATTAAGACTTTTAGTATAAATTCAGGTCCTCAAGGAAAAGCCCTGCACCTCCTCCTCCCAGCTGAAGCCTTTCGCCCTTGGGAAATCCCAGCTCACTGCATTAGAATAGGAGTGAAAACCATCACTCACCCAACCCCCCCTCCCTCCAGCCACCAGAAAAAAAGATTTTCTTTTAGCCCCCCAACCTCTGCATGTGCATTTGAACTTTGATGGGATGAGATTTTTTTTTTTTTTTTTCCCAAAGAGAAAAATTGCATGAGAAAATTTTCCCTTCCCAGAGGAATACTGAGACCTGCAGCCTAGGAGTATGAGCAGTGGCTGGATTCCAGTCCCTTCCGTTAAAGACAGCAAGAGCTTGTGTACAGAGCTCAGCTAGCTCCCCCTTCTCTCTCCCAGTTTGGGCTCCATGGGAGCCCTCTTCTGAGGCCCAGGGGATAGTGGGGATGAGAACAGTGCCCATACTCACCCTCCACGCCAGCTGGGCAGGAGCAGGCGTAGCTGCCCACCGTGTTGGTGCACGTGGTGTTCCCTGGGCACGCTGCCCCCTGAGCGCATTCGTCAATATCTGCCGAGGCAATGCAGCATGGCACCGGGAGAAGCACCTTGGTGGGGATCCCATGGGTGCCCTGGGGCCATGGCAAGCCCTTGTCACCTGAGCAGTGCCGCCCGTCACCAGTCAGGCCGGCTGGGCAGGGGCCGCAGCCAGCAAGGGAGTCGCAGCGCACTCCAGGGAAGCATCCCTGGGCACAGGGGTCCGGAGGGTCCTGGCAGAAGGGACCCGAGTAGCCGCCCTCACACCTGCAGGCTGCCAACTGGAAGGAGACAGTGACGCTGGCTTAGGGGACATGAAGAGGATGGATGGACAGAGAAGAGAGCTGTGGGGCAGGCACAATGAGGCACTGGCTTTCCAGCACACTACCTGCAGGGAGGACCCCTCCACAGTGACAGTGTTGCTGTAATCGCACTCCTGGATCCTGCTGCAGCTGCAAAGTGTGAAGTGGAGCTGGAGGAGGGCAGAGAGGTTGTTGGACCCAATAGCCTCCAGGTCGATGGTGAGCGGGGCTGTCCCACGGGGCTCCCACGTCAAGGTGCCACTCTCTGCCAGGGGAGAGGTGGGAGTTAGAGGAGGTGGCAGTGAGCTGGTGGCCACTATCCCCCCATCCCATCCCCGCTGCCTCATTGCTCCTTCCTTACCCGATATGTTGAGCTCTGGTGAGAGGTGGGGGACAAAGTGTGCACCCAGCCCCACAGCATGGTACTGCCTCCTGATCCTTTCTGTCCTAAAGGCTGTGAGTGATGCGTCACCAGTGATGATGGGAGGGAAGGCATCTGACGAAAGAGCAGTCCAGCGCACAGCTGGTTGGTAGCTACATGGCTTTGGCACATGGCTCTGAGTCCCTCGTGGTGAGGACAGGACCCCAGGCAGGTGCTGCCATGACTGCCCACTGATGAGGCCCTTGTGTTGCACAGCGTGGTGGCATCTCCCAGGCTTTGAGACCAGCCAGCCAGGCAATGCAACTCTGAGACCTTGTTGACTTCTCTCCTGACTCACATGGAGCAAGAGAGGACAGTGTGAGAGCAGGGCACTGCCCAGTTACCAAAGCTATGACCTCTTAGCAGTCCACTTACTGAGTACTGTCTTCTTCTGCTGGAAGTCGGCTGTGAAGCTCTGGGTGGCCAGACCCAGGGCCATGTCCCCTGTGCTCAGTGAATCATAGATGCACTCCTTGCTGCCACGGCACTGTGAGGCTGCCAGCTGGTACTGGCTTTCACCCTCCTGCCGCAGCTGAGACAAGAAGATGGGTGTGAAGTTCATTGCTGGTAAGCCCAGAGGCTGAGTAAACAGGCTGTGCCCTCCAACAGCCCCTGCAAGAGAGTACACCATGGGTATGGCCTTGGGTTTTTAAGGTTTCTTGTATTTTAAGTATAATTTCCGCAGAGCAGTGAGGAGACCAAAGGGCTTCCCTCGCATCACTTCTGCTCAGGCAAGTGTCAAAATGCCTCCAGCCAAAGTGTAGCCAGAAGGCACAGGAACAGGGGAATCATCAAGGTAGATCCCAAGCCTGAACATACAGGTCAAACCATAGCTGTAGATCTCCTCCTCACTGCTGTTCACAGGGATGCTGGTACCATTTGGCATCTGGAAGTCGTCTGCGGGGTCATGGTCCCACACACCTGGTGAAGCATCACCAGAGGACTGAAGTCTCCCCAGGGTTGACCTCCTCTCTGGTGCTGACCCGTGTTTAGTTTAGACTCAGGGGTCCCTGCCTTCAAAATATGTCACCCTCCCCCCTTCTTCCCCCAGTGTTTTCTAGTCTGCTTTAGGGTGGGAATGGGACTTTACACCCTGCCTCTGCAGCAGTGCCACAAGTCCTCACCCAGGAGGCCCTTGGTGCTGTTGTGGTATTGATCGGGAAGGCTGCAGACCATGCTGAGGATCCTGGAGGTGGCAGAGATGGTGATGGCAATGGCCCCGTTGAAAACAGCTGTGATAGAAGAGGCATTGACCAGCAGGACACCAGGGCTGTAGTACACCTCAGCACCCATGTCTGCAAGGGAAGGAGAGCACAGAGGGAGAGTCCATGCAAGGCTGGGGTCTGAAATGATGCCCCAGAATTTGTGGAGGGGAATGCTCTCCATCCACCTTGGTTGAATGGTGATGGAGACACTCATCACTCCTGCAGATACCTTTAACATTTAACAGCACAACCTGCTCACCTTGGGCATAGGAGAACTGGATGCTTTCATGGTTCAGGAGGACTTGGATATCACCCCAGCTCCCCAGGGTCCACTCAACCTGCAAATCACAGCATATGTCCTGGTCAGCCCCTCTGCTCATCCCTTCCTGCCATCCCCCGATGGTGGGGACACTTGAGCTAAGCTGTGTCCTCCTCCAGCCCTGGCAGAGAAGCTCAGTGCCAGGGCCATTCACCAGGGCTGGATGTGCTCTTCATTCCCTTTAGAAGCTCAAACTGATACCCAGATTTCCTCTACTCACTGTTGTGGTGGTGGTGGAGGAGATGTACTGGGCGGCAAAGGCCACGAAATTGGTGGCCTGAGCCATGCCAGTCCGGACTGTGCGGCCGTGCAGCACAAAGCTGGTCTGGGCATCACTAGCCAGCAGCAGGGCAAAGTCCCCAAGCCCATTGAAGGTGTAGGTGAGTCCATCCATAGTGGTGATGTGGGGGTCCCCAAAGGCACCAGCTGTGGTCCAAAAGACATGGAGCCATTTTGGGGGAAGGAAAATAAGCCTGGTGTCAGGCAGGAAATGATGGTGCCATTTCATGGAGGAGAGCAGCCTTTGGATGCTCTCCAGAGGGGATCTGTGTATGGACATGTCACCCACCCAGTACCCTGGCACAGAGGAGGTAGAGCCCTGGGGACTCACCAGGGGTGGGTGGCACATATCCCTCGCAGCCAACCCTTGGTCTCTTCTCAGCAAACCTTGCACAGAACAGGGGCTTCCCAACGCGCCGGCAGCACCAGTCAAATGCCTCCAGCTCCCCATCTGAGGGGTAAGGCAGCTGGGTGCCGGGGGTGTCGGGGTCCCCACTGCGTTTGCAGAGCGCTCAGTGTTTGGTGTGTAAAGTGTAAAGGCAGTGCTGATGCCCACTTACCAGTGGCGGGGTGAATGAGGAGGCTCCATGCTCTCTCCTGCCAGCCTTCAAGCAAGCTCCTATCTCGGTACAGACACCGCACCCCGGCTCCCGCCGGGCTGGGGCATGCAGTGCGCAGCATCCTCACGGAGGGGTCTGCTGGGCCTGAAATGGTGCGGGAGGATGACGGCCACCCCAGAGCAGAGGGGACCACATACCCGTGGCTGGCCCTGGGGGTGCTGCGCTTGGCACCTGCACTGCGGCGGAAGCGGGGGTCCAGCTCTGCCTGGGGCCAGGAACAGGGGCATGGTGGGAGCTGAGCGTTCCAGGCGGCTGGTGATGGCTCTGCGTCCAGCCACGCCAGGCACCGCAGCCTATAGTTCACCCGAGAGCGGCTGTCCAGCCTGTAGATCCACAGACCACGCACATCTGGGAGCAATCAGAGAACAGCACCGCCCCACTGGGATCTCACCTTGCTCTGAGGGGGATCCCGTGGGACAACCGTCCCTGGCCATTGTCCTCACACAAAGTCTCCAGGCTCCCTCTAGAGCTGGCTTGGCTGTAGCAAGCCACAGCAGGACACAGGACACCCATGTTCTGCTCTCAGTGGCCAGCCCTGGCTCAGTGGCTTTGCTGGCCCATCACCTCACAGGGGCAAGTCCCGGGAACATGCTCCCAGCACAGAGCGCATGGATCCCCCCATCCTGACCTGCCTCATGGACTCCCCCCTCGTCATACCGGTGCTGGTGCTGCTGTGCTGGTCAGGTCGGTACTTGACAGACGCTGGCTTCTGAGTCAGCTCGTTGTTTTGGGCATAGCCATTGCCGCTGTGTGGAGACACAAGGTTTGTGGGTCACCCTCCTAACACAACCCTCCTCCTCTCCTTGTAGAGCAGCTGGGATAGGAATTGCTATGGGAGAAGGGTTTAAATGGGACAGGGTTGCTTTAGGGGTGGTAGCTGGGCTTTCCTTGGGGTAAGGTCTCAGATGGTCCCAACATAATGCTGGGAGAAATCCCTGCTCCCTCAAAACACAGCCACACATGTGCATAGCACCTGGAGAAGCCAATCAGCACATTGTCTGCAGCCAACTTGGTGTAGTCCCACCGCATCCCGCCATCCTGGTACAGCAGCAGGGTGAAGGAACAGTTCCCATCAGTGGTGAGTATTGCCTGGTAGGTGCTCGTCTGGAGGATACAAGGCACTCCTTTAGCACCACCAAAGCCTCCCCTGCTCTTCCCGCAGTGCAGACTGCAGTGGTGAGACCTGAAACACCTGAATCAAGGTACAGGAGACCAGCAGCCCAGCTCTGCTCTGGCCATCGCTGGTGACAGTCCCCCCTGTCACCTGAGTCCCACACTGCTCACCCGAGTGTCATTCCTCTGGGATGGGTATGCTGGAGCCTTCTCCCATGTCACCTTCAAGGTCCATTTTGCTACATAGGGGATTTTCAGGTATTTCTTGATCTTTGCTTCCACATCATGAACAAGGGGGTCTCGAATAGAGCTGAGTGTGGAGTACTCCTGGTTGTCAAGAGAGAGAGTAAAAATGGGCAAGCTGGGAGCTGGGGTCTCCCAGGAGAGTACCTTTGTTTGCCCTGACCTGGTACCAAGTAGTGCCGACACCCTGGGAGAAATCTGCGTCGTCCCAGAAGGCAGCCACCATCGGCAAACCCTCCTGGCCACTGAAGCCCTGGGGAGGTGGGTTGGGATTGGAGGGGACGTAGTTGTCCGTGGGTGGGAAAATGATCTGTCCATTATCTGTAAACTAACCAGAATAACTTGTTCATTGCTGAATCCCAGGCAACTCCTGGGGAGGCCTTTAGCCCTCATGGGTGAGCTGAAAAGAGGCATTTTTAACTGAAAAAAAATTATATTCAATGAAGTTCAGTTTCTGCTCCATTTCTGTGGGATATTTTTCTACCAAAGAGCCTACACATCCCTGACATGCTCAGCAAGGTGGGAACTCACGTAGAGAGCATCCTGCAGTGAATTCCCAAAGGGGAACCCAATCTCTGGCTTGAACAGGGGGGAGTTAAAATCCACTGTCCTCTGGACACACTCCTGGTCCCCTTCCTTTGCGCCGAAGGGGTAGAGCAAGGCTGCCGGCACTGAGATGGAAAGGAGAAAAACTGTTAATGTCTGCTCCATCTTTCCTCTGGCCGGCGCACACTCACCTGCTTGCTGCCTGGATGCTGCACATGTGCTACTCCTGGACAGACCACTGCTTGGACAGTGTAACCCAACTTTCAAACCAGTTTTCAACCTGGAACAGGCTCCCAGAAGTCTTATTTCATCTTTCATCATGAACCTCGCAGATTAACATGCATTGTGGATGAACTGCCCCAGGCTTGGCCATAGGTACCCTCAGACATCACGATGCTTCAACAGCTGATTAACCCCTTCCTGCTCTATGCTTTAGGATGAAGAAAATCTACTTACTTGTAATCCCACTGGTGAGTGCGAGTTCAGGGGCAGGATTTCTGTGAACAGTGGTGGAGTCGGAGGATGTGCTTGATGTTGTGGCCAGTCCCTTCTGTGTCCCAAAGGCAGGAGCTGGGGCAGTGGTAGGTCTGGAGGTAACAGCTGGTTTCAGAGAAATGGTAGAGCCTGCAGGGAGGACATCTCCTGCCTCCTTGGCTGGACTCACTGAGAATTCAGGCGCAACCGCTGCAATGCTCCCTGCAGGGATGGTTTTAAATCTGTCTGCAGTAGTGGCTGTGTCTGCAGTGATAGCTGTGGATGTGTCTGCAGTGGTGGCTGTGGTTGTGTCTGCAGTCATGGCAGTGATTGTGTCTGCAGTGGTGGCTGTGGTTGTTTCTGCAGTCATGGCTGTGCTTGTGTCTGAAGTCATGGCTGTGGTTGTGTCTGCACTGGTGGCTGTGGTTCTGTCTGCTGTGGTGCCTGTGGTTGTGTCTGCAGTGATGGCTGTGGTTCTGTCTGCAGTGATGGCTGTGGCTGTGTCTGCAGTCATGGCTGTGGTTGTGTCTGCACTGGTGGCTGTGGTTGTGTCTGCAATCATGGCTGTGGGTCTGTCTTCAGTGATGGCTGTGCTTGTTTCTGCAGTGCTGCCTGTGGTTGTATCTGCAGTGATGGCTGTGGTTGTGTCTGCACTGGTGGCTGTGGTTGTGTCTGTAGTCATGGCAGTGGGTCCGTCTGCACTGGTGGCTGTGGTTTTGCCTGCAGGGATGGCTGTGGTTGTGCCGGCAGTGGTGGCTGAGGTTGTTTCTGCAGTGCTGCCTGTGGTTGTGTCTGCAGGGATGGCTGTGGTTGTGTCTGCAGTGGTGGCTGTGGTTGTGTCTGCAGTGGTGGCTGTGGTTGTGTCTGCAGTGATGGCTGTGGTTGTGTCTGCAGTGCTGGCTGTGGTTGTTTCTGCAGTGCTGGCTGTGGTTGTGTCTGCAGTGATGGCTGTGGTTATGTCTGCAGTGGTGGCTGTGGTTGTGTCTGCAGTGGTGGCTGTGGTTGTTTCTGCAGTGATGGCTGTGGTTGTGTCTGCAGTGATGGCTGTGGTTGTATCTGCAGTGATGGCTGTGAGTCTGTCGGCAGTGACGGTTGTGTCTGCAGTAGTGGCTGCAGGTCTGTCTTCAGTGAAGACAGTGGTTGTGTCTGTAGTCATGGCTGTGGGTCGCTCTGCAGTTATGGCTGTGGTTGTGTCTGCACTGGTGGCTGTGGTTGTTTCTGCAGTGGTGGCTGTATTTGTGTCTGACATCATGGCTGTGGTTGTGTCTGTAGTGATGGCTGTGGTTGTGTCTGCAGTGATGGCTGTGAGTCTGTCGGCAGTGATGGTTGTGTCTGCAGTAGTGGCTGCAGGTCTGTCTTCAGTGAAGACTGTGGTTGTGTCTGTAGTCATGGCTGTGGGTCTCTCTGCAGTCATGGCTGTGGTTGTGTCTGCAGTGGTGGCTGTGGTTGTGTCTGCAGTGGTGGCTGTGGTTGTTTCTTCAGTGATGGCTGTATTTGTGTCTGCAGTCATGGCTGTGGTTGTGTCTGCACTGGTGGCTGTGGGTCTGTCTGCAGTGATGGTTGTGCTTGTTTCTGCAGTGGTGGCTGTGATCGTGTCTGCAGTGATGGCTGTGGTTGTGCCTGCAGTGATGGCTGTGCTTGTGCCTGCAGTGAGGGCTGTGGTTGTGTCTGCAGTGATGGCTGTGGTTGTGTCTGCAGTGGTGGCTGTGGTTGTGTCTGCAGTGATGGCTGTGGTTGTTTCTGCAGTGATGGCTGTGGTTGCGTATGCAGTGATCGCTGTGAGTCTGTCTGCAGTGTTCGCTGAGGCTGTGTCTGCAGTGGTGGCTGTGGTTGTGTCTGCAGTGATGGCTGTGGTTGTGTCTGCAGTGATGGCTGTGGTTGTGTCTGCAGTGATGGCTGTGGTTGTGTCTGCAGTGATGGCTGTGGTTGTGTCTGCAGTGATGGCTGCGGTTGTGTCTGCAGTGATGGCTGTAGTTGTGTCTGTAGTCATGGCTGTGGTTGTGTCTGCAGTGATGGCTGTGGTTCCGTATGCAGTGATGGCTATGAGTCTGTCTTCAGTGATGGCTGTGGTTGTTTCTGCAGTGATGGCTGTGCTTGTGTCTGCACTGGTGGCTGTGGGTCTGTCTTCAGTGATGGCTGTGGTTGTTTCTGCAGTGGTGGCTGTGGTTTTTTCTGCAGTGATGGCTGTGGTTGCATATGCAGTGATGGCTGTGAGTCTGTCTTCAGTGATGGCTATGTTTGTGTCTGCAATGGTGGCTGTGGTTGTGTCTGCAGTGATGGCTGTGGGACTGTCTGCAGTGGTGGCTGTTGTTGTGTCTGCCATCATGGCTGTGCTTGTGTCTGCAGTGGTGGCTGCGATCGTGTCTGCAGTGATGGCTGTGGTTGTGCCTGCAGTGATGGCTGTCGTTGTTTCTGCAGTGATGGCTGTGGTTGTGTCTGCAGTGGTGGCTGTGGTTGTGTCTGCAGTGGTGGCTGTGAATGCATCTGCAGTGGTGGCTGTGGTTGCGTATGCAGTGATGGCTGTGAGTCTGTCTGCAGTATTCGCTGTGGCTGAGTCTGCAGTGGTGGCTGTGGTTGTGTCTGCAGTGATGGCTGTGGTTGTGTCTGCACTGGTGGCTGTGGTTGTGTCTGCACTGGTGGCTGTGGTTGTGTCTGCAGTGATGGCTGTGGTTGCTTCTGCAGTGATCGCTGTGAGTCTGTCTGCAGTGTTCGATGTGGCTGTGTCTGCAGTCAATGCTGTGGTTGTGTCTGCAGTGGTGCCTGTGGTTGTGACTGCAGTGATGGCTGTGCTTGTTTCTGCAGTGCTGCCTGTGGTTGTGTCTGCAGTGATGGCTGTGCTTGTTTCTGCAGTGGTGCCTGTGGTTGTGTCTGCAGTGATGGCTGTGGTTGTGTCTGCAGTGATGGCTGTGGTTGTGTCTGCAGTGGTGGCTGTGGTTGTGTCTGCAGTGATGGCTGTGGTTGTGTCTGCAGTGATGGCTGTGGTTGTGTCTGCACTGGTGGCTGTGGTTGTGTCTGCAGTGATTGCTGTGGTTGTTTCTTCAGTGATGGCTGTGCTTGTTTCTGCAGTGGTGCCTGTGGTTGTGTCTGCAGTGATGGCTGTGGTTGTGTCTGCAGTGGTGGCTGTGGTTGTGTCTGCAGTGATGGCTGTGGTTGCGTCTGCAGTGGTGGCTGTGGCTGTGTCTGCAGTGATGGCTGTGGTTGTGTCTGCAGTGATGGCTGTATTTGTGTCTGCAGTGATGGCTGTGGTTGTGTCTGCAGTGAGGGCTGTGGTTGTGTCTGCAGTGATGGCTGTGGTTGTGTCTGCACTGGTGGCTGTGGTTGTGTCTGCAGTGATGGCTGTGCTTGTTTCTGCAGTGGTGGCTGTGATCGTGTCTGCAGTGATGGCTGTGGCTGTCTGCAGTGATGGCTGTGGTTGTGTCTGCAGTGGTGGCTGTGGTTGTGTCTGCACTGGTGGCTGTGGTTGTGTCTGCAGTGATGGCTGTGGTTGCGTCTGCACTGGTGGCTGTGGTTGTGTCTGCAGTGATGGCTGTGGTTGTGTCTGCAGTGGTGGCTGTGGTTGTGTCTGCAGTGATGGCTGTGGTTGTGCCTGCAGTGATGGCTGTGGTTGTGTCTGCAGTGGTGGCTGTGGTTGTGTCTGCAGTAATGGCTGTGGTTGCTTCTGCAGTGATGGCTGTGGTTGTGTCTGCAGTGATGGCTGTGGGTCTGTTTGCAGTGATGACTGTGGTTCTGTCTATACTCATGGCTGTGGTGCTGTCTGTAGTCATGGCTGTGGTTGTGTCTGCAGTGATGTCTGTGGGTCTGTCTGCAGTGGTGGATGTCATGCTCCCCGCATTGATGTCTGTTTTGCTCTTTGCAGTGATGGCTCTCTGTCTTTCTGAAGTCACGGTTGTTTTCTTCCCCCAGGCAGATACCGAAGTTGATGTCCAGACAGCAGGAGTTAATGTGCTCGCTGCCTGTCTCATGGTATGGTTGCTGACAGCTCCGGGCAAAGTGCTGCCTGTTTCCGGCTCTGAGAGAATCTCTCTGGCTCTTGCCTCCCCACTTGCATGAAATCCAAGCAGAGATGACGGTACTGTTGCTGGCTCCCCTGCTGGTATGTGCGGGCTTGAGTGGAATGAACCAGGCACCATGATGGCAGGGCTGGTACTGAGCACTCCCCAGGTCCTTTCAACTATGTCCACCACGGGACTGCGTGCTGCTGGGTGTAGGACAGGTTGCCCACCTCCACCTCCCTTCATATGCATTACAGCGAGGGACAATGCTCTGCTGGTGGTGGTGGCCTTTGCTGTGGCAGATACCACGGTTGCAGTGGTCCCAGTCATCACGGAGTTCTCCCATCTGGCTGAGGTGCTGTGTAGGATGCTGTTGCTAGAGAACATGCTGGCAGCTGGTGTTGTGGCTGGGCTTGTGCCACCACTATTGGAAACAGGCCCATAGGTGCTGTCGGTGCTGGCTGAGGGTGCTGCACCCTTGGCACCGCTCTCCGAAGGGGTGGTGTCCGCCTGAGCAGTGGTAACCCCAGCACCTGTCCGGGATGCAGCTGCAGTCTCCCACACGTGTGTGAGGCCAACAGCCAGTGAGGAGCCCGCAGCTATGGGCTCATCCTCAGTGACTGGACTGTGAGCTTTCAAGGCTGGGTCTTGTCTACTGTTGGTGGCCTCATGGAATGGCCTTGGGGTGACAGTGGAGGTACCGCTGGGGACAGCCAAAGGGAGTGTTGTCGTGATCCTTTCCAGCCTAGCATCACCTGCTCCTGATGCTGGATGAGTGATGGTGATGCTGGGTGTGACGGAGGGTGCTACCACAACTGGATGGGTGCTCCTGGGGACAGGAGATGACACACTGACCTCTGGCGCAGCAGGACTGTGAGTGAGACCAGGAACCAGCTCTGGAGCTGTAAGTGACACTGTGCCCATGATGGCCACTGCTGTAGGGCTTTTGCTGCCTGGGCCAAAATGTGCCAACAAGGTGGCATCACCAGTGCCTGGCTCAGCCACCCCAGCCATCAGAGTGGGCAACCACAGAGGCAGCCCCATAGCCCTGTTCCTTGTGATGGCAGAAGCTGTGTCCATGTCCAAGTCCATGCCCATGTCCAGGCCCATGGTGGGCCCAGCAGTATGATAGCTGTGGTCCCAAGCAGCAGCATGGGCTGTGGCAGAGGGTGATTCCAGCAGGGCAGTCTCTAGGGTGGTGCTGCCACTGAGAGGGGTGCCTACCACAGCACCCACCCTTGTATTTTCAGCCGGGGTTGAGTCTAGAACTGCCTGCATGGTGCTGCCATCTTCTTTCAGCTGGGACTTGTCCCTGCCTCCCTCCACGGCTGCATTTTTGGGGGGTGGCTGGGGTGTCTTGCTGGTGGTGGCACTGCGGAGAGGACTGGCTGTGGCCGGTGCTGGGCTTGGGTTAGCCATGGCTGGTGGAGAAGAGTGACCACCCCTGGGAGGCAGAACATGCAGATCCATGGTGGGGCTGATTTCAGGAGCCTCAGTCCTTTTGGCAGGTGTCTCTGGTGATGATTCCGCACTGATAATCGCATGGCCAGAAGCTGGCCCTTCTGCTCCACCAGCATCTGTGAGGGACAAGGTCATGGCCATGCTGGGTCCAGCTGGAAGGGATCCACCTGCAGCCACCTCTGCTGTGGTGGCCTCAGGGCCTGCTGAGAGCACGTGGGGCAACAGAGACCCTGTGGAGTGCAGAAAGGGCCCTGGAGAGGGACCACCAGGGCTATCTGAAGCTTCATGAGGGGACAGCTTCATGCTGAGCCCCACCAGGGTGGCCTTGGTCTCCAGGGGAGAAGTACCTCTTGTGGCTCTGGCTTTGTTCCTGATGGATGCCAGCTCAGTGCCAGTGCTTCCCAGAGCTGCAAACAATGGAGTGGGGACTTGCTCTGCAGTAGTGATGTCCATCACCATAGCTGGTGTGCCTGGAGCTACTGTGGTGGCCTCAGGGTGGGTGACAGCATTGGCTCCAGCAGTGCCAAGGGCTCCACTGTGGCTAGAAGAGAGTACCTCTCCTGTGCCTGGTACAGCACCATGAGGGAGCAGAGGCAAAAGGCCTGGAGGTGGCTGAGTGGAGGGCAAAGGGGAGTCCTGCAGGGCACTGTGGCCAGCACTGGATAAGGAACGTGTCCCTGGCTCTGTAGCCTCGCTGGTGCCAGTTGTGGCAGAAGAAAAGTTGACCTTTGCTGAGGATGTGCTTGGGTTGTCTGCAGATGGTGGGGCTGCCATTCTAGCTCCCTCTGTGGCTGCATGGGTTGGGGCACCGTGGAGGCCAGTAGCAGGGCTGGCTGGGGCTGCCGCCAACTTCATGGTGTTGCCTGTGTCCTGAAAGATGCTGGTTGTTGTGGCCAGAGGTGAGGTGGCCTTGTCCGGCCCTAGCACGTCCTCCTGGGATGGGAGAATGGAGGTTGCATGCGGCTCAGCAGAGCTCTCACTGGTGCTGTGGACTAACATCCACATGCTGTGCTTATCCTGGTGGAACGATGCTGTCCCTGGCATCCCCTCTGCAGTGATACCATTGCCCAGCTGAACCAACTCATGGGCATCAGTCAATTTGCCAGTTACTGAAGAAGATGCTTTAGTCCCTGGCACTGGTTGAGCAGCTGGGACGTGTGCCACTGGTGGTGACAGACCTCCACTTGGAGCTGGGGGAGAACCTTTCAGTGCACCAGCAGCATCAGCGGGTGGCTTGGCCACAGTGCCTTTTTGCATGGGAACAGTTGTTCCCAGGAGTGACTCTCCAGGGATGCTGTCCAGAGCCACTCCTGGCCCTTCCACAGTTTGCGTGGGAGCAGCACTGCTCTTTGATAATGGCTTGCTCATCCCCATTACAGTGGGGATACGTGGAGCTGGGGACGATGTGACTGTAGCTGGCCCAGCAATGCCACCACCTGTGGCAAGATCCACTGCATGCCCTGTCTGCACGAGGGACGGAAGCTGTGCATGCCGAGTGGTGGGAGTTGGAGGGACGCTGGTGGGGTGGCTGGCCGCACCTGGAGAGGAGACCCCAGCCCCTGCCTGGGGTCTGCCTTGTGTTGACGGATCCCTGGGGAGAGCTGCCTCAGTGGGAGACCCCTGCTGCTCACCGCTGGTTCTGCCTGGGACCCACCCTCCCGCCACCACCTCCGGCACCAGGCTGCCTGTGGGGCGAGACAAGGCAGCGCCAGCTGGATCAACCCCACCGCGGCCCCAGCAGGCAGGAGCCCGCCCGCAGCCAGCTGCCCGCCGGCCTTACCTGCGCGCACGGAGTTGGTGGTGGTGGTTCTCCTGCCCGCGGGAGAGGGGTGCTCCGGCCGGGCAGCTGCGGAGCTGGGGAACGCCGGGCACATGCCCAGGTCTGGAGGCAGCTCGGCACTAGCGCTGTCGGCCAAGAGGGAGGTGCTGCCCGGCTCTACCGGGGCAAGGGGCTGCTGCCCCGTCCCCTCGGCTTGAGCTGGAGGCGGAGCAGGTTGGTAACGGCAGGATGAGGAAAAAAAACAGCCTGGGGTCCCCATCATCCCCATCCCTCCTCCCTGCTGCAGGAGGAAGGTGCTCCCACCCCCTGGGGCTGGTCCCCATCGCAGCACCCACAGCCGGACCAACATCAAGAGCAAGACAGGTATGTTCCCACAAGTAAGAGACCCCATTTGACCCACAACCGACCCTCTGTTACCGTACTAACGGTCAGGGAACCATGCTGAGACTGTCAGCAGCTGGCAGAGGTGGGCTGAACCCCAGCCGGGCATGGGCTCACAGCATTCGAGGAGCCGAAGAGCTGGTCGCAGCACATCACCAATCACCCAGATGGTATCGGCCACCTCGTCTGCCCCGCAGCAGTGTGGGCACCCCGGCACTTACCTGGCAGCACCCAGAAACCCCACAGCACGCAGCTCCAGAGTGGCCCCTGGCCCCAGCAACCCATCATGATTTCTCGACGGCAGGGACAGGACTGCAGCTCTCTCTGTCCCAGCGGAGCAACGCAAGGGGGTGGCTCCACCAGTGAGCACTCCCTCAGGTGGGGGGGACAGGACGCCACATACCCCGCCTGGGGCACTGACTTACCCTCCCTGGGGCACTGATGGCTCCTGCCCTCACAGCCTGCCACAACCATGGCTATGTCCATGTCCTGGGGACCCACTGATGCTGGGGAACACACATTGTGCCATGGGAAGTTTCAAGGTCCTTGATCCCATGGTTGACACCCCAAGGTTGGGGGCTCCAGAACCCAGAAAGCACCCCATGGGTTGCCAAGTCACCTGTGCCAAGGGCCCTGGGATGGCGTGTGGGGACAGGGGTCCCCAACACCTCTGGGGCGGGGGGGGGGGGTGTCAGCCCCGGGCTCTTCATCCTCTCATCAACCCCTCTGTTTACTGCTGGGTCCCTGCCATGCTTGGCCGCGGCTGATAACCCCCAGCAGGGGTTGGTTTGCAGCCAAGGAGGAAGAAGGAAGGAGCAGCCTCCTGCTGCACCCTCGGGGTCTTGCGTGTGAGCCCTGCCCCTGTCCCCTCCTGGCGCTGCCAGCACCGCTGCCCGGGGACCTGTGTGCAGGGGTTATCAGTGCCATCGCGGCAAACAGCCACGTAAGCCTGGCAGGGAGGGCCTGTTCCCACATGGGCAGGAGGGCTGGGCCTTGTCCTGGGTTGCAGGTCACCTTCCACTGGGGACAGAGGCAACCTCACCGTGCAAAGGGAACCAGTGGGGCCACTTCAGCAAACACAGGTTTGCTTCTTCACAGAGCCTAGCCGAGACCAGCTGGGGCACCATTTAAAGATGAGAAGTAAGCTGGTGAAGCTGTTGGGCCTTCCTCGCTTCATTGACAGCCATCTTCCCCCAGCTGCCATGCTATGGTAGCTGCACTTCAGATGGGGAAACTGAGGCCCAGAGGGTCCAAAGCACCTGTGCATGACTGCTCCCATGGCAGCATCAGCAAACCTCTCCGTTCCCATGCTTAGGGAAGGCCAGGGTGCACATAGCACATAGCTGATGTAGCCAGACACCACTGCCACAGGGAAGGACACATGAACATGCTGAGGCAGCCCTTCCTGCCAGGCGATTCACCACGCATGGTGGAGTCACTCCTCTGAAGCCACCAGCTCTGGAGCAGAAGGCATCCTGTGGACCAGGCATGACCAAAGCCCAGGGACTGATTTTTGGGAACTGAGGTCCACCATGCTCCACATTGGTTTCTCCTACACACTCAGAGACCCCTTCCTGCTGCTGCCACCTCAGGAAAGCCAGCTGAGGGGCTCTGACAGTGACTGGGGGGGCCTGGGACCCCACAGGAGCCATCCCCCCCTCCTACAACACCTGGCTCTGGCTGCGCGGTGGCATCTGGTTGCACAACGCCCCTCGCGTGGGCCGGGGAGCAAGGCAGGTCCCGGCACTCCCTGCCTGGGCATGAGTCAGGCGTCACCAGGATCCAAACCTTGGGGCACTGGGAAAGGGGGGCCCTGCTGCAGGACATCGCTGGGGGCAATACTGCTTCCTCACAGCAGGAGAAACCTGCCCAGCCTTCCAGCTTTGCACCTGGGACAACATGCGACCAACTTCAGCACCTCAGATGGAGAGACCTGTGCACCCCAAAACAGCCTGGGAGCCATCACCAGTGTGTTTTACACGTCACAGTTCCCTAGAGATCCCCAGCGCCTGCTGGGCATCACAGCACATGTGCATCCCCTCCCTGGCACTCTGCACCTGAGTTCCATCCCTGTGGCAGGTCCCATGGGTCACAGCCACAGCTGCCTGCACAGGGAGGAACCAGCACCCATGGAGACATGGTCTGTCCCTGTGCGTTGGCAGGGATGAACCTGGGAGACAACTACAGGCACCCTCCTCCTCTCCATAGAATAGTTTTTTATATATACATAATATATATATTAAAATTACATTTCTCTTTACAAAAACAATTCAACAAGGGGCATGGGGATGGAGCCCATCACTGAAGCCAAGGTGCAGGCACCCTGACAAGTCACGGGCGCTGAGCAGGCACCCTTTCGGGGTGTCCCCATCCCCCAAGTGGCAGCTCAGTCCGGAGTCCAGCAGCAGGTTGTGTAGGTGAGGGTGGGCACCACGGGGTGGCCCCACAGTGAGATGCCTGCTCCGGATCTGACACAGCTCGCCCCATCCCCACTGTCACCGCCTGTAAGGAGAGAAGAGGACACAGGCTCAGGAAGGGTGATGATGCCACATGGCCAAGAGCAGCATGGCATGGACACCCCCCACCCCGAAAAACCATCCGTGCCCCTACTTCTGGCGGGTGGTGCTGTAGGGATCAAGGAGGTGGGAGCTGGCCTGGGCCAGGTTCCAGTCGAACATCTCCAGCACCCGGTGGCACTCAACACGGGACTTCAGCCCCAGGCAAAAAAGCTGCTCCACCTGCAAGGGGACAGGGCATGGCAAGGGAGGTGACAGGGGTGCCAGCACTCCCACAGGAGCTGGGGCAGGTGGACAGGGGTGTACGGTACCTTCAGGTACTGGATGGCCCGTTGGACGCTCCAGCCATGGTTCTGCAGGGCCGCCTGGCACTCCTCGGTGGTCACACCGTGCACTGTGTCCTGCACCTGAGGAGAGGTTGAGGTCAGTGTCTGCTACCTGACCTGAGCAGTGAGGAGGCAGTGGCTGGAGCAGAACACCAGGGCTGCCCTCCACCCTGGCTCTGTATCTGCAGAGCACCGTCAGCTTGGAGCTGGGGCCATCCTCATCCCTGGGATCTTCAGCCTCTCCTGGGCTTGGGTGCAGACTCCTGGCCACCACGGACCAGCCAGGAGAACCCAAAGGGACCATAGTGTCAGCCACCTTCCTCCCCGCTCCCTGCGGCCATGGATGGAGCTAATTTGGAGTAAAAGGGCCTGTGATCCCCATTTTGGAGTTGCAGTGACACTTATGTCCCACAGCACATCTGGGGACCACATGCAGCCAACCCCCAGGGGTTGAACTTGGGGAAACCAGGGTGGGGATGCCTTTTGCTCCAGTGAGTCCATGGCCCCTGTGCCCCTATTGCTCATGGATGCCACTTACCAGCCGGATCTTGTCAGCAGGGCGGCAGCCATCCGGCCCATCGTAGATGATCTTCTGGAGACTGCAGGAGGCTTTCACCAGGCACTTGGGCCCAGGATTGCTGTTGTTGGAGGAGAAGTTGGCTTTGCAGTCTGTTGGCAGCTGCTGCACCATGGGACGAACAGTAGCTGTGGTGACCAGGCGTGATGCCTGCACCTCCTCGGGGCTTTTGGCCTCCTTGAAGAACTTCTCATACTTGTCCAGGTAGGCAGGGCGCTCGGGCAACAGGTAGTAGTGGGTGCTGCTGACCTTCTGCCCATCCTTCACGATGGGCAGGATGCAGGGTCCCTTGGAACAGTCCTTGCCCTGTGCCTGGATGACCTTGGGGGTGGCGTACTTGGGGTCCAGGGCAAAGCTCTGCGTGGTGGGCATGGGCTTCCCTGGCGACGTGGAGAGGCAAGAGCAGAGGGCGGCACGTTGCGGGGGGGACCCCACCTGCAGGGCCATGGGGCTGGGTGTCCGGGAGGTGGGCTGCGACAGCGGGTCCCGGGGTGGGATCTGGGGCGGACGGTCCTCCTCACCCCCTGATGCTGGGGAGAGCTCCCCCGACCAGCGCCCGGGCTCATTACGGCGTACGGGCCGGGGCGGGATAGGGATACGGGGTGGGATTTGGGGCTTGTCGTCTGTGGGGGCAGCTGGTCCCAGGGGGACATTAAGCCTCTTCATGCACTCCTGCTGCAGCTCCTCAAAGAGCTCTGTGGTCTGCATCATGCTGGGCTGCTTCATCTCCTTGGGGGGCAGGAAGAGGTTGTCCTCCAGCGTTGGTCCCCGCTCGCCCTCATCCACAAAGCCATAGTTGGTCTTGCCCCGCCGGCTCGGAGGGCTGGTGATGGAGCAGACCTCGAAGTCGTCCTCATCCTGCGCCACGTCATCATAGGCAGGTGGTGGGGGCAAGGGGCGGGCGTCCCAGTCCACCACTGGCGTAGGGTGGAGGGGCCGGGGTAGAGCCCGCGTAGGGCTCTGTGGGGGGGTCTTGTCCAGCAAGGAGAAGGCCTCCATGGCCAGCTTGGCCAACGACGGGGCTGTCAGCTCCCCCACTGGTGAGGGGCTACCTTGGGGCACCTCCTCCCCAAAATCAATGAGGGTCACCTCGCTGCCTGGCGGCCCCTCACTGGTCAGCTGGCGGCTGGGCTGCCGCTCGCCCACCTTGGTGCCTGGAACCCGTGCCGATGGCTTGACCGGTCGCAGACCCTTGCCTGGGCCTGGCTTCTTCAGGCAGAGCTTCCGGAGACCACCTGGCAGACCCTCCTCCTCCTCACTGACTGGGTCGTAGCAGGGCTCTAGGAGGTAGACAGAGAGGGATGGTGAGGTTCCTGGCACCCATCCCAGGGGTGCCAGGAGGGGCACTTGCGTCCCTAACCCCCAAACTGCCTGACAGCTTCAGCCACCTTTCCTCTCCCACTTGGGTGTAGTGATGCACCAGGGCAGGCAGAAGGGTGCTGGAGGCCTGAGGGGTACCCTGCCCTTCCTCACCCTGCAGACCCCAACACCCAGCTCCTCATCTCCGTCCCCCCTGCAGATGCCAACGCTCATGGTGGTACCCGGGATGCAGAGACAGGAAAAGGAGCTAAGAGAGAAAAGAAGGGCACAAAGGAGGGAGAGAAGCACCCGTAAAAGCCCAACTTACTGGTGAGCAGGACGGTAGGCTGAGGTGGGCGCGGAGGTGGCTGCCCTGCAGGAGAAGAGAGAGCCCGAGAGGAGAGGCGTGGGGTGCGCGCACGAAGCAAGCGGCAGTCAGGGTGCTTGTTAGCGGGGTGCATGCTTCATCATGTCCCGCATCACCGCTGGGGTGCGGGGAGGATGCCGGTGGGAAGCCCCACCAAGGGAAAACTGCAGGATTAGGGCATTTGTGGCACCCGCACAGCGTCTGAGCTCCCTCCACGTGGCAGCTCCACCGAGATCCCCTGTACTGGGGAGCCTGGCCGCGGGAGGCTGGGAGTGGACGAGGGACCTGGACGAAGGGCAGCAGGGCAGAGTCCAGCCGGGCAGAGCCACAGGCCACCCACGCTGCTGGCGGTGGCATTTGGCCAGGTGACAACACACCCTGTCACCCCAGCTCCCCCTGGGTCTGTGAACAGCAAGTGGCAGCAGAGAGAAAGGAGAGGGTCCACAGCCCATCACCCTGGCAGCAGGGCCCAAGGACTTTGCACGGCTGACAAGCAGGGATAAGGAGAAAAGCGACTCACTTTTAGCCCTGCCAGGAAGCTGGGTGGGTCTGGCAGCACTCGGGTCCACACCTAAAATGTCAGGAGGGTCCATGGGATTTCCCAGGTACAGCCTGTGGGGAGACAGGAGAGTGCCTGGAGGTCAGCAGAGGCCTCATAGGACCCCTTGCACCCTGAGCTTGTGCCCTGTCCCTTGGTACACCCCACCTCCACCATGCCCCATGCCCCAGTGAGTACCGTCTCTGTGAGCACGGGGGCACCACACCCTAGAGGCTTTCAGTGCTGCAGCACAGAGCCTGGTGCCATCCCAGCACCACGCATATGATGCGCTGTAACCCAGGGGATTGCAAGCAGGGTGCCGTGCCCAGTGTACTTGTACGGGGCGTGGTGGCCGGGACACACCGCAGCACCAGGGTGCCCCGGCATGACGCTGCACGCAGGGCAGGGCACCCCGGTACAGCACAGCACGGCACGCTGGTGGGGTGCCGGGAGGCGCGGGCGAGCCATCGCAAGCTGGGTGCGGCGAGGCAGGAGCCGGTGGGAGCCGGTGCAGCCCCAAGGCCTGGGTGTGTGCCCAGCTCGGTGCGTTCTCGGCAGCCCGGCAGCACGTACCCAGCACCGTGCCCACGCAGCGGGAGCCTGCTGGGGCACGAGCAGGGCTGTGTGCACGGCGCCCCGGTCCAGCCCCCCGAGGTTCAGCCCACCGGGTGGCCTTGGGGAGTCAGGCTGGGGCAGAGGGCACCGGCAGAGATGTCCTGGGGGTGGGAAGCTGAGCAGCAGTGGTGATCACGATCCCAGGGGATGTGCTTAGCCAGGCACAAGAGCTGGCTTTACCCAGCTGTAGCTTTCCAGGCTTTGAAATCCTATCCTGCCCCCCACACACAGCCCTCCCACGTCCCCCCAGCCCAGTGCTGGCAGAGATCCCCATGCCCTCTGCCCTGAGCCAAGCACCCCTGCCCACCATCCCCCAGCAACACACTAAGCGCGTCAGTCCCACATGGCAAGGAGGTACAGGCACCCGACCCCCTCCATCAGAACAACCTGGGTCTGTCCTGATGGAACAGGGGGTGGAGAAAGCATTTTGGTGGATTTCTTTCATGGTGTGCTGTTTTAACTCATGCTGTTAAAAGCAGGGGGTGAGTCTACACCCCCATCACAGCTTCCCTCCATGCAGGCACAGAAAGGCGCAGGTTTAGCAGCCCTGGGACATCCCAAAAGCATTGTGGTTAACACGGCCACATCCAGGGTGGTGCTTACTGATGTCCCTCCAGCCCGGGACAGCATGAAGGGCTGCAGGGCTAGAAGATACTCCCCCCCCCCCACCCCAGACAGCCCCCACAAAAGCACAGCAGCCCTCCCTGCCCTTGACCCCATTAGTAAGAAGAAGAGAGGGAGTTAGTCCAGCCACAGGGACCCTTCCCGGAGCCACCACCCTCAGTAAAGCAGAGGGGCGGAAGAGATGTTTCACTAGCAAGGCGAACACAGGATGGCCAAACCATGGCTCATTCCATGCCCAGCGGGCAGCAGGGAAAGCAGAGAGCAGGCAGGGGATGCAGAGAAGATAAAAGATTTTCTTACTCATCAATTTTATCAGGAAACCCCCAGCAATGCTGGGGGTTGGTGTCTCCATGGCCCGTGTGGATGAAGCTGTTTTTAAGCGGCTGGCTGATGTCGTGCGCCGACAACCCTGCCACCGAGGTCACCGTGTTTCGGGGGAACTGGCCCACTTTTAGGGTCCGCTTATTCTGACCCCGCCACCAGTAATTCTCAGCCCTAAAGAATAAAAAGGACCTCGTTACCAACAAGGGTATGAGAGGGGGACACATGCCTGTCCCGGTGACAGGGGAGGAGGCAAGGTGACTTGTCCAAGTCCAAGCAGGCGAGCAGTGGCACAGCCAGGAAGAGAGCCCAGGTGTCCAGGATCCCAACCCTGAGCTGACAGTGCCCTCTGCCTCCCACCCTGTGGGCCCCTGCACCCAGTGGTGCTGGGGATGTGGGGGGTAGGGAACAAAGCTGCCTGCTTGTGCCCACAAAGATGTGCCCCTTCCTCCTCCCAGCTGCCCCAAATTATGCAGGAGCCTTGGGGTGCTGCCTGCATGGAGCTGCTCACCCCTGGTCCTCCTGTGCCCTATGCAGCCAAGGATGGCACAAGGAACACGGCTGGGGTCTGACGATGAACATTCAACTCTTAATTGGGAGGTCTTCCTCGCTCCCTTATCAGTGAGCCTCATGCAGGTTGGTGAGGGCAAGGGAAGATAGGCAGGCAGACAATGCCACCTTGGGATGCTGGTCCCCAGCGTGCCCTAGGAGCTGCCTGCTCCAGGAGAAGAAGGGGGGGTCACCTAGCCCGGGTGGGAACTGGGACAGGAGAGGGGCAGGTAGGGGGCAGGAAAGGGTACCCCAGGCACTGCACCAGATGAATGTGGGGGTACTCCGACCCTACCCGCCCCCCGCCTGCCGGGTCCCCCGTTCTCCGTGGGTAGGGCGTGCTCCGGGGAGGGGGCGGTGGCGGTGCCAGCCTGGCGAGGCTGGCACGGCCCCACGGTTTCCTGGAGTCACCTGTGAGTCACCCCCGGCCACCAGCTCAGCCCTTTTCCTGTTTACCTTCCCCGCTCGCCGCCAGCCAGCCGCCAGGACCCCTCGGCGTGGCCGCAGCAGAGCCCAGCCGGTACCGGGCACCATCCCTCACCCGCACCGGGACAGGCAGGAGCCGGCTCCCCCTCCCCGGGAGGTCCCGTCCACTCGCCCTCCCCGCGTCGCGACACCGCCGCATCCCACCGGAGGGATGCTGCGGCTGGGCCGGCCCTTTCGCTCCCCTCCTCTCCCGGCCTCGTCCCACCGGATCCAGGCGCGGAACCCCGGCACGATCCCGCTGCGGCTCTTCCCTGGCTTCCCCCCGAGAGCCCTCTCCTGCGACCGCCTGGGTCCCCGGGGGGCTTTCAGGTAGGTCCCTGCCCCTGCCCACACACACGTACGCACGGCCAGCGCCCGCCGAACGACAGGCAGGGGCTTGTAAAGGGGTGGGGGGGTGTTTACGGTGCCCCGGGCGGCCTCGGCGGGGCCGGATGCGCGGCCCCCGGGAGGAGCCCCCAACCCCCTCCGCCAGCCCTCCCCTCCCAGCCCAGGCATCCGCGCCGGCAGCGCGGTGGGGAGCAGGCACCCCGGGGGGGGAAACCGAGGCACGGGGATGGGGGTTCCGTTCCGGGAGCACCAGCAGCCCCCGGCTGCAGAGCTCACCCCGCCTGCTCGGACCCAGCACCCCCAAAACGTGCCCACCGCGGGCCACCGAGCACCGGCGTCCCCCAGGAAAACTGAGGCAGGGGAGGCTGCGCCCCGGTTCCACCGCGCTCACGGCCCTCCCCGACTCATTGCAGCGCAACCACGTACCCCCGTCCCGCTCCTGACAACCTCTCGCTCCCCGCCGCCCCCCCCGCGGCTCACCTGGGGCCGACGGCGGGGCGGGGGGCGCGGGAGCTGGATCCCCAGCCCGTGATGCGCGCCGGGGACGATGTAGGCGCACTGGCGCGGCCGCGCCGCCCTCCGCCGCTCCTTCCCTACCTCCCTTCTTCCCTCCCTCCGCCGACGCCGCTTCCCTTCCCCTCCCCTCCCTGCAATTAAACCGCCAGACCCTGGGCAAGAGTCATCCCTGGCGGCGGCCGCCGGAGAGAAAGCCGGTCCCTGAAGACACACAAATCCGGCCTGATTCACCTCCGGGCTGTGACTAACGGCGGGGAGCTGGTCCCGGGAAGGGGGGAAGGACAGAGCCTTTCTCCTCACCCCCTGGGGCTGGAGGCGGGAGCAGCCTCCCATGTGCCAGCGGAGCAAAGGGACATAGAGCTCTTCCTAGGGGTCTCCACTGTCCGCATGCTGGAGTGGCACAGCCACACACTAGGATGGGAATGCAGGGACCAAAAGTCCCCCCAGTCCACAGGTCACCGGGGTAGTGGAAGGGGATGGCTGTGCTCCGGCGTGGCTAGCAGCGACCAAGGAGCAGAGCCGACAGCGCAGGGGGTGACTGGTCATGCCACCGTGGTACTGAGCTCCCCAGCATCTCTCCTGGCCCCACAGCAGTGGCAGGTCCCCACTGCTATCAGTGGGGAGCTGTTCTGGGGCAGCCGGTTTCCAGGGACAAGGCTACGGCAAACCCAGAGGCAGAGTGGGTGAGTCAGCGGGTGGATGTTTTGGGCAGCGCAGGTAGAGCTGTGCTGCCCATAGGCATTGCTGCACCCCACACATTGCAGTGGCCCCACACTGCTGTGCTGCCTGGGGCACTGCACACCTCCCAGGGCAGTGGGGCAGCTCACCTGTGGACTACACAGTCAGGTGTGCTAGGGGGCAGAGCCCACTCTCCCCCATCCCTGCTCCACAGCTCTGCCAGTGCCCCCAGTCTCCTGATTCCCCCTGTGCCCATGCAAACTGGCAGCCCTGAAGCTGGCCGCTGGTCCATGCCCCTCTAGTGCAATACCTGACACTGCTCCCGTGCAGTACGTGCCCTCACACCCTGAGCAGTACCTGCCCTCGATGACTGTGATGATGTCGTTCATCTGGATGTGCAGCTTGTCCGGCTCCTCGAAGTCCTGCAGTGCCCTCATGTCAGTGGGCTGGGCCTGGGAGAAATGAGGGTGAAAACAAGGTGATGCAGACCCCCACCATCCATCCTTGCCCTGTTTTGAGACTAGCTGCAGCCCCACGTAGGGGAAGGCAGGGGAGCCTCAAAAGTGGGGCAAGAGACAGCATCACCACTCCCAGCCCCTACTCAGCTGTAACACCCCTGGGCTGGACAAGGGCCAGGTAGTACCCAGGGACCTGCTGTGACCACATCACTGCCCCTCACCTCCCAGCCTGCAGGGCTGCCTGGGCTGAATCCCCCAATGTCACCTCCTGCCTGAGTGGTACCCTGAACTCTGCCTACACTTAAGCAGAGCCGAGGGGAAGGGAGTGCTGGAGCCCCTGTCCGCCTGCCTGCGCACCCACCTCCACCAAGAAGTCCCGCAGGGCCACAAAGGTGGGTCGATCCTCAGGCTTGTGTGCCCAGCACTGCAGCATGACATTGTAGATGTCCTGCGGACAGTCCTCAGGCCGTGGCAGCCGCTCACCCTCTTTGTCTATCTTGTGCAGGATCTGCAGAGCAGTGAGTACTGTCAGGGGTTCCCAGGTCTCCCCGAACCACTGCCACGGTGAGGCAGGGGGTCAGGTCCCTGCCGTGCGCTCACCTGGCTGCCGTTGAGGCCAATCCAAGGCTCCTGCCCATAGGTGAACATTTCCCAGAGAGTCACCCCAAACATCCAGGTGTCACTGGCATGGGAGAAGGTGCGTGTCTTCAGGCTCTCAGGAGCACACCTGCGTGGGGAAGGATGTGAGCATCAGAAGGCAATGGGTGCTGTATCCCCAGGTCCCTCCTCCCCAGGGCTCACCAGGCGAAGGGGACCTTGCGATGCTCCTGCATCACGTAGTGGTCGTCATTTTTGGGCAGGGCCCGCATCAGCCCAAAGTCCCCGATCTTGACCAGCTCATTGGAGGCCAGCAGGATGTTGCGGGCAGCCAGGTCACGGTGGATGAAACGCTTGGACTCCAGGTAGGCCATGCCCTTGGCCACCTGGATGGCATATTGGCAGAGGGTGGAGATGAGGAAATGACCCTGATTCTTCCGCAGGCGGTCCAGGAGGGAGCCCAGTGGGGCCAGCTCTGTCACCTGGGCCATGGGGTAGGAAAAGCAGGTTGGTCAGGCCAGAGGCACCCTTGCTGGGCTGGTTTCCAGCCTTGTGCCCCACTGGAGATGCCCGTGGAGCACTGGGATATGGATCCAGCCTAGCTTTGCTCACCCCACCACACAGAACTCTCACAGGGCACCACTGGGGTCAGCCCCATCCTCCCACACTCACCATCTTCATGGGGTGGGAGAGCACCACGCCATAGAGACGGATAAGGTTCCTGTGGTCCAGAGAGTGCATGGCATTCACCTCCCGGATGAAGTCATCCAGTGCCTCCGGCTGGCTCAGCACATCCGTCTTGAGACACTTCACTGCCACATCCAGCTATGGCCAAAGCAGGGATGAGCCCCAAAGCATCTTCCCCCCCAGGTGGTGCTGCTGCCCGGCTCACCCCACCATGAACAGCCCCTCACCGTCTTGCCGGCAGGCGTGCACCACTCGCCACGACGTACAACGCCAAAGGAGCCGTCGCCCAACTTCTCAAAGATGGAGAGGTCCCGCTCCCGTACGAGGCAGGTAAGGGAGTGCTGGCCCCCGGCTTCGGGGGGCGGTGGTGTGGGGGGTTTGCGGAAAGTGCTCTGGGGCTGGGGCGGCAGCTCTGACTCAGGGCGCTTCCCGCTGAACACCTGCAGGACATGGAGGTAGGCAAGATGCAGGCGCGGAGATGCCCCAAGCCATTGTGTTTGTGAGTGCCAGGATGACACCCGGCCTGGCCTGTACACTCTGTAACCTAATGATGACCCCTAACTCATGATTACCCAGGGCAGGCTGGCTGCAGCAGCAGGCTCTGTTCTTCTAGCTGAGCTGCGATTCATGTGGATTTGTAGAATCATAGAATGGTTTGAGCTGGAAAGGACCTTAAGATCATTTAGTTCCATCCCCCCTGCCATGGGCAGGGTCACCACACACTAAGCCAAGAGTCTGTCCAACCTGGCCTTCTTTGGACAACCTGTTCCAGTGCCTCACCAACCTCACAATAAAGAGCTTCTTAAGTCTAACCTGAAATTTCCCTGTTTATGTTTAAACCCCTTGCCCCTTGTCCTGCCACTACAGTCCCTGAGGAAGAGTCACTCTCTGGTATCCTTGCAGAACTCCTTCAGACACTGGAAGACTGCTATGAGGTCTCCACGCAGCCTTTTCTCCAGGCTGAACAGCCTCAGCTTTCCCACTCTCACAGCAGCCCAGCAGCAGCACTCCAGCAGCCTCAGCAAACCAGGCTGGCCCTTGGAGGGCCCTGGGCATTCCTTGGCCAGGCTGTGACTACACAATGTGCCTGGGCATAAGGCCAAGAGAAACCTCCAGCTTGGGCAGAGTGTGGTGACACATCCCTGCAGCAACGGAGGCCTTGCAACAGGCACTGCTGCCACTGCCAGCCCAGAGGGAACGTGGACAGGCTCTCCCTCCATCTCCCCCAGCTGGGACTGATGATGTGCCAGGACCAGTGATGTGCCCCACGGGATGGGGTCCATCCCATCCTCAGAAGTGAGGACCTGCGTGGGGTGCACAGGGGTTGGGCCCAGCATGTGGCTGGGGTGGGAGGTGGCATTTCTGTGCCCAGTGTGAGGCTGAGCAGCCTTCTATTAAAAGCCCATCCTGTCTCCATCCCATCCCAGATGAGTCACA
This sequence comes from Pezoporus occidentalis, assembly GCF_034315485.1. Classification (NCBI taxonomy): domain Eukaryota; kingdom Metazoa; phylum Chordata; class Aves; order Psittaciformes; family Psittacidae; genus Pezoporus; species Pezoporus occidentalis. The sequence goes on from NW_026915235.1 coordinate 552,682, forward strand.
CAGGGAAGAGGCCACAACCCAGAGCCCAGCTGGCAATTATCCTGCTCTTTTGGGGGTGCAAAGTGCCAGGGTGGCAGCATCACCAACCTTGGGCAAGATGGCACTGGGGGCATACATGAGCATCGTGGGGTCCCCTGCCCTGGCGCAGCCCCAGCCTGGTGAGCAGGGCTCCAGTGGGCATTGGCGCCCATAGAGCTGCCTGGGGTGAGATGCAGAGGTTCTGTGGCTCATTAGCTGCAAATTAGTTTCCTGGCAAAGAGGCAAATAATGCAAGAGGAATGAACTTCCCAAGTGCTGGGGCGGCAGGGACATCCATCACCAGGAAGTAACCCAGGAGCCTGCACAGGATGGGAGCACACTGCAGGGAGCACACTGCAGGCAGCACACTGCAGGCAGCACATGCTTCACAGGGGTTTCTGCCCCCTTCCCTGCCAGCCTCCCTGCCAGGCACTGGTGACGTGGGGAAGAGCCAGGCACTGTGGAAGAACATGTGGAGAAGTCCAGCTCCTCCTGCATGCCTGTTTCCCTGCCACACCTGCCCTCTCCCATCCCTACCTTGCTCATCCAGGATTTCCGCTTGCACATGGCTTTCCGCCGCTTCACTGCCTCCCACAGCCGCCGCTGGCCTGCACGACACAGTGGCTGTCACCAACCCAGCATGGGGTGGGGGTCCCTCCAGCCCCATAGACTGCATGCTCCTCTGGGATCCCCAGAAGATGCTGTGCAGCCAGCCAGAGATATGGGGGGAGGTTTTGGGGGCGGGGGGGGTGTACGCACCAGGGCGCCCCATGCCAATCTTCTCCAGATCCTCATTTTTGACGTACTCGAAGTGGGAGAGGCGGGTGACGTTGAGCTCATCCCGGATGCGCAGGAAGTACTGCTGCAGCTGCAGCTCAGTGAGCAGCTCCAGCAGCCAGTCCGTGCCCTCCTCCGCCTGCATGCTACAGCTCAGCCTCTGCAGGGACACCGAGCATGTGAGGTTAGGGGGAGAACCCTGTTCCACTCCCCTCTGCCCCCTCCTCACACTGGGGACATCATCCAGAGAGCCTGACAGCCAAGGCTGGGGTGCTGCCTGGGCAGGGCGTGAGGGATGCTAGCAGGACTCATCTCCTAAGCCTGCCCCCAGCTCTCCAGGGAAGCTGGGAAAGGCACCCCATCAGCAGGATGGGACGTTCGTACTGCCCCATGGTGCCCACAGAAACACCAGCCCACATTTCTACTCCAGCACAAACTGTCCTCACGCAGCAGTGTCAGGGACACAGGAGAGAGCAGAGCCTCCTGGATGGGTGTGCCTGGCAGCGGCCCCCAGCTGAGGGCCACCCCGTGCCTGCCAGGCTCCCTTTGCCCAGCTGGAGGGGCTGACTGGGGAGAGGACAGCCACATCGGCCCTGCCACTCAGCCCCCTACCATCCCCACACACCCGGCTGGGCTGTGGCACAGACCCACAGCGGGTCTTCTCTGCCACGGGTGGTGGCACCTCACCTGGCAGCCACAGGGACAGGACACACAGGGACATCACAGCCTTCAGGTGGTCCTGGTGCCTGGGCTGAGGCAGAAGGCAGCCCAGCGCTGCTGGTGTCAGCTCCACAGCCAGGCCAGGGCATGAGGCCAGGTCTCACCCACGGTTCCCCGCATCTCCATGTTCCCCTCCGCTCCCTATCCCTGCCTCCTCCTCTTTCATTGCCACCTTTCTGGGAAGAGGCATGTCTCTGCCCCTCGCTGCTGTGAGCTGGGCGTGAAGTGGGACCCTCATCCCGGTCCCACAGCAGCACAGCCCGCTCCATCCTCTCCTCTCCCCCCGGGTCCCCGCTGTCTCCATCCCCTGCGCTCGACTCCCTCGGTGCGTCACCACAATTACAGCCCTCGGCACTGGGCTAAAAATACGGCGGGTGCGGCAAGCAGCTGGGCACGGGGGCACACGGGGGCACACGGCGCGAAAGCAGCCGCTGGCCTTTGGTGCGCGCCCGCGGGTGGCCGAGGACGGCTGGTCCCCTGCCCACAGGCGATGGGGACAGGGCTGAGTGACAGCCAGCACAGGGTCTGCCGGGGCGAGGGTCGGCACTTACTCGGTAGAGGCGGAAGCGGGTGAGGAAGGGGAAGGATCGGCGCAAAGCTTGGAAGCGTCGCATCCTGCCTGGCTGCCCGTCGCCGGCTCCTGGCACCGCCGATGTCCCTTCCCGGGCGCCGGCGTCCCGCGGCAGAGCCCGCTCAGCGCAGCAGGGGCACCCGCAGCCCTGCCATCCGGGCTGCAGAGATGCCCCTCGAGCAGGCAGGGGTTCTCGGGGCGTCCGTCAGCCGGACGCGGGCTGTGGCTCTCCCCCTTCTTCCGTCCGGCTCTCGATCCTCCTGGCCGGCCCTCCCCTTCCCCAACGCAACAGGGCCGGGGCGGAGGGTGGCGGCAGACAGGACTGGGGTCACCCCCTGGCTGAAGCCGCTTCTGAGGACCCCTGTCCGGCCGCGGGGCTCGGTCCCGGCCGGCTGCCCAAGGAGCGCTCCGGGGTGGGGTTATTTTCAGCCGGGGCTGGGACGCGCGCCCAGGGGGCCGGGCTCCCATCAATGTCCCGCTTTCTCCCTTGTTCAGCAGCGGGCACCCGCTCCGGCAGCTGGGAGCCTGGACCCCCACTCCCATTTCCATGGAAACCCGTTCCGGCTTTGGGAAACTCTCCCAGGCCTCAGTTTCCCCCCTCAGGAAGCAGGGAAGGAGGGAGGGAGAGGAGACATCCGGCTCTCCGCTCCCCAGCCGAGGCCACAGGCAGGATGCCAGGGCGATGGGCACTGCGGGGGGGAGCTTCTGGCTCGGCAAACGCACCCGCTGCTCAGCTGCTAGTCCCCGCGGGCTCTGCTGTGGGGTGCCGCCAGCACCCTGGGGCTCACTCCCGTTCCCTGGCAGAGCTGGCACCCGACACCAGCACTGATGTCCGGCGCGGGCTCCCCGGGGAGAACATCTGGCCGCATCCCCAGCCACGGCGTGAGAGAGGACAGACCCACAGCAACCTCTTGCAGCAGCCCCCGCCTGTCTGCCCCCCCGCCACTGTGGCCATGGTTGCGACGGGGGGGGGGGGCGCAGCTGGGAGAGGGTTAAGCGCATCCCCAGGTGCAGAGGAGCCTCCGCTGCGGCTTCCACGGCCGCCGGGATCCCAGCTGGCACAGGCACCCTACACAAGAAGCCCATTGACCAGGGACACCCAGGCACGGTGCACTCGGCACCAACCTCTCTGCCACGCGCCAGCTGCCCCCTCCCTGGCTCTGGGGACACCGTGATGCAAGGGGTTCCCTGCTCTGAATGGGGCATCACCTCCATCAGCCGGGGATGGCACCCACTGGGATCGGCACCCACTGAGACTGGCACCCCCTGGGGCCAGTGTGCTTGCCTCCTGCACCCCCAAACCACAGGTGAGGCTGCCCATTTCAGAGCGCACACTGGGGGAGTACTGGTCTCCAGAAGGGAGTGGGGGGAGGAGGGACACCCAGCCTTGCCCACTGTGCTGGGGAGGCTCCGTGCCTCAGTTTCCCCATCCACCACAGACTCATGGGCACAGAGGCTGATGCCACAGCCTTAATGCTGAGACAGGCAAGCAGAGTCCAGCCAGCAAACCCCTGTCCTAGGGGGGTTCATAGATGCCCATCTCACTCCCATGACCTGGCAGGCGGCAAAGCCCCCCAGCAGAGGTGCTACCTGGCCCTCCACGCCCTGCACACTCACCGTGTTGCGCACACCCACCTCTGCAGCCCCCAGGGTGCACCCTGCATGCACCCAGGCACATGGATGGGTGGTGACGACCGTCACGCACACCCCGGGACCACACAAGAACGACCCCCAGCACCTGCACAACCGCAGCCGCCCCCCTAAGCGCATCACCCCCGCACACCCCCCAGCCATGGCCCTGCCCGGCCGCACGTGCGCCAACACCCCGGCGCCTCACAGCCGGCGGCAGCACACCCGCCTCTGCCTGACGCACACCTGGAACCGCCTGCACCCCTGCGCACCCATGGGTGCCTGCCCCCTGTGTGGCAAGCCCCTTACCTCTGCGCTTGCCCGGCATCACGCTGAGCAGCACATGGGTGGCCAAAGCACCCCGAAATGCTCCTACCCACCATGACACCCCAACACCTGCCCTACACCCCAAGGCAGCTTCACCTACGTGTGCTCCCTAACTGCCCCCCCCCCATACACACAGCCCGACAGCCCCCTCCACGAGGATGGCAGCCTGTGATGGGCACTGTGCCCCCTTATTTCCTCCTACTGCGCCATCATTCCCCCATGCCTCAGTTTCCCCAGCAAGAAGCAGCAGGCAGCCCTGCTCCCGTGTGTCAGGATGGGAGCACAGCCAGGAAGGGGGATGCCATGCCCACACCACCCCAGATGCTGCGGGGTACCCCGACTCCGGGAGAGGGGAGATGCCATGCAGGGAACCCCCGTGCCTCATGCCAGCTGCCCCACAGCAGGACCCTGCCCTCACGGGGGACACCCAGCCTGCCCGGGTGCCCCCCGCCGCTCCCCCCACACTGACCCGCCGGCACGGCATGCCCGGGGCGATGTCCTGCCGCGAGGACCGTGCGGGGCGCCTGCTGCCTGGCCGCAGGGCCTGCTGCCCAGTGCTGTCCGAGAGGCTGTGGGGCAGGGAGCCGAGCATCTCCTCCTCCTCCTCGGCGCTGCTCAGGCGCTGGTAGTCGCATCTCTCGCCCATGGCTGGGGCGGCTGCGGCAGTTGCGGCGCGGCGGCGAGCGGGGGGCTCTGCGGAGACACCCGCGCCTGGCTGGGGGTGGCGAGGGCTGGAGCCGGGCTCGGGATCACATGGCAGAAAGTTGCTGCAGTTCCGGAAAACAGCGAGAGGGTGAAGGTGACCGCGACGGTGATGGAGGGGAAGGGGGGGGTGGATGGAGGGATGCAGAGATGGGGGAAAAGAGAAGCGGGGACAGCCCATCAAGCTCCCGTCCTCACCCCGATCCCAGCTTGGCAACGCGATCTTCCTCCCGTCTCGGCAGCCTCACTGCCCGCCTGCTGTCCCCACTCCAGCACCCGAGGGGAAAGGTGGTGGCATCGATGCCAGCCCCAGTGCCGCGCTCGCAGCCACCTTCTCCCCCCACCCGGACAGGGTGCAGCACGCCAGCGGGGATGCGGTGCAGGCAGGCGGGGGGAGGAGGATGAGGTTGAGCGGGGAGCATCGTTCAGCAGCCGGGGATCCGCGGCAAGCTGGGTGGGTGAGAAGGCACCCCGCTGGGAACCTGCAGAGGGGCTGGGGGGGCTCTGGGGCTGGCAGCATCCCCGGCATCCCTCCCACTTCCCTGCGCCGGCAGAGGGGGATGGGATGTGCTGGGAAGATGGCTGCTCCACAGCGACCGGCAGCACTGGCGCAAGCACGGCAGTGCCGGGAGAGCAGCCAGGCCCCGCGGGCGCTGCGGGGATGGGCTCCGGGGGGCATGCGGGGAGGATGGCTCCCAGGATCAGTCCTCTCTCCCCACCCCATCGCAGGGCGCTGGGGGTCTCCCAGACCCGTTGCCAGGTGCTGCACCAGGCACAGCCCCCAGCAGGGGCAGGTGGCACTGGGTGGCCACCCCCCCGGGATGGGGTACCCCCAACCTGCACACTGAGGCCGGCTCGCAGCCCAACACTGCCTGGCCACAGCCACTCTCTGAGGCCCCTTGGGCCAGAGCTGAAGCAGAGGGAGGCCCCTGCAGCCCCTACCCAGTCCCCCAGGACCCACTTGTCCTCTGGGGCATGGCACAGACCTAGGGACAAATCTGCTCCTTATGTCAGCGCCACTGGAGCACGATGCCCACCCCGCGACCCCCCCCATCCCCCAAGACCCCGGTGTTGCCAGAGGAGTGGGAGCACGCATCCATCCTGCCCTCCCCAGGGGAAACCCCCCAGTGCCGGGGGGCACCTGCCCCGGGCGGGGGCCGCCCCGTGGCGGCTCCTCCTGCCCCGCCATACCAGGGAGGTGAGCTCAGCTGTGCAGCCGAGGCGGGCCGGGCCCGCGGCGTGGGAGCAGCGAGCCACCCCCATGCACGGCCGCCGGCGTCACTGGGCTGGCACGCCACAGCTGTGACTGACGCGCGTGCCGTGACACCTTCCCTCCGGCCCCAGCTACCCCCAAACCCTCACCAGCCTCTCCAGCCACAGCAATGCTGCGGGGCACCAAGCCACAGGGGGACAACCCCCGTCCCCACAGCCTCCACAGCGCATGTGGTTCACCCCTCCATGCCTTGGGTCCTCTGGGCTTGCCCAGGCTCAGCTGAAACCCAAATGAGAGATTCCCTGTAGGAGGATGGATGGCATCACGCCATGCCACCCCTGACCCACCTGCCTGCAATTCCCACCCCGGAGGGGCCCCAACACAAGGACAACTTCCAAATGGGGTGTGCTGTTCCTGCCCCACAAGGCACTGACCCCAGGAGGTCCCTCCCCTTGCTGACACTGGACCTCCCCAGCACTCTGGAACACCACGTTTGGCCCCACATCCCTTCCTGCAACCCTGGGTACTGCGGCCGCAGCATCTCTGCACCCACCACCCCTCACAGGGGACCCTGGAAAGCAGCGGGTCCCCATGCAAGCTCCCAGAGGGAGACAGGCCTCCCCCACTCACCTCCGGCACATCACCCCGCTTGCTGCCACCGCAGCCTGCCACCTTCCTGGCAGCTCTGTCACCTTCCTGGCAGCTCTGTCACCTGGAAGTGATCTCACCGGCTGTGGCGGCAGCAAGTCGGCTACGGCGGCACCCGGGGCTGGCTTAGCCCTGGCGGGGCCCCGGGGGCGGCCCCAAATTGTGGTGACACACTCCCCAGCCAGCGGCCTGGCGCAGGCGTGCGGGCACGCACATACCCACGCGTACAAATGCACCCTGCTCCCACCGAAACCAGGGCTGCCAGGCACATCCTGCCCGCCCCAGGGTGCTGCTGCCGCTCAGCTCCCCAGGGTCTGTCCCCACCCCACGTCCCCCCTGTGGGACCCCGTACCGGTGGGTGCTTTGGCTCCCTCGGTGCTGGTACCCGATGCTGCTTGCTCGGCTGACTCTGGCAAGCAGGAGTTCCTGGGGGGCCGGCACGGAGGGCTGGTGACCCCTGTGGTGGTGGTGGCCGTGGAGGCCGGGGTGCCCGGTTACCCCTCGCTGCCATCTCTGGACTCCCAGAGTTCGGCCCCATAGCCTGATCCTAATCACCGGCACAGTGCATCCCCCACTCTTGAGCCCCTGCCTGCAGCAGTGGCTGCCTGAGGAGGAGAGACGCAGCTGGGTGGGGAGCCCTCCCACCCCAACAGAGCCCAGTGCAATTCCAATCCCCTCCATAAGCCTCTTTCCTCTGCTAAATCTCCTCTGCAGGTCGAGCCAGGGTGGGCTGAGCCAGTCTTGCACCTCCCATCTCCTCACTGCAGGCAGGAATCACTGACCCTGTAGCTGATGCCCACCCCAGCCCCTCCAACCAAGACAGAAACACAGCACGGTGTTTTGGGGGAGAAGCAGGCAAAGCAACACCCCCCCGGCACACACAGCACACTGCCCACAGTCAGCTCCATGCCCACAGGCAATGCAGGGAGGGGGAGAGGGCAGCAGGCTTGGAGTCACTTGAGCCTTGGCACAACTGTCCCCGAAGGACACTGCCATGGTGGAGATGCTGCCACCCTGCCCTGTGCAAGGTCGGTTTGTGCCCGCCGCACTCACCTGGGCCGCTGTGGTGGCACTGTGGGGGTCCCTCGGCAGCACCAGCCCCAGTGACACAGTGAGCCAGGCAGTGTGCAAGGGGACACGGTGTCAGGGCTCAGCCGTGCTGCTGACAGGGCTGTGGTGACACTGGCCGTAGGGTCCCCCTGGGGCAAAGCAGGAGTGAGATGTCAGAATGGGCCCCCCCAGCCTGGCACCCCGATATTACCCAACCCAGACCCTCCAGGCTCCCTGGAGTGTAACAGGTGGGAGCATCTCCCTGAATCCAGTCACTCCCTGCCCAGGCAGCTGAAAGAGCATCTGTGGAGCTGCTCCCCCTTTGCCCCAGGGGCACGGGTCGTCTTTGCCCCTGGTCCTGCCGTGGAAAGGGGGGGACCAGCACAGGCCCTGAGCCCAGGGTCCAACCTCTGCCCCAGGGGTGCTGCCAGCATTACCCCCCTCTCCATGCCACTGCATGACCTGCCCTTGGGGCAGGCTGTAGCTGGCATAAGATGAATTTGGCAGGTCTTAGGCCAGATGGGCATAAAGCCACATCCACCACACAGCATCTCCCCTACATGATGGGTGCTGGGAGCAGGGGAGGTATGAGCCCCAGAGCTGGGGGGACAAAAGCTAAACCCCATCACTTTCCCAGCACCAGAGCAGAGCAGTGCCCTGGTGAGACCATTCAGCATCTGCTGGTCATTAGCGCTTATTGATGTCAGCCTAATTAGCCAGGCTACAGTGTGAACAGTGCCCCCCCTTGGGGCTGCTCAGCAGGGAGCTGGAGCAGGACTTTCTCCTTAAAGCCTTCCTGTTCCGGCAAGGAGAAGAGGTCCCTCCTGCCCCTCAAAACCCATGAGTGGGCCATGTCCCCCACGATTCTTTGCCCCAGCCAGCTACCATCCCTCGTGGGCATGACTGAAGTGAAAACCCCAGTGCTTCAGTGGCAGGATGGGGCCTCTGGGAGGGAAACTGAGGCACGGATCGAGGCCTGGTCTGCAAGGTGGGAGAAGACTTTGCTACAAGCCTGCACCAGTTCCTGGTCCTGTGGTGGCTGCTCCTCTGCCCGTGAAGGACCCCCATGCCCCGGGGTATGCTGAGTCAAGCCCAGGACAGCAGGGTGGCAGTAGCTGGAGGAGGAAGAGCAGGAGAAGGGAGGCATCCCCAGCCCCCCAGCCATACCTACATGGCCCACGCCCTGCACTAACGAATTCCAGGCTAACGAGGCCCGGGTAGCTCCAGGGGCTGGTAACAGGTTGCACAGCCTGCACAGCCCCCACCTGGGTCTCAGTGCGGCGGGACCGAGAGTGCAGAGCCTACTTTGGCCCCGCTCCCTGCAGGGAGCATCAAGCTGCAGCACCCGGGGTCCATCCTGGACCCCGGCCCTAACGAAGGGCCTGTCAGAGAGCAGACCAGCTCAGAGACAGCCCCCAGGCAGGTCCTGGTTTTAGCAAAGCCCAGCACTGACAAACTTTGTTCAAGGGCTCTGCCCTGAGTCGGTTCAGCAAAGGGCTGAGAAATGGGGGGGATGCATGACACCCAGAGTATGCAGCAACTGATGAGGGGGACCCACTGTATGGGGCAGTGAGCTGACACCAGCACCCAACGACACTGGGGCACCCCACAATGATGCACCAAGGCGGCTCCAGGGAGGTGAGCGCGTGGGGAAGCACCAGCGCCGGGCTCTGCCCCAGCCTGCCCTGCCCAGACAGCTGAGCCCTGCACAGCCTCTGGCCCATGACAGCAGCACTGCAGCAGAGACACTGTCCCTGCCTTGGCTCCTCCGGTGACCTGCAAACCCCATCCCGGGATACTTGCAGAGCAGGGAAGGGGTCCGGCAGTGCCGGGAGAGCAGAGCGGGGCTCTCCTGGCGAGGTGGGACCCTCACTGGGTTGTCGGCACCACCTTACCCGGTTTAACTTAAAGGCTTTATTAAAAAATGCGAAACCAACAAAGAACAAAAGTACCCAAAGGGTCCCGAGTGTGTAGAGAAAAACCTGCTAGTGTGGCTGGACACAGACACGGTGTAGCCCACCAAGCCAGTGGGTAAAGGCTCCCTGCACCTCATCGCTGCTTCGGGTTCCAGCAGCAGCACAACACCCCAGTGCGCAGGGCCGGCTCGGGAGGACAAGGATCCTCTGTTCAGCGCTGGAGCTCCCACGAGCCCGGGGTAGAGCAAAGCCGCCTTTTCTCCAGGAAAAAAAAAAACCTTCCCCCAGCTTCCGCTGCGGTTTGGGAGGGTTCAAGGGCACCGAGCACCCACTCACTCCAGACCCCACTGCCTGCTCTGTCCTGGCAGGCAGGAGCAGGGGGGTCGGGCATACTGCCGCCTGGGCACGACAGCAGCACCGGCAGCACCACGGGGCACTGTGCCAGCAGTGCCCGGTGAGGCACAGCACGGCCGGGCAGTGCCGCAGTGCTACACACCGACACCTCCCACCCCCTGCAAGGGATCGCGCCTCGCTCTTACCTCTGTGCTCACCGCCACTGCCACCGCATCCCGCGCCGGGTCCACAGCGTCACCGCAGGCAGAGGACCGGCACGGCCGCTCTCCGGGCAGCCCACATGTCAGGCAGGATGCGCCCGCCCGCCTGTCGGGCCGTGGTACGCAGATCGACGCCGGCAGCAGCCCGGTCTCCGGGGGGATCCCCCGCGTGGCGGCCAGCAGCGGGTGCCGGGTCCGGCCTCACAGCCGGGCGGCCCGCCTGCGGCTCGGGCGGTGTGCGGGGTTCCGTGCGCCGGGGGTACCGCCGGGGTGCTCCTGCTCCCCCGAGTAGAACTCGCCCTCCTCCTGCACCCCGCCCCTGGCCTCCCCTTCCTCCTGCCGGCCCCGCCGCACCCACCAGCGGGCCCGGCCTGGGGGGCTCGCCTCCCGCCGCCCCCCGCCCCGCTCCTGTTGCGCCCGCCGGCTCAGGCCCTGCTCCTGCCCGGCTTTGGGGCCGTGCTCTTGCACGCCCCGCACCGCGCACCGCGCTCTCCGCGGCGGCTGCGCCCCGGGGCTGCCCCCCTCTTCCCCCGCCGCCGCTTCCTCCGCGCCCCGCGCCCGCCGCCGCGCGCGGGCCGTCCCCCGCTCCCGGGGCCGCCGCGGCTCCGCGCCCGGCTTGGGGCCGCCGCCGGCTGCGGTGACCAGCGCGGGCCGCTCGCCCCACTCCTGCAAGCCCGTCCGCTCCCCCAGCGGCACCCAGTGCCACCGGCCCTGGCCCCCGCCGCGCCCCGGCCCCCCGCCGCCCGCGGCCACCAGCTCCTGGCCGCGGGGCAGCTCCCCCAGCCCCGCCTCCTGCACGCCCTGGGTGAAGCCCCCCTCCTCCTGCACCCCTGGGGCCACTCCGCCGCCCTCCGGTACCCCTGGGCTCAACCCCCCGCCCTCCGGCACCCCGCTCGCGCCTTGACCCCGGATGGTGCACGCGGCCGCAGCCCCGGCACCGCTCACCCGGGGGGGCCCCCCCCGGGGCCGCCCCCTGCCGCGACCCCCCCGCGCCGCGCTGCCGGAGCCCCGGGGCCGCCGCCGCCGCTCCCCCCTACCCAGCAGCCGCCGCCGCCACCGCCCCCTCCTGCCGCCGCCGGCGAGAGCTGCCGGGGCGGTGCGCGCCCGGCCGGCCCCGCGCTTAAAGGCGCCGCGTCGCCGCTTTACGTAACGGCGGGGAGGGGATGGCGACGGGGTGGGGAGGGACGGGCAGGCGGACGGGGAAAGAGCGGGGCGCGGGGGCCGGACTCACCAGGAACAGCACCAAACCGGGGGCCGCTCGGTACAGGGGCTGGAGGTGTGAGATGGGGCGCAGGGCACGGGCAGCCCCGCACTGCCACGGAGCAGTCCTGATTCCTGCTCCCAGGCGGCTGCAGCCCTGTCCCCCGCTGCCCCGGAGGAGCTGGCCCCGCCCGGCGGCTGCAGAGGCCCCGCCACTGCAGGGAGAGAGCCCTGCCAGGTTTGGGCAAGGAGCTGCGGGAGACCGCGTGTTCCCAAGAAGTAAATCATCCCTGCTGGAAGAGGAGGGACAGCCCTTAAGGAACAAGCAGCCTCCCTCTCCAAAACGGTGCATTTTCACGGGATGCAGCGTTTCTTAAGGAGGAGAGACTAGCACTAGGGAAGGAAAGCTGAGCATATTTAAAATGCAAAGCCCCGAACCAGCACAGTCTCCCACGAGAAGGCCCTTGGCCTGGAGAAGCAGCTCCAGCCCTGCCAGAGCTCTCCAGGGCTCCATGAGCAACCAAATGCCAGTGGGAAGTCTGACACTGCATACTTCCACCATCTACCCCAGTGCCGCAGGTGCTTTAGGATCAATGCAGTGACCAAGAGGCTGCTCTTCCAGCTGAGTGCCAGAATCCTCATGCCAGCTGCCGGCCCAAGGCAGGACACACTGCCACGGAGCATACTGAGGTTTGAACTCGCTATTGCACATCACCGCAGGCCGATGCAGGAGACCTGCCTCCCTCCAGCTGCCCCCATCTCACACACTACCAGACCAGCATCGCGGCTGGTCAAGAACCCACGAGAGGAGTTGAGTGTTGAAGCTTTAAAACTTTATTCTAGCAGACAGCAGGTAACCCAGAAACAGTTTAACACCCCACACCACGCCGATGCCAGCGCTGCGCCAGGCATCCCAACATCCCAGCAGTCACGGTTGTGCTGCCCAGCCAGGAGACAGGCTTTGTCTTTCTCTGCCAGCTACAAAGCGCATGATTAACTCTGACATCAAGATGCATGCAAACACTACAGTGAGGACTCCCAGACAGCAGCTCCTAAATGCCATCCGGAGAAGTGTCACTAGGAAACAGTAACACAGGCGGGGCTGGTCACATGCCTCAGGGACAGCAGGATAGTTCAGAGCATCAAGGAGTCACACAAGCCTGGGCATCGGGCTTTGAGAGAGGTGAAAAAACTTGCCTTCAACACTGGTGATCTCAGGGACCATGCTGGGGGCTCATCTTTGCCTGTTCCTTGCAGAGGCCAGGCCTCTGTTCCAGCTGAACACTGTTCTTTCCCTCAAGGACTACTGCTGGGGCTCAGGTCACTCACTTGGTTTAGGTTTAAATGCCAGAACTGTTTGCAGAGCACAGCGCTGGCAGCAACGAGCCAGTTGCTTTCTGGGAACAGGCAGCAGAGTTCAGCAGGTGTCACACGGCAGCACTGTTCAGCTTCAGAGCAGGCAGCAGAGGGGCACCATGAGAGAGGTGCCACTCCACACACACCCAGGAGACAAGACTGCAGTTTCCAGCAGGACTTGGGGAGCAAGCAACTTCCCCTGCACACACAGCAGCATCCCCCAGCCTTCAGGTACCACGCATGCCTATCTAGAGCAGTGACCAGAGCCCTCCAGACAGCATTAGCCCCAGGCCCTACATTCACCTTTAACTCCCCAAGTCCTTGTAATAGAGCTGAAGAAAGTTTACTAAATCACAGAGCACACAGTCTAACTAGCCTAGTTTCCACAAAACATTCAAGCACCAGCCCCATGAATGGAGGCAGGAAGCCACTTCAAGACAGCACACCTATTTGAAACAGTTCAGCCTACAGAGAAGGTAGAATATAGGGAAGCATATAACAGACCGAAGTTTGTATTTGCATCACCACAGGAGAGTGAAAAAATAAGACTGCAGGAAACTGATCCATGTTAGATACTAACCATCAAGCTTCGCAGATGACATTGCATGGTAAGCATAGAACAATTATGGGAAACACTGTCCCCGATAATTACGTACACCCATAGTGCAACATATGGAGGTCACTGCCTCCGATATAACACTGTGGTAGGCAAAAACTACCTTGTTCTTTACACATTATGGAAGACACTGCCCCCGATAATGTCAGTTAGGTTTCATGATACATAAGGTACTGGAAGTTTGCAGGAAGCTGCCATTTAAATATTGGGCCAATACCTAATCTGAAGTACAAGTAGTTTGTGTGTTGCCACAGGTGGAGCAAGGGCTACACAGCAAGCTCTGCCACTGCGGCCAAGGGGAAAGCTTGTGCTCCCTGTGAGAGCACACTGCATCCAGAAAGGGGTGCAAAGAGGGGTCCGAAACCCACAGAGAGGAACAGACACCACAGGGCAGCCACATTTCTAGTATTTCCAATTTTCAGCATTTCAAGGATCACTTTAGAGCACAACCTGGAGACTTGCTACCAGGTTTGCACATTTAGGTTTCTTCCAGAGGGGTGTTTTTGCCACAGAAAGCTTAATTGCTAGTTTTCCAAAACTTTTTGGTTTTTGAGGGACCTGTTTAAGGTTATTTTAAATGCAAAGTTCCAGTATCATGTTTGATTGTAATAGCAGATGCTGCTTTATTCAAAAACGACAGTATAACTGTCATAATTATGGAAGGCACTGCTTCCGATAATTATCTTCTATAAAAAAACCACACCATTTATAGTGAACGCTGTCACTGATAAATAAATAAACAAATAAATATCTCAGTGCCAAACAAGAGCCATCCTGCAAAATGGCATCAGTCAGACAGGGTTTGGCCAGCAAGAGACTCGATTTCACAAAAGGCTCCATAGCAGCAAGGTCTGAAGTGCCAGTCTAGAGCCATTCCTCAATGTCGCAGGAGTTGCTGAGGTGCCAGCTAAGGATCTAAAAGGGACATTAGATAATCTTTGGGTCATTTTTCCTGGGTATCAAGACCTGCCTTGGCAAAAACAAGTCTGTAAGATGTTGGGACTCTCCCGTTGAGTAAAGGCAGGCTGGGCACTTCAGAGCTTGCTGATAATCCAGCACTTGCGGGCTATTACTAGGTTGGTTTATTTTTGAGCTACAGGTTGATCTCTGCAGCTCCCTGCCAGAAATGGGATCCTCATTACAAGAGTTAAGAGGAATCCATTCCCCATTTTATCACTAGGTTTAGGAGGCCAACAATTAAAACCCTAAATAGATGAGGTACCTCCCCACTCAAGGTACCGGTTTCAGGAGTCACCTGAGCTGTTGGTTCTCAAGTACACTGGAAAGCAAAGCCCCGCAAGCAGCTGTACATGACTCATTTGTCAGATGGGAGCCTGGTCAGAGCAGATTTCATGATAATCCTAGTACCTGCTTTAAAACTGCCTCCTGTGAATTTGTCAAGTTGAGATTTAAATTTTATGCTCCACTTTGGTTGAAAAATATTTGTTGCCAAAGAATCTACAGAAAAATAACGCCATGTTAGGGAGTGGGTATCCCTAATCCTGTACCTTACCCAGGTGTTTGCCATGTCTAGAATTCGTTGTCTGTATCCCAGATATCACCCACTAAGGCATTGGCAGCTCCTTTAATGGTCCAGGTCGCCAGGGCCAGCTGCTCTTTCAGCATGTTCACATCCACGCTGTCCCTGCTGGTTCTCAGCAGCTGCAGGCTCTCCAGCAGACTCTGCAGGGTGTGGGAGCCTCTGCCGAAGAAGATGTGGCGAAAGGGAGCATCTTTTGGCGAGAGGTATGGGGAGAGGAAGTCGTATTCCACCTGAAGTAGGGGTGCAAATTTAGGGTTATACCCTCACCTCCCAAGTTTTCTTTCCTGATCTGCCACAGAGCTCCTGACCTCTGATCCCCACCCAGCCCTTTCTCACTGCACCTCTGTGCTGTGTTAGACCCTTTCTCAATAGCCAGTGAAGAAGTCAGTCATGCTGAAACTAAGCAAAGAAAGAGATGCCAGTCTGCACATTGCCCATGGCACACCTGAGGAAGAGGCCCATCCCAACCTTTCTTTCCTTCATGAAAAAAGGAAAACCAGTTGTACCCACCTTCATGATCCTGTCATTCAGGGCCCTGCGGACGATCTTGTTTTCCCTGTCACTGTTCGCAATGTCTCGTCTCAGTGTATCTGTAGCTCGCTGGAAGTCACCACGGGCAAAAAACAGCCAGTTCAAGGTCAGCCCCAGAGCCTGTGAGGGAGGACCTGTTAGCAAACCTGATTTTCTTCTTCTGCTGCTTTCTTACCAAGAGAAAGTGTTGGGTTTGTTGTCATCCCGTTCCAACCCCCCCCCCCGTTTAACTAAGTAGCAGAGCGAGTTCCTGGCAGGCTCCTCTGAGGTCACTGAGCCCAGTGACGTCTCTCCCCACCCACAGCTTCTTGTGAGCTCTCAGCAGAGGTGCAAATGAGATGCAGAGCTCCACAGTACTGCAAATGGTAACCAGACAAGAAACCATCCGTGTCCGTTTCCTCAAGAGCTCACCACAGCCAGATTAGCTAAATCTGTCTTACACAGTGACTCTGCCTGTACTGCTCTATAAAGAACATCAATTCCTGTCACATCTTGGTACACTCTGGTGCCCAAAGGAGGAAGATGTCCACCCTGCTGTATCAAATGGCAGCAGAGCCTTATTAGCACATGGCCCCATAGCAGGGATTCAATGCACTCAGTGCCTTTCTTACCTTCACATCCCGATCATAAGGAAAAAACTTCTCCTGGTACGCTAGCAGCTCTTCACTGTATCGCTCAAAGTCCAGGTAAAGCTCATGATCATGGGTCAACCTGAGAGCTATTTGTCCAGCAACTTCTGCAGCAGCACGCATAAGATCATACAACTTGTCAATCATCTTCAGGTTCTCCACAGTGTCCTCAGTAGTTCCCAAAAAGGGATATTCCTCATCTTTCTGCAAGAAGGCAGGCACTGAAGTTAGGCAAGACTGCTTCTCCAGCTAGCACTTCTTACCTCCCACTGCAGCTTGCTTGCTACTTCTACCACATCCCATCTCCTTGTGCTGCCAAGTAGCAAGACTTGGGCAAAATTTCAAAAGCACAGGGGAAGGGAATTGAGCTCCTGCATCTCATCCCTCACAGTTTCCAGCAATCAGCAGGATGCTCTACTACTCTGTTGGACACAAAGATACATAGAGCTTTTCAACTACCACAGCTGAATGCAGAAGTGCAGGCAGGCAAACCCCATCACCCAGTCTCGTATGTGCTGGCAGTACATACCTTGGCAGGATAACTCAATTTTTTTGTGGAATAAGTCTGTCACTAACAAAAGCATCATAAGCAGAGGAAGCTGTTATCAGAAAGGTTCCCAGCTACACACCTTGCAGTAACAGAGCAGGCTGCCTGGCTGATGCCACCTTCTCCAGCCCCAAGCTGCAGCACCCCACCTGAACAGTCTGCATTAGTACTTGCTTTAGCCAACAGTACTGCTTCCCCAACACACTTGGCTTGCTGACCAGGAGGCCACAGCAGTCTTTCACTGAAGCACCAACAGCATGACATTATTTAGTACTTTTACCTTCTGAAACATCAACATCTGAGCCTTCAGAAGAGCAAGTGCGCCCTCTCCCAACATAATATGAGTGCTCAGGACTCTGGAACAGAGACCGTAGGCCAACCATGCCCCAGATGCTGCCTTTGCAGCAAGTACTGACACAACCACAAGGCTGTGTCAGATGTAGGTCCAGAGGCTACCTATATCTCCTCCCCTAGAAAGGCTCTTGCATGGACAAGGAGCTTAGGACAGCACCTTGTGTTCTGCCACCCTGAAGAGCAGATATCCTTACAACACTGCACAGAATGAGTACATCAGGCAGGTGGATAGCACTTACATTGCAGAAACCGAAGGAAACCACGGGGATTCCTGAGAAGGCCAGGAAAGGGAATGCTGCATTATCCAGACCAAGGGGAACACTGCAAAAGACAAGTACCAAGTAGTCACCAACTGGTTTGGACACATCAGGAGAAAAGCTGCAAGCTCTAGAGTTGAAGCTGTAAGCCAACTCAACTACCCTGTCTAGACAAGGCTGGTTTTGGTAAGGAATCTAGCCAAGCACTGAGGGCTCTCTTCCGTTTCTGGCCACCTGTCTTTGGACAAGGCTGTTCTTGCTCTACAAAAAGGTGTCTGGGCTGCCTACAGGCAGACTGGGACACCACTAAGTGTAACAAGCACACTGTTCATGCTTGCCTGATCCCACTGCAGCAGGTAGAGCCTGCCCCAGACAGCAGTATGACACTCCAACACAACGAGCAGAGGCCATTTAGTTTGCTCCTTTATGGAGATTTGCTTTTCCAAAGAACAGGATGACAATACTTACACTGTTTTTACCCAGTCAGAGCCAACTCTGTCATACAGATTTCCAGAATCCTTTGTTGGGTCCTTCACCTGCACAGAGATTAACAGTCACTGCACTTGTTCTGACCTCTGCTGGGGCTTCCAGGTCCATCCTGGAGTTTACATTGCTGTACAGATGCCAGTCAAGCATCTCCTTTCTCCACACAGTTCATGCAGAACAAGCATTCACCGCCCACTGAACCATGGCATTTGCCAGTTTTAGATTCTGCATGTGTGAACTGCAGTTTCCAGAGCACAGCTGACTTCAAACAGGGCCCCCGGGAGTATCTCAGTCCTTTCTCCTATTCAGGGCTTTCTCCCCAGAAGGTGCCAGCTGGGAAAAATGAGCCAGCACAGTTGTGGCTGCTTTCCTTAAAACCAGTCACCTTGATTAGCCCAAAACCCTTCAACTCACCCCCTTCATAGTTCTTTCTAGCAATGTGTACAGCAGTGGGCTAGCAGATATCTTCATGTGGTTGAAGCCTGCAAAAAGACAAGGACATTTGACATGCTGGCACAATTAGCCACTGCTGCTAGAGCTGCTCAGCCTTGTGACCCAGGAACAACTGATCTACAGGTTGCTGTCAAAGGATCTTCAGCAGACACAGTACAGTCTACTGGGACCTAGCAGAGCTGCCTGCTTTTGGCTCAGGCTCTGCATACCTTTGGCACAGCCCCCATTCCTGGAGGTTAAGGGATATCAGTCAAGCTATTCTGGTCCCACTCAGTTTCAAGAAACTTAAGAGTAGGAAGTTACCTAGAACTGCAGCATCCAAGTTAATGTAAGTGAAAGCTTTGGCATGCAGCGTTGCAGAGTACCCCTAGAACAAAACAAGTATTTTAAGATGAGCAGTAGCAGTACAACACCAGGAAATCACAACTGTGTAGTCACCAAGCAGAAGTCCACCAAAGAAACAGTACCTCCAGCCATTCAGTAGCACCCACAGCTCCGTACTCTCCTGCACTCCAGCTAGCAAAGATGATGCTGCGCCTTGGTTTGTAGCCACCTGCAAAGAGGGAGACTGAGATGTCTGCCCTTCCCCCATAGAGATGTAGATCAGCACTGAGGGCATGGAGTGATGAATCTCCTGCTCCTTAGAGCTGAAGTGCTCTGGCTGCTGCAAACATGCACACTAGCAGATGCATAGACACTTCACCCAGACTCTCATGCTGCAGAGCTGTGTAAGAAAACCATGCTGTCTGCATTTCCCTCCTTTTTTGTTTAGCTGCCTGAGCCCCAAATTAACCCTGGAGACAGGAGCACTCACACACTAAGTGCCACCATGCAGCCTCCACTGCTCTAGCTGGTCAACCACATCAGTATTTTCCTACCTTCAGGCCTGGCTCCCCAACAAACAGCCCAAGTTTGAGCTGCGCACAGCGTGTTATCCATGGACATTTTTGCATTCAAGGAATACCAGATGTAAGCACGCAGTGGATGCAAGTGCTCACTGTAGGTAAGCTGTCCATGTTGTAAAGGCAACAGCTTTCCAGGAAGCTTAATCAGATTCCCTGTTGCCTTCCCTTAGGATTATTTTGCTGGACTCCCCAGTATTAACACATAGAGAATTAAACCTGCATCACACCTCCCACTCACATGCTTTTTGCACAAGTATTTACCATTCTTCACTATGTCTGAGATCACACGGGCAAGTTCCAACAATATGGCCGTTCCAACACCAGCCTTGGCTGCTCCTGGGCCCCAAGAGTCTCTCTGGGCTCCGATCACAACATATCGATCTATAAAGGAGACGACAAGATCTGAGCTGCAAGCTTCAGGTTGTAAACACCACTTATCAAAAGAGCAACTTTGAGCCTTTGCTAGAAACACATTATGAAGTCTGACTCCTAAATCTGGCACACTGCTTGCTGTCATTTAGCCTTTCTCTGGCAGTGTGGTTCAGCCTTTTCCTTGACCCTTTGGGAAGGGTCTTGGTTCTGCTAAGGAAGTTGTTGTCTTTGTAGGAACAGCTGTCATCTGGTGATCACAGAAGAGAAAGGGTTCCCTTCAAGACTAAGCCACAAGGCAGTTGCTGTTACCTGGTTCTTCAAATCCCTTGATAGCACCAAAGATGTTCAGAATCTTCTGGTCCACCATAACATTGTTCACACTCAATTTGACTGTCACGTTGGTTGCGCTGCTCATCATCTTGCATCCCATGACCCCAGATTTCCACTCCAGAAGGCATTTGTCTCCATCCATTTTGCTGAAGGGAAAGAGCGGTTCTTTGAACTCACACAGCTCTAACCTCATGTAGTTATCCTGTGAAGAAAGCAAGCCTACACAGCTGCAGATGCAGCTTTGTTAGGACCTGCTCAGGAGATAGCCTTCAGTCCTGTACCACTGATTATGCAGGGAGAGGTCAGAGGCAGAAGCCAAGAGAAATCCCAACACTAGCTTAAGTTCAGTCTTTAAGACATAAGACATGGACACAGACAAAAGCAACATTTCTCCAGCCAGTTCCAGTAAACGCTCACTGCGATACACAGTAGAAACCAGCAGAGAGCTCCCTGGGCTCAAAGCACCTCAACATCATCCTCAGTTCTCCACGAGGGCCACAGCAGCCTAGCCTGCAAGCCAGGAGAAACTATTACCTGTACAGTCTGCCTGCTGCTTGGCTAGAGATGGTCTGAACAGGGATGCGAGGTAGTCCAGAAGATTCCACTGGTGGGAACTGGGTGTGGTTGAAAGAAGGGAAGCCTGGGGTGAAAGGGTCTCCAGTTCCAAGGTGGGCCTGTAAAAAGCAAGAGGAGCCCTCAAGTATCAGAGAAGCCCAACAACTTTCATCTAACACAAGGGTATGAAGCACTGCTGAGCCAGAGGCCTGCAGAAGGACTGCTGCAGTCCATAGCAAAAAAAGTTTAACAAGAACACGAACAGGGGAGCCAGCTGCATACTCACATGTCCAAAGGGGACAAGTTCATCCGTGTTCTTGTAATCATAGGGATCCAGGTACATCAGGACACCAACTGCTCCTGCATCTTGGGCATTTGCAACCTGAAGCAAACAGGAACATTTACTGCACATCTGCACTGCAAGCAAGGGGAATTAAGGCCTGCCTCTGACATGCCACCAGCACAAACACTCTTGCAAGGTTAGATACCAGCTTGAAAAGTGGTTAAGGGACTGAAGAACCAGTAAGCACCCCTTGCAGAAGCACTTTTCAGCTCTGTCTGTGTCTTATATGCAGTCAGACTGTGCCTGCTTGCAGAGTCCTGTGCCGAGCCTCCCCAGAAGCACCCACCTCAGGGACAGCTCTGGGTCAGACATCTGTAACAAGTTTGTGTACAGGACTTGGATCCTTTAGCCTGCTTGCCTATTTGGTTCTACTTGCTACACAGAGAGCATTACAGCAACATGCAAGGCAGCTGACTGGGCATGCAGTGCCACCACCTTCACCCAGACCAAGTGAGACACTGCAGCCAAAATTTAAAAGTATCTGGCTGCAGCAACACGAGGTGTTCTAAAGGCAAGGCTGCTCTGCTGCTGCATCTAGCAACACCATATAGCCCACAGGCTCCCGCCATCACTCTAGATGCCTGGCTGTCCCAGCAAGACTGTCAGAGGACAAGAATGCCATGATGAATGGTAACCAGCTCTGTTCAGTCTTGGTGTCCAGATCTGCATGTGGAAGCTTAGTGCATACACATAAGACCAGATCTGCAGGAACAAGCCTACAAACACAAGTTCTAGAGACCTAGACAAAAACAAACACATCTCTGAACCTCAAAGAGGAGGAAACATGGCTTCCTGCTGCCACATTTGGCCAGGCTTTGGGGCATGGACTGATTACCTTCTCAGCAAGGGTTATCTTTCCAGCTCTGAAGATGAGTATAGCGCCATTCAGTGAAACACCCAGCTTCTCTAACTTCTGAAAATCAGCTTTCAGTCCATAGTTCACATGAACTGGTTTGCCCTGGGACAGAAACACTGGTTATAAATGCAACAGTCTTATGTCAGTAAGGTACTTGATACAGCCTACAGAGTCACAGTACCAGTGACTCCTGGTAACAGTAGGTAACAGTTCAAGCTCAATCAGCTAAACTGATCACATGCAACATGCCTGCTTGAACAACACTTCTGACACGTTTCCTGTCTGGATCCCAGCACAGAAGTGTAAACAGTTACTTTCACTTCTTGCTGAAAACACGGGCCTGCTCCTCACTGAATTCTCCCCGCCACCACCCCAGGTCTCTAACTGGGGATGGCTTATACACTTCATATCTCAAAGGTACATATTTTGAACACTGCCACCTGGTAAGCACACAAGCACATTTCTCAGATCTTCCTGGAGTCACTTACAACAACCGAGTCAGTCTTGCTGTATGCTACATATACATTGGGACTCTCCAGTTCCTCCTCTTCACCATTTTGCAGAACAGACACTCTGTTGCTGCTACTGTTAAAAGTAAAGAGACAGTGTTATGTTCTTTCATACATAAACTCTGTATTTAACTAGCTCCCATATTTCAGCAATTATGATCAAGTCAATGTAGAGCCTGAAGCAAGCAGACTCATCCCAGTACTTCCATGCAAGAATATCTGGGGCTGTTCAGAGACATTAATGAAGGCTAATTTCTAAGACAAGGCAGAAAGAATCTGCGCTTCCAGGTCTCTTAGTCACCTCCTAAGAGGAGCTAAGCAAATTCGTCTCCCCCCCCAGCACAAAGAGGGCAAGTAACACAAAGGTGTGAGCTGTCAGCCAACAACAGTGCATGTTGATATCCTCCTGGGCTACAATAGAAGCCACTGCCAGGTCCACAACACCCATCTGGGTGACGACAGCGCTCACACACACGGTTTTACTCACAGGCAATATGCCCTTCAGCCTAGTTTTTACTCAAGTTTGTTTTCTCTCTACATCCTAAGCATGCTTTGAGGAATCGGCTGCCCAGGAAAAATCCACAGGGGTGCTACCAGATGAGAAGAGATAGAAGCAGCTATTGCTTGACTAGCTTGAAGCCTTCTCTGGAGAGCGGTAACTGGCTCACAATTTTAGTACTGCTCTCAACAGAAATCATGTGTTTGCTCAAGACTACAGATATCTAAACTACAAGGAAGAGATGTGCACCTCTTCATTAACGTACCTGCCTTTGACCTGCAGCTTAATGTAGTGCTCATCATTCCAGACTTCATCCAAGTGGAAGCTGTTAAACTGGTCATGGATGTAGCTGGCAGCTTTCTCATCTTCAATCTGTCCAGCTTCAAAAGAGTCCTTGTTTGCTCTTTGCCTGTAGGTAACAGATAATAGCTTATACTACAGCACTGGGTTGCACTGCAGTGCTGCAGCCTGCAAACCCAAGTTGGATGGGCCATTTAAGCCATGTTTAACCACAATACTACCCCACACCATCTTTAAGGCCCTTGTTCTCCTTGAGGAGTTCTGCTCACAGGATGTGCCTCTCATAGCTGTAGTTAAGCTTTCTGGACCTGTTACCTCAAGCTGTCCTCGAGACGTCTGGCTGACAGCTTTCCTGACAACAGGGTTCTGAGGTCAGGCCAGTATAAGACAGGTGGTCCAGGAACCTCTTCTTCCTCAGTTTCATCCTCCATTAAGTAAGATGCAGTAGGAGTCATCTCACACTTGCCACTTCCATCCAGACACCTGCTAGCCTTCTGCATTCGTCCACGATAACTCAAGTAGCCAATCAGAAACCCTACAGACAGAAAAGGTATTTTTTTTGTGCTGCAGATGACTAAACCAGCCACACACCACACAAGTGCATTCAAAGCAGCTTCAGGGTTGAGGTGCATCTCTGCTCTCACACCATTTTTTACAAGCTAGAATGGCTAAGGGCAGGCGTGACTATGCAGCCTGACATTGTGCCTCAGCTGGCATGTTTTAAGATACACTGTAAATCTGATCTTGTGCTTGGCAGACTCCATCCAGCACCACTTTGGAAGAAGAATGCTTACCTTAGTCCAGAGGCAGAGTTAAAACTCTGAGACAAGCACCAGAGGCTTTACTGGCATGTTGAGCCATATCACTAGAAAAGTGTTAAAGAGTTAATCAAGGGAAAACCAGTACACTTGCCACATGGACCAGTTTACCCTTCAGCTAAGTTCCACTGCCAAATTTCACACTTCTTTGTGCCAATTCTGTACCACAAGTCTGAGACAGACATACTTAGTGACAAGAGGCTGCAGCCTGGATTCAGGCTCTTTAATTATCTCATGAACCAATACAGAGCCAAATGTTAATGGCCTCAGATATGCTCAATACCAGAATCCACTTCATGCAGCTGTTTCCCACCCTTCCTTACCAATCAAAAGGAGGAGGAGAGCTGCAATGACTAGGAAGCAGAGGTTCTTGACACTCCTCCGTGGAGGCATGCTGGCATGCATATGCTCTTGTCTCCCAATTTCCCCTCCTTCCTCATCATCAGCAGACAGCTTCATCTCCACATGGCTGTTGTCTCCATCCATTTGGCGGGCAATGCTGAAGCGCGTGTATGACATTGGCTCGCCACCAAACTGTACCGAAAGACAGTCATGCAATGGAAGAGTGTTACATCAGCCTACATACAGTCCCTGCAGCCAGCTGCACCCATGCTCCAAATCAAATACAGCTTGTTCACCTGAAACTGCTGCAGCACAGCCTGAGCATTTGGCTCTCAGTAAATCAGGCTGGCTCCTTTGAACAGTTAGACTTAGACCCAACACAGGGTCTCCAGGGCCTATTTAGCATCTGTTTGCCCTACACAAGTTCAAAGCGACACTGGTCAAAGTCTAGCTCGGAGTCTACTTCAGATATGACACAGTCAACGGCATCAGCATTTCCCACATTACCCCATGGCAAAGGCTGACTCAAGCAGAAACTCCTGGTCTTAATCAGGAGCACATCGATCTGACTTGAACATGTGCAGTTTGCACAGAAGGAAAGGGAAGGCAACTCCTGTACGGCTGTGCCTTTGAGCCAAATCCGCTTTCATGCAAATACTCTCATGCAACATCGAGATGGTGTTGTGTTTAACAGCCCAGGCTACTCTTAAATTACACCATTGATGAGTATTACGAAGCTGTTGCACTGAAGAGAGATGACCCATGGGAATCCTGCTACCTCAGCTAACATGAAAGCTGAGGACACACCACCTGCATCCACCAGCAACTGGCAGCATTCAGCAAGTGTTTATCAGTGCCTGAGCAGACCAGCTTCCAGCCTGGAGCCCACTTTTCTGAACAGCTGCAACACACAGTCCAACTGCTCACAGAACAGTAGCCCATGCACAAGGCAGTTGCTCAGATTAACAGACAGCTAAACTCAATTCCAGTTAAACTCAATTCCAGGCGTAGCCAGGCACTGTGCAGAACCATTCAGCTTCCATTAGAGCTGCTGAACTTGCCTGTGGCCATGGCTGTGTTGCGGACAGGCAGGAGACTGGCTAAAAGGCCAGAGGAATAGTTTTGGGAGCAACAGTCCTGTAGCCCCTCTCCACAGTACTGGAGAAGTGGCTGGTTGCAAGCACTCAAGCCCTGTTCTCAGCTTGCTCTCTAACTGCAAGTGAGAGGCTGAAGGTGCAGAGACCATACATCAGCTTGGCTGGTAAAAATGATACCATGTAATTTCAGACCTGCAGTTCCATCCTGACGCATGCTACCAGTAATGAAGTGGCTGGCTGCTCACGTTTCAGAAAGCACAATGCAGCAGCCTGTCCTACAGTGCCCCTGTTCAGCTGCTTGATAGCTCAGCTTCCCTCACCCTTTGCAGAAGACATGCTTCAACCCCACATATCCTTCACACTTGTGCAGAGACCAAACCATCACATTTGCAGGCCTAGCCTAGGGTCATTTCGCAGTTTAAGCTCTCTAGGACCTGCAGGCTTGTCTGAGCACATTTGTTTCAAAGCACATTACATTCAAAAGCTGAACTTGTGGTTGAATTCCCACCCCCAAAGTAACATAATACAACACACGTTGATTGTCCCGATAGGCATTTGTCAGCTTCCTCAGCAGCACTTCCTCCTGGAACATTGTTCAAGGCTCGACCTCCCCTCCTTATCAGCTTCCTGAGAGACCCAAGACACTGTAGCAGTTACCGATAACAAAACAGCACTGAACTGCATAAGCCACTCCCTTATCATGGCCAGCTAGTTACAGTGACATTTGGCTCACAACCCACACAGTAGCACCCAACACTGCTTTAGATTTCTCATCTTCCCCAATACTGACATGCATGTGGCTGAACCTTTCTTCTTGCAGTACCAGCAGCCCACCAAGAGACAAATGGCACAGGGAGTTGTGTCTTACCAAGTTAGAGATTGCTGCTCTGGCATGGTCCATTGCCTTCTGGAGGAGTACACACCAACTTGACCAAAGCCCTGAAGTGCAGAACACAAGCAGTCAAGTCACAGTGTTCCTCTGCCATTACCTAAGATATCCAAGGTCACTGTCACCAATACAACACTTGCCCATGGATTTTACATGCACGCTTCTAAGTAAGTCACAATGATAGAAGTTCACATACTCCTACTGTAAGTATCAGTTCTGATGAACAAACTGACTCCTAATGAACTCCGGGGATTGGGGATGGGGACGGTATGAGTATAAATGAGAACTACAGTCTCAGATGGCTGATTTCAGCCAAGAGTCTTATTAATGGTAGGGGCACCTCCACTCAGGGAATGCTGGCAAGAGGCACTGCTTGGCTGTGACAACACACACCACATATCTAAGGTTACTGGAGCCCACCTCACTGACAGGATGTAGACAAGTCCGACTATTAGCCAGAAGTGGCTCAATGCCTTTAACTCAAAGCACGACAAAACCCAACACTGCCAAAACACTTACAATTGCAAAGTCTCTTCTAGATAGCTATATTCTTTACCACTTTATGAAGGCAGTATGAGTTCTGCGCAATATCCCAGAGTAGCCAAGAGCAACTCTTCAAAAAGCATTTCAATCACTTGGATTTCTCTAGACAGTAAACTTATCTGCTGCAACTCAAAATAAAACTTCAGCATTTCTTCCTGAAAAGATGCTGGAAAAAGCTTTGTAAGTCGGCAACAAGACAGCTTGGGTTGGTGCAGGTGCTTAGGTTGTGAGCATGCAGCCCGAGTATGCCCTCAAGCAGTGCTGCTAAGAAATTACTTTGAACTGGTCTTTGGGTGCA
Source organism: Pezoporus occidentalis (assembly GCF_034315485.1). Classification (NCBI taxonomy): domain Eukaryota; kingdom Metazoa; phylum Chordata; class Aves; order Psittaciformes; family Psittacidae; genus Pezoporus; species Pezoporus occidentalis. The sequence goes on from NW_026915235.1 coordinate 579,435, forward strand.
TATGGATTATCTTTCCACCTGGGAGCTCTGAAATATAAGCAGGCTTTATTTGGAGTTCAAAGGTTTAAAGTGGCCATCCCCTCATTTCACGTTCACCTTTCACTCAGGGCAAGAGTACGCAGAGTTGAATCCCCAGCAGCTTTTCCAAGTGACAATCTGAGGCCCAGGCTCCCAGCTGGCAGGCGGGGAACAACACGGCATGCATAAAAGGCAGACGAGCTACCCGAAGGGAACACTTAGGGAAGCACAATGGCCTGAGGCCATCACACCTGGCAGGGACGCTCCCTACTCCCCCAGGAGCACAGGGTCCCCCCGAGTCCCTCATAGCCCAAACCCCTTCACAAACAGGCCAGGCAGAGAGCCAGCACTCCGGGCACCTAACGGGGAAGGGAAGCTCCCTCCTCCCCCCACGCAGCCCAGGAGACGGCCAACAACCACAACCCCTCAAAAATAAGGAGAGCAGGAGGAAAAACCAACAAATAAAAGCATAGGACTGGGCTCCCGAGAGGGGCTGGGCGGCCCCTCTATCGCGGGCAGGGCCCGGCTGCGGGCTGCCCGATAAGCGGGCCGGGCGATACGCCGCCCGCCGAGGGCACGTCTCCCCTCCGCAGCGGAGCCCTGCCCGCCTTGAAGGTCAGGCGGTTATGGCAGCCTGCGCCACGGCCACGTGCTTGCGCGCACGCCCAGCCGCCAACGGGACTGCTGCTGCTGCTGCCACTGCACCGCCAGCGCGGGCCCTGCAGCCCCCGCACTCCTCTGGCCGCGCCGCGCTACCTCTCCCCGCCTCGCCTCAGGGCGGCCGCCACCCCTTCCTTCCCTCCCACCCGCCCGCCCGCCGGCCGCCCAGCGGGCCCCGCTGCTCACCGCCACCGCTCTCGCTCGCCCCGCCGAAACCCAACTACTGCAGCCACCGCCGCGACGCGGCCCTAGCCCTGCTCTGCGCGCCCCGCCCCTGCGCGCCGCGGGGCCAATCAGCGCGCCCGCCGCAGCCACAGGCGCGCGCGGCACGGCTCTCCCCGCCCCGCCTCGGGGTCCTTAAGGGCTGCTCTGAGGCAGGCTGTGCCGGGGGCCGGGGTGGTTCGTGCCCGGGCAGGGTAGGGGCCGCTCTGGTGAGCTTAGGTCCCGGAGCTGTGCAGGGGAGCGTCCTTGGCGCGGTGGCCCGCTACTGCTGCGCTGCTCAGCGCCCCCCTCCCGCCCGCTGCGGGAAAGGGATGTAAGGAAGCCGCGGTCTGTCAGAAGTGTTTCTGTGTGTCCCGCGGCTAGGGCTGGAAGCAGCACGGGCAGCAGCCTCTCGCGTAGGGACGGCGGTCAGACCCCTCTTTAGGTGTTCTAACACCTCTTAGATGTTCATACTGTGGACGGGTGTGCTCTTACCACAGCATGCTGCGGCCAAAAGAAGTAGCGGGTCAGTGATTGGGCATTCCCACCCTCTCTGTTTTGAGGGAAGAAAGCAGGAAGAATATTTTTCTCCCTGGGTGATGCAAACCAAACTCAGGGCTCGCTCTGGGTTGGGAAGTGCTCAGCATCTTCAGGTCCCAGCAAGTCATGCATGCTCAGGGCTGCCTTTTTAGACCTGAGCATGCAGAGGCACCCGGGGTGCCTTTCCTTCATGTTCTGCTACTTGAGGTTTCGGTTTTGTTTGCACAATGAGAAGAGTGTCAAGCCTTGACAAGATCCAGCTGCAGTAGTGCACAGAAGCACAGACAGCCCATCTGGTCCTCACCCCGGCCCTCCCCCTGGGGCAGGCAGAGCGATCCCATTCCATGGTGGGAGCTCCCTTGTGTGCAGAGCTTAGTTTTTAATAACCAGCAGGTGCAGAGTGGTGAGGTCCCCTGGTTTGTTTCTGAGGAACTTGAAGGAGAAGTAGAATGCGTTGGTCGTTTGACAGAATGAAGTTCTAGCACGCATCTTTCAGTAGGCTTCATAAGGTGGAGCAATGGGTAAAGAGGCAGCCCAGTGTTTTTAGAGTGAAAGTGGTAAATAATATAATGGGGAGTATTAGGAAACCCATAAACCACCCATGCCCTTTGCAAGTAAGTCTATCTCCAGCTGCGAGTGTGATGCTGGGTTAAGGCTTGCGGCTCGGCGAGGCACTGAATGGGCTGTGAAAGGAGCTCCCCCTGGCAGGGTCTCTCTCTGCCATAGCTTCCCAACGACTACCAGGGCTGTAATATTTGCTCTGCTTCCTTTCAGATGATGGCTAATCTCATACAGACCCCAACTAAATGGACCCTGCAGAACATCTTGCCCTCCTCAAACACCCACTGATGTTTGCTGCCTCAAGCATTGCCCATGGTCATTAGTGGGCCTTGGCTGTGGTTGCAGCTGGAGCCCTGTCTCTCTGGGCTCCAGCATGAACAGAGGTCCCTGTTTCCACCCTCGCTTCTTCAGCTCAGGGCATCCCTCAAAGGCATGACAGAAGCAGGGACTGCTTCAAGGTTTGTGTGTGTATGTGTTCTGCAATGCTGTGCTGATTTGCCCCTTTCTCATTAGAGAAAATAAATTGGTAGGCCTGGATTATTGCCTCAAATCCTCTCCCAGGAAAGAAGGACGGGAGCAGAAAGTTGGTAGTTTGTCAGAACACATGACTGCAAAGAGGATTATGCTTTGTGAAAAGCATTACATTCCTGCGCTGATAAAGGTGGGATTAGCTAGACATGAAATTCAATGCGTCTGTCTAGAGACAAACCTCCTGTAAAGCAGCTCTCAGGCAAGACGTACTGGTGGACGTGCCAGGAGGTTTGAGCCAGGTTCCAGTACAGAGGCAGTCTCCCCTCCAGGCCATGCATCAGCACATGTGGTGATGCCAGTCATGGGGGAACACTGCTGTCACTGCCGCAGAGCCCATGCTCAAGAGGCTCCCGGGAGTAACGCAGGAATGTAAGCCAGAAAGGGGCAGTCTGATTTGTTTCTCCCCATAGCTTCTGTGCATTGTGTCTGCTTTCCTGCTGCCGGAGGAGCTGCTGTGTGCCCCACTGTGCCAGCCCCGGCCTGCCCTGACAGATACTAGCTGCAGGTGTTTTCTCTTCCCTCTCACAATATGTTTGACTATGCTGAGCAGTTCCCCATTTCTATACATGCCAGGAAAAAGAGAAGAGAGCTGTCATTCTGGAAACTCAGATGGTTTTGCACGGGCAGTGAAATACCTTAAAATGAGAGTTCTTCAGGTGCAACATGGTACCTGAGAGCAGCTGAGCACCCTTTACATTGTGTTGGCTACAGACTTGGCGTGAGAGTGGCTGATGCCACCTCTTTTTGGCCTAGCACCTCTATTGTTTGCAGAGTGGTGCCTGTGCTGTAGATGATGCTGAGCTCATGTGCTCAGGCTGCCCCGCTTGGCCAGAAGGTTTTGTAAGGAACAGAGATAGCTAGAGCTGGGAAATGACCAAAGAAGGAGGGGGGGTGTAGGACTGATGACTGCTGACCTCTGATCCCTCATCCCAGGAAGACGTGTGGTCTCTGTGTGCATGACTTTAGCATGGCTCAGGCCCATAAAAACTAAGAGTCATCGCTCTCCACCTGGAGTTTTCTGCTTCCCAAAGACCAGGAGCATTTAAACTCTGAACTGGCTGCAGCAGACTTTTGTTTGAGCTCTGCTGCGCCATGCCATAGGTATCTGCGGCTTGCACCAAGCTCCTGCATGCTTCTGCCCGATCTGCTCCCTGCTTGGCTTGGCTCCTGCCTGCAGTTCAGTGCAGGAGCCTCCATGCTTGTCCTGACACCTCATTGTACCCCAGCTTCCATCAGGGCATTCCTCTTCCTTGCGTCTTGGCCCTGGTATGTTTGTCCCTGTTTCCTCTGAGCTTCTGAGGGGCTTGTGAGTGCCTTGACTCAGACTCAAATGCTCCACATTTCTTCGTGCAATACCCCATGATGTGACAGTGTTCCTCCTGCAGGATTAATGCTGAAACATGAGACCAAAATATGGGAAGGAAAATACAGTTTCACTTCAGTTTTGCATGGCTGACCCTCATGTGACCAGCTGTCCTATACACATTTTGGAAAGGCATTTGAAAAACAGAAGGAAAACAAGAGCATCAGAGGTAAGCAGGCTGGAAAGGATGACCAGTGCTTTGTGAACATCTTATCAAAAACAACACTGGGAGATTACTTGAGCACTTTTATGGCAAGAAATGCAGGGACTAACATGGCTCTTCAATCTGGAAGGGATGGAAAAGCCAAGATCCAAGTGCTGGAGCGAGGTGCCAAGCTGTGGGAGATATGATGGCTCAGGGGATGGGAGACAGGCAAAAGGCTCCTATGGGCTTTATGTTCTGCAAAACGGGCACTGCAGGGTGCAGGGCCAAACAGACAACAGGCACCTGGGGACAAAGGAAGGACTTTGATCTTCTGCCCTGTGTGTCAGCTGCTTCCTCTGCATCAGAGCCACTGAAAGAAGTGGCAGTGCCAGCTCCCTCCTTCCTGGAGCAGATTTGAGTGACACATTGGCTGTGCTTCCTGCTCAACTCATGGGCTGCACCAGCTCCTGAAAGGGAGCTGGGACACCCAGGTTTTTGCAACCTTGGAATCATGCTGCAAACCCACTCCATGCCAGGAATGGCAGGCATGGCTCCTGGGAGAGCCTGCCCTCCCTCCTCCTGTCTCTCCCAGCCACCAGTGCCATATCCAGTAATTTCACAATGCCATGAGTATCCCCTTGCTTGTGTTTTTGGGATTTGCTGCTGCCTTTCTCAACTGCCTTGACTTAAACAGGGGTGAGATATTTGGATCTGACCCTTGTAGAAAAAGCTATTGTGCTACGTTGGGAGAGGTCATCCCACCCTGCTCACTTCTGGCAATCCAGACACGCAAAGCCATGCTCTGGAGCTTGGCTCTTCAGCTGCAGTGCCAGCATGTGCTGCCATGCTGCCTGAAGAAGGAGGGGATCGTGGCAGGCACTGGTACCTGGGAAAGGATCTGCTGCCTCTCCTGTAGCAAAGGGGCTGTGGGGGAGGCAAGGATGGGCCACGTGCAGCCAGGAAAATGTGCTCGAGAGAGTGGAAACATGGCAGGTAATTCTGAGATCTGGCCACAGCTCCATCTTCCCTTCAAAATAACACCCTTGTTTGCTTCCTTCCCGAGGAAGCACCTGCATCTGGCCTGGCTCTCTGCATTGTCTGCATCTGACAGGTGGACAGGAGCCAGAAAGCATCAGGTACCTGGGGGAGAGACATGGGGTGAAGGCGGTGAAGTCCCTTCTTCCTTGGAAAGTGCAGACCTGGGGTATCCTGTGCTATCTCCTCCTTGGAGTCCTCCAGGGGTTGTTTTGCCTCTCTGCAGTGGGGAAGTTCACCTCTCCATCTCTCCTACCACACAAGGAGGGAAGTGAATGTGGTGATGCTCATTACCACTGCTCTGCTTGCCAGGGGCTGGGCACAGAGGGCCAGCATAGGTGTTCATGCTTGGACACTGTCAAAGTGGGATTAAAACAGGCTGGCTCTTCTAATGGGGCTTCCTTCTTTGCAAAGACTAGGGTTCACTGGGATTTTAACCCCCAGACCTCTGGGGACCCCTCTGTGCTCCTTCCACTAGTGACCCTGCCTACAGGGAGCAGGGCTGGCAGTTATCCCTGCTTTATCCTTGCTCAGAGGAAGCGGGGAGATGAAGCGATTAGCAAAGCGCAAGGCTTCAGCATTGCTTCCTGCCTGACAGTTACATCTTTTGGCAAGATGCTGTCCTTCCCAGGTGCAGCCAAGGGGAACAGCACCACAAGGACAAGCCCTTGGTGTGCGCAGGGCTGATACAGCTCCTGCCAACAGACAAAGTGCCCAGGCAGCCCTGCGGAGGGCAGCTGGGGCTGATGGAGATGGAGCAGGAGCTGTTGTTGACCTGGAGCCTTCAGTGGCACAGGGTCAGCCCGGCAAAGCTCCTCTATCTCAGCGGCTGCACCGCGGGGCTGTGCTTCTTGTCGCTGCGCTGATAGCAACTGCCCAGCGAGCCCGGCTGCTTTTATCTGGCGGTCAGGGCGGCTGCCGCTGCGGCAGGGGGGCTGCAGGGCTGGGTGCCGCAGACGGGTGGGTGTACAAACAAGCTCAGGATGTGAGCACAATAGCCAAAGACGGGCCTTTGGAAAGCAGGAGGACGCAGCGCGGCTGCCCTGGGGCGCATCAAAGGTCTGTCTTGCTCTGCACCGCCAAAAAAGCCTGTGTGTTTGATGGCTACCTGTGGACCTGGCCCCAGCATCGCGTCACACGAGGGGAAGAGGGTTTGAGTGGTGGGAAGCGGAAAGGGAAAAGACAGCAGTGGGGAGAGGGACGACACAGGAGCTGGAACACAGTCCCGGGGGGTTCTGCCTCCAGATCGTGGGTCGCCCACACGTTTCCTCCATCCCACTTTGTTCTGGTCCTTGCTGATCTGTATCTGTGAGCAGCATACAGCCCCTCTCTTTCCTCCTTCAGTCCACCTCCAGGCAAGCATTTCAGGCCACTTTTGCTAAGTGCTTTGTGTGCAATTTTGTAAGCACTTTTCTTGAATCAGCAATTGACACAGCTGGGGGGTGTTGGGGTTTTTCTCTTCCAGACTTGGTGGTTTGAATTCTAATCAGCCAGGGATGCCATCCAAAATTTGTGGTGTTTTGTTTCGAAGCCCACGTAGCCAGAAGGAAAGTGACTGTTGCCCAAAAACCTCAGAAAGCTGAGCTCTGAACGATGCCTCGATGGAGTTGTGGAAGGACATGAAGACGCTGTGAGAGGGGCCTGCTTTGTAAGCTGGACATGTGCCTGCCCTGCTGGAACCTGCAGTACCTGCTGAACCTCACTAGCAGGATCAGTGGGAAGGCCTGGGAAGGGGCTGGAAAGTTTTGCCTCCGATTTGCTCCACATTGTATGCACATGCTGCCTTATCCTTTGGATAAAGGACAGCCCAAGCCTGCTCTGTGGGAACCACCCTCTGCGATAAGGGCACGTGTTGACTCAGATTAGGCTTGTCCACTGCTGTTTTTATAAAGTGCATTTATTGGCAAAAGAGCAGCCCAAAGCACAAAGGAAAAGAACAATATAAAGAAGAAGCCAGCACCATGCACAGCATCGGAGGCTCTGCTGGGAAAAAGTACCCCCAAGGCGGCTGGACGATGGTTCTGCTCTTGAGAAGCGGCTGTACTCTAAAGAAGCTGGCCCCAGGCAACCTGGAGCAGCAGGCTAAGCCAGTACCTCCTCTCTGGGTTTCTGATTGCAGGGCTTTCCTGGCCTCCGTGGCTTTTCTGCTTTTGAAGCCATTGTCAGGGTAATTAAAACCTCCCAGACAGATGCGGGAGCCATTGCCAACCTAAGGTTTGGCTTTGTTCTGTCCACCTGCTGGAAATGCCTTGTTTTAGGGCAGATTAATGCCTCACAGTAATATATGAAGGCAAAGAGGGGTCTTTAATTGGGGTGGGATTAGCACAGCAGGGCTGGGCAGGGAGAGCAGGAGCTTTCTCTCTACCTACTAATTGTCCCTTTTCTGCACTGGCAGTGGCTGTGGCACCTGCCCATGGCTGCCTGCATGCCAGCTTTGTGCTACGGGGGCCCAGGCGATGCCATGTGCCTTGTAGGTTTTACAGAGCAGAGGGTGAGATGCAGTGTGCAAACAGGGGACCTCTGGCAGCCAGAGGGCTGGGGATGCTTTTGGCACTCAGGTGCCTGGCATAGCCCTAGGCGGCTCATGCCTTTCCCTTGGGCTGTTGTGGGATCCCAGGGGCTGAGCTGTGTTGCAGGGGCTGCAATCTGCAGCCAGACCCTGCCCTGGATACAGACAAGCAGCAGGCATGGGTCATTTAAATGTGAGCCGGCATGTGAAGCAGGGCAGTGCCTCAAGGGCAGATCTCCTGGGGGGTGTGTGGCTGGAGAAAGGCCATGACTCTCCCAGCTCTGGGAATCAAGAGATAAGCAGCCCTGTGCCTCGGCCAAGCTGCTGACCTTCCCATCTGTGCTGGTCTGCCCCATGACAGCCTTCTGCCCCAGGAAGGCACTTGTCCCCCCATGTCCCCTTCAGAGGGACAGGGTGCCAAAGGCAAATGTCCATGGTGGGCTATGCAGAGGCACAACCTTGTCTACCCTCTCCCTGTTTTGGCAGGCATCCTTTGGGATGCACACATGGCAGAGCCAGGCCACTGCTCAGCTGGAAAAGCTGACTTTGAAAATGTCTGTGTTTTTGTCTCAATGTGGCCTGAAAGTTTAAGTCTTTCCTGCAGCTAAAAGAACTCTCTGGTCAAGTCAATGGAAACAATCTCTGCTCCTCCCTTACCCACTTCCCCAGTGGAGAGCTGGCTGGTATTTGTTCTTAACTTCTGACTTAGTCATCCTTGGCCTGTATGGGAATGGCCAGCAGGGACAGTTTCCAGCACCAGCCTCTCCTTTAGCTCTGCTTGGCTCAATCTGTCCACAAGAACTGCCCCGGGGGCTGCTGCACCCCCCATGTTGGTGCAGGCACCTGCCCTGGCTCCCTCCTCAGCTGGGTGCAGCTGTGGGTTGTGTTGGGTGTGATTACCCCTCTTTGGAGAAAGCGCCTTTCTTTGCCTGTGCACGTCCCAGCATCTTTTACAGCTTCCTCCAGATGTGAATTCAGAGGTTTTATTTATTACCCCATGATGCAAAATGGGCAAAGCAGCATGTGGTTATGTGCACCTCTTTGGAGGAATTAGAGCTGCCACAGCCCTCCCTCCCCTCTTCCTCCTTGTTATGGGGGCCTGGGGGTAAAACTCCTTGTCCCTTTGCTTTGTGCCCAAGCAGGGTCTTGGGGGAACAAGTGAGTCCCAGGAGACAGGCTTGTCCAGGGCTGAGTGTTGCTTTGCTGTCAGCAAGCAAGAGCTGGTGATGCTGGGCCCCTGCCACCCAACAGGGTGTTGTGCTTACAGGCGTGGATGCCATCCTGGTGGGCAAAACCACATGTACCCACACATTTATGTCTCAAGTATGGGCACACACGCACATGTACATCCACATGTATGCCCCTGTCCACACACACACCCGATGCACACTCACATGTCTGCCCACAGCTCTTGAGTATACCCAGCCCTCCCCACCACACTGCCTGCTTGCCTACCAAAGCAAGAAGGAGCGGGCAGCGGAGCTGGAGCACTGGATTCAGCACCAGTGGAAGTGACGAGGGAAAAGGAGATGTTTTTCTTGGTTCTGCTGAACTGCACTTGGGATGTTTTCCACCTCCCACCTGTGATGGGAGGCAGCATCACTCAGGAACAGCCCTGATCTGCTGAAGACCCACCGAGGGCCAAAGGCTTTCCCCTGGCAACTGGGACCACTCACTGTGCCTGACCCATGGCCATTGTGGGTGTCCCTGTGGGGTGGCTGGAGGGTGTTGTGGAGCCGGGAGGGCTCAGGGCCATCAGGGAAGGCGCACCCCCCTTCCATAAACACTGTGTCTCTACTGGCTCTCTGCGAAAATATTTGTCTGTCTGAGGCAGGGCTTTAAAAACTCTCAGCATTTTCACCTGTGAGCTTCTTGCAGGCGGCAGACAAGTATGAAAATAAAGATCCCAACCAAAGAAAACGCCCGCAGCCCACACTTTAGCTCATCATTCCCCCAAAGCAAACATCAGCAGTGATGTGCAGCAGTTTAGGTGGCTGCAGCAGAGAAGGCCCCTCTGTTTTTCAAACAAGGTGCCTTTTCATTCAGAGGTTGGCGGCAGCCCTAAGAAACCAGAGGCATTTCACTGGGGCCCCTGGTGGAAATGCAGATGTTGCCTTACGGCAGCAAAACACCTCTTTGCATCCGAAGCCCGGGAGCTGGGAGGAAGCGGCGCCCGAGGGTGTTGACTGCAGCATTTCCGCAGGATCCCCCCAGCGGGGTTGGGGACCGCCGGCCGTTTGTTCGTGCCCTTTGAAGGAGACAAAGCCCCTGCCATGGCTTGGTCGCTTCCGCTCCGGCCGAGCGCGGCACCGTCGGACGTGGGGCTGCTGGGAGGAAAAGCAAACAGAAGGGAGGCCAGAAGGACCGGGCAGAAGGAGGGGATGTTGTCAGGTGCCCCATCTGCGAGACGCTGTTCGAAAGGGAGGAGAATGTTGGAGCCATCAAAGCTCTTCTGATGGCCTTGGTCCAGATGGAGAAGGGTTTGATCCAGATGCTGCCAGGCTTCTTCCCACTCACAGTGGGCTCCCCTTTCTCTCACATCAGGGCAAGCCCCACTGCTCTCCTCTACCCTGGAAGACAGACCCTTGGAATGACAGCTATGGACTCCTGGGCACTATGAAGGGCAGCAGACTGCCCTGGCCATCCCCTTCAGTCACTTTTGGGGCTGGGGGAACCCTTGGGCAGGAGCAGCAGGGTTAGTCCCTTGGGAGCACTGGTTTGTAAGCGTGATTGAGGTTACAGCTCAGGCGATAAGGATGAGCTGTCCCACTTGAGGGCACACCCATCCCAGCTCACTGCAGTTCATATAAGATCCTATACAGTATATAAGGTCATATACATATTTATAGATGTGTGAGTATACATTATGTATGGCTTTTCAATGAATATATGGTCAGCCTCAGAAATTTTGGGAAGGGGCATTTTGCTGACATGAATTGCAGAGTTGGGCTGCCTTGCAAGCAGGTTCCCTGAGGGATGGCCCCTCTAGACACTCTAAGACAGACGTGGTGATGCTCCTCATTGTGCCAACATCCCACTTCTATCCCCAGCCTCGCCCTGCAGCACGGGAGCCTGGTCAGGGTGGCCGCACCTGTGGGGACACACAGACCTGCCTGGGGAATGGGGACAGGAGTGTCCCTGGGGGTATCACCAGGGTTGTGCACAGGAGCTGGCCCCATGGCCATGACTGGGCAGTGTTTCTGAGAGCGGAGCTGTTGGGGAGCAGGGAATAGGGAGATTTTGGCCACTCACCCTCTGAACCACTTCTGCTTCCCAAGAGGGCAAAGAGGGGGATGATGAAACATCTGAGACATGGCTTTTCCATGAACTAGCGTGCTGCTCTGGTTAGTGAGAATCCCCAGCTCTCCCTCACACTCCCTCATGTGATGCATGCCTTTGTTCTCACCCCAACATCACTGTCACTAGTGCGTCCCATTGCCCATGGCTGGGAAGGGAGCTGCAGTGGGAATGATCCTTGCCCCCTTGCGCTAGGAGAAGGGGGATTCTTCCTGCCCAGGATGGGAAGCTGAGGCCAGCAGGACTCCAACCCCACCGAGCCCCTACGAGGCCGACTGTTCTCCTGGTGACCCTGCAGCAGGGGCTGGAGACAGCCATGTGGCTCCAAGGGCAGCGTGTCCCCATCTGAAATGCCAGCTGGATCTGTAAATAACACCTGGCATGGGGCTCTCCTGGCACCGGACTGAGGAGACTGAGCCCTCTCTGCTGCTGTGCCCAGGGCTCCTTCCCCATTGTACAGACGGGGAAACTGAGGCACGGTGGGGTCCTTGACCCTTCCTAGCAGCGAGCCTGTGATGCAGTCCTATGGGTTTGCAGGGCTCTGGAAGATGTTTTCCAGTGGCAGAGCGACTTTTCCCTGCTGGGAAGGGGAGGGTTTGAGGGTGGCTGTTGCTGCCAGGGGTTCCACACATTGTGCCACCCTCTCGGGGGAGCCAGGGCACCTTCCCCTGCCCACAGGTGTCTCACACCCCTGCAGTAGCCCCCCACCCTCCTCACCCCCTGCTTCCTCCTGGCCATATCTCCCAGGGATGGCAGCTCCCACCCCCCCGGATGCCTCCTGGGGCAATCTGTGGGGACCACACGGGCCTTATCTGCGAGCTGGCCATGGGCAGGACTCCCTGCCACCCCTATCAGTGAGCCAGCTCCTGAGCTGGAGCCGGGGGGAACTAGCCCCATCCTGGCTGTGTTGGGGCCAGGGCTGGGGGCATTGCATGGCCCTACAATGACCGCTGCAGGGGGATGCTCATGGTGCCTGGGACCCCTCTCTGACACTGCTGGATTTGAAAGGCTTCAGCCGAGGTTGTCACACTGTGTGGCTGTGGATGGTGGTGGAACACACACCAAGTGGATGGTGCAGCAGCCTCATGTGACCACCAAACTCTCAGCAGCAGTTTCCTCATTGTGGTGATGCTTGCAGGAGTGGGGGACAGAGCCCTGGGAAAGGCTTTCCTGTCCCTGTCAAAAGCCTGGTTGACCTCAATGTTTTATTTATCTCTCTTGAGTAGTGCCCACTCTCCTGCTTCTAGCAGCTCGGTGGAGTGCTGTTGGGATGCTAGCCAGCTGCAGATGCTGCCTCTCCCCTGAGCCCTTGGGGTGTGGGGTAGCAGGGTCATCTGTGGTCTTGCAGAATGTGGGCATCCCTGTGGTGCCAAGCATCCCCCTGCGCCTCAGGGTCCCATTGCTTCATGGCTGCTGGTGCTGCCTGGCACAGGGACCGAGCAGAGTGAGGGATGTCCCTTGGGAGAGGGAGTTCTCCATCCCACTGAGCAGGGACTGTCCCTCTGTGCGCTGGGACACCAGTGACCATGGATCACCAAAAGCTCAGGGTGAAGATGTTTATTGTTCAGCTGTTGGATGGACCAGAGCCTGAACTGGGTGTGAGGTTCTTACTCCTTGGCATTCTTGCTTTCCACTGCAGCCCCAGGATCTGGGTGGGAGAGGAGAGCATAGGGAGGAACAAATTTTGGCTTCCTATTAGGGCTTTGAATGAGGGTTTTGCATCCTTGCCATGTCCTCTCCATAAGGAAAATAGTAATGGTCAGCTGGGAGCTCACCGTGCCTGCTGGAGTCTGCCCATCTGGCCATAACCGCAGGGAATTAGACATGGGTGGAAAACTGTCTAAAACCCACCCAAATATTTGCATTTCAAGCACTTTTCCAAGTTTTGGGGAACGCTGACAAAGCAGCAGTGTGGGCGATGCAGGCTCACTGGGGCGGTCTGCACGGGGTTTTGGGGGCAGGATTTCAATGGTCAAACAGCTTTGGTTAAACTAAAACAGCAACTGAGCAAACAGGGAGATTCGGCAGTGCTCCCACTGCTCCTCTGCCAACTCCTCATGGCAATACAGCCGCCCCACTGCAGAGGAGCCTTCAGACCACCCTTGCCCTGGTACAGGGGGTACATGGCTCTGGTCTCAGTACTCCCAGTCGAAGGGGTTTTGAGCATGAAAGGGGCTTCTCATGCCTGGAACATCTCAGGGGTCTGGGGCTGAGGCTGAAGTTGAGCTGGTGGGGATTGCCCGGAGCCTTTGTGGCTGCCCCATCCTATCCGTGGGAGAGGATGCTCACCTGCTGTTTGGCTCCTGCCCATCCTGACAGCTTCTGACTGTAGTAGCAGCCTGTGTGGAGAAGGGTGACTGGGGAAGAAGGGACTGCCCACCCCAAGCATGGACTGGGGCTGGAATAGGAGAGAAGTTTGGGGGGACCTGGGGCTACCCCATCCCGCTGCATTTCCCCTCTCCACACCCAACTCTGCCAGCTCCTGGGGCAGGTCAGAGCAAGCAAGCTGCAGGCATGTCCTGTCCTGCTGTTGCAGGGAGGGCTCAAGGCCATGGGCTGCAGGGGTGAGAGCCCAGCATGTCCCTGGGGGACAGCTCTGGGCTGGTGACACGAGCAGGATGGTGACAGATGTGTCCTGGCCCCATGTGGGGTGAGGCAGGGTGGGCTTGGGCACAGTGATGCGGCTGGGGCCTCGGTGCAGGTAGAGGGGGGTCTGTGCTGCCGGCTGCCACTGCTGCATCCGGCACCAAGGGGGGATGGAGAGGGGAGTGTGTGCAGTGATGGAGGCCCCTGTGCGTATGTACATGCATGGTGGGACCAGCTCATGCAGAGCATCGATCTGTTGGGCTCTTCCCCACAGCTTGGGGTCCAGCCATGTCTTGTATCCCCTCCTGTGCTGGTGGGATGCTCCATGCCCCACAGCCACACCTGGCACCTCAGTCTGTGCTGTGCCTGGGGAAAGCAGGAGACTCAGAACTCAATCTGGTAGACAGTGATGAGAAGGGTCATCATCATGCTGGATCAGTGAGTCAGGGACAACAGATACAGGTATGCTGGGCAGGGGGACTAGAGTGTGCCTCCACGGAGTGGGCACCCATGAGTGGTGCTGGCCCCAGGGCTGTGTGCAGGCAGGGGAATAGGTTCCTGCACGTGACAGCCTGGGTGGTGCAGCACATGTATGTACGTGCTAGGGCATGGCTCTGCCTCCCTGGGGCAAGGATACGTGCAGATCACTGCCATGGCGATGGACCACGGGGCAATGAGCACCAAGAAGATGAGGCAGAACAGCAGGACTACCATGATGTAGCCCGCCGTGACCATCACAAAGAGGCAGATGCAGCCAGTACCACAGGAGCTAATGTGTTCCTTCAGCCATAGGCAATGCTGGTTAAACTGGTGCAGTGCAGGGGTTTTAGCTGATGTGGGGGGCCCATAGGCCCTGTGCACCCCACAGCTGTGGCTGCCCTCTGCACTGTGCTGCACACAGGGGCTGTGTATGCAGCGAGGGGGTGTTGTGCTTGTGCAAGGCAGGGGTGAGTGTGTTTGTGTGTGCAAGGGTTATGCAAGGGATGTCTGAGGGCACAGGGCTGGGTGTGCAGCGTACACGATGTATGGACAGGGGTATAGGGGAAACATGGAGAGCTGCGCATGCTGGGTGCATTGTATAGGGCTAGGTGTAGGGTGCAGTGTGTAGGGGCTGCAGGGAGTAGGGCTGAGTGTGCAAGGTATAATGTATAGGGATGGGTGTAGGGCTGAGTGTGCAAGGTGTAATGTATAGGGATGGGTGTAGGGCTGAGCATGCAAGCTACATGCAGTGTGCAGCATGCAGTGTGCCAGGTTAGGTGTAGGAACACAGTATATAGGGCAGGATGGGGCGGTATGTGGTGTGTAGGGACAGGTGTATGGGGCTTAGTTATGGGGCTGAGGGATGGGGTGGGTAGAACCTGGTGTCCACAGCACTTCAGGCATACACAGAGCCCCCAGGATCCATGTCTCTCACCTCCATGGAGCAGTTGAAGCAGGGATAGCAGAGGATGTGTGGCCAGCAGTGACGGTGGCACCCGTGCAGGCAGTGCTGTCTCGCTGTGCTGCAGAGCCCCTGCTTCAGACTGTCCTCCCGTTGCTGCAGGACACACATGGGGAGACTGTGTCGCCATGGAGCCACCCTGCCATGAGGCAGCCCCTGCTCCCCTGCCACCCCACCAGGCTGGAGGAGTCCTAGGTTGACTATGCGAGGCAGGACCAAGATAGTGAGAGACAGGAGGAAGAGGGTGGAAGCATGATGTGCAGGGCTAGCTGTGGCACCTGCAGGCAAGGGTACAGGGGGGCTGGGGCTAGACCCTGGGGCTGCTGTGGCAGAGGTGGAGAATGGGCAGAGTCTTGGGGTGCTCAGCCCCAGGGGCTGCTGGAGCAGGGGGTGGTGGGGAAGAGGATGCAGATCCAGGCTGTTTGAGCTGATGCCTGGTTCTAGCATCTTGAGGACAATGGAGTCAAACAGCAGCTCTGCTGCTCCACGTCCCCAGGGGGGTCTGGGGTGACTTACAGGAGGGAGGCCAGCAAGCTCAGGTAGATGAGGGGTGCTGAATCAAAGCAGGGTGGGAAACTGCATGATGGGATGGGCAGCTGTGGAGCCCTGGCCTCACAGAATGGATCCAACCACAGCAAAATATCACCCCATTCCATTCCCATGGCAACTGCAGCATCCCATGCCGGGGTGCAGGGGACCCATTTGGGATGCAGCTGCCACTCTGGCTTCATCAGGAGCCCACTGTCAAAAGGGCAAAGGGTTGGGGCTCTAAGGTCCCTGGGGGCCTAGTATAAATGAGCCCTCATTTTCCTTGGGGTGCTGGGAGGACACCAGGAGCCACGAACACCCCTGAGACCCATGAGGATGCAGGGATCCATCTAGGACAAAGACACACTGCTCCCCAAGCCTGACGCCCCAGCTCCCCACCCCAGTGTGCTCCCTCCATCCCACATTGCCTTCCCAGGCCCGCCCTGCTGCTGTCCCAGGGTCTGGGCGCTGATCCGGGCCAGCCCTGCCCTCTAGTGCCGTGGGACCGACTGCTCCCATCAGGGCTCAGCGCTGCAGGGCGCTGTGAGCTGAGCCGTTGCCAACTGCTCACACAGACACAGCGCTGTGCGGGGCCCGGCAGGCTCCACCGCCCGCAGCATCACCTCCCGCCCGGGCACTGCTGCTGAGGGGACAGGCGGTGCATCCCGGACCCCATGTGGCACCATGAGCCCATGTCCATGCTGCCCGAGGGGGTGCACAGGCAGGGTCACCACAGCACGGGTGCCCGGTGCCCCCGGGAGGCGGAGGCGCGCTGGCACGGGTGATGTCCGCCTGCCGCGGCTCGCCGGGTCGGTAACCGAGCGGCCGAGGGCACGGCAATGGGCGCGGGCAGCGGCGGAGGCTGCTGGTTAAACTGGAACGAGGCGCGGCGTCCTCCCCGCGTTCCCTGCCCTGGGACTCTGACCCCGAGGCGAGCGGTGCTGGGACGGAGCCGCGGAGGAGCAGAGCAGGATGGACGCCGCCATGGAGCTGGCAGACGACCCTAGGTGGGTGCCGGGACCCCCGCGCCTCTTTGCGGCCTGGCAAATCCAGCTTTTTGGGGGAGGATTTGGGTTATTCCCTCTATAAAGGAACGGAGGTGTTTGTGGGTGAGGCGAGCCAGCCGGGGGATCGCGGAGACCCTGCGGGCCCGGGTCCGTGCGGCTCTCCTCTTCCTTCCCGCAGGTTCCCTCGCCCACTGGTGGAGATGCTGATGAGGAACTTCAGCGTGCCGGCAGCATGCTTCTCCCTACCTCCCACCTCCCGGCACCTGCTGCAGCGTAGGTCTGGGGACCGGGGGGAACCCTCCTTTTGCCAGTGGCAGAACAGGGCAGGGAAGGAGGAGGCAGGATGGATGTGGACAGTGCAGGCAGAGGCAGCCATGAGGAAGGGGGAGGCAGCAGGGTGCTGCCAGGGCCTCAGCCTCCCACCCCATAGCCCTGCCTGCAGGGATGGGGGCAGCACCAGGGCAGGAGACATGGGAGCAGTGGGGCAGAAGCACCAGCTCCAGAATGGCCAGAAGGATGCAGTAAGGGGCTTCCCAAACCTGTGGAGTGGTTGGTCATGCGGCAGTGGTGGCCCCAAGGGGGACTAGAGGAGACAGAGCTGGTTTCTCATTACTCCCCTGCAGAGCTGGACATGGCCCAACTCGCCATCATGGGTCTTGCCACCATCATGACACTGCTGTCGGTCGCAATCTTTGTGGAAGAGGTTTTCTACCTCATCCGCAAGATCCGCTGCCCCATCAAGATGAAGACCCTCTGCTGGAGCAGCTCAGCCCCTACGGTGAGCTGAAGAGTGAGGATGGTGGGGACATCACCCAGGGGGCCAGGGCCACCCAAGGGCTGCCAGCCCACAGGAGTGGGGAGAAGCAGTGTGCCAAGCTTGTGTCTGCCCCAGGTTGTGTCTGTGGTCAGCTGCTTCGGGCTGTGGATCCCACGCTCCATGATGGTGGTGGAGATGGCTACCACAGCGTGAGTATCACCTACCCCAGAGCAGTGGCACCAGTGAGCCCACAGGGCTTGACCTGCCTTCCTCCTCCTCCTCCTTCACAGGTACTTTGCTGTCTGCTTCTACCTCCTGATGCTGGTCATGGTCGAGGGCTTTGGGGGGAAGGAGGCAGTGCTCAGCACCCTGAAGAATGTGCCCATGGTTGTCAGCACTGGGCCCTGCTGCTGCTGCTGCCCCTGCCTGCCCCGAATCACCATGAGCAGGTCAGGGAGAACTGGGGTAACCCCCTGCCCCTGGAGAGGGCTATCACACCCCACTACTGCTGGGGGGAAAGAGGAGCCCCTGGGCCAGGGCTTGGGGACCTCAGGGTGCTAATGATCTCTCTTGCTGTGTCAGGAGAAAGCTTAAGCTGCTGATGCTGGGGACTTTCCAGTACGCCTTCTGCAGGGCAGCTGGCGTCTTCCTGGGGCTGGTGCTGGCCACCGATGGGAACTACAACCCTGCTGATGTGAGTGCCAGTTCAGAGAGGCGGGCAGGGTGACACCCTGATGGAGAGCCTCCACCAGCCCTTGCCTTGCCTAGCAGCTCTTTCAGCCCAGGTGTGTTTCTGTGTGTCCCCCCCAGATCTCAGCAGAGAGTGTGGCCCTCTGGATCAACACCGTGGTCGGTGCCTCCACGCTCTTTGGGCTGTGGGCCCTGGGCATCCTCTTCCGGCAGGCACGGCTGCACCTGACCGAGCAGAACATCAAGGCCAAGTTTGCCTGTTTTCAGGTGAGCTCCCATCCTGCCAGGCTCCATGCAAGCATGAAGGGGACAGGGAGGAGATGGGGCAGGCTGTTGGAGAGTGGGGAAGGTGAAGGGCAGGAGCCTGGCAGTGGTGCAGCCTGCACTACCTCACGTGTTGGTGGTTGTAGATCCTCCTCCTCCTGACGGCACTGCAGCCCGCCATCTTCAGCATCCTGGCCAACAACGGCAGCATCGCCTGCTCGCCACCCTTCTCCTCCAAGGCCAGGTCGCAGCGTAAGTCGGGAGATGGGGGAGCAGTGGTACGTGCTCCTGGCTGAGCTCCTCCATTGCACATGGGGAATGGGCATGGTGGACGAAGGCGGCTTCAAACAACCCTTCTCCTTTTCCAGAGATGAACGTGCAGCTGCTGATCCCGCAAACCTTCATCTTGGCAGTGGTGACGCGGATATACTACCGCAAACAGGATGACAAGCCAGGCTATCAGCCTGTCTGCTTCACGCCTGCATGCACCAGCACCAAGCCGTGAGCAGGAGGGAGCAACTGGGGTGCCAAGGGGCAGAATGAGGTGAGGGGCTGTTCTGCCTGTACACCACCTCCTCCTCCTCCAACCCTGGGGAGCTACTGGCAGCAGAGGAGGCAGAGGGGAGAAGAACATCTTGGCATGGGGTGAAAGGGTCCAAAACCTGAAAGCTACGAGCCAAAGGGATCTGTGAAGCTGCCTCCAGCCTGGGGGTCTCTTATCTGGCACTGAATAAAGATAAGTTTGTACCTGAGGCTTGCACTGGTGACTGGGCTCAGACTGTCTCTTGCCCAGGCTGGCTGCGAGATGACTCCACACAGAGAGAAGATGACGGAGCCCAGACCAGGACAGCTATGGCACGGGCCTGTCACAGGGTGCTCAACACCCGGCTGCAACACTGACCTCTGGGTGCTGCTTGCTGGGGTCCAAGGCACTGCCAGGGCAGCAACATTTTCTCCTGAGACCTCTGGTTGGGTCTGGCCTGTTCCTGAGAGCACAGTAGGAGCATCCACATCTGCCAGCCTGGGGCCAGGCAAAGGAAGAAGCCTTGAAGCACCTTTGTAATACAGGCTATTAGTTAACGCTACCTTAACCAGCCTTGTCCAGGATGTGCTTTGGTAGCAGTATCTGCTCCACACTTAGAACAGAGGTGGACATGAGGAGGAATGATGGCTTGCAGAAACCACTAGGTAATCTTTTGACCTGCAATGAAGCACCTTCTCACTCAAACCATTGCTTAAGATGGCAGGTGAGGAGGCCACAACAGGAGTTGGCAGTGTCAGGATGGCAGAAGGGATCTAGCACACAGCGAGTAAAATGACTTGGCATTTATTTGGCTAAACATAAAAGCCAAACACCCAACTCAAGAACAAGCTAGTAAGATACATAGTGTGCACAGAGGTCCATATGGAGAAACCACCACAGCAAACAGTCTGGGACAAACCAGCTTAAAGCAACTGCTGCTGCAGGGCTGAGGTGACAGCAGGACTGGGTGATGCAGCATAGTTGGAAGTGGGCAGCAGATGCCAGATCATCTGTACTAAGACCAGAGCCTGCTGCAGGGCACCACCAAAGCTTCCCCTGAACTGCATCCTGGTGTCCTTCCACTGTAATACCTTTGGCCAGAGCAACCCCTTGGAGAAGCAGTCAAAAAGACTGAGCTCCCAACTTTTACTTAATTGATTCATTTTGGGGAAAAAGCAGGTTTTTGTCCCATGAGAAGGGGGGAAAAGTGACTCAGAGCTTTTTGCAGGTGGCTGTGTTCAAAGCGAAACTGCTCAGCTGTAAGATGCACTGGTGTTTTGTTATGAGACTGCCAAATTTGACCGTCTCCAGGCAACAGCACATGGCCTTTACCAACACGGCTTTCTAGGCATCAGCAGAAGCACTGGGACCAAGCAATCTCATGGCTTTGCCAAGATGCAACACACAGGGAAGAGCAAAATATGGGACTCATTTCCCTCGATCAGACAACCAGACCCAGCTCCTTACCTGAGGCAGGTAGGAAACCCAACCCACACCTTTACACCAGGGAGACCCAGCAAGAAGCTCACCATGAAGACGAGGGGCAAAACATGGGGTCAGTCCCACCAAAGTCACCACTACTGCCAGGTGTACTTGGTGATCTAGCACCTGCCTCTGGTTACAAGAGCCAGACTGCACAATAAAGTCCTCCGTAAAATGCACAAAATCATTTCAGTACAGGTGTGTGCCATACTTTTCCCAAGAGGTTAAAGACCTTCTACAACTGTAAGCATTATGCTGTTAAAGTGCCATGCTCTTCATTTCTTGCTTTGACCAGCATCCTTGGCACCTTCCAGCTTTGCCCTGCTGCTGTTCTTTGCCATCAGAAAATCCTCTCCCAGGGGATGGTTGCTGGTGCCAACACCCTCACCCCCGCATCTGTACAGGAACTGAGGTAGGGCTGTCTTGCA